>NC_090265.1:589673399-590289961 GCF_040414725.1 Anabrus simplex
GCTGTACCTTAATTAAGGCCACGGCCGCTTCCTTCCAATTCCTAAGCCTATCCTATCCCATCGTCGCCATAAGACCTATCTGTGTCGGTGCGACGTAAAGCAAATAGCAAAAAAAAAGGTACTACGCGCAAGGGTAAGCGACCCATGGTGTTCTCCGCGTGGTAGTACTGTAGTTGCATGGTTCAAATATAATCATCCCATGGTCGCCCCTTTTAGTCGCCTCTTACGACAGGCAGGGGATTCCGTTGTTGTATTCTTCGTCTGCGTCCCCCACCCACAAGGGGCTATGTGTTTGGTCTCCGAGAGCTATTTTATTTCCCTCAAGTCCGCCGGCAAGCCGGTTAGGACCCACCTATCCGCCACCTGGGACGCGCCACGTGGGATTGTCACCTCTCCCCCTGCTACGCCAGCATAGTAGGTTTGTGGTTTAAAGAACAATAATCATTATCATCATCATCATCATCCTCCTCATCAACATCATCACCATATTTGATGGTCGTCATAAGGTCTTTACTTTTACTCATCCGTCTAAGGACTTCTTCATTCATTTTCTTCTCTACGCAGGATATTCAGAGCATTTTTCAGTGCATCTCAAAAGCTTCGATTCACCGTTCCTATTAAACAGCTTTCGAAACCATAGAGGAAGTATGTATAACAGTGTAGCACCTGAACGCGGAACTGAAGGTTGATATTCCGAGCTCCGACTCGTAAAGACAGTCCCCATGCTGACGAACGCACTTCTGTCCTGTTCAGTCGGGATAATATATTCTTCTTAGAATCACATTGATCTTTCACACGAGTACCTAGGTATTCAAAAGACGACACTTAATCTACGATCTTACAGCTGATTCGCAAGAGAGCCTGCCCACGTTTTCAAACACGGCCAGTTTGTTCTAGAAAACGTTCAAGAGCAGTCCAAAACGATTACGGTATTCTACGATGAAGTTTGTCATGTGTTGAAGGTTAGAAAGCTGCTGGCTAGTACTACCGTATCATCAGCGAAGCCTTACATACCTTCTCTAGGACAGGGACCTTTACCGACTAACGTGCCAATTAAGTTCTAGCTTATTACCTCTTACTGTCTAGTATGCCATCGGTTACTTTCCATTAAAATCATCGTAAAAATACTCTTCTGACTTCATTTAGGTATTAGTTTACATTACACATAAAGCCACAATATTTCATTATTTATTTTGCAAAAATCAGTGAAAATTACATTTTTGAAAACAGGTATATTTTAAGAAGGTATATTATTGCTTTAACCTAATAAAATTTGTAAAAAATATGGCCACAGAATTAATTGTGATATACTTCTTTGTTAAAGCGTAATGTTAAAATATCCCATGTTGCTAGATTTCCAACCTATTTATTACAAGTTAACACATTAGTATGTTGTGTGACGTGCCACAGAAGTCGTGTTCGCGTGTCATATGTTCGCCATCCCTGCTCCAGGGCTTCTCTAGACCCTGTGAACAGAAGGCCACTACGCAGACCAGAGGTGCTCAACTGGGCGCCCGTTGAGGTTAGCCCAGTGCGGCCGGGCTGGCCTGACGTAAATGTGGGCAGCTTACGTAACAAGCATGCGCCACAGTGAAGCGAGAGAGCGAACAGACTTTGCAGGGAAGTGGAGCAGTGACGTTCGATTGTGACTACGAAGCTCTCCCCCACTCCTCAGCGAAGTGCTGATTGGGGTGCAGTATTTAAAACAAACCCTGACCTTTTCAAGATATTCCGGTTGGATTTATACTGCGCTCAATGTAAATAGTCAGTTTTAATTTATTATATTTATAGGCTACATTCAAAAATACCTGATACGATATCATTTCTGCATTACAATTTACAAAGATGCAAGTTTAAAGGGCCGGTATTATAATGAGGGTTTAAACTGAAGATTGAGTTAAACTGTAACTTGAGTTTAAACCGATGTTGAGTCTTATAATGGCCGGCCTAAGTTAAACTGAGGCGAAGAAGGAAATATACGATCTTGGTAGCAGTGACTTGCGACAAAAGATGACTATCGATAATGTTTTGCAGTGACTTGCAAGAAAATATGACTATCGATAATGTTTTGTTTACTTCTTGTAGGTAAAATTGCGGATAAAAGCAATAAACGTTGTCCTAATTTTAGTTGTAAGGAAATAGAATTGCTTGTGCAATTAGTACAGAAATATTTATGTAGTCCGTGAAACAGTGGCCTTACGAATTCCTCCGAAATGTCCCATTTTAATAAATATACTACGGGAGGCATAAAACCACAATGCTATTAGTAGCTGACTGAGGGGTTCTACAACATGATTTCTGAAATAGAAGAAAGTTACTTTATTTTCTAAAATTTACAATGTTGACATTCAAACAGTTCAAAAAGTCATTTTTATATTCTTACCTTTTCGTTGCATGTTTTATTCTAGCACCAATTTGCTGAAATAGGGTTATGACAGTCTGTTTTGTAAGTCTAAACCTATTTAAAAACTATTTTTCATTCCATATGTGACTACGGAAAACTCGCAGTGCCCGTGGTCGTTTAATAATTTGAACCACTTCTTCATCATCGCTTAGTATTTCTTTAAACACCTCAAAAATGTCTTCGAGATCCATTCGTCCTGCCATGTTGTAAGGTTATGTATTCTCAAACTTCAATTTAAACGGTAGATGAGTTGCAGTAAAATTAATCTCTAGTTAAACTTAAGATTAAGTTTTAAAATACACGACTAACTGATAAACCGAAGTTTAAACTGAACCAACAGTTTAAACCTCTAATATAATACCGGCCCTATTAAACATACAAGCTACGATTTGCAATTCTTTGAATGGGAATGGCAGTATTTCCATTTTAAAAAGTAAACTTTCTGCGATTCATTCAGAAAAACGTAATATATTTATTTTGCTGCTTTATTTTGTACATTGTCATAATTTTACATGACTTTCCCTGTTCACTGAACTTCTGAAAATAGTATTTAGAACTTATCAGGCGTCTAAGATAGTACAGTAGCTAGCCTCTTAAAGGCGAGAGAGTTTCATCACGAGTGAGGACATAGATATTTACTACCCAAGATTAAAGTACAACAATGCAAATGCATCTACTAAATAGATGTACAGTATGCCTTCAAATAAATAACCTAACTGATGTTACTCCCGGTAAGCGTGATAGGATTGTTGGTGAGTTTTCAGATAATTTAAACCCAAACAACCACAAGCCACAGCTTATCCACCTTAACTCCGTATTATATTAGAAATGTTTCTAAAGCACCTCTTAAAATATAAGAGTGAAAATTGTAATTCATTACGTATAGTACAAAAATATTTGTGATTGTAGACCTATTAATGAATCCGGTCAAAATACATAAACTGCAATTAATAGATTTTCTTTTTTTGCTATTGTCTTTACGTCGCACTGACACAGATAGTCTTATGGCGACGATAGGGCAGGAAAGGGCTAGGAATTGGAAGGAAGCGGACGTGGCCTTAATTAAGGTACAGCCTGGTGTGAACATGGGAAACCTCGGAAAACCATCTTCAGGACTGCCGACAGTGGGATTCGAACCCACTATCTTCCGGATGCAAGCTCACAGCCGCGCGCCCCTAACCGCACGACCAACTCGCCCGGTGCAATGAATAGAAATAATTTTATTACAATTTAAATTGAAAATTACGTGGATTTCTGCCCTCTTTCTTTCATTATTTTCTGCCTCCATTTCAGATTCGGGTATCGCCGTAGTGATTTAGAGTGACTGGGAGAACTTCGTCCTCCTTCATGGCTTGTAACGTAACCATTAACCACAACGTCACTGTGGCTAAACAGCATACGCTCATCGCCTGCCTGCTCGCCCGCTTAGTACTGTGCACCCGCAGGACGAAATGCCCAGTGTGAGCACCTGACGTAGACCATTCACATAAAGAGTATGCAACGCTCTCCGTAACCGACTATAGATTGCTCAGATTGGTGAGCGCTTCCTTTCTAAGCCCATGTTGGCGGATTCGATCCCGGCTCAGGCCTGTGTTATCTGAAGGCGCTCCAATACGACAGCCTCATGACGGTAAATTTACCAACGCTTAAAAGAACTCATACGGGACAAAATTATGGCACCTCGGCGTCCCTGAGAAACGTTAAATTAGAGGGACGAAGAACCAATTACATTATTATTATTATTATTATTATTATTATTATTGGGGCGTGATTATCTCAGGGGCTTAGCTGCTGGCTTCCCACCCGGAAGGCTGAGATTCGAATTCCGGTTTCTCCTGGATTGAGATTTTTATCTCAAAAGTCACGCGGTGTCAGGAAGGGCATCAAGCCTTAAAGCACCTGCGAATTATTTTTTTTTAAATCCTGGGTAACTCCACCAACCCAAAGAAAATGGGATAATCTAAAGAAAATTATTATTATTGTTCTACCGAATTTCCCACACCTGTGGGGTCACGGGTGCAAATTGTCTCACACGTATGGATTTGACTCTGTTTTGTTGCCAGATGCCCTCACTGACGCCAACCCAACGTGAAGGGATGTATTCACTATTGCGTGACTCTGCGGTGGTTGGTAGTGTGGTCATTTGACCGGCTCAGGAATTGAATGGATTAATGAAACCCCCATCTAGCAGCGAATTGGTTTTTTCTAGTTGCTTTACGTCACACCGACACAGAGGACACAGATAGGTCTTATGGCGACGATAGGATAGGAAAGGGCTAGGAGTAGGAAGGAAGCGGCCGTTGCCTTAATTAACGTACAGCCTCAGCATTTGCCTGGTGTGAAAATGGAAAACCACGGAAAACCATCTTCAGGGCTGCCGACAGTGGGATTCGAATCCACTGTCTCTCGGATGCAAGCTCACAGCTGCGCGCCCCTAACCACGCGGCCAACTCGCCCGGTACAGTGAATTGTGCCGGCTGCCAAAGCCTATCGGACTCCTCGGGAGCAATGATTAATGACTGGCAGATGAAATGAAACGTTATTGGAGGGTGTTGCTGGAATGAAAGATGACAGGAAAAACCGGAGTACCCGGAGAAAAACTTGTCTCCCTCCGCTTAGTTCAGCACAAATCTCACAAGGTGTGACTAGAATTTGAAACACGGAACCCAGCTGTGAGAGACCGGCGCGCTGCGCCACGGAGGCTTTTCTTCTTGTACATACTCTCTGATTATCATCATCATCTGTTTACCCTGCAGGTTCGGTTTGTCCCTCGGACTCAGCGACGGATACCACCTCTACCGCCTCAAGGGCAGTGTCCTGGAGCTTCAGACTCTTGGTCGGTGGATACAACTGGGGAGAATGACCAGTACCTCGCCCAGGCGGCCTCACCTGCTATGCTGAACAGGGGCCTTGCGGGAGATGGGGAAGATTGGAAGGGATAGACAAGGAAGAGGGAAGGAAGCGGCCGTGGCCTTAAGTTGGGTACCATCCCGGCATTTGCCTGGAGGAGAAGTGGGAAACCACGGAAAACCACTTCTACTTAGTTGACCTCCCGAGGCTGAGTGGACCCCGTTCCAGCCCTCGTACGACTTTTCAAATTTCGTGGCAGAGCCGGGAATCGAACCCGGACCTCCGGGGGTGGTAGCTAATCACGCTAACCACTACACCACAGAGGCGGACCTCTCTGATTATATCTTAGATATTGTATAGAACGCGGAGGGCGGTAAGGAAGTACGGTGAAATCAAGTTAGGCACGGCCGACTTCGCTTGTTGTCACACGAGGACGGGCAGGAAACAAACAGGAAGGACAGCGAGGCAGTAGGCAACATTCCGACAAAACGACAAGTGACGTATGTGAAACTTTTAAGTGAATGGTGCTGTTGTTTAACAGCACTTATCAGTCGGACTGATCTGTAATGTAGCAATCATAAAAGCACTACTCTTATTTACAATACATTCCAAACGTGTAAGGTACCGATCCCGAAAGAACTGAAGTATAGAACAAAAAATAATTCATTATCATCCCGTGTCGTTATTAGATTTAGTCTACTACTAGCTGATGTACCCGTGCTTCGCTACGGGATTCTCAGAAAGACTGACTTCTTGGTGGTTTTCCTAACTGAATTCAATATAGGTCATCGCAAAAACGTCAGTAGGAATGTAGCGATTGAAAGCAATGTTATGATATAAAATACTCGATCAAATGAAAAACCGCACACTTTCTCACGTTCAACGAACAGTACTACGGTGCCGATCTAAGAGTCCAAAGTTCCAGAGCTGGAATAACCAGGTCGCAGACTGCCGTGAACACTCCTCTGTCATTATTCCGTTAAATATGCATACAACTCATTCCAATCAGTGCCTCAAAGTAGGGATTGAATAGCTCGAATACTTTGATGAACCAGTGTGTTACGTACCAGATATATCAGAAAATGTATGAACCAGAGGAATGGCATGCTAAAGAAGTTATCTTACTCCCCAGCTACTTCCCGCCAATATACAGGCAGGCTGTTACAGTCGATACGACCAGGCGCGTTGCCCGTGTGGTTAGGGGCGCGCAGCTGTGAGCTTGCATCCGGGAGATAGTGGATTCGAACCCCACTACCGGCAACCCTGAAGATGGTATTCCGTGGTTTCCAATTTTCACACCAGTCACACCAGGCTGTACCTTAAAGCCAAGGCCGCTTCCTTCACACCACTATTCATTTCCTATCCCATCGTCGCCATAAGACCTACCTGTGTCGGTGCGACGTCAAGCAAATTAAAAAGACCTCGGTACGCTGCAGTAATCCTATCTATCGGGGATGAGGGGAAACAGAAGACAGAAAGCACATCACAACAAACAATGGTCAATGTAATGTTATTGTTGATAAAGTTTATGAGCTTTCTATATTGCAGGCCTTCACATTAGTTTTCTTTCGACTCTGTGATATTAGGGTGTCTTACAAAATTATTTATATCGTAGACTGCAGTTCCTTATTCTCAGACTTTATATACCGATTTTCACTAAATTCTGTTTACCCATTTTCTCGTGACTCGGCGCTGATATGGACTTAGTAACAAAAATCCAAATTCATGAATATCTCTGATTATATGCGGTGCGGTAACAATGTATATGACATAAGTGATCGGAAATTTAATAACTTCTTACATAACTACTACAAACTTACGACATAACTAAAATTATGTTAGTTATGTAGTATTTATCGATATGACCACTAATAACATAAATAACTTATTTGAGAATTACATTTCAGGCCTTCCCCTAAACTACCATTTCACTCAACGTGAATAAAATAATTTGTAGCCTAGATTGCAGTAGTTCGTCACCCGACATTACATACCGATTTTAATTAAATTCTCTTCAGCCGTTTTCTATTGATGCGTGTACATACATACAGACAGACAGACAGACAGACAGACAGACAGACAGACAGACAGACAGACAGACAGACAGACAGACAGACAGACAGACAGACAGACAGACAGACAGACAGACAGACAGACAGACAGACATTACGGAAAATTAAAAACTGCATTTTCTTGTTACTGTGGACATGACCGATACAGAAATACCATTCTTTTCAAATTCTGAGCAATGTACAGACAAAACTCTTATTTTATACATATATAGACTGAACTGAAACTCAAGATACTCGAACATTCCCTAATAAATTATTGTCTAATATGAAGCTTCCCCGATTAGATTTACCTGGGCAATAATAATAATAATAATAATAATAATAATAATAATAATAATAATAATAATAATAATAATAATAATAATAATAATAATAATTTCCCACACCTGTGGGGTCACGGGTGCGAGTTGTCTCACACGTACGGATTTGACTCTGTTTTGTTACCTAAATGTCCTCTCACAGATGGAACACATTAACAGAGGAACACCACTGTATGGACCTGTTTACAAGCTGAAAGCTGGAATAGTCGTCTCCCAGTATGATCAGCAAACGCACTTACCTTAAAAGCCACCCCACACGTGAGACATTGGTACAGCCTTCTATCATTATGAATATCAATATGTCCCTGAGAAAAACGACCGCTTAAACGCACTCCCACAAATAGAACACCCAATGGGCCTACCCCCACTATGTGTAACGCTACGCGACCCAAGAGAGGATTTAACCCAAAGGAGCTCCAAAGGAGCTCCAAAGGAGTTTTATAAGAGATCCCACAAACGGAACGGATGTCGATCCCCACTACGACTGCTAGTGAGTACCTGACAATGACTATCTGACTGTGTACATTGTTACCTATGGAATTTAATTACCTATGTAACCTAATCATTGTGTGTATGGCCATTGACTGCAATATTATTTTACTGTAATAATAATAATAATAATAATAATAATAATAATAATAATAATAATAATAATAATAATAATAATAATAATAATAATAATAATAATAAAGAATGCATCCAGGCAGACTTACAAAACAAATAGTCGAATTCTATGAAAACCTGAGTAAAGCGAAAACAGACAATGAAATAGACTGGCAAAAGCAAAACCGATCTGAAAGAGACAGATTACACCAGCAGATGTCCAGAACCGGGCAATTCTCAGATCCAAAATTCACAAATGGCAAGTTAACCAAGGGGAAAGACCAAAGAAGAAGACCGGAACAACTTGGTCTGAAGTCAGAAAGGAATCCTACAGTAAAAGAATGAAAGGATGGGCGCAGATGAAGGCAAACGTACGCCTCTAAGTACTCTGCGTAATCCTAATTGACCTATTCGCAAATATATAATAACAATAATAATAATCAGGATGGCATCAGTATCAAAGGACACAATTTTGAGCGAGTAGATGCTTTCAAGTACCTAGGTTTCATACTCTCGAGCAGAAGTAAGATCTATAGTCCAACGCAGATGCTTGAACGTGGGAAAGCAGACATAATGGAGATCTTTATCGAAGATTAGTACAACCAAACGATAGGAAAGAAAAATATTACAGTGTTTAGGGCATGTTTGGAGGGCAGAAGGAACTCTCACAAACCGATTGCTCAGTTCTCAATCTTCTGGAAAATGACGAAGAGGATGTCCAAGAACGAGGTGGGACGTGGGAGGATCGAGAGATGGTAACGTTGCACCAGGGGGAGCCAGCAGCTGCTGTGGAGGATACAGGGACAGAAGAAGACGAGCTAACATCTGTGTATAATACGTGAGATTGGGACTGTCAGTGATTGTAACTTTTGGCTCCTGCCATGGGCCTTAAAGGCCTTCTTTGAGTAATAAATGATTAAGATGATGATAATATATGTCTACCCCTTATTCCCGTTTGCTGATACGGGGTCGGAGATGAAGTGAGATGAAATTATATGCCTTTTACGGCCGGATGCCCTTCCTGACGCTGCCTCTGTTGAGAATCTAATGAAGATGAATGATGGTGAATGAAATAGTGTAAAAAGGGGGAAGGAATCGACTTTGGCCTATGGACAGGAACTGTCCCGGCAATTGCCTGTAAATGAAAATGGGAAACCACACACACACACACACACACACACACACACGCACACACACACACACAAACATTCTCAGGACAGCCGACGGTGGGGTTCGGACCCACTCGTCTCCCTAATGCAGTTATCCGCAACTACGTTGACTTTAGAGCCCGTTTAGGTAAGAAATGTAATCCTGAAGCAGTGGTGAATGCGTTGAAAAAATAATCACCATGGCCGACTAGTTAGCAAACATTTCATTGGTGTGAAGCACAAAACTAAGGGCGTTCTATTTTGGAACTTTTTTTCACTGATGAGTGCAAAATAAACTTCTTTGGTACAGATAGAAAGGGTTATGTATGGCGTAGACCTATGCCAAATACGGAACTCAGGTAAAAAAATCTAAGACTCTCTATGAAACACATGGGACGGGGACGGGGGGGGGGGGGGGTGTATGGCCGTTAGTGGGGTCGGTAATTATAAGTTTATTGAGAGGTACTGTAGATCAGAATGTTTACTTGAACATTAAACGAAACAAAACTAGGGATAAATAACACATTCTATTAGAGGATGGTGGAAGATTCCTGCATCGTACTGTGAAAAACTAGTAAAATCTATGCCAAGAAGATTGAAGGAAATAATCAAAAATAAAGGGTTGCCCATAAAACATTCATACCATTAAACTGTAGCTTACATTCATTATTAAGTTTGGCAAAATAGACTTTTGTTTTGTTGTAATCAGAGTGAGTACGAGTTTTCTTTTGAGACATAAAACGTTCTACATGAGACGAAACATTTCTCTTTACTTGTGTTGTCCCAAGAAGTCAATCTTAAATAGGCTTTTTTTCCTGCTAGTGGCTTTACATCGCACCGACACAGATAGGTCTTATGGCGACGATGGGATAGGAAAGGCCTAGGAGTGGGAAGGAAGTGGCCGTGGCCTTAGCTAAGCTACGGCCCAGCATTTGCCTGGTGTGAAAATGGGAATCCGCGGAAAACCAGCTTCAGGGCTGCCGACAGTCGGATTCGAACCCACTATCTCCCGGATGCAAGCTCACAGCCGCGCGCCCCAAACCGCACGGCCAACTCACCCGGTATCTTAAATATCATTTACGTATTTGATAAACCGAGTAGTGTTGTAAAATATACACTTTAAATTATTTACTGCATGTGCTTCGTATTTATTATATTGCATATAGTTTGGTAGTTCACTATGCAAGTTTCCTTTTTAACCACTGTAGATATACCAGTCCCCAAGCCATAGGAATTAATCATGCGCAAGTTACATCCCCGACCCGGCCGGAAATCAAATCCGAGGCCCTCTGAACCGAAGACCACGACGCTAACCAGTTAGCCAATTAACCGAACAGTAGGGCGAAAAGGCAACAACATTTTTATCATTACGTAGTTATACCGCTTGAGTTCTTCTAGAGCTGGTAAATCTACCGACACGAGGCTGACGTACTAGAGAATCTTGAATCATAACCGTACCTGGGCTTTGAATGCCAGAGCCGTAACACATCTGAAGTAAAGTCTCCATTTCCCGTTTACGGTCGGTCGAGAGAAGGTAGTGTTAATTAAGTCCTACTCCCCAAATGTACGTGACCTGCCCGACCGCTTGGCGCTAGAAAATCCTCTTTGGTTAGTTTTATTTATTTTTCAAGGCACCTGAGCTAAAGCTCACTATGGTGAAGTACATTCTAATATTATCATAGCTACGGAGATTTTTAAAATAAATGACTACACTCCAGTAATATAAGTTTGTAACATCAAATCAGTTCAATGATAATTTTGGTTACATGAATAGATCGAAGTACTACATATCACACATACGTTAATATAATAACATATTCGTACATCATAGAAATATAATCATAGCCTATGTATACGTTTTGTTTTATATAATTGAATCATTTCGTACTGATACACTGTAAGAGTAAACAAGCAGGCGAGCGAACAACTAAATATAACCTATAGGAATGTAACAGTCAGTTTCACAATTTATTAACTGTACAATCTTACTCTACTCAAGATAATTTTTTAACTTCGTTTTTATTTAAGAGGCGTTCTTTATATCTTCTGATAGTTTATTATAGAGACTAACAGAATAATATCACAACGAATCTTTCATATTTATTTGAATGGATAACTGTGTAGTGGATTTGGAGTTAACAGAGGCAATTTTGAAAAGTATCTTTAGTGCTCTTTTATGCAGTATAACGACTCTAGTCAATAATTCTTTAGTATAACATGCCCATATATGGATCATATAAGTAATATGGCTCTCAATTAGTGCTTGAAAAACACTGAGTCGTCTGATTCACACTCACAGTCGCTGTGACACTCCTTGTGAACATGGCATGGGACTCCAAAGACACGGTGGCAGCAAAACTTTAGAGGAAGGAATATGGATTACTGAAGAAAGGAAGGATAAAGAGCGAAGTATGGGAATAATTCTTGCTAGTAACAACTACAAATAGTCAACGTGGAGGATATGTGACATGTGCTTTCGTATTGACGTAAGCATCTACTAATTCACATATACGTGAGCGAATGCGGCCTAAATGAAATATCGTATGGCTTTTAGTGCCGGGATATCCCAGGACGGGTTCGGCTCGCCAGGTGCAGGTCTTTCTATTTGACTCCCGTAGGCAACCTGCACGTCGTGATGAGGATGAAATGATGATGAAGACAACACATACACCCAGCCCCCGTGCCATTGGAATTAACCAATTAAGGTTAAAATCCCCAACCCGGCCGGGAATCGAACTCGGGACCCTCTAAACCGAAGGCCAGTACGCTGACCATTCAGCCAACGAGTCGGACTGCGGCCTAATACATTGCGTCCATCAAATACAGTACCACATGACATCAAACAAAACATTACACAGAAGTGCGTCAAATGTGTGCAACAGATCTCCGTCCCTTTACAGTTGTTCGGGAATAGGGTTGCAAGGTCTATGTCAAGAACCTGTTAATGTTAGTGCAGACTACGGACGAACAGACGCTGCCGACATTCTTTCCCACCGTTAAAACATCATCATCATCATCATCTGTTTACCCTCCAGGGTCGGCTTTTCCCTCGGACACAGCGAGGGATCCCACCTCTACCGCCTCAAGGGCAGTGTCCTGGAGCTTCAGACTCTTGGTCGGGGATACAACTGGGGAGAATGACCAGTACCTGCCCAGGCGGCCTCACCTGCTATGCTGAACAGGGGCCTTGTGAGGGATGGGAAGATTGGAAGGGATAGGCAAGGAAGAGGGAAGGAAGCGGCCGTGGCCTTATGTTGGGTACAATCCCAGCATTCGCCTGGAGTAGAAGTGGGAAACCACGGAAAACCACTTCCAGGATGGCTGAGGCGGGAATCGAACCCACCTCTACTCAGTTGACCTCCCGAGGCTGAGTGGACCCCGTTCCAGCCCTCATACCACTTTTCAAATTTCGTGGCAGAGCCGGGAATCGAACCCGGGCCTCCAGGGGTGGCAGCTAATCACGCTAACCACTACACCACAGAGGCGGCTTCCCACCGTTAAAACAAAACAAAAAAATGCGAGTCGCCGAAGTACGAGTTAAAATGTTGGCTGAAATTGTTCGAACTGTAGTGAATGGTGCTTGTGCGTGTACAACAGATAAGCGGACGCATCTGCAAAAGATAATACATTATCTTACTATTATCATTCACTTTGTTGATGAAGATTGGAAGCTTAAAAATTGCGTCCTCGTTACTACTAAATTTCCTGACAAGGCAAAAACAGACGAACACATACGGGATGAGATAGAAGAGAAGCTATCAGAGCTGGGAATATATCCCGAACATATAAAGAAAATAAGCTTCGTGACCGATAAAGAAGCAAATACTGTTCCTTATCGCCAGTATAAGTGCATCTCATACTGTCTAAACAGAGTGTTTTCCAAGAGAACTTCATGAAGGAAGAATATTGTGGGGACAACTACTTAAGTTCCTCAAAATATTCTAAGGTGTGATGGATGCGCAACTTCTTTGATACTGTCCGTAAGGGTATCAGCGACCATACTTCAACTACAAGCTGCTAGCCAACCCGCTAAACGTCGACCGAGATACTGTCGACCGTATGAGACTCGAATGTGCATGGGCGAACCAATTGGGTGGTTGCAGATACCTACGCAATGGCTACGTAATGAGAAGCAACTTACCATGTCGCACAAACTCATTGGATACATGCTCCGAACGAGTTAGCTCCGCGGTTCTGGTCATGTAGCTGTAAGCTTGCATTCGCGATATGGCAGGGTCAAATTCCACTGTCGGCAGCCCTGAAGATAGTTTTCCACGGTTTTCCATTTTTGGACCAGGCAAATACTGGACTTGCCTTAATTATTAAGACTACGGCCGCTACCTTCAAAATCTCAGCCCTTTCCGATCATTTATTTGCCAAAAACCTTCTGCTCTTAGTGCATCTTTTTTTTTTTTTGTTAGTGACTTTACGTCGCACCGACACAGATAGGTGTTATGGCAACGATGGGATAGGAAAAGCCTAGGAGGTGAAAGGAAGTGGCCGTGGCCCTAATTAAGGTACAGCCCCAGCATTTGCCTGTTGTGAAAATGGGAAACCACGGAAAACCATCTTCAGGGTTGCCGACAGTGGGATTCAGATCCACTATCTCCCGGATGCAAGCTCACAGCCGCGCGTCCCTAACCGCACGGCCAACTCGCCCGGTAGTGTATCTTTAAACCACTAACAAAAAATAGCCTATAGGTGGGGAGAGGGGAAGGACTATCCCGCTGGGTTTCCGCAACAGCGCCGCCCGGCGTATGTCTGAGTCATGTGAAATGAAAGACACGTTATATAGTCAATTCAATACAATGTTATGGATAAGAGGCCAATAATAACAGCTACAAACAAAGAAGAATGGCATCGTAGCGGGCAACTATCACGTCAATAAATAAATAAATAAATAAATAAATAGTCAATATGTTTTAAATCCAAGCTTAGACATTACTGTACAGAGTAAGTGACAGTAAGGAGTAGTTGGTAAGGGAGAGCAGGACATTCCCGGAAGAGGATGCGGTAGGACGGGCCTACCCCATAGAAATAAAAGACAGATATATGCTGAACGAGGAGGAGAGAGGCGAGGTACAGAAGGAGAGCGGTTACAGCCTCACAAGGTTGGCCGCAAATGGAATGGTAAGAAAGCTGCGCTGTCATCTGGTAGGGATGGTTGGGGGCTTCTTACGGGGCCCACGGGTAGGGCCGGTCGTGTCATCAATGGAAGGGCGGTATTTTTCTCACCAGGGATGATGACATGGCCGGACAGCAGTAGTAGTAGGACGATACTTTATTTTTATTTTTTGTTTGTTATTTGTTTATTTATTTTATTTATATCCAGCGGGGTCGATGGACGTGGCATGTAGAGACGGAGGATGACTGTTGTGGTGGTCCTCCCTAGGCAGTGGCACGTTTCCGGAGTATGTGATGAACTTCATGGCATGCCCAAAAAGTCTCTTCTTGTTGTTTTTTCGTTTTTCCTGTTTTTGTTAGTTGTTTTCATTATGAACATGTATTTGGGACTGAACGCCTGTTATGTTCTAGAATAAATACAAGTACATTACTGTACAGTAATTCGACCTGAAGCTCTATATGTAGCAGAATGCCTCTCAATGAACAAGAAAGGTCTAGCAGAACAAGTAGAAGCCACAGTAACAAGAAAATGCAGTTTTTACTTTTCCGTAATTTCTGTCTGTCTGTCTGTCTGTCTGTCTGTCTGTCTGTTTGTCTGTACACGCATCACGAGAAAACGGCTGAAGAGAATTTAATAAAAAACGGTATGTAGAGTTGGGGGGTGAACCGCTACAATCTAGGCTATTATTTTATTCACGCTGAGTGAAATGGTAGTTTAGGGGAAGGCCTAAAATTCAATTCTCAAATATGTATATTATTAGTGGTCATATCGATAAATACTACATAACTAAAGTTATATAGAATTAAATTTCTGATCATTTACGTCTTATACATTTTTACCGTACCGGCTATGATAACACAGATATTCATGAATTTGGATTTTTGTTGCTAAGTCCATATCAACGTCGAGCCCCGACAAAATGGGTGAACAGAATTTAATGAAAATCACTATATAGAGTCGGGGAATAAGAAACTACAGTTTAAGCTATAAACAATGTTATTCACCCTGGGTAGTTTAGGGGAAGGCACCTAAAATTTAATTTTTAAATAACGTACCTATGTTCTTGGTCCTATGGAAAAGTACTACATAACAAAAGTTATAAAGAATATAATTTCCGATCATTTATGTTTTATTCAGTTTTACCCTACCGACTATGATAAGAGTGGTATTTCAGAACCGGAAGACAATAATGTGAAGGCCTACAATATCGAAAGCGCGTAACATAGATCAACAATAACATTACACTGACCGTTGTTTGTTGTAATGTTCTTTGCCTTTTATGCTGACATTCAACTCCGATAGATGGGATTACTGCTGCGTACCGAGTATAACAGCCTAACTGAATATTGGCGGGAAATAGCTGAGGAGTTAGATAACTTTCTTCTTTAGCACCCCAATCGTCTGGTTCATACATTTTCTGATACTGCTGGTACGTAACACACTGGTTCATCATAGTATGCCAGCTATTCGATACCTACTCTGACGCAATGTTTTGAAAGAGCAGTGTGCGCACTTAAGTCAGAGGCTCAGTTAGTAGTAGTAGGAGTAGTTGTATGAACTGGTCTGGAATTACAATTTAGCCCTATTCCAAATTACAGTACCACAATTCACTAAATAACTCAAAATTCAACCCTGAAAAGAGCCGTTTCTTAAGAAAAGTTTCTTCCTCTTCACTTTCATTAAATCTGCATTAATTTTATTCCAAATTAGCAGCGAAGATGTGGTTTCTTCTCTGGCTTGGAGGAAAAATTGCCTCCACGTCAGACAGTTCTTTCCCCCGCCAGTGTAGTGAATTGAGATTTTCCGACTCATCGGGTACTCCCAGGAAATAGACAAGTAAACGGGCATAGTTTTTTCCCTGGGACTATCCACTATTTGAACCCCCCCCCCCCGCCGAAAAAAGGACGAAGATTGTTCACGGATCACGGATGTCTGCGTCTTGGTCATTCCAGCACTGTAGCTTTGGACTGTTAGTTCGGCAGCATAGTACTGTTCGTTAAAAGTGAGAAAATGTGTGGTTTTTCATTTGATCGAGTATTTCATGAAGGCATTGTTTTTAATCGCGCCATTCCTACTGACGTCATTGTAATGACCAATGTTCATTTCAGTTGGGAAAACCACTAAGAGAGTCTTTCTGAGAATCTATAAAGGCAGGCGGAGAGTGAGTGTCTGCCATTATAATGAATACTCCCCAACCTGATTGTGACTGACGGTAGGCAAGCTGGCCTACCATTACAATGAAAATTCCCTAACCCAGTCTTCATATGAGAAAAGACGTTGGTGACTTGCCCGTCGTGCTTCTAGGGCAACTTTAAGAGCTATGCAACTTAATACAATCTTGCTCACAAGGTTTATACTACCTAACCTAGAATTTTGTATAAAATTTAGAATTCCGTAGCGAAGCACGGGTATATTAGCTAGTATAGAATATAGAACAAGACACAATCATGAATTTTATCTGCATATGGAGAAAATAACAGGCACTATTAGGAAAAGGATTTCTTTCTATGGTCGCTAAACACGAATGAGACCAGAAATACTGTCCACTCGAATCTTTGCCTACTTTCTGAATAAAAAAACTAAAGGGGTCTGGTTCACCGAGATGGAAATGAATTTACACAAACTGGGGATCTTACGTGATGATGATAATAATAATAATTTCGTGTGGCTATTTCTAGCCGAGTGCAACCCTGGTAAGGCAGACCTTCCGATGAGGGTGGGTGGCATCTGCCATGTGTAGGTAACTGCGTGTTATTGTGAAGGAGGATAGTGTTATGTGTGGTGTGTGAGTTGCAGGGATGTTGGGGACAGCACAAACACCCAGCCATTGAAATTAACCAATGAAAGTTAAAATCCCCGACCCGGTCGAGAATCGAACTCGGGACCCTCTGAACCATAGGCCAGTGCGCTGACCATTCAGCCAATAAGTCGGACATTTTACGTGTTGATATCTTGCAACGTGACCCTTTAAAGAAGAAACTCGAAGGTCTACAGAGTTTTCGTAAAAAACCTAAGGGCCGGTGACCTTAGATGTTAGCCCCCCTTTAAACAATAAGCATCAAGAAAACCTAAAATGAAGACAGGCAAGACGTGGACCGAAGAAAGGAAGGAACCTCACCGAAGAAGGATGCGGGAGTGCTGAGCGGGTGTTACGGCTCAAGACAGAAGACGGTTGAAATAGCGTGGTCCATAGCTGGCCGAAACAAAAGAAGAAATAAATAAATTAATTCAATCAATCAATCAAATGAAATAAATAAAACCCGATTGACTGATTTTATCTTTATGGCTGTTATGTTGTTTATGTTACTAGCTCTGCTAGTGATTACAAAGGCTCCAAAGTTTCTGAAGTCCCTCGCTTTATAAAATAACATACATTTATCTTGTCTAATTATATTGAACATACTTCAAAATTATGTCACAGAATCATATGGAAATAATTATTGAGGAGAAGAATATCAAAACAGGCTGAGGAAATGTACTGCGACAATACACAATACAGCTCCTATTCATACATTAGTATGTATGACGAATGGAAGGTAGTTAAATGAGCAGTATGAAACTGTCTAATAAAACACAGAAATACGTCTAATCGTATTGCTGTAAATAAGACATCTGCACGCGCAAGCACGTCTGACTGTATTGCTATAAATGAGACAACTGCAGGCTTTTTCTATGAAGATAATGAACTGAAACAGCACACAATAAAGCTCCTAAATGTCCATTAATGTGTATTACTTCTACAGAAGGAATTTATAAATTTTATTAAATTTGCTTTCACTGTGATGAAAGGGCGGCCATGCCCGGGGATAAGAGGGGGCCGCGTTCCCTCCTAACTCTCAGGGAAAAATCTAATGCAGTCAGGCGTTTTTCTTTCAAGAAAATGATTTAAAAGTCGGTATTACTTAGAAGTGGTAGTACCGCTCCCACCAACATGCAGGGGATACCGTGGGTGTTATTCTACTGCGGAATACAAGTCGTCATTCACCTTCCAAAACATTAAAATTACTACAGTACATACCCCCAGCTCTAGCTCTATGGCAAACTAGCGAAAGTGAAAAAAATAGCTAATCTGCATTTAAGGTCCTGATTTTACTATTGGTATATGATTTACATCTGGCAAAGTATTGTATCTATACTTATTCTGTATGGCTACAGTTAGCTGTGTTGAATTCACTAAATTGCATTGTTAGTATTTTCCACTATGCAGAAGTAGCGAATAAGCGCTATTGTTAGTTTACCCTAGTTACCACTGTTGAGGTTAGGAACATTCACTGCGGCAAACTAACGGAAGGATTTTCTAAAACTTTGCAATGACCTGCAGATCCCAAAGGCAAATCAAAGGTTTTATAAAAATCTTCCCTCATCAGCAACAATGAGAGATGCTCTACCCACCGGGCGAGTTGGCCGTGCGGTTAGGCCCGCGCAGCTGTGAGCTTGCATCCGGGTGATTGTGGGTTCGAATCCCACTGTCGGCAGCCCTGAAAATGGTTTTCCGTGGTTTCCCCATTTTCAAACCAAGCAAATGCTGGGGCTGTACCTTAATTAAGGCCACGGCCGATTCCTTCGCACTCCTAGGCCTTTCCTATCCCATCGTCACCATAAAACCTATCTAGGTTGGTGCGACATAAGGCAAATTGTAAAGATGCTCTACCTGAGCCAAACAATTCAGAGGAATCTAACTTTGTGAAAAACCTACAATCTGTTTTCCAGGGAAACTGAACTGTGCCGGCTGCCGAAGCCTGCCGCACTCCTCTGGGGCAATGATTAATGACTGACAGATGAAACGAAATGTTATTCAAGAGTGTTGCTGGAATGGAAGATGGCAGGTAAGACCAGAGTACCCGGAGAAAACCCTGTCCTGCCTCCGCTTTGTCCAGCACAAATCTCACATGGGGTGACCGGGATTTGAACTACGCAACCCAGCGGTGAGAGACCGATGCGCTGCCGTCTGAGCCACGGAGGCTACAGGAATCTAACTTTGTATAGAGTGGAAAAGTGTGTGTTTTCAGCAGAACAATAATGTCATTGTAGCGCAGAATCAACTCCCTACTACACAGATCACCAGAGCCAGGATTTTGATGACCTAACATGTTTAAAAAGTTATCTATAAAATTGCGGCAAAAATCCTGTAAAATGACCCGAAAACTTTAAAACATGACACAAATTGTAAATAAAATTTTGCAATCAATTTACTAATCGAGTTGGTACAGCCTATATTTTATGTTATAGACATTATAATAAGCTTTTGGGCTTTTGTCATGTCACGAAATCAAGGCGAAATTCTTCACGTTTCGCAGAGAACTTTGCTCCGCGTCATCAGAAGAAAATCTCGACCGTTCATGAGGAAGGCTTCTTCAGTTGGAGGTGTCTCTCCTGGAGTGTGGACATTTCCAAGCAGTAAGTGGTGAACAAAGTTTATTTAGTCCGAAGATTGACAAAACTTTGTGAAGATTCTCAAGCCTCCGTATTCATTCTCACTTGAATTTGCGATAATATCCAATATCATACGTGTAAATGTTTCAAAATCCTCAAACATGAAAGAAAATGACTCAAAAAATATAAAATAGTCTAATAAATGCTATAAAATGACCAAATAACAACGTATAATTTTAGAAAAGACCTAAAAATACAAAACATGGCAAAAATGACCTAATAAATGAGCTTAAACCGAGCTCGATAGCTGCAGTCGCTTAAGTGCGGCCAGTATCCAGTATTCGGGAGATAGTGGGTTCGAACCCCACTGAAGATGGTTTTCTATGGTTTCCCATTTTCACACCAGGCAAATGCTGGGGCTGTACCTTAATTAAGGCCACGGCCGCTTCCTTCCCACTCCTAGCCCTTTCCTGTCCCTTCGTCGCCATAAGACCTATCTGTGTCGGTGCGAAGTAAAGCCAATAGCAAAAAAAAAAAGAGCAATTCTACAATGTGGGAACTATGATCAGGGTTTCAGTACAATGTATGTTAAGAACCAATTGAAATATGGCATATCAACAAAATCCTAGCTCTGATGATCACCAACGGAAAATTTAATAAGCTCGCTCAGGCAAAGTAATGTACCTGTTTTTTCTGCCCTAAAAATTAAGAAAAGCACAAAATCCAAAATTCCCCTTAAACATAATGCTAATTAAGTTTCTCAACAAAAGTGTAAATACAAAACTGGATTTTACATGAGCAGTCATTGTTTATTTTAGCTCTCCTGAAAAATTAACAATTGGCACTTTCGCTAGTTTGCCATAGGGGGTGACGATGTGAGACACCCAGTATAGCCCGAGCATGTTTCAATACATTTGGTAATTTACACAAATTTGGCATATTGTGTAACTTATGCCCTAGTTCTCCTACGTCTACCGCAATGGTACCGTCATATCAGGAGTAAGATTCTAAGGCTATATTGAATGTTAGATAGGTGATTTATATAATTTGACAAAGTTAGGGACATTTGTCCCTGTCTTACACTTAACCAGCGTTTACACACTTTTAGTAAATTACTTTTTACAAAAATTAAGTTTATTCTCCACCTAATCGATTAATAGCTTTACTCTCGAACAGTACTAGTTTCGACCATACATAGCGGCGATCCTCATCTATCCATCATAAAAACTGAAATTAGAAGTATATAGTGTCATCATAAACAAAATGGGGAGGGGGTAAACCTCCAAAGTTAAGACTCCAAATACAAACACATAACACACACACTAACATACACATTTAAAAGTCCAAACATAGACACTTGATAATGGTCAAGTGGATTTGGGATAAACACTAGTAGATCGCAAGATTATGCCATTTTCAAGTCCTGTGTCCTTCTAATTTCAATTTTTATGATGAATAGCAGAGGTTAAGAGTAAAATTATATGTTGATTAGGTGAAAAATAAACTTTTGTTTTGTGAAAAATAAGTTATATATCAATATGGGCCTAACCTTGACATTTTTTCTTATACATATATAATTTACAGTAATTTACAGAAAAAATATTAAGTTTAAATTAAATGCGCATAATAATAATAAGAAGAAGAAGAAGGAGAAGAAGAAGAAGAAGAAGAAGAAGAAGAAGAATTAGGGGTGATAATGATGCTACAGTCCTAGTCCCATATTATTGACAATTTTAGTAATAGAAAATAATTTCATATTCTTTAATAAATCGGTATAAACGACGTACAGCAGGGAATGAAGGATACATTTTCGGAGTCAGGAGTAGTCACGGTGGGAAGCGAAGAATATGGAGAAGAAGAGGAGGAGGAGGAGAAGGAAGAACTTTTTCTGAGATCTTTTTACGTGGAAGAATTTTGTACAAGGCTATTTGAAACTGTTTACCTCTGATATCCCTCTGACCTCAGAGAGTTCAATTCCCGGCTAGCTGCAATTATGAATGAGGAGATGAAAGATGAGAATCTGTCTTGGAATTGCGAGAAGAGTTTTATGTTCCGCTCTGGTGTTCTTTTCATAGTGTTCAGCGAGATTATGAAATTGTTCGTACAGGTAGGACGGTTAGTGTAGTTTAACATTTCTTCTTCAGATATAATCTGTTATAAAATGTTTTCTTTTTCAGGTATTTTCTAAATTTTATGTAATCATAAATCAGTTTCGACAGACTGAAGAATCTAACCGTCGCACCGATACAGATAGGTCTTACGGCGACGATGGGATAGGAAAGGGCTAGGAGTGGGAAGAAAGCGACCGTGGCCTTAATGAAGGTACAGCCCCAGCCAGATTTTGCCTAGTGTGAAAATGGGAAACCACGGAAAGCCATCTTCAGGGCTGCCGACAGTGGAGTTCGAACCCACCATCTCCCGAATGCAAGCTCACAGCTACGAACCCCTAACCGCACGGTTAACTCGCTCGGTGGAATCTAACAGTTATAGATTAGGTAATTTGTGGTCTGAAATCTCAACGGGTCGTAACTAATCAATGCATTGCTTAGTGAACACATTATTGAGTATCCACGATATGTTTAGGGAACGTTATTCAACTTTTCTTTCATATTTTCGGTAACAGATCCAGGCACTGTATATTCAAATGTGTGTGACAGGTCCTGTAATACCTTTCCTCATTTCTACATCTGATTCGTTGGTTTCCTTGAATCTTATAATGTGACCTTACGGTACATATGACGTATGCCGGCCTTGTAGCGGTGTATAGTTGACACCAGCTGTCCTAGTAAATACCATATCGGAATCTTTTTTTATTTTTTCCTACTTTGGTTTCTTGTGATGAAGGTATCGTATTATAGGGTAATTTTTTTTTTTTTTTTTTTGCTAGTTGCTTTACGTCGCACCGACACAGATAGGTCTTATGGCGACGATGGGACAGGGAAGGCCTAGGAGTGGGAAGGAGGCGGCCGTGGCCTTAATTAAGGTACAGCCCCGGCATTTGCCTGGTGTAAAAATGGGAAACCACGGAAAAACATTTTCAGGGCTGCCGACAGTGGGGTTGGAACCTACTATCTCCCGAATACTGGATACTGGCCGCACATAAAGCGACTGCAGCTATCGAGCTCGGTGTAAAAAAAAAAAAAAAAAAAAAAAGTAAACTCGTGCTCTCGTCCCGAGGTGGTGCAGCTCTTCAGACACACCCCTATTGGAGGTGAGCTGCACGTTCAATTTTAACCACATAGCAGCCCTCCTGCCATTCTTAAATCTCTAGCAGTACCTGGAATCGAAGCCAGGCCTCCGAGGACGACAGCTAATAGCACTAATTATACAATGATACCTGGACATAACGGATTCGCGCAGTACAAGAGTGCATATCATTCGTTGTGCATAGAATTCCCTTTAAGCAGAAGTAGAGAAGGTTTAAGTCACAGTTTTCACACATATCGAGGGACGTGATAATCAAGTGATATCACTGCTGAATTCTCGCCAAGGTATTCGCGGTTCGAATCCCGGCCAATGTACGTGGGATTTTTAATTGTAAAGATAAATCCTCTGGTTTGGATTCCACTTTAAACTCGAGGTCCCTTGGCTATGGTCACGATATTAACACTCATTTCCTTTGGCTCAAGAGCTGGCTATTTGTGGTCGTCTTAATACATATTTTCATTTATATACAACAGAGCGCACTACCAACTGCCACGCTCAATAGTAAATACATAACTCCACATAGAGTTTGCGCTAGGAAGGGCATCCGACCGTAAATCTGGGCCAAATTCATATCAAGTGCTAACCCGAATACATCGGGGGAAAAGCCTGGAAGACGATGTATTAGCAAGTCATTTCATTGGTTATGAGCTTCACAAGATGAAATAGGGACTGATCATCTCAGTTTTAGTATAATCAATAAGATGAGCAGTACTCAGAGAGACAACGATAGCTCTCACGAGTCGTATTACTACAGGAATGCAGGTGTAGAACCGAAGTCTTTATGGGTCATAAAACACTGTTCTCCACGAGATTATGCATATCACGAGGACAGTAAACTCCCTGTCTGTGGCAGTATTCAGTACGAGAGTTCAAATACCACGACACAGTAACAGGAGCGAAGCAGACGCTGTATTTCTCCGTTTGTATTAATATCTCAAGCGATTTTATGTTGAAGTAGAGCTTAAGAATAACAAGCCGGTTATAGAGTTTAACTGACAAAATTACTCAGGCGTTAATAATAATAATAATAATAATAATAATAATAATAATAATAATAATAATAATAATAATAATAATAATAATAATAATAATAATAATAATAATGACGGTTTTACGTCCCGCTAACTGCGTTTTATAGTTTTCGAAGACACCGAGGTGCCAGAATTTTGTCCCACAGGAGTTCTTTTACGTGCCTGTAAATCTACTGACACGGGCTGACATATTTGAGCACCTTCAAATACCACCGGACTGAGACCCAGCTTCGAGCCTGCGAAGTTGGGCTCAGAAGGCCAGCACCTTGACCATCTGAGCCACTAAGCCCGGCAATAATAATGATAATAATAATAATAATAATAATAATAATAATAATAATAATAATAATAATGTAGGCTATGGTTACGTGGTAATGTGACTCTTAGGCCTCTTGAAGCCCCTTCGGTATTTACTGAAAGGGATGATTAGGTCAGGCTGGAGAGCTACCGCCCGGCCTGCGGGCACGTGACGACCTTGGCTTCTATTGTCTGTTTCATCTGGTGTCTTCATGCATTTTCTGGAAGGCGAAACCAGAACACACGTACATTTTTTTTTACAAGTTGCTTTACGTCGGACCGACACAGATAGGTCTTATGGCGACGATGGGACAGTAAAGGGCTAGGAGTGGGAAGGAAGTGGCCGTGGCCTTGATTAAGGTACAGCCCCAGCATTTGCCTGGTGTGAAAACTGGAAACCACGGAAAGCCATCTTCAGGGCTGCCGACAGTGGGGTTCGAAGCCACTATCTTCTGAATACAGGACACTGGTCGCACTTAAGCGACTGCAGCTATCGAGCTCGCTATACACACGTATTGTGGCCGCACAACGAAAATACTAGATCATCACCAAGTACATAACAGCAGGCTCCCTCGAGTAGTTGGTGTTGGGTTGTGCTGCGTCAATTGATATATGTTGAGAAGTTCAGTGTGTGGAACAGTCACGTGAGTATACTGCACGAGTTATCGGACTTGCCTGGAATCGAGCCAAGTTTACAGTCGTCATGCGGTGTGATAACCAACGTTCGTGTGTTCGAACCTGAATGCATGGAACTGCTGTGTAAAGTGGCTGTCTTGCTCGCGAAGGGGAGTGGAAATTAAATTTGAAACCTGTCAGTCAAGGTTACGGAAAGATCGCCCGTTCCAGGTAAATACTGCCAGGGGAAGACCCGCTGTAAGATCAGGAGACTTATATAAATAGCCAGTAATTAGTGAAGTGTTGTCATTCATGCCGAGTATAATTTTGAGTGTGTGTACTAATTGGGTGATTTTGTTCAGTAAAAGAATTCGTGTTTAATTCGTAACGGTACGTTTTTTTTAATTTTAAACTGTGACGTAATTGCTCTTTTCCGTAGTGTAATTGCTTTCCGCACTGTTTTACTTCAAATCGTCTCTGATTGGTCGAACTTCGCTTTACAGTAACGTACACACGGAAAGTCAGAGATACCGAGCTCGATAGCTGCTGTCGCTCAAGTGCGGCTAGTATCCAGTATTCGGGAGATAGTTGGTTCGAACCTCACTGTCGGCAGCCCTGAAGATGGTTTTCCGTGGTTTCCCATTTTCACACCAGGCAAAGGCTGTCCTTAATTACGGCCACGATCGCTTCCTTCCCACTCCTAGCCCTTTCTTGTGCCATCATCGCCATAATACCTATCCGAGTCGTTGCGACGTAAAGCACCTTGTAAGAAAAAAAGTCAGAGCGATCATGAATCATGGAACACTAAACTTAAACTTGTTGAAATGTTTGTCCGCCTGATTGTAGTACCGTGGTTCCATATCCATCAACACCAAGTGCACATTCCCAGCTCAAGTAATCTGGCACCGTCACAGTACTGACTAATCTATTTCCAACAGTTAAATATCGCACATATCACAGTATATCATAAAGTTAATATTATCTTCATTAATCCAGGACCATGTTTACGACTCTGGTAGCGTAGTGGACTGTTGGATGCTTCACATAACATTCATTTTTATGTTTTATTACAACATATCCCCACTCCTCTTATAATTTTCGCAGCAAGACAAGAACTGGTTAACATCAATGTATGGATTAAACATAGACGATTTGCGTCGCGACGAAACAAAATTATTTATAACTGCATTAATTTAATGTAAAATAAGTAAATTCACCACAATATGAAAAAAAATATTGCACGCAACGGCCACTAAAGTTATAAGCTCGCCGGACAAGAATTGAGTCATCCCTGAAATATCATTACAAGCATCGTTTACTATCGTGTAACTCAGCCTCTGGACTTGATAACCGCTGGATTCGGTTAGGAAGCGCGTCCACAAGGTTGTGCAAATACCTCGCATCCAGGTTAAGCCACTCGCTGAGGATTTGATTGCGCAGTTCCATCAAATTGTGGGGATGCTGATGTCGGAGTTTCACCCGCTGTTCTAACACGTCCCACAGATTTTCAGTGGGGTTCAAGTCAGGAGATTCTGCAGCCCAATTGAGATGTAATAGGGTGGGGGAGTGTTCAGAAAACCAGTCACATATGCGTCCAGCCTGATGAACTTTGCTGTTTAAATAAACATGCTGGTTCATGTTAGTTGTCACCTGAGTGAGCGGGCCCATCACAGACCCACCTCCGGCTTGAACCTGACCTTAACACATCCAGGATGAAATGCTCCATTTGGCCTTCGGTTCACTCGACGACGTGCGTCATTGAAATAAAGGCAAGAACGCGATTCGTCAGACTACAATACGTTCCGTCAGTCAGCTACTGTCCACGTTCGATGATTTGTAGCCAATTGAAGACACCCAGCTTTATGTGCCTGTGTGAGCAATGGCCTCTTGCCAGGTGACCGACTCCAAATGTTTACTGCATGCAGTTCCCGTCGCAATGTTCTCTTGCTAACATGTTGGAATGGACCTTCACTCACTGACTGCAGCGATTCCTGTCGGGTTTAGAAGCGATTTCGATTCACAAGCCGTGAAACACGTCTCACCGGGCGAGTTGGCCGTGCGCGTAGAGGCGCGCGGCTGTGAGCTTGCATCCGGGAGATAGTAGGTTCGAATCCCACTATCGGCAGCCCTGAAGATGGTTTTCCGTGGTTTCCCATTTTCACACCAGGCAAATGCTGGGGCTGTACCTTAATTAAGGCCACGGCCGCTTCCTTCCAACTCCTAGGCCTTTCCTGTCCCATCGTCGCCATAAGACCTATCTGTGTCGGTGCGACGTAAAGCCCCTAGCAAAAAAAAAAAAAAAAAAGAAACACGTCTCCGGTCCCTCTCAGTCAGGATCTTTTTCCGACCACAATTCTGACGTCGTGTTTCGTGTAGTACTCCACTGCTTGTAGACACGTTGAACAGTTCGCTGCGAAACACCAACATACCCAACGATTTCACACACCGTATGGCCATGGGCACGGCCAAACACGATTGCCCCCTTTTGCCACTCTGTCACATCCTTACATCTACCCATATTGACGTACACTGTCCGATTGAAACATTAATGTCTCACTGATCGCTACTGCCTTTTGCTCACGGAGAGTAGTGCGCGGGCAGTTGAGCCCGGGACTCGTTCGCTGCGTCAACTGTTCAGGCTTAACGATCCCTCTGTGCGTGCGCACTAGGGCGATTGTCCGATGAGCTTAGGTTGACGTTATTCGTTTCGAAATTCCGCATCTCACTCGTAACGTCAAAGACCAGTTTCCGTGGCAGTTCCGTAAATAACTATTACGTCCCGGCAGCTATAGATCCCGGAGTTTCAGAAATGAATACCGCAAGCGTTCTTGATCACCTCAGCAGATATCGAACCTGCTATCTTGGAAACAGAACGACAACATCTGATTGAATGTCGTGATTAAAACAATTAGGCTGGTAACTCGTTTGAATAAAAGTTGTTCATTGAAATGTCGTATGGCTTTTAGTGCCGGGATATCCCAGGAAGGGTTCAGCTCGCCAGGTGCAGGTCTTTCTATTTGACACCCGTAGGTGACCTGCGCGTCGTGATGAGGCTGAAATTATGATCAAGACAACACACACACCCAGCCCCCGTGCTATTGGAATTAACCAATTAAGGTTAAAATCCCCGACCCGGCCGGGAATCGAACCCGGGACTCTATGAACCGAAGGCCAGTACGCTGACCGTTCAGCCAACGAGTCGGACAGTTGTTCATTAAAAGAAAGTAACGATCCCTCTGCGTGTGCGCACTAGGGTGACTCATTGTTTGTCCCGAGAGCTTAAGTTTTTTTTTTTTACTCGTTTCATTCGTAACGTCAAAGATCACTCTCCGTGGCGGTTGCGTAAACTATTCCCTCGCATTATTATTATTATTATTATTATTATTATTATTATTATTATTATTATTATTATTATTATTATTATTATTATTATTATTCTCAGTTCAGTATTTTAAACATGAAATCTTCACAAATGGCAAGGCGCACAGCCCAGCTTACACACCTGGAATTAGTAAGCCCTACCAGGTTTAAATTATACTTCAGAGCCACTTTCACTCTCAGTTCTACCTCCATTAAATATCAATGCAAGTTATCGGAGTAAACTTCACACAAATAAAATCAATGGATATGATGTTCAAGACGTTCCTGATTCTTTATACGAAGCTAAAATAACATTTTAGCAGTTACTCTAAAGATAAATTTACATCAAGTGATATATCTATAGTTGCAAAACAAGGGCTGCGGCTTGTTTTGGCATGCTCACACTGCCGCCGCCACCACCGGAGCTGTACCAAATACGATTACAGTGCCCTAAAAGTGAATAAGGGCGCAGCTGATGTCAAATTCCTTGGATGATCAGTAGCGCTGGCATTCTGTGCAATTTACTCCCGCTACAAACCGGAAGGGGCCGCCCCACTTGTTGACCGCGCCCACGGAAATAAGAGGCTGCAGCGTAGCCTATTTAACACATAACAACTGACTATCCGTCGGAGGAGCACCAACACCGCACTACAGTGGTCCCTCACAGGTGCTACACACTTTCTTTCTTTCTTTCTTTCTTTCTTTCTTTCTTTCTTAATGTTTACCTCCAGGGTTGGTTTTTCCCTCGGACTCAGCGAGGGATCCCACCTCTACAGCCTCAAGGGCAGTGTCCTGGAGCTTCAGACTATGGGTCGGGGGATACAACTGGGGAGGATGACCAGTACCTCGCCCAGACGGCCTCACCTGCTATGCTGAACAGGAGCCTTGCGAGGGGATGGGAAGATTGGAAGGGATAGACAAGGAAGAGGGAAGGAAGCGGCCGTGGCCGTAAATTAGGTACCATCCCGGCATTTGCCTGGAGGAGAAGTGGGAAACCATGGAAAACCACTTCGGGGATGGCTGAGGAGGGAACCGAACCCTCCTCTACTCAGTTGACCTCTCGAGGCTGAGTGGACCCCGTTACAGACCTCGTACCACTTTTCAAATTTCGTGGCAGAGCCGGGAATCGAACCCTGGCCTCCGGGGGTGGCAGCTAATCGCACTAACCACTACACCACAGAGGCGGACGCTACACATTTTTTATTATCCTATGAGTGCTCCGATCCCAGGCCGCAAAAACATTGACACATGGCAGAGGTGGACGATGAGTTCGAAACTTAAGAGAGGCTAAAATGGTGTTGACGATTTTTTAATAAATTGATCAACTGAAATGCAAACAAGTTTCGGGCCCATATTTTTTGCGCAGCTAAATTTAAATAAAAAATTAATAGTCATTTAATTCCAATTCGGAAACGTAAGTTTCGACTTTATTCAGTCATTCTTAGCCTACAATTGTCCGCCTCTGTAGCGTAACGGTTAGTGTTATTAGCTGCCGTCCTCGGGTCCGATTCCCGGCACTGCCAGAAATTTAAGAATGGCAGGAGGGCTGGTATGTGGTTGAAATGGTACATGCAGCTCACCTCCATTGGGAGTGTGCCTGAAAAGAGTTGCACCACCTCGGTATGAGGACACGAGTTTACTTTAGCATACAAATGTACAACAGAAAAATCATACTAAGGCTTTTGTTACTTTTTAAAAATTTGTTTCACGTCACACAGCCACAGATAGGTCTTATGGCGACAATAGGATAGCAAAGGGCTAGCAGTGGGAAGGAAGCGTCCGGATCCCGGACAAAGGGTTAAAATGTAGCCCACCGGGCGAGTTGGCCGTGCAGTTAGGGGCGAGCAGCTGTGAGGTTGCATCCGAGAGATAGTGGGTTCGAATCCCACTGTCGGCAGCGCTGAAGATGGTTTTCCGTGGTTTCCCATTTTCACACCAGGCAAATGCTAGGGCTGTACCTTAATTAAGGCCACGGCCGCTTCCTTTCAACTCCTAGGCCTTTCCTATCCCATTGTCGCCATAAGACCGATCTGTGTCGTACGGCCAACTCGCCCGGTGAACCAAACAGTCGACTGGTGTAACTGCATTATTATTATTATTATTATTATTATTATTATTATTATTATTATTATTATTATTATTATTAGTGGTTTAACGTCGTACAGTATTAACAAATTGAAGGTTTTCGGTGACCTAAGGATGGGAAAGGGCTAAGATCGAGAAGGTAGTGGCCATGGCCTTAACTAAGGTACAGATCTAGCATTTGTCTGGTGTGTAGATGAGAATCCACGGAAAACCATCTTCGGGGCTGCCGACGATGAGATTCAAACCCACCATCTCCCGAATGCGAGCTCACTAGTTTCATTCTACTGAAGTATTTCATTATATTTATTGGGAGAGGTGTGTCACTTGCATCTTTACAAAAGTCGTAGCTGATAGGCTGTTTGTTGTTTCTTTCTTTCTTTCTTTGTTAGGTCATCAGTCCGAAGACTGCTTGAATTCTCAATACTGTAGCACAATCAAAGGTTATACGTTATAGGAAAACCTCAAAAACCATGGCAGCGCCAAAACTAGGCGTTCTATGCAGGGTGAGAAGTGAGGTGAATAGTTTGCCATTGATTTCCTCAAAGGACCAGGAAGTGCTACTATCGCATGACTGACCCAGTGTGTAGTACCTTTTATATAACATCCATACGCGCTAGTCGAGCTCTGAATGCCATTGCTCAGCACCTACAAACCTCAGAAGTTTCCATACGGTACTACCAAAGCCATAAATGAGACTGGGACTTTGGTGGAAGCTATATTATGTTCGGGCCTGTGCCGAGACACAGGTGTGAAAATACTACATCTGTCAAGAAACGGCAACAGCGGATGATAGGCGTATTAATAGTTATTTATGTCATAAAAGACTACTTACCAATCGAGGACGATTTTGCTCTCGTGCGATAACGAGACCTGGCAATAGAGTTTGAGTAGTAGTTAATTCTCCTTACGTCACAAATTACATATCATATTTTTCCTACTTTCACGCTCCATGTAAAAATTAGATTTTAAAAAATCTAGAATTTGCATTAGTTAATATTAATGAATACGTCGAGTTTCAGTTGTGTTTTGTTTGTTGTTACGGAAAGTGTGAAATAGTTTGTTAAACCATCTTTCTGACTTAGTTCTGAAGGAAGGTGAGTTAACTTACCTCCTCATCAAAGGGAACTAAAAATATGACGGTAAGAAATAAACTTACTACCCTAGAAACAATGTAGTAACTGTATACTTATTACAGTGGAAGTGAATAAAATATGTTTCTTTCTGATTGTTCCACATCTTTCCCAGGTAAACTCTAATTGTCAAGGGAAGTGTTCGATAAAATCTAGGTAAACAATGGATAGCGAATCTGCTACCTGGGTGAGAGCCCTAAATGCAGATCATTGATGATTGACTGAAAACGGGGAAAGTTCAGACGCTATTCTTTATTTATAAATGGATCAGATCGCCTTTCAATTGGTTTTGTTGTTGTTTGCTATTTGCTTTACGTCGCACCGATATATATATGTCTTATGGCGACGATGGGATAGGAAAGGCCTAGGAAGTTGAAGGAAGCGGCCGTGGCCTTAATTAAGGTACAGCCCCAGCATTTGCCTGGTGTGAAAATAGGAAACCACGGAAAACCATCTTCAGGGCTGCCGACAGTGGGGCTCGAACCCACTATTCCCGATTACTGGATACTAGCCGCACTTAAGCGACTGCAGCTATCGAGCTCGGTTTTTTAATTGGTAAAGACACCACAGTGCTGGAACTTCGCCCTGAAAAGGTTTTCTTTAACATCACAATGAATTTACTGGCACAGGCCTCTCGAACTTAATTCCTCTCAAATGCCAGCCGACTGCATTGATATTTGATCCCGCAATCATGAGCATAGAGACCATTCACCTCAATAAACATCGCTACGCAGCAAGTCAGTGTTATCCTCGTCCCTAATCGGCATATAAAATAAGTTCTCAACTGTATTGTACGTGTGAAAGACGTCCTGTGACTTACAAATGTGGAAACATTTGAGCGAGGTTAAAAAAAAAAAAAAAGCTTTCCCCGTTCATAAAAACAAATAACAAAACACCACAACGAGCTTCTGCGCCACGTGAGGTATCGTGGGGTCGTCCATGCTTCCACTCTAAAATAGGTTGAGATATACTACGTCTTTCAAGCCGAACAGTTCGAAGTTGTAGCAACAGCGACTTCCTCACAATAAATTATAACACTACCACAAAATGTTGCATATTCGTTTTACTATTACTGCTTATATCGCCTACTGTAGATGTACGAGAGCAGTGCTCCGACAGTATTCCTTGCTGAGGAAATACAGAATGGAAAAATGAATGGCGTATGGCTTTTATTGCCGGGAGTGTCCGAGGACATGTTCGGCTCGCCAGATGCAGGTCTTTTGATTTGACTCCCTTGGGCGACCTTCGCGTCAGGATGAGGATGAAATGATGATGAAGACGACACATACACCCAGTAGTTTATTTTTGACAATCTTACTTATGACTAATTAGGAACAAGTCGACGTGATCTAGCAAAATTGTTTTTTAAGAAATATACTGATAAAAATGTAGGGCTTCTCAAATGAAGGTGCCAGGTTCGAATCTCATTAACTTCGAGTTGGCTCTTCAAGAGAACCAGCACGCGGTAGCTTGAAAAGCATCTGGCCTTAAAGCCCAGTTTCTCGCGCTGAGCCTAGGTGCTACGTCGACCCACACATACGTGGCTTTTAAGAGAAAAAGAAAGGATTCGAGTATGCAATTGGTATCTGTCTTATTTAAAAAGTACGAGGATCAGGCGATCTTGAGAATAAGAAGTACCGTAGATAAAAATTTGTGCCAATGACAGGAAGACTTGAAGACATGTGGTTTTGGATTCATAATTTCCTATGTGATTTTCTTAAGAGACTGTCTCAATACTTCAAATTTATAAACCATCCACATGGAGATCAACGAAGCTGTGTAAAATAATAAATGTAGTTCACAAAATAAAATACATTAATAAACAGAAAATGGATTTTGTGAGGGTTTTTAAGATAAATGTACTATGGTACTGTTATATTTTCTTTTCCCAAACCCTGAGGGAAGCACATACAAGATGTTCTATAATGGTCTAGGTCAATAATTATTAAACAAACAAATGTTCTAGCCCATACAGAAAGAAATAGTGCACTGCAAATACAGATCTCGCCGGCAAAGGCACGTATAATATAGAAAAAAATATTTACTGTCTATTTTTATTTAGATACCTTACAGCTGCAATATATCATGTCGAATTTTCTATCCGTCCGAAACGCGATTTGTTCGTAATTGCAGACATCTTCGCATGAGTGTGCTGACGGAAATTGTACAATGTGAAGCGCTATTCAAGGAACTCATCGTGCCCTAAGATTAGGTTGTGTCTCCGATAAAATGTCAACTAGCCCAAAAGTGGAGACGAAGATAGTGTGTGCTATTCCGTCTTACTGTTCCTGAGCAAAGGAGATGAACGCTGTGAGCGGCGTTGTTCTGATAGGAGACGGAAGGAGAAAATCTTGTGTAGTAGCAGGATCGAAAACATCGGATAAAGAAGAGAGCTTATTTGGCATACATAACGTAAAATAGGAAAGATGGATAAAAAAATCATGAAGGAATTATTGTATAACTGTAAGTTTGTATATTACGAGACATATATTTTAAGTACCTATTTGATAAGTTATAGAAAAAAGTAATGCATTTTTAAACAATAATTTAAACTACTTCTTAACATCAGTTCCAACCACATTAAGGCACTTGTCACATCGTAAAACCATCTTCTGAATTCCATCCTCATAGAAATCTGCTGCCTGATGTGCCAGCCACTGCAGCACGGTCGTTTTTAGGTCATCATCGTCGTGGCGCTAACCTAAATGTGTCTTCAAGTGCGGGAACAAGTAGTAGTCACTAGGCGCTAGGTCAGGACTATACGGAGGATGATCAAATTGTTCCCAACCAAATGAAGCAACGAGGTCTCGGTTTCGATTAGCCGTGTCGGGTCGTGCATTGCCATGAAGCAAAAGAATCACCCCTGTGAGCATGCCAAGCCGTTTGTTTTGGATTACACGACGGAGTTTACGGAAGGTCTCACAAAAAGTCTCGACATTTATTGTCTCACCCCGGTGCAAAAAATCCACAAGCAACACATCCTGCCTATCCCAAAACACAGTGCACATGAGTTTGCGAGCTGAAATTGTTTGTTTGCCCTTCACTTTCTTTGATGATGTTCAGTGTCCCCATTCCATGGATTGCTGTTTTGATTCCGGCGTAACACAAGCCACCCATGTTTCGTCCAAGACCAACAAGAATGAGAGTGAAAGTAAGTTAATACTGTGACGGTTGAATACTGCTACAATCATTATTTGTTAATACTTGTTCATATTTTCACCAACTCTCCATCATTGACAAGTTTACGCTACGTAAACAATATGTACATATATACGCATGATTTAAGTGATTTGATAGAATCTGAGGATGTTCTTGTAGAACGAAACATGTCATTCTTTGTTTAATAGTGCGTGTATTTTTACAGGTATGTTACAGTGTTATAATTTATATTGAAATTGTGTGTTTGACAGACTGGGAAGCTTTTAAGTTACTCCTTGGAATTTCAGGCAACTCATAACTTAAAGACGAAACCGTCTATTTTCTCGAACCTTTGCATCAACTTTTGGCATCAAGTCTTCAGTAATGAGAGAGGGTCGTCCACTACGCTTCTCGTCGTGGACATTAGTTCTTTGGAATCATTTAGTAAAAGAGTAGGGAAACAGAGCGACAGTCCTAAATGCAGATCAATAATGATTGATTGATTGATTGATTGATTGATTGATTGATTGATTGATTGATTGATTGATTGATTCGATCACAGCTCAGTCCTGTAGTATTTGTAGATGCTCAAATATGTCAGCATCGTGTCGGTAGATTTACCGGCATGGAAGGGAAACCATGCGGGACAAAATTCCGGCTCCTCGGCGTCTCCGGAAACCTTAAAAGTGGTTAGTGATACGTAAAAACAAGACAAACAAACAAATCGCATGGTGCTACATCCTTTAAGGGCCTTGGCCTACGAAGAGACCGCTGCTCAGCCCGAAGGCCTGCAGATTACGAGGTGACGTACGGTCTTCCTCGTGGTTGGTCGTTATTCTTGGTTTTCTAGATCGGCGCCACTATCTCGCTGACCGATAGCTTCTCAGTTGTTCTCACGTAGGCAGAATGGACCTCTTTTTTAATTTTTTTACGTCGCATCGACACAGATAGGTCTTACGGCAACGATGGGATAGGAAAGGCCTGGAAACGGGAAGAAAGCGGCCGTGACCTTAATTAAGGTAGAGTCCCAGCATTTGCCTGGTCTGAAAATGGGAAACCATGGAAAAGCATCTTCAGGGCTGCCGACAGGGGCTTTCGAACCCACTATCCCCCGGATGCAAGCTCATGAGTGGACCTCGAGCATTTCTCAGATCCAGGTCAAAATTCCTCATGTGGTCGGGAATTGATCCCAGGGTCTTTGGGTGGGAGGCAGGCTTGCTACCCCTAGACTGTGAGGCCAGCTGCAAAACCAATAGCAATGCTATTATTATTATTATTATTATTATTATTATTATTATTATTATTATTATTATTATTATTATTATTATTATTATTATTATTACGAGTTTTGATTTTAATTAACAGTAGTGTCGTTATAAGAGATGCAGTGCATTATTTGTATCATTTTACTACTTCTGGAGAGGTTACTGGGCTAGGACAACTTTCTAAGAAACGCACGCTATACGGAAACATAATCTCTCATCGTCATCAAGGTATGAGCCAAGATAAGCTTGCTCCAGGACAAATGGAAATAAGGAACTTTCCTCGTTTTCTGACACTATATAGTGTTGTGTAATGCAGTTATTATTTAAGGTGTAAGACATTCCTTCGCTTGATGACCGAGTGATATTGTCGCTGGTTTCTCAACAAGGCTGCCGTGGTTCGAATCCCGGCCGATGGACGTGAGAATAAATGAAAAGAAAAGTTCCTATTTACTGAGTTCGACGAAGAACTGGAAGTCGAGTGACTAAATATCACAAGATTATCATTGGGGCTCGGATTTCTATGACAAATCGTATTTTTATACATGTCTGTTTCTGCAAACTTAATTTAAATTAAATACATTACTAGCTTTTGTGAACACATTAACACGGTTATTGTTGATAATACAAGTGACGTATGTTTTATATTTTACATCAATAAATATCAGATAGTTCGCCTCTGTGGTGAAGTGGTTAGTGTGATTAGCTGCCACCCCTGGAGGCTCCGGGTTCGATTCCTGGCTCTGCCACGAAATTTGAAAATTGGTACGAGGGCTGGAACGGGGCCCACTCAGCCTCGCTAGGTCAAATAAGTATAGTGGGGTTCGACTCCCACCTCAGCCATCCTCGAAGTGGATATCCGTAGTTTTCCACTTCTCCTCCAGGCAAATGCCGGGATGGTGCCTAGCTTAAACCACGGCCACTTCCTTCCATCTTCCTTATCTATCCCTTCCAATCTTTCCATCGCCCCACAAAGCCCCTGTTCAGTATAGCAGGTAAGGCCGCCTGGGTGAGGCACTGGTCCTCGACCCCTGTTGTATCCCTCCGACCCGAGGTCTCACGCTCCAGGCGGTGGAATCCCTCGCTGAGTCCAACGGAGAAACTAGCCCTGGAGGTAAACGGATTAAGAAAGAAAGAAAGAAAGAAAGAAAAAAGATAGAAAACCGAAAAACATTTGTATTATATTGTGCTTGTTTTAACTGTTTTTTGTTTTTTGTTTTTTTACAATTTTCTTTGCATCGCACCGACATAGGTAGGTCTTACGGCGACGATGGGAGAGGAAAGTGCTAGGAGTGGGAAGGAAGCGGCCGTGGCTGTAATCAAGGTAGAACCCCAGCATTTTCCCAGTGTAAAAATTGGGAACCCCGGAAAACTATCTTCAGGGCTGCCGACAGTGGGGTTGAAACCCACTATCTCCCGAATTGCAGCTCACAGCTGCGTGACCCTACCCACAAGGCCAACTCGCTCGGTGCATTGTTTCAGCTGTTCTCTAGTTATTACTCACATGTTTTATGCCGGCAGTACCGGTACCAACTGGGTTTGTTTACGATCGGCTAATTTGGTTTTCCTTAGAAATATTTCGTAGTTATATGAAGTTTGAAAGTAACGGGTTTTCTCATTAACTTGACAAAATAGTAAGGACAAACGGATGTTTGGAACGTAGTCAGTTTACTGCTGGCCGGCCTCACCTACACGCACTTCACTCCTACCAAACACTCCTGTTAAGTGGTTCAGGTAGTAACAGTCTAATCAGTCAGTGACTGTATTAACATAACTGCAAAATATATAATTATTGTGCAGAGTACAGGCGTCGGAAGTTTTCTCTTTTTTGTCACTTGCCAGAATCCTTTCGCCCTCTGCACAGAAATGGAAATTCAGTTTTATACATTTTCTGCTCTTTCAGGAAAACATTGATACAGATGATCTATTTTTTAAAATGGTGAACAGTCTACTGTGCCTAATAGGAGTTAATGCGGTATTCACCATTTTTGTTTTTGTTTGTTTGTATCGTGGTGAATATAAAGGTTCCTTCTATGCATTGTTGGACAATATATAATTTCTTCTGCAACCATATTTCCAAGTTTTTATGTCATCTTATGGTACTGCCATCGCATCCTGGCCATTACCTGCTCAGGTGCTTATGTAGTCTCGAAGCACCTTTAAAAACCTTTTGCGAAGTTAATTACAATTCAGCGAATATGTAGTCTGCGTAGGATTTTTAACTGGACCTCCAACAAATGTATAAAGATATTATAGTAGAGAATAACCCCGGTAAATTCGAATTAATTGTGGCCGTGTTCTGTTTGGATTATCCCGAAAAGAACGTTGCTGCCATAGTGACCGACGTGATGCTAATGCGATACTGGCGCAATATCTCGTTCTTAGAGCCCGGATTTTTATGCAGCAATAGGTTAGAATGCGAACTAATTTGGTTATTTACCGAGCTCGATAGCTGCAGTCGCTTAAGTGCGGCCAGTATCCAGTATTCGGGAGATAGTGGGTTCGAGCCCCACTGTCGGCAGCCCTGAAGATGGTTTTCCGTGGTTTCCCATTTTCACTCCAGGCAAATGCTGGGGCTGTACCTTAATCAAGACCACGGCCGCTTCCTTCCCACTCCTAGGCCCTTCCTGTCCCATCGTCGCCATAAGACCTATCTGTGTCGGTGCAACGTAAAGCAAATAGCAAATAGCAAAAAAAAAAAATGGTTATTAGCAAGTGTTGTCTGGGCCGCCCTTGTGTAATGTAGTGAGATTAACATAAATTGTAGGGGTTCTGATGAGCCGAACCCCTAAATGTATGCAAAACTCATAGCATAACCGTTGTGCAGATTAGACTATACTTATTACTCGCTTCAGTAAGTTTGCTGCATAAAATTCCGGGCTCTACGGGTCATTCTCCGGCAGGTGTAGTTTCTTACTCTAAAATAAGATTGCCGATTTTTCTAGTTAAGTGAAAATTACTGAGATTTAATTAGGAGGAAAATAAAGGATTGTTGGACTATGCTTTACAAAAATACAGTTATGACGGTTTTAATCAACGTGCAGTACAGGGCAGCTTACCATATTTGTCATTTCTATTTTATAGTTTGACTTCTATTAGAGCTACGGTACACTATAATTTGATTAACAGTGTACTGCACTGTGTTTGTATTCTATTTCACTAAATACTACTTTAAAAAGCTACTTTAAAATACAGAACCTAGGTATACTGTGATTAAATGCTTTCTTTACATCACAAGAGGAATTTCAACTTTTCTTCCTGAATCAGGGATTCTGTTCTGATTATCCGAAATTCCCGTTTTAAGGGGGTTCTTATTACCAGGATTCTACGATATTAAATCAAATAACCTGTGTTTTGCGAGTAATGTGCGGCCTTCTGGCGAACATGTACGTCGTAAGATCAGACCGTAAAATAGTACACGAAGATCCGAAATTCCGTAAAGTCGCAACGAGTTTTCCTCTCAGAAAAGATAGGCTTTAGGGTAGATATGTTCCGGGAAATTCTTTCATTATAAGGTGAGAATCATGCCAATTTTTTAAACTTTTCGCCAAGGTTTTGACAGATGCCACGTCGTGAATTCTTTATTGTCTTCTTGAGTTGAAAAGCCAGTTTATGGAAAAGGTATATTGTGGTAAATAAAATACATTTTTCTTTATAGAATATACTTTCCTCTTCACTCAGATGAAAAAATAATCATATCTACTGCTTCAAAATTTATACTGTATGAATTTGTAAACATTCACGTCCGTCACGTGCTATGTCTCACTCTGTCATATGTTTGTTGGACATCCTCCATAACTTTAATTTTACTGAGCAAGTTGGCCAAGCGCGCGTAGCTGTAAGTTTGCATTCGGAAGATGGTGGACTCGAATCCCACGATCGGCAGCCCTGAAGATGGTTTTCTATGGTTTCCATTTTCGCACCAGGCCAATGCTGGAGCTATACCTCAAATAAGGCCACGGCCGCTTCCTTCCCTCTTCCTTGTCTATCCCTTCCAATCTTCCCATCCTCCCGCAAGGCCCCTGTTCAGCATAGCAGATGAGGCTGTCTGGGCGAGGTACTGGTTCTCCTCCCCAGTTTTATCCCACGATCCAAAGTCTCACGTTCCAGGACACTGCCCTTGAGGCGGTAGAGGTGGAATCCATCGTTGAGTCCGAGGGAAAATCCAACACTGGAGGGTAAACAGATTAAGAAAGAAATAAAAAAAGAAAGAAAAAAGAAAGAAGAAAGAAAGAAAGGTGGCTACCTTCCCAATCCTAGCTATCGATGTGTTAGTGTGACGTTAAACCACTAGCAAAAACTTTCATTTTTACACGTGCTTTCTATTACAATTCAACAACAATGAAGATACTTGCATGTCATTTTTCACAGTAGTCAATTTCTAAGTTACTTTATTTTACGCGAATAATTTAATATTTTTTTTTATGAAAATGGATGAAATATTAGAATTTTCAAATTTTACACAGAGGAGCAGCCTGAAGTTTCCTCAACTCGAAAAGGTTGTTCTTGTACCGTTCCAACCATTTCCGAGTAAGTTACGGCCATATTTAAATGATCCTGAACGACTATTTAAATCTCTGCATCTCCCCCTCTCTTGCTGGACTGACTCCGAAGACCCATAAAAGATGTCTGTTCAGTTCCTAAAATCATCACCATTACTCAAAATCGTATCTATATATAGAAGAGTGGCTTCAGCGAAACTTCTTTCAAGTTTTTGCCGAAGATCTATGGATGTACACAAAGTGCCAATGAAACCTTGCATGCATCGATACGAAGTAAATCTCCAAAATAGGTCTTCGTGTCATCCAAAAGATTAAGCAAAGCTGTTTCACAGACAACTGGAGAATTTAGCATGGGATGTAGTGCAATACAGGAAAGAAAATTGACTCTAAGAAATGAAGAACTTTCTCCAAACTTGTTTGCTATTCACAATGTTCCAAGTGGTTCAAATATTGCCCCATTCTCATAAAAACTAGTATGAAGTAACTAAATGACGAGACAAAGAAAATGTAGTAGATATACTGTAGTTTTGACTTTCTTCAACGGTATCTTTGCTTAACAGAGTAGTATTGAAATTTGGTGAACAAATAATTAAGATATCAACAAAACTTGGAATGGGTGTTAATTTAGTAAATGTTAAAGAATTAAGAGCAATAGGGCTTTTTCTTATATAATGTAATGGTATTATTTGCCAAGTTTTAAATGTCATGCACACATTTTTGTACTGTCTATATGGGGTATTTTCCTGCTCCACAGCTAAATGGTTAGCATGTTTGCCTTTGTTACAAGGGGTACCGAGTTCGATTCCCGGCTGGGTCTGGGATTGTAACATTCGTTAGATAATTTTCATGGCTTGGTGGCTGGGTCTTCGTGCCGTCTTCAGCATTAGAAGTCATCGTATGTAGGGCCCCGTCCTCACAGACGCGCAGGTCGCCCATACGGCGTCAACACAAAAGACCTGCACCAGGCATGTATCCATTTTAAAGTATGTAACAAGGTCATGTAATCCACATGCTGCGGTCCGATCTGTTCCAGGAAGAACATCGACTACTAATCGCTGTCGTTTCCCAGGGTGTGAAGAGGTTGAAACGCTGGGCCATGTCGTGGTTTAGTGTCCTAAAGGCGAACAGATGAGGAACACGCTGCATCATACAGTTCGGTCTCGTATCGCATCAGCTTTAAGAAAGGCGAAACAGGATGTCTATGAACAGATTCGTTGTTTGGCGGAAGATGGCAGCAGTAAACGAGCGCACATCTTAATATGTAATAGGCCTCTAAAAAAAAAAGCTATGACTCTTGACCCAGCCATTCGATTTGAAAAGAGCGTTCAGCAGGCTATAGGAATTGATGATGAGATGCAGGTCAGTTATCTCCCATGTGTTCCTCATTTGAATGAGAGATATAACACGATTGATTATTCATTGGAGGTAAGAGGTCTTCTTTTCGGCTGTCGTGGGACATTATTTTCTGTCGACCAGTAAGTTTCTAAGTCGACTAGGTTTGTGTGAGCAGAAATCTTGAAGGATTCTGTTCATATATTGAACGCTAAATTTTGCTTTGTAATCCTGGATCTCCATGGTCGCCTTATATGTAAGGAAGACGTCATTCTTTCTCTGATGAATAAAAACATTCTAAACAAGTTACTAATTTTCAGGTTGATTTGTGCAAAATTCAGAAAAATAGGAAAATATGTGTCCTAGGTCTCTTAACTTATAAAACATTAATTAATAACGCAACAATTTTAGAAAACTGATATGAAATTCTAGAGTATAAACTTGAACTCCTTAAATCATTACACCAAATAATCATGTAAATATTCAATGAATTGTAGTCGCATTTAGCTACAAAAATAATACGCAAATTAGCTTTTTTAAAAATATGAAAATCATTCAGTGAGCAGTAATAAATGTGTATTGAGCCTGCATACTTTTGTTTAATTATAATTTGTGGTTGCTGATCTACAAAATTTTGAATTTATTGAACTTAAGCTAGCGAAAGATGTATTCCCTCCCTGTATTAAACACGGTGGAAACATAATGGAAGCCTGAGACCACAAACGTTCCACAGGACACCTTCCGTAGGGAAGCAGAGGGCTACAGTTTCTTGAGACATGGAGGTAATCATACTCAACGATTAGCTTATTGGCACGCACTCAGTTAACAGTAAAAGTGTAGGCTACTAATTCTTTGTCTAATAAAGCTGAGACGAACTAGGCCTACTACTAAATATGTTCATTCCTCCCCTGAAGGGGGAGGCGGGCCTCCTAAACGGTGACGCCGTCTCTCGGGCCAGGGGATTTGTGTCGGAGAAGGTGAGAGGGATGGCGGCTGTGGCCTATACTATGAACTGTCCCGGCATTCGCCTTACTGCAGGAGAATGGGAAATCACGGAAAACCCTTCTTAGGACAGGCGACGGTGGGGACCATTCCTTGTGCGTCTCCCGAATACAGAGGCGTAGAGCCACGGTAGAGCCGTGGCCATCCTCTCCTCTGCTCGGTTGGCTGGTCGGAGTGCAAAACTGTCGTATCACGGATCAGCCGTGGCCACTTGTGGGCCGAGACCCACTCTGCATCTGCCGATCCCTGCGACGAAAAGGGAAAAGAGCATGCCATGTCGTAGTGCTCCACTAACAGTAACAAGTAGCACCCGGGTATCTGTACTGTAGGGCATTTAGGGATCAATTCTACAACATTCACTGTATTCGGCAGATCTAGCTTCCTAATACTACGGTATTTTCAGCAGAACGCATAAGCCTCTCCGACACTTGCAGGAATGAAAATATTGAGTAAGGAAAGGAATGAGGCATTACAGGCAGAAAAAGGAAAGATTTCGTGAACTTAGATCGTCACGGTCGGAATAGAACAATGTTAATGAAGGGACATTGTTTAAATGCAAGACATTCTCTCATTAAAAACCTGAACTTTTGGTTTTAAAAAAGCAGGACAAATTATTAGGCCAATATTTCAAAACTCAATTTAGATGTGCAGTTCATAGAATTGTACAATTGGTGATGGCACATTAACGTTGTCTCTGTTGCCTGAACTTATGGACTAATATTTATAGTTATAAAGTCACCCTATAGTCGGCTCGGTTGTGTAGAAGTAGCTTGTCTGCCAATCACCCGGAGGTCCCGGATAGGTCAGAGATTATGTCCCGTATCTGAGGGCTGGTTCGAGGTGCACTCAGCCTACGTGATTAGGTCTACATTTGAGGAGCTGTTTGACGATGAGATGGTGACCCCGGTATAGAAAAGCCAAGAATAACGGACAAGAGTTGTCGCACTGACCGTGCGTCACCTCGTAATCTGCAGGCCTTCGGAATGGGGAGCAGTCGCTTGATAGGCCAAGGCCCATCAAGACTATAAATAATGTTGAAAAACATCGTACGAATTTAGGTAAATGAAATATCAATGAGAAGATATTCTTTATTTATTCCTAAAAATTGCATTTATTTTCTTAATCATCGTTATCCGGTCCATTAGATTAGCATTTGCCTTTTTCTACCACTACTAGCGCTAATGTGAGTCAATGCAGAGTTTCACTTAAGTACCACTACGAGCGCTAATGTGAGTCAATGCAGAGTTTCACTTAAGAACCACTACGAGCGCTAATGTGAGTCAATGCATTGTTTCACTTAAGTACCACTACGAGCGCTAATGTGAGTCAATGCAGAGTTTCACTTAAGTACCACTACGAGTTTCACTTAAGTACCATTACGAGCGCTAATGTGAGTCAATGCATTGTTTCACTTAAGTACCACTACGAGCGCTAATGTGAGTCAATGCAGAGTTTCACATAAGTACCACTACGAGTTTCACTTAAGAACCACTACGAGCGCTAATGTGAGTCAATGCATTGTTTCACTTAAGTACCACTACGAGCGCTAATGTGAGTCAATGCAGAGTTTCACATAAGTACCACTACGAGTTTCACTTAAGAACCACTACGAGCGCTAATGTGAGTCAATGCATTGTTTCACTTAAGTACCACTACGAATTTCACTTAAGTACCACTACGAGCGCTAATGTGAGTCAATGCATTGTTTCACTTAAGTACCACTACGAGCGCTAATGTGAGTCAATGCAGAGTTTCACTTGAGTACCACTACGAGTTTCACTTAAGTACCATTACGAGCGCTAATGTGAGTCAATGCAGAGTTTCACATAAGTACCACTACGAGTTTCACTTAAGTACCATTACGAGCGCTAATGTGAGTCAATGCAGAGTTTCACTTAAGTACCACTACGAGTTTCACTTAAGTACCACTACGAGCGCTAATGTGAGTCAATGCAGAGTTTCACTTAAGTACCACTACGAGTTTCACTTAAGTACCACTACGAGCGCTAATGTGAGTCAATGCAGAGTTTCACTTAAGTACCACTACGAGTTTCACTTAAGTACCACTACGAGCGCTAATGTGAGTCAATGCAGAGTTTCACTTAAGTACCACTACGAGTTTCACTTAAGTACCATTACGAGCGCTAATGTGAGTCAATGCAGAGTTTCACATAAGTACCACTACGAGTTTCACTTAAGTACCATTACGAGCGCTAATGTGAGTCAATGCAGAGTTTCACTTAAGTACCACTACGAGTTTCACTTAAGTACCACTACGAGCGCTAATGTGAGTCAATGCAGAGTTTCACTTAAGTACCACTACGAGTTTCACTTAAGTACCATTACGAGCGCTAATGTGAGTTAATGCAGAGTTTCACTTAAGTACCACTACGAGTTTCACTTAAGTACCACTACGAGCGCTAATGTGAGTCAATGCAGAGTTTTGACTAAAGCCCTTATAACAACATTCGGTGTAGACATTCTTCATAAAATCAAAAAAGTCTTGAGGGTATTGAACCAAGGAACACATTAAAGGAATAATTATGTAAATAAGTTAATTTGGGTGGAATCTGAATCAAAACGAATACGAGTAAAGAAACAAGCGATTCTAAGTTTTTCGGAACTGCATTTAGGCCGGAAGTGATTTTCAAAATTTGTTTTTTTTTCTTAGCTTGACGCACTAGCTGCACTCCGACCGACCTACCGAGCAGAGGAGGGGGTGGCTATGGCTCTACCGTGGCTCTACGCCTCTGTATACGGGAGACGGAGAAGGGCTGGTCCCCACCGTCGACTGTCCTGAGAATGGTTTTCCGTGATTTTCCATTCTCCTGCGCTAAGGCGTAGTATGGGGACCCTTCTTTGTCTGCTAAGAAGTGGTTTCAACATTAATAAGATAATAATAGGAATATAGCGGTATCTAAAACTAAAAACTGTAAGTTGAAGCAATGCCAGGACTCAGCTGAGTGCCCCGTGGTCGCCAACCTATGTTCCAAAGTCGAGAGCCCCTGGAGCCCCCTTTAGTCGCCTCTTGCGACAGCCAAGGGATACCATGGTTGTTATTCTCCCGCTCCCACCCACTGGGGGGACTAGTGCGGGCTATGTGCAGGTAAAACCTTACCCTAAATTAATGTATAATTAATTATTACTTGGAACTGACCGCTCGAAATATTTAACAACTGGATTTTGTTAATTGGATAATAAATAAGAAATACACTGGCTAGGCAGCGTTGTTTATTAAAGTGTCTGCATTCTACGAGGGCAGAAAATAAAAGTACATGCAACACCTGCTTATATAAGAAGCTATTTATTGTAGAACCACCTTACCTCTACAGTGCGTTTAATGTAACTCTTTGCAACATGTTGCACTCGTCATGTGTGGAAGGCGCACGATACCAATAGCAGTACCACCTTTGTCAAAATCTGCAACGGAACGCCCTACCGTTTGAAATATGGCGCCTCGTGTATGGAAACAGATCATAGCCACAGGTATTCAACGGAATGTTCCATCTTCATCCTACATCGCGCAGGAAGCGGTTCCATTCCCAGACGCATCCGTCCATAATTCTACACGATAATGCCCGCTATATCAATGCTGCTCTTGTGAGGGAATAGTTGGCACGGTGGAGGTGAAAGTTCCTGGAGCATCCACCTTATTCACCGGACATGAGTCCTAGTGACTTCGATCTGTTCCACAAACTAAAGGGACCTCTCCGACGGAAGTGATTCATTACACGAGACGCCATACTTGAAGCGGTAGGGAGCTTCATAGTGGACATCAATTTGGTGCAGCCCTTGTAAGGCAGGCACTCCGACGGGGGTGAGCGTCATCTGACGTGTATGGGAAGCTGTGTGTTATTGTGGTGGAGGGTAATGTTGTGTGTGATACATGAATCGCAGTGATGTTGACGAAAGAAAAAAACCCAGTCGCCAAGCTAAGAAAATTAACCATTACCAGCCGAGAATCGAACCCGGAACCTCTGAACTGAAGGCCAGTACGCTGACTATTCATTCAGCCAAGGAGCCATACATTTAGAATAATAATAATAATAATAATAATAATAATAATAATAATAATAATAATTTCGTGTAACTATTACAGCTGGGTGCAGCCCTTGAATACAGACCCTCCGATAAGGGTGGGCGGCATCGGCTGCGTATAGTAAACTACGTGTGAGTATACTGAATAATAATAATAATAATAATAATAATAATAATAATAATAATAATAATAATAATAACAGTGTGTGGGCTCCGGAGAGGCCTTGTGCAGGTCTTTCGGGTTGACGCGACCAGCGTGTCTGTAAAAATGTAAACCCTATCTACGATGAATTCTAATGCTGAATAGGGCACGCGTATACTCAACCACCGACCCATCGGAATTAACGAATGACGGTTAAAATCCCCAACCCAGCCAGAAATCGAACTCGTAAACCCTTGGACGAAAGGCCAGCACGCTAACCATTTAGCCGGACGAGGATTATGTTGTGTGTGGTGTATGAGTTGCAGAGAGCACAGACATTCAGTTCCTGTGCCAGGGGAATTAACAGTTTGATTCGATTCCCTTGACCTGGCTGGAAATGAACCCGGGACCTCGACGACGTCAGAAAAAGGAGAACACAAAAGTTGACATCTTACCTCTCAGGAAGTTGAAAATTTAGAAATGAAACTTCCACTTCTGGAGACACAAGTGTAGGATTACCATCCATTCGGCATTTACCGCTGATATGTCTTGCTTTTTTATAATTTATCCGCACGCCCCGCAAAGAGTTTTAATTTATACTTAATGATCTGATATTACATAATATTACTCACGAAGTTACTAATATTAAAAATAATAAAAATTATTAAACGGGTGATGATTACGCACCATTGTAGTGGCTGAGAATTAATCCTCATTTTTTACAAATTGTTTTACATCGCACCGACACAGTATGGTGCCGGGCTGAGTGGCTCAGACAGTTGAGGCGCTGGCCTTCTGACCCTAACTTGGCAAGTTCGATCCTGGCTCAGTCTGGAGGTATTTGAAGGTGCTCAGATACGTCAGCTTCGTGTCGGTAGATTTACTGACACGTAAAATAACTCGTGCGGGACTAAATCCCGGCACCTCGGCGTCTCCGAAAATCGTAAAAGTAGTTAGTGGGACGTAAAAATTATTATGAAAAAATGAAATGGCGTATGGCTTTTAGTGCCGGGAGTGTCCGAGGACATGTTCGGCTCGCCAGGTGCAGGTCTTTCTATTTGACGTCTGTAGGCGACCTGCGCGTCGTGATGAGGATGAAATGATGATGAAGACGACACATACACCCAGCCCCCGTGTCGGCGAAATTAACCAATTATGGTTAAAATTCCCGACCCTGCCGGGAATCGAACCCGGGACCCCTGCGACCAAAAGGCAGCACGCTAACCATTTAGCCATGGAGCCGGACAAAAATGATTATAATTATGTATTACGGCGACGATGGGATAGGAAAGGGCTAGGAGTAGGAAGGAATCAGTCATAGCCTTAATTAAGGTACAGCTCCAGCATTTGCCTGGTGTGAAAATAGGAAACCACAGAAAACCATCTTCAGAGCTGCCGACAGTGGGGTTCGAACCCACTATCTCCCGAATGGAAGCTCACAGCTGCGAGACCCTAACCGCACGGTCAACTCGCTCGATGAATAATCTACATTTTAACCTCTTGGTTCATGATTCACATTGCAATATTACATCGGCCCCTCATTAATATGCGTTGAGTGCATTCCTTTGCTAATAAAAGAGATGTAATTTAGTGTTCTTTCCGTGTACAGTGCTGTTTAGGATCTCCTACAAGTTTTCGAATTTATTGTGATAGCTTCAAAGTAAGTCCACCTCTTTGGTTTAGTGGTTAGTGTGATTAGTTGCCACCCCCGGAGGCCCGGGTACGATTCCCGGCTCTGCTACGAAATTTGAAAAATGGTATGAGGGCTGGAACGGGGTTCCATTCCCACCTTCGCCATCCTCGAAGTGGTTTTCCGTGGTTTCCCACTTATCCAGGCAAATGTCGGGATGGTACTTAAGGCCACCACCGCTTCCTTCCCTATTCTTTATCTATCCCTTCCAGCCTTACCAACCTCCCTCCCCCAAGGCCCCTGTTTAGCATAGCAGGTGAGGTCGCCTGGGCGAGGTACTGGTCCACCTTCCCAGTTGTATCTCCGTGACTCAAAGTCTCATGCTCCAGGACACTGCCCTTGAGGATGCAGAGGTAGGATCCCTCACTGAGTCCGGGGTAAAAATCACCCTGGAGGGTAAATGGATTAAGAAAGAAGAAAGAATTTCAAAATAAGATAAAATTCGAATATGTCTAATTTAGAGTAATCAAATCAGTGAAGTAAAAATAAAGAGTAGCTACATTTTCAATGACTCGTGGAAACATGCTCAGATTTAATACTGTTGATGCGGGTGGTTGTAGAAGTGTAGGTCTAACTCTTACAATGCAATGATTAAGAACATCAAAGCCAAAGGCAAAGCCATCTCCGTACAGGCCATGAGGTCTCTGGAGGGGTGGAAGGTAAAGGCTTCCACTATCCGTAACGTCGGTACTTAGTGACGCAGAGTGGTTAACTCTATGTCCGGTTGCCTTTGCCCCCAGTAATGAACACAATACTCATTTTTTGTGTAGGCTGAGTGAACCTCAGGGCCATGTGCACTTCCGGAATTGGTAGTCTCGTTTCTTACATTTTTCAACTTCCTAACGGGGAAACGATCCCACGTCCTTCCGCGTGAACAGAGCACGCCTTCACCGCCTCTACCAGGCAGCCCCTAATGATTAAGAATAATAGGAAAACGACCAATCCTGCTTGCTCTTTGTCCTTCAAAGTGAACTCGTAGAGCCGGGCTGAGTGGCTCAGACGGTTGAGGCGCTGGCCTTCTGACCCCAACTTGGCAGGTTCGATCCTGGCTCAGTCCGGTGGTATTTGAAGGTGCTCAGATACACTAGCCTCGTGTCGGTAGATTTACTGGCACGTAGAAGAACTCCTGTGAGACTAAATTCCGGCACCTCGGCGTCTCCGAAAACCGTAAAAGTGTGGAATGTAAAGCAAATAACATTATTGTATTCGTAGAACCGAATGCAATTTAGATCTTTGAAATTGAGCTGATTCACCAATAAGATTTTTCCGAATCCATTGATGACCTATCACCTTCTCGTGTCCACTGTGCTTTCATTAAACTAAGAATTATTTGTATATTGGCATTGTGAGCGGGTATATCACAACAAACTCACATCATTTCAGAAATTCAGAACAAAGTGGCATTTCAGTAGCACTGAAATAGCTTACCCACTTTTCATTACACTATGCTTCATTGAACTCTTTAATGCCCAGCTTTCTTCCCAGGAAAGGTTTCACCATTAAAAATTGATAAAATAGAAGGAATTTCTTCATAATATCTTAATTTTACAGACTTCTGAATATCAGTCCACTAAGGGATTTCATTAAACCCCATCCATTTAAAAACATGAAACCGATCAGAATTCTCCGTCCTCTTCTGTAGATATTAGAGACAGCTGTCGTATACATTCGATAATATATTTCGTAATGGTAAACATCGATGAGCTTCCACCGAAATCCCTGTCTCATCCATGGTTGTGACACAATGGAAGCTGCTGGGGTATGGGTGGTGTTGAGTAATGACATTCAGAGCACAACTAGTGAGTCTAAGTGTTATGAAAGGTGTTGCTCATAGGGTCAGTCGATCGTGCTGCAGTAGCACTTTCTGGCCCAGTGAGGAAAGCAATGGCAAACTACCTCAGTCCTCATTTTGCCCAGTACGCCTCATTTTGATGCTTCCATTTGTGTTTTTTCTTTGTTTGACTATAACTGTATAACCTTTGATGGCGCTATTTGAGGATCCGACCAGCCTCTGGGCTGATGACCTAACAGAGAGACAGAAACATCGATATTCATTTTTCTGAATTTTAATTACTGTATTACCTTAATTTTTATTGGCAAAAATTATGCTTCTTTTCTTTCTGTTAATGTTCTTTCCACTGTGGTGCTTTAATTTTAACGTGTTGGTTAGTTAAGACTCTTAGCGTAAGAAAGAGTACAAGAGTACTTAATGACAAAAAAAAAAAAAAAAAGAATACAAATGCAGACACCCCCCCCCCCCCCCCCCCATCAAAAAACCCGAATACGTGATTCGTAAAAGAGTACGGCTGTTAACCCTACTAAAAGTTAACACCCTACTTATGAAAGCGAAACTCGGAAAATAATATGTAAACTGAGACAATAGTAGGTACCCTTGTTTTAAACGTGTACGTTACGGAAGTGCGGCTAAGTGTAACGTATGTGGCAGAGGAAACATTAACATTTCATATAGTATTTCTACACCAGTCTGGCGCCTTGACTGAATGGTCAGCGTACAGGAGGATTTAGAGGGCCCTGCGTTCGATTCCCTGCCGGATCGTCGATTTGATCTGTGTATTATGGTAAATTCTTCCAGCTTGGGGACTGGGTGGGTTCGTATTAATACACTTCTCTTAATCTACACACAGTACCAACCACGATAGAAATACGCAATAGTGAATACATCCCTCCATATAAGGTGGATGTTAGGTAGGGCATTCAGCCGTAAGACTGGACCAGGTCCACATGTACGACGCAGATCGCGCCCGGAAAAGAAGTTGACGGCGACTGGCTTTACGTCGCACTAACTACTCTCTTTTGTTTTTTCGGAGACGCCGAGGTGCCGGAATACTGTACCACATGATTTGTTTTACGTGCCAATTCATCTACCGATATAAGACAGGTGTATTTGAGCACCTTCAAATACCACCGGACTTAGCTGGAATCGAACAGTCCAACTTTCCTTCAGAACGTTAGCGCTCTACCCCCTAAGCTTTCGTTATTATTATTATTATTATTATTACTACTATTATTATTATTATTACTATTATTTATTATTATTATTATTATTATTATTATTATTATTATTATTATTATTATTATTATTGCCCACCGCTGTGGTGTAGTGATTAGTGTGATTAGCTACCACCCCTGAAGGCCCGGGTTCGATTCGCAGCTCTGCCACGAAATTTGAAACTGGTACGAAGGCTGGAAGGAGGTCCACTCAGCCTCGGGAAGTCAACTGAGTAGAGTAGGGTTTGATTCCCACCTCAGCCATTCTCGAAGTGGTTTACCGTTGTTTCCTACCTCTCCTCCAGACAAATGCCGGGATGGTACCTAACTTAACGCCTCGGTCGCTTCCTTCCCTCTTCCCTTGTCTATCCCTTCCAATCTTCCCATCCCCCTACAAAGTCCCTGTTTAGAATAGCAGGTGAGGCCGCCTGGTCGAGATACAGGTCCTCCTTCCAAGTTGTATCCCGACCCAAAGTCACACACTCCAAGACACTGCCCCTGAGGCAGTAGAGTGGGATCCCTCGCAGAGTCCGAGGGAAGAACCAAACGTGGAGGGCCTACACGGATTAAGAAGGAAAGAATTATTATTATTATTATTATTATTATTATTATTATTATTATTATTATTATTATTATTATTATTATTAAATAAAACTTGAACATGTCTATGTCAAATGAATATTTAAGAAAGATAACAGGCTGTATGCAATTCGAAGAGTACTTAGCTTGTTCATGCAGTGACAATGATGCCCACAATGGTTTGGAACTTTGTACGAAGTTATTTGTATGTTGATACATTTTATTTCTAGAGTAATGTTTTTAGATGACAATATACCACACCATAAATTTATTACTTCTCGGTCTTGTGTATGAACTAGAGGCTTTTCGCTTGGTTCGCGATCCCCTTCACTACCACTTGTAATATTACTGCAGACGCCCAGTCGGGCCTGTACGGCTATCTGCATCATACTCCACTTCCTTTCTACTGATAAGGACTTGATTGTAAGCTTATCTAGTAGATAATATTTCTATGAAATATAACAATTTATATTAACATACCTTTTCTCCTGCAGAATTGGTGGCGAGTCTTGAGTTTGTATGCACGTGCTCCCCCACCGTAGAACACAGTAAACCCGTAAAAACTAAGCTTATTAATCTGCACTTCAGGTGTGTATTGTTTCTTCTTTAAAAGCAGATGTGACTGGACTTTCACTATCGCACTTCCAGTAGAAGATTTAACCAGACCTACGTATGCTTTACAGTTTCAATGATAAATTGAAGATCTCTTTTAAACGTATCGAACATCACAGTAAAACACAGTTGAATTTGTAGCAAATCAATTAAGAACAGGCCGTGCTAGAAAGAGTGGTAGGTAGTACGACAGTCTTTTCGAGGGAACGGTAAAGCACGCAGCTGACAGAGCAGACTGACTGACTGACTTCCCTTCTTGCGCTATCTCTGGTCTGAATGTGTCTCCTCTTTCCCTTCCCGCTCCACGGCCCCCTGTGATGTGATCTCATTCGCTTTCCTCTCCCACTAACACGAACTCACCATTGAAATAGCATGTTCGTTTAATTATGCGTTAGCACTGTTTAGATCTCTGCTACAACATCACTCCATTTAATTACTCTTGTAAGACAGGCAACGAAGGTAATCAAAAGTCATAAACACGAGAAACAAAACAGCTACATTCTGAGATCTCTTAGACACGCTGTCATTTTCATACAATCATCATTACACTTCGAAAAGTTATCGTTTACATAACTTTGGTAGGCACGAATACAACAACGCTATCTCTATCCTGTAGGCCTATACAAAACTTGAAATGTACTTTTTCTTCCAGGCAATAACAGTAGTTATAAATGTTATATTTGACGTACTCCCTGATTGTGTAACGAAGACCATTTGAAGACATGTGTGAGATAACGGTCTAACATCCTAAAGTGAAAATGTTGAGTTTCCTCGTCCCATCTGTTCGCTGAGAAGGGTCCTAAATATTAATAATTGATCAAACATCAGGGAAGCCCTTGGTGCCTAAATACATACATTTGGATGTTACATGTCGGTTTTCTCGTGCGCAAAAATGATCTAACTTCATATTAAATACATACATAAGTTTTAACTTGGGAGTCTCCATGGCTCAGGCGACAGGGCGCTGGCCTCTTATCGCTGGGTTCCGTGGTTCAAATCCCGGTCACTCCATGTGAGATTTGTGCTGGACAAAGCGGAGGCGGGACAGATTTTTCTCCGGGTACTCCGGTTTTCCCTGTAATCTTTCACTCCAGCAACACTCTCCAATATTATTTCATCTGTCAGTCATTAATCATTGTCCCAGAGGAGTGCGACAGGCTTCGGCAGCCGGCACAATTACTACCCTCGACGATAGATAGGGGTTTTATTTATTTTATTCCTGACCCTGTCGAATGACTGAAAACACTCGGAGGATTTTCATTTTTAACCTTGGTAGTAATAATTCGAACTTCTATCTCTTTTACAACATCTGTGGGTTCGCGGGTGCGCATTGTATCGTACGTATGTAGCAGGTACGTAGGTAGATTTGGCCCTGTTTTAGGGCTAGATGCCCTTCCTGACACCAACCCTACGTGGAGGGTATATTCACTATTGCGGGTTTCTGTTGTATTGTGCGAATATGTATAAGAGTGTGTTGGAACAAGCAAAAACACCCAGTCCCCGAGCCAGAGGAATTAACCAAAAGCAATTACAATAGCCGAACCGACCGGGAATCGAACGCGCGACCATCTGAACCGAAGACCTCAACTCTTATGATTTAGCGAAGGAATCGGACAATGACAGTTATTCATATCACTAATCAAATGTTTCTAATCTTCTCTTGGAAATTATTTCAGCAATTAAACTTTAGTTATTTTAAACCTTAGCTGCTACAGCAGGAATCGGTTGCATTTATGATGGTGACGCCATGTTCGATCCTTATCAGTGGTTGCAGTGTATCAAATAAATTTTATTACATTATGTTCAGGGATAACTTCAGTAGTATAATGGGACAGTTCTGCCGCCTCCTCCGCCGCCCGCCTCCTCCTCCTCCTCCTCCCTCCTCCTCCTCCTCCTCCCTCCTCCTCCCGCGGGAAATTTGAATTTTGGCGGGAGATTTGAATTTGTAAACAAAGCCACGTGCTTTTTGACAGCTGTCATCGACAACAACGCATCGCTAACCTCAGTACTGCCATCTTGACGGGCCTAAACCTCACTAGTACCAACTTAACCTAACTAGCATGAGGTAAACAAAGCCACGTGTTTTTGACAGCCACGTGCTTTTTTACAGACAACAACGCATCGCTAACCTCACTGCTGCCATCTTGACGGGCCTAAACCTCACTAGTACCAACTTAACCTAACTAGCGTGAGGTAAACAAAGCCACGTGTTTCTTGACAGCCACGTGCTTTTTGACAGACAACAACGCATCGCTAACCTCAGTACTGCCATCTTGACGGGCCTAAACCTCAGTAGTGCCAACTTAACCTAACTAGCGCGAGATAAACAAATCCACGTGCTTTTTGACAGCCACGTGCTTTTTGACAGATTTGTAAACAAAGCCACGTGCTTTTTGACAGACAACAACGCATCGCTAACCTCAGTACTGACATCTTGACGGGCCTAAACCTCAGTAGTGCCAACTTAACCTAACTAGTGCGAGGTAAACAAAGCCACGTGTTTTTTTTGACAGCCACGTGCTTTTTTGACAGCTGTCACCCGCCATCTTTAAACCACAAAGCACTGTGCTGCCCTCTTGCGTCACCTGTCATCGGCAGTGCTGCCATCTTGACGGGTCTAAACCTTAGTGCTACCAACTTAACCTAACTAGCGCGAGGTAAACAAAGCCACGTGCAGCTGTCATCCGCCATCTTTAATCACAGTGCTGCCCTCTTTAGCTACTTACCTTTGAAATGTGGTGGCGGATAATTTGAAAAATGCTTTTTGACAGCAGCCATCTTTGTGCACCATGCTGCCCTCTTTAGCTAGATACCTGTGGTGGCAGGCAATTCCACATGACAGCAGCCATCTTTAATCAAGAGAGCACTGTGCTGCCATCTTTAGCTAGATACCTTTGAAATGTGGTGGCGGCAAATTGAAAAATTTCACGTGCTCTTGTTTGGAAACAAACTCACATGCTTTTTTGACAGCTACCATCCGCCATCTTTAATCAACAGAGCATAGTGCTGCCCTCTATGTGGTGGCGGCAAATTACACGTGCTCTTGTTTGGAAACAAAGCCATGTGCAGCTGTCATCCGCCATCTTTAATCAACAGAGCACCGTGCTGCGGGCAATTTCGTCAGCTGTCATCCGCCATCTTTAAACACCGTCCTGCCCTCTTTATGGCTACTACCTTAAGCACGTAGTAGCGGGCAATTTGAAAAGTTCTGTTAGCTATCATCCGCCATCTTTGAGCACCGTGCTGCCATCTTTAGCTAGATACCTTTGAAATGTGGTGGCGGCAAATTGAAAAATTTCACGTGCTTTTGTTTGGAAACAAACTCACGTGCTTTTCTGACAGCTACCATCCGCCATCTTTAATCAACAGAGCATAGTGCTGCCCTCTATGTGGTGGCGGCAAATTCCACGTGCTCTTGTTTGGAAACAAAGCCATGTGCAGCTGTCATCCGCCATCTTTGAGCACCGTGCTGCCCTCTTTAGATGTAAATTCGTCACCTGTCATCCGCAGTGCTGCCATCTTTAGCTAGATACCTTTGAAATGTGGTGGTGGATAATTTAAAAAGAGAAATTCTACAGCAGCCCTCTCTCAACGCTAATTGCATAAGATGGCGGCTATACATGACTCCTTAAGGGTGCTTACGCAAGATGGCTGCTATACACAGACGCCCTTGGGATGCTTGCGCAAGATGGCAGTTATACATGGCTCCTTATGAGATGCCCTAGGGATGCTTGCTCAAGAAAGCGACTGCTCTTATGGGACGGCTTAAGTGTCCTTGCGCAAGATGGCTTGAGACGCCCTAAGGATGCTTGCGCAAGATGGCGGACACAAGATGGCGGCTATACACAACTCCTTATGAGACGCTTTAAGGGTGCTTGCGCAAGATGGTTGCTACTCTTAGCTTAGAGGCTAACGTGTCGTGCTAGTTCGATTCATTAAATTTAGGGCTTAAATGCAAAATGTTAAATATATCGAAAACGGTGCACCGTAGAGCAAAACGGACAAAATGTTTCTGCCTAATACCTAGGTTCGCAGTATGAGGAACAAGAAAACCATAGTCTAATGATGGGATCAACGGTTCGGTTCCTACTTAGGCCCTTTGACATTTGCTCTGTTTTAGCTTGTATTGAAGCGAGTCTTCGTAACATGATCAGGTCTAACTATGGTAGAGAGTATAACGTACCGTGCTAGTTCGATTCATTAAATTTGGAGGCTTAAATGCAAAATGTTAAATATCTCGAAAACGGTGCATCGTAGAGCAAAACGGACAAAATTTTTCCGCCCAATACGTAGGTTCGTAGTATCAGGAACAAGAAAAAACATAGTCTAATGATGAGATCAACGGTTCGATTCTTACTTAAGCCCTTTGGCATTGGCAGCTATCTATTTCTACAAGATGGTGGCTGCTCTTATGAGACACAAGATGGCTTGAGACGTCCTAGGGATGCTTACGCAAGATGGCGGACACAAAATGGTGACTATACATAGCTCCTTATGAGACAGCCTAGGGGTGCTCGCACAAGATGGCAGCTACTCTTATGAAGAAAGCTAGCTTAGAGGCTACTGCGCAAGATAACAGCTGCTGTTATGCATGTGGTGGAGGGCAATTTGAAATTCTATGTGCTTAATCAACAGAGCACCCTGCTACCCTCTTTAGCTGAAATGTGGTGGTGGATAATTTGAAAAATTCTTTTGACAGCTATCATCTTTAAACATTAAGGCCTTATCATTCTCCTCCTCCTCCTCCTCCTCCTCCTCCTCCTCCTCCTCCTTCTCTACCTCCTCCTCCGCCTCTTATGTCAAGGCATAGCTTTATATCGAACAAGTTTAAACCTGCATCGCGAAGGCAAGCGTGTGCAGCGATAACATTATTATGCATGTTTAGACTTTCGAAACATAAGAAGAGTAGAATCAAACGCTGTACTCGATACGACATGTGATCAGAACATTGATTGATGCGTTCAGAAAACAAAATAAGTGATCAAGACTAGAATCGAACACTGTACTCAATACATCATGTGTTTAGAATATGTCAGGGGATACCCTTGTTCTAAGAAGATAAGATTGAAACATAACAAGACTAGAATAGAACACTGTAATCGATGTTGCTAACTTCAACATATGATCAGAACATTGATTTTGTGTTCAGAACACAAAATAAGTGATCATGACTAGAATCGAACACTGTACTCGATACAACATGTGATCAGAACATTGATCGATGTGTTCAGAACACAAAATAAGTGATCAAGACTAGAATCGAACACTGTACTCAATACAACATGTGTTTAGAACATGTTAGGGGGTACCCTTGTTCTAAGAAGATCAGAATGAAACATAACAAGACTAGAATCGAACACTGTAATCGATGTTGTTAACCTCAACATATGATCAGAACATTGTTTGATGTGTTCAGAGCAAAAGTACAATTTTGATGATTTGCTTAGTGTAAAATCAAAAACTATGGAAACACACTGTGCACATATCGCATAGCTAACTCGCTCAGTAAGCAATATTGCAAAACTACAACTTCAATGATTTGCCTAGTGTAAAAATAAAAAAACCACTGTACCCATACTGCACAGCTAACTCGCTCGGTAAACGATATAGCCAAAGTATAACTTCAAATTATTTACCTTCCATCATTCGTCTTGTGTGAAAATCAGTCGAACAAGTTATCGCATAAACATGTAACATGAAATATCAGTCAATCTGTTGGCATGGGTTACAAGCATGTAGCTTATGCGGGAAGTAAAATTAAACAGAACGCTAGTGCTATAAGAAATACTCTGCTTACATTTAAGTCCCTAGCTGTTGAACAAGTTATTACATAAATATGTAACATGAAATATCGGTTCGGAAACATACTGTTTCAAGGATGAAAGGACTCTTCCTCCTCCTTACCGCACATTCCTTGTAGGGCTAAGGGGCTAATGGGCTAATGGGCTAATGGGCAAAAGGGCTAAAGGGCTAATGGGCTAAAGGGCTAAAGGGCTGAAGGAGCAACAACCTCATCGATCGCTATCAGCAAGAACGCTTGTACTTTGTTAAGTGTAGAAAATTAATTTTTATTTGTAAATGGTTTCATGTTCAGAACAAGGAATGGAACCTAGGGGTTACGTCTTACCTAATAAAATCCCCGAGGTGCGATGAGTTACGTTTTTCGAACTAGTGTTTGGAACACTGAACTTTTCAAGATGATAGCAGAGAGTTTAGCAATGGTCTGTTGTTGGATTATAAATTCCGCGCTACAACATGCATAAGGTGGCAGCCTTGAGGTTTACTGCCGTAAAGATGATAAGAGTGAGGTTAACAATGTTCCGTTGTTGGATTTTAAATTCCGCGCTATAACATGCATAAGGTGGCAGCCTTGAGGTTTACCGCCGTAAAGATGGCAGCAGTGAGGTTAGCGACGCTCTATTATCCTTCAAAGTGAGGTTAGGGTTCATCAAGAAGACAGCTGTCAAAAAAAGCACGTGGCTATGTTTACCAAACAAGAGCACGTGGTCGTGACGTCACGGTCACGTAATCAATCCTTAGCTCGACGTCGTTAAGAGCAGCATTAGGATTAGCTATGCTCAAAAGTCTTGGGGACAGAGCAGCAGTATGAATTGCCATGTTTCAAAGTGTGTACACATCACCTATCGATTTTACATGCATCGACCATCGAACTAAACTTCATCCGCTAGATCGTGCTGCTATCTTAGCATAACCTATACACATAAAATTAAAGTACAATGAATAGCCATGTTTCATAGCGTGTACACGTTACCTATCGATTTTGCATGCAACAAATATCGTACTAAACTTCTTCCGCTAGATTGTGCTGCTATCTTAGCATGTCCTTAAGGTACAAAGAATAGCCATGTTTCAAAGCGTGTACACATTACCTATCGATTTTGCATGCATCAAATCTCGTACTAAACTTCTTCCGCTAGATTGTGCTGCTATCTTAGCATAACCTATACGCGTGACCTTAAAGTACAAAGAATAGCCATGTTTCAAAGCGTGTACACATTACCTATCGAATTTGCATGTATCAACTCTCGTACTAAACTTCTGCAGGTAGATTGTACTGCTATCTTAGCATGACTAAGACGCATGAACTTAAAGTACAAAGAATAGCTATGTCTCAAAGCGTGTACACGTTACCTATCGATTTTGCAAGCATCGACTCTCGTACTAAACTTCTTCCGCTAGATTGTGCTGCTATCTTAGCATGTCCTTAAGGTACAAAGAATAGCCATGTTTTCAAAGCGTGTACACATTACCTATCGATTTTGCATGCATCAAATATCGTACTAAATTTCTTCCGCTAGATTGTGCTGCTATCTTAGCATAACCTATACCCATGAATTAAAGTACAATGAATAGTCATGTTTCAAAGCATGTACGCATCAACTATCGATTTTGCATGTCTCGTACAAAACTTCTTCAGGTAGATTGTGCTGCTATCTTAGCATAACTAAGACGCATGAACTTAAAGTACAAAGAATAGCTATGTTTCAAAGCGTGTACACATCACCTATCAATTTTGCATTCATCGACTCTCGTACTAAACTTCTTACGCTAGACTGTGCTGCTATCTTAGCCTAACCTATACGCATGAACTTAAAGTACGAAGAATAACCATGTTTAAAAGCGTGTACACATTACTTATTGATTTTGCATGCATCAAATATCGTACTAAACTTCTTCCGCTAGGTTGTGCTGCTATCTTAGCATAACCTGTACGCATGAACTTAAAGTACAAAGAATAGCCTTGTTTCAAAGCGTGTACACATTACCTAATGATTTTGTTCGAAACGACTATCATACTAAACTTTTTCCACTAGATTGTGCTAAAATCGTGTAAGTGTGCTGCTACCTTAGCAAAACCTATCGATTTTACATGCATCGACTATCGTACTAGACTTCTTCCGTTAGAGCATGTAGCAATCGCTTTTGTGTATCCCTAACCCATGTGCACGAACTTAAAGCACAAAGAAGAGCTATGTTCTAAAGCGTGTACACATCACCCACCGATAATGTATCGAATATCGTACTAAACTTCTCCTGCCAGAGCGTACGACTATCGCTTGTGTGTGCACGAACTTAAAGCATAAAGAATAGCAATGTATAAAAATCTTGTAAACAAAGCAGCAGCATTAAGTATAGCCATGTTTAAATGCGTGTACACATCATGTATCTATGATGCACGCAGTACTAAACATATTCCATTAGAATGTACAAAGTTCGCATGTGTTTGTGCTGCTATCTTAGCATAGCCTATGTGCATGAACTTAAAGCATAAAGAACAGTTATGTGTAAAAAATCTTGTGAACACAGCAGAATGTTTACTACGTAGGTGTAGACATTGAACTTTGCATGCTGAGGCAGCATACTACGTGACCGTGACGTCACGACCACGTGCTCTTGTTTGGTAAACATAGCCACGTGCTTTTTTTGACAGCTGTCTTCTTGATGAACCCTAACCTCACTTTGAAGGATAATAGAGCGTCGCTAACCTCACTGCTGCCATCTTTACGGCGGTAAACCTCAAGGCTGCCACCTTATGCATGTTATAGCGCGGAATTTAAAATCCAACAACGGAACATTGTTAACCTCACTCTTATCATCTTTACGGCAGTAAACCTCAAGGCTGCCACCTTATGCATGTTGTAGCGCGGAATTTATAATCCAACAACAGAACATTGCTAAACTCTCTGCTATCATCTTGAAACGTTCAGTGTTCCAAACACTAGTTCGAAAAACGTAACTCATCGCACCTCAGGGATTTTATTAGGTAAGACGTAACCCCTAGGTTCCATTCCTTGTTCTGAACATGAAACCATTTACAAATAAAGATTAATTTTCTACACTTAACAAAGTACAAGCGTTCTTGCTGATAGCGATCGATGAGGTTGTTGCTCCTTCAGCCCTTTAGCCCTTTAGCCCATTAGCCCTTTAGCCCTTTTGCCCATTAGCCCATTAGCCCATTAGCCCCTTAGCCCTACAAGGAATGTGCGGTAAGGAGGAGGAAGAGTCCTTTCATCCTTGAAACAGTATGTTTCCGAACCGATATTTCATGTTACATATTTATGTAATAACTTGTTCAACAGCTAGGGACTTAAATGTAAGCAGAGTATTTCTTATAGCACTAGCGTTCTGTTTAATTTTACTTCCCGCATAAGCTACATGCTTGTAACCCATGCCAACAGATTGACTGATATTTCATGTTACATGTTTATGCGATAACTTGTTCGACTGATTTTCACACAAGACGAATGATGGAAGGTAAATAATTTGAAGTTATACTTTGGCTATATCGTTTACCGAGCGAGTTAGCTGTGCAGTATGGGTACAGTGGTTTTTTTATTTTTACACTAGGCAAATCATTGAAGTTGTAGTTTTGCAATATTGCTTACTGAGCGAGTTAGCTATGCGATATGTGCACAGTGTGTTTCCATAGTTTTTGATTTTACACTAAGCAAATCATCAAAATTGTACTTTTGCTCTGAACACATCAAACAATGTTCTGATCATATGTTGAGGTTAACAACATCGATTACAGTGTTCGATTCTAGTCTTGTTATGTTTCATTCTGATCTTCTTAGAACAAGGGTACCCCTAACATGTTCTAAACACATGTTGTATTGAGTACAGTGTTCGATTCTAGTCTTGATCACTTATTTTGTGTTCTGAACACATCGATCAATGTTCTGATCACATGTTGTATCGAGTACAGTGTTCGATTCTAGTCATGATCACTTATTTTGTGTTCTGAACACATCAATCAATGTTCTGATCATATGTTGAAGTTAGCAACATCGATTACAGTGTTCTATTCTAGTCTTGTTATGTTTCAATCTTATCTTCTTAGAACAAGGGTATCCCCTGACATATTCTAAACACATGATGTATTGAGTACAGTGTTCGATTCTAGTCTTGATCACTTATTTTGTTTTCTGAACGCATCAATCAATGTTCTGATCACATGTCGTATCGAGTACAGCGTTTGATTCTACTCTTCTTATGTTTCGAAAGTCTAAACATGCATAATAATGTTATCGCTGCACACGCTTGCCTTCGCGATGCAGGTTTAAACTTGTTCGATATAAAGCTATGCCTTGACATAAGAGGCGGAGGAGGAGGTAGAGAAGGAGGAGGAGGAGGAGGAGGAGGAGAATGATAAGGCCTTAATGTTTAAAGATGATAGCTGTCAAAAGAATTTTTCAAATTATCCACCACCACATTTCAGCTAAAGAGGGTAGCAGGGTGCTCTGTTGATTAAGCACATAGAATTTCAAATTGCCCTCCACCACATGCATAACAGCAGCTGTTATCTTGCGCAGTAGCCTCTAAGCTAGCTTTCTTCATAAGAGTAGCTGCCATCTTGTGCGAGCACCCCTAGGCTGTCTCATAAGGAGCTATGTATAGTCACCATTTTGTGTCCGCCATCTTGCGTAAGCATCCCTAGGACGTCTCAAGCCATCTTGTGTCTCATAAGAGCAGCCACCATCTTGTAGAAATAGATAGCTGCCAATGCCAAAGGGCTTAAGTAAGAATCGAACCGTTGATCTCATCATTAGACTATGTTTTTTCTTGTTCCTGATACTACGAACCTACGTATTGGGCGGAAAAATTTTGTCCGTTTTGCTCTACGATGCACCGTTTTCGAGATATTTAACATTTTGCATTTAAGCCTCCAAATTTAATGAATCGAACTAGCACGGTACGTTATACTCTCTACCATAGTTAGACCTGATCATGTTACGAAGACTCGCTTCAATACAAGCTAAAACAGAGCAAATGTCAAAGGGCCTAAGTAGGAACCGAACCGTTGATCCCATCATTAGACTATGGTTTTCTTGTTCCTCATACTGCGAACCTAGGTATTAGGCAGAAACATTTTGTCCGTTTTGCTCTACGGTGCACCGTTTTCGATATATTTAACATTTTGCATTTAAGCCCTAAATTTAATGAATCGAACTAGCACGACACGTTAGCCTCTAAGCTAAGAGTAGCAACCGTCTTGCGCAAGCACCCTTAAAGCGTCTCATAAGGAGTTGTGTATAGCCGCCATCTTGTGTCCGCCATCTTGCGCAAGCATCCTTAGGGCGTCTCAAGCCATCTTGCGCAAGGACACTTAAGCCGTCCCATAAGAGCAGTCGCTTTCTTGAGCAAGCATCCCTAGGGCATCTCATAAGGAGCCATGTATAACTGCCATCTTGCGCAAGCATCCCAAGGGCGTCTGTGTATAGCAGCCATCTTGCGTAAGCACCCTTAAGGAGTCATGTATAGCCGCCATCTTATGCAATTAGCGTTGAGAGAGGGCTGCTGTAGAATTTCTCTTTTTAAATTATCCACCACCACATTTCAAAGGTATCTAGCTAAAGATGGCAGCACTGCGGATGACAGGTGACGAATTTACATCTAAAGAGGGCAGCACGGTGCTCAAAGATGGCGGATGACAGCTGCACATGGCTTTGTTTCCAAACAAGAGCACGTGGAATTTGCCGCCACCACATAGAGGGCAGCACTATGCTCTGTTGATTAAAGATGGCGGATGGTAGCTGTCAAAAAAGCACGTGAGTTTGTTTCCAAACAAGAGCACGTGGAATTTTTCAATTTGCCGCCACCACATTTCAAAGGTATCTAGCTAAAGATGGCAGCACGGTGCTCAAAGATGGCGGATGATAGCTAACAGAACTTTTCAAATTGCCCGCTACTACGTGCTTAAGGTAGTAGCCATAAAGAGGGCAGGACGGTGTTTAAAGATGGCGGATGACAGCTGACGAAATTGCCCGCAGCACGGTGCTCTGTTGATTAAAGATGGCGGATGACAGCTGCACATGGCTTTGTTTCCAAACAAGAGCACGTGTAATTTGCCGCCACCACATAGAGGGCAGCACTATGCTCTGTTGATTAAAGATGGCGGATGGTAGCTGTCAAAAAAGCATGTGAGTTTGTTTCCAAACAAGAGCACGTGAAATTTTTCAATTTGCCGCCACCACATTTCAAAGGTATCTAGCTAAAGATGGCAGCACAGTGCTCTCTTGATTAAAGATGGCTGCTGTCATGTGGAATTGCCTGCCACCACAGGTATCTAGCTAAAGAGGGCAGCATGGTGCACAAAGATGGCTGCTGTCAAAAAGCATTTTTCAAATTATCCGCCACCACATTTCAAAGGTAAGTAGCTAAAGAGGGCAGCACTGTGATTAAAAATGGCGGATGACAGCTGCACGTGGCTTTGTTTACCTCGCGCTAGTTAGGTTAAGTTGGTAGCACTAAGGTTTAGACCCGTCAAGATGGCAGCACTGCCAATGACAGGTGACGCAAGAGGGCAGCACAGTGCTTTGTGGTTTAAAGATGGCGGATGACAGCTGTCAAAAAAGCACGTGGCTGTCAAAAAAACACGTGGCTTTGGTTACCTCACGCTAGTTAGGTTTTGTTGGTACTAGTGAGGTTTAGGCCCGTCAAGATGGCAGCAGTGAGGTTAGCGATGCGTCGTTGTCTGTCAAAAAGCACGTGGCTGTCAAAAAACACGTGGCTTTGTTTACCTCATGCTAGTTAGGTTAAGTTGGTACTAGTGAGGTTTAGGCCCGTCAAGATGGCAGTACTGAGGTTAGCGATGCGTTGTTGTCGATGACAGCTGTCAAAAAGCACGTGGCTTTGTTTACAAATTCAAATCTCCCCCCAAAATTCAAATTTCCCGCGGGAGGAGGAAGGAGGAGGAGGAGGGAGGAGGAGGAGGAGGAGGAGGCGGGCGGCGGAGGAGGCGGCAGAACTGTCCCATTATACTACTAACTTCGAGGTTTAAAATGAACATTTATTGCAAATGAAATACCATGGTGCATTGTATTAAAGTGGAAAACGTTTAAGACTCAATGTTCAATAAAATGCATAAAACAACATCCATCAGTCTTCGATCGTTTTCCACTTCTCTCCACTCTTAGATACTCTTCGTCGTATGACCTGTAAACACATTACAAAGGAAACATAATGTCCTGGAAGAGGCTTTCTTCATCAAACCTGGCAGCTTAGAAGCACTATTTTTACGCCGTGTTTAACTTGAGGTTGGTGGAATATGTGGTCACTTAATCCTGTTTTTACCCCTATGACGGCCATTTAAAGCCTCACTAGCTCGGTAATCGTGTTCTAAAAGTTGAAAGTTTCTTTCTTGATCTTTAACTTTGGTTGACTTAGCCTATCGCTTAAGTCTGAACCACCTTAGAATCTCATCATGGTTTATCTCACAAATGCCAGGGACTCATTTGCGCATTAATAAAAACAAATTCGAAAAACAAATATGTAAATGAGGTTACACCCTCGGTATTGTGGGGTTAAATATAACCCCTCGCACCTGGAATTACAGAAATAAATCAGTCCCGCGTAATGCACTATCTGAAAGAGCAACTTCCAACTTAGTACTAATAGACTATTAGAAGAAACGATCTGTAACCAGTGCTGTTCTATACGGGAAATTCTGTCAAGTAAATTCCAACGGGGTTGAATATGACCCCAAAGTACCAGTTGAGGGTCAATAAAACAGAAACTGTTATGCTGAATGGTTTGAGGTATATTTGCAATATAATATGGGCCTATGTATGTATGTATGTATGTATGTATGTATGTATGTATGTATGTATGTATGTATATATGTATGTTTAGTCCTCAGCCCGAAGGTTGGTTGGATTCTCAACAGCTCCAACATTATCTGTCACGGATGGCCTAGACATCACTGAAGATGCGTACTAGGGAAATGAGGAATGATGTAGTTTCCCGTTGCTTTCCTCGCTGAGCCAGAAGTTGCTATTACATATCAGTCTGCCAAGCCCACTGAAATGCATGCACCAACAAACCCTATGAGCAACATTTCCACACCATTCATAGCAGGTACTGGCTGCATAAGAAATGGCATTACTAGCATCGATCGTACCTCAGTCGCTTTCATATTGTCAAAGCCAAAGATAAGACTGAGACCGGTCAATGAAAGTAACAAAATTGCTCTAGTCCATACCAAAAGACATAGTGCACTGTAAACACTTTCTAGGTTTTGCCAGCAAATACATAGCAATACATTAACTAAATATAAATTGATAAATAATTTTTGGTTTATCTTGAGTTGAAGTTTCCTTGAATCACTTGAACCTTGGGACATTCCTTGGATAATAGATGACAGACGTGAACAAAGGCTACCAATATTATTTTCTGAGACATTTGAAAAACTTTAATTTTCTCCGTTTGAATAATATGAGGTTCAGACCGTTTATGCGTTTGTACAATAGAAGGAATGATCACTGAGTCACGAATGGGATTTCAAGTTAAGAAATAGTAATCCGTTTTCTAATCGTGTAGTTTTAAACGGAGTGATGATATTCAACAAATATACCGGAAAGAAGTGTTGGAAGATCAGAAGAATGCACATACCCGGTGAGGTACGGGGCGAAGGGGTTTTCACCAGCACAGCCAGTGACGCAATGGTTACCATAGCAACACCGCTACTACCCAGGCGACTTTATATTATCTTCTACCGGTAGCGTTTCGCTCTTGTCAGTTGTAATCCAGCAAACTGCAAAGTCTGAGTCAATGTTTTCGTGTAACAGATAAGAGCAGATAAGAGCCGATCTGTCTGGGCAGAACAGGAAGTTCGTGCTTGAAGGCAACATTCCTCATTCCTGCATTCTTCTCATCTCTACACAGTACAAGAACCTGACAATATCGGTTGAAAGATGCCTACGCGCACAGGAACATGTTCAAACCAAGGTTCATCGGCAACGTATTCAGTTGTACGGTGCGAATGTAATGTCAGGAAAACAGATTTGGCATGTGCTGCACTGAGTTCGATAACGGCAGGTTGGATGTGCAAAATGAGTAACGAGCTCGGAAGAATCGTTGATGAATGAAGCCACTAGAAACAAGAAAGGGAAAGGGCATTACGGTTCATAAGGCTAGTCGTCCGCTGGAAACGTATTTGTCCGAGCAGATGGTCACCCGACTTAACGGCCGACCAGGTCGTCCGGTATAAACCCATCCGCTGCAGCTGAATTACATGCGACACGTATACAGAGTGTATCCGTGATGATGTTACACACTTCAGGGATGATGGAGGACGTAAAATGGATCAATTTGAGATAAGGAACCGTAGTCCGGAAACAATCGAGTAAAATGTTATACCAGGAGCTATACCAGATGAATGGAGAGTTGCTATAGTAGTCCTGTGTATAAAGGAAAGGGTGATAGACGTAAAGCTGAAAATTACAGGCCAGTCAGTTTGACGTGCATTGTATGTAAGCTTTGGGAAGGCATTCTTTCTGATTATATTAGACATGTTTGTGAAATTAATAACTGGTTTGATAGAAGGCAATTCGGTTTTAGGAAAGGTTATTCCACTGAACCTCAACTTGTAGGATTCCAGCAAGATATAGCAGATATCTTGGATTCAAGAGGTCAAATGGCCTGTATCGCGATTGACCTGTCTAAAGCATTTGATAGGGTGGATCATGGGAGACTACTGGCAAAAATGAGAGCAATTGGACTAGACAAAACAGTGACTGAGTGGGTTGCTATATTTCTAGAAAATAGATCTCAGAGAATTAGAGTAGGTGAAGTTTTATCTGACCCTTTAATAATTAAGAGGGGAATTCCCCAAGGCAGTATAATCGGACCTTTATGTTTTCTTATATATATAAATGATATGAGTAAAGGAGTGGAATCGGAGGTAAGGCTTTTTGCGGTTGATGTTATTCTCTATAGAGTGATAAATAAGTTACAAGATTGTGAGCAACTGCAACATGACCTCGATAATGTGAGATGGACAGCAGGCAATGGTATGTTGATAAACGGGGTTAAAAGTCAGGTTATGAGTTTCACAAATAGGAAAAGTCCTCTCAGTTTTAATTACTGCGTTAATGGGGTGAAAGTTCCTTTCGGGGATTATTGTACGTAGGTGTTAATATAAGGAAAGATCTTCATTGGAGTAATCACATAAATGGGACTGTAAATAAAGGGTACAGATCTCTGCACATGGTTATGAGGGTGTTTAGGGGTTGTAGTAAGGATTTAAAGGAGAGGGCATATACGTCTCTGGTAAGACCCCAAGTAGAGTATGGTTCCAGTGTATGGGACCCTCACCAGGATTACCTGATTCAAGAACTGGAAAAAATCCAAAGAAAAGCAGCTCGATTTGTTCTGGGTGATTTCCGACAAAAGAGTAGCGTTACAAAAATTTTGCAAAGTTTGGGTTAGGAATAACTGAGAGAAAGAAGAAGAGCTAGTCGACTAAGTGGTATGTTCCGAGCTGTCAGCGGAGAGATGGCGTGGAATGACATTAGTAAACGAATAAGTTTGAATGGCGTTTATAAAAGTAGGAAAGATCACAATATGAAGATAAAGTTGGAATTCAAGAGGACAAACTGGGGCAAATATTCATTTACAGGAAGGGGAGTTAGGGATTGGAATAACTTACCGAGGGAGACGTTCAATAAATTTCAAATTTCTTTGAAATCGTTTAGGAAAAGGCTAGGAAAACAACAGATAGGGAATCTGCCACCTGGGCGACTGCCCTAAATGCAGTTCAGGATTGATTGATTGATTGATTGATTGATTGATTGATTGATTGATTGATTGATTGATTGATTGATTGATTGATAATAATCGAAGCTGTTTAACGTCCGTCCGTTCTGTAACGGTTCAAATCGCGTTACAAGATGATATCTGTATTATTATTATTATTATTATTATTATTATTATTATTATTATTATTATTATTATGTCAGTATTATTATTATGTTATCTGTGATATTGTACTATTATTGTAATTATCCGTTTTATTCAATTTTGCAATTGCCTGTTGCTTGCAAGATTGCACTTAGATGTATACATATATACGTATGTGTAGTATAACACTCAATACCTGTACAGTGAGAATTGTTGTATATATCAGAGATTAGATGTGACGTTGGGGCATTGTGCAATATTAGTGGCGATTCTGCCAAGTCATCGCCGCGCCATGGCTATGTCATCGTAGTTATTTAGCAATGCGCGCACGGAGTTAGTCGCCGCGGGGCTATTTCACCACTGGATGTAATATCTGTCGCGTAGGTGGGAGTATGTCATTGTTATTTCTGGAGATTACGTAGTTGTGTCAACCAACGTCTATATAAGGTGGGTGCACATTGTAGCGTCAGTCATTACTTATACGGATGCAGTACAGCGAAGTAGTCTACTAGATCAAGAGGCCTTAGGTGGTCAGCCAACGAGTGTGAACGAGAGATGGAGAAGACTCAGTGAGCCATTAATTATTGGTCATTGAGAGAGTGAGACCAAATGGTTGGTCCGTCACTTAGTGGAAGACGCGGACGCAAGGCTTACCAAGGAGTCAGAGAGGGCAACCCTGGACCTGCCAAGAGGTCATACCATATTGACTTACAAAGAAGTCAGATGATATGGAGAAGAAGCAGTCGCAAGGATGTATCACCACGTTAGGCGTGACACATCTACAGTAAACACCAGAGCAATGGATTACGTCGTAATTACACTCAAAGTGTTGAAGGTACAGTCAAGTGAATCAGTGAGGAAAATATTTCGTATAAATTGTTAAATGTCCGGTCAAGAAGAATTCAAATTCATGCCTAGTTTCTTTCAGTTGCAATGTCATAATTTCATATTCTCATCTGTTTTATCGCAACAAGACTCACTATTTTTTTTGATATATTATTTAAATAATATATATTGTTCGATCAAACGAATTCATAGTTTCATTTCATTGAAAGTAAAATATCTTAACCTCAAAATTAATGGGGAAACCGAACGCCAATCTCCTTTTCCCAGAACTTATATGGTATGTTGTCAAAAGTAAGCCTATTACCCCACACCCTAGAGATAGTCAAGAGTCTCATTCTATTATTGCTGTACTGAGTGACAGCTGGCGCCCTTCAAATAACGTATGTGTAAGTAAGCAGGTAACAAGTAAGTGTGAGTACAAGGTTCGACGAGTGTGTATTTTATTTAATGAATGTTAATTTTCATAATTTCCAAGTTAAATGCAGATATTCAGATTTCCATATTTAATCCAGATTTTTATAAGTTTCAAAAGTTAGTCAGCGACTCAGGAATATGTTCACAGTTCTTCACAGACGCCGGAGTGCTGGAATTTCGTTCACGTGATCTCACCCCACTTGATTGCTTCTTGTGGGGCCATGTTTAAAGCCTTGTATATGAGACACATGTCGAGACTGAAGAGGATCTCTTGGTAAGAATTCTCGCTGCCTGAGACGCTGTTCAAACGTCACCGGGGATATTCGAACGGGTACGGCAGAACTTTGTGCGACGATGCCATGCGTGCATTGACGCAGAGGGTGCCATTTTGATCGTTTGAGGTAAATGGAGCAGCTTGTGAAACTTGTGCAGGTAAACGGACTTGTCTGTCTGTTAGGTCAACAGCCCAGAGGCTGGCTGGATCCTCAAATAGCACCACCAAAAGTTATGCGGTTATAAGGAAACCGCAAAAACCAATGGCAGCACCAAAATGAGGCGTACTAGGCAAGACGAGGAGTGAGGTAGTTTGCCATTGCTTTCCTCACTGGGCCAGAAAGTGCTATTGCAGCACGACCGACCCTATGAGCAACACCTTTCATAACAATCAGATGCACTAGTCGTGCTCTGAATGTCATGACTCAGCACCACCCATACCCCAGCAGCTTCCATATCGTCACGGCCATGGATGAGACTGGGACTTCGGTGAAAGCTACACTTCACTCTGGCCTGTGCCAAGAGATGGATACAAAAGTACTGTATCCATCAAGAAATGGCAGCAGGCAAAAACGGACTTAAATGGGAAGAATTGTACTTAACTTTTGACTCGATCATTTCCGGAACCAGAATATGGTTTCTTAACTCAAAATGGACCATTTGCCGTCCTCAGTCATACCTGAAAGTTTGTAACATCATCACGGATAAACCCTGTATAGTAGTGCCACTTCTACTGCTAAGTGAACTGGTTGTTTTACAAACTGGATAGAGATGGATGTTTCCTAGAAAATCCATACCGCATGAGATTAAGGATCCAACAAAATAAGTAGAGTAGGAATTTCATTACCTACATGGAGAATTAATTAATGAGAAAGAGAAAAGTTTGAACTGTGATTATAATGTTTGAAAACATAACCAGGAAAACTTCAAGAGAGCAACAGGATTACGTCTAACTAATGAATGTGGTACAGTTTGTCTAAAGCTAAATAGAGGAAATAGAGAGTATGGAGAATTTCATCTTCTTGGGAGCCAAAATCAGTCAAAGTGGAAATTGCGGTCCTGAAATTAAAAGACAGATATCGCTTGGATGAACAGCTATGATGACTATGTCCCCGATCTGGAAGAGCAGAGTTATCAGTTTGGCTACCAAGTAACGGATTAGTCAGTGCAGTTATACTCCCACTGTTCATATATGGATGTGAGAGCTGGACGCTGAAACAGCGATACAAGAGAAAGATCGACGTTTTTGAGCTCTGGCAGCAGCACACCCGTTCTTTCAGCCGCAGGGCCGTGAAGTTTGTGGCTTGTCGACCTCTACAGGTCTTGAATGCCTTGTCTTAAATGTGTCTTCTCTATCTGTAATGTTGTTGGAGAAATGCGTGTTTTTATTAGTCATTAATTGGCCAGTGTCTGGCCTGGCGCATGGGCGCAGGATACATTGCTTATTTGGTAAGCATTATGAAGAGCCGTGAGGCGACTTTAAGGGTTAAGCAGCAGTACTGACGTTAGCCACCCATCTAGTGAGTGACCACGTCCGATGTTGAATAACTGTCATTGAATCTTACGCTTCTGTGATATATATTGAAATGTCACATTTTATTCATTTATGAATTCAAATGTGATATATATTGAAATGTCACATTTGAATTTGTATTGAACAGGTGGAAAATCATATACTTTCATCTCTTAATTGTAAATCTTTTTTTAATACGGACCAATTATGAAGTTTTTAACATTAAATTAGGATTAGCTGTCTGCTTGGCATGATGGGAGGAGGGAGCGGGTTTTGGGTCGAGAGTAATTTGATCAGAACTATGTTTAGGAGGGTGGTTGCGCCTTGACTGGGCTGGTTGATGTGTTCATAGGTGAGAAGTCCGGGGTTCGAGGGTGGCGGGATTTTGAGGTTCAGTAGGGGGGAGTTGTAGTTTGTGCGTGTACGTGTTGTGCCCGTCTGTAGTGGGCTTTAATTGCCTTTTTTACGAAAGGGCAGCCAGGGAATGAGGCGGCATGGCTGCCGTGGCAGTTAACGCACCTCGCCTGGTGTTGGCGAAGACTCTTACAAATACCATGGACTGCAAAACCACCAACAAGGCAGTTTTAGAGCGCATCAAGCCCCGTATGTTATTGGTTGGTATGATTATGAAGCTGAGATTAGCATACTTGGCCACGTTGTGCGATCAGATTCATTAGAGAAAGCAATCCTGCTAGGAATGATCAACGGTACAAGAAGAACAGATCGCCTGGTTGGTTAGACACCATTAAAACAGACACCACCCACCCTCACCCTGGAACAACTACATGAGGCAGTGTGGAACAGGGTAACTTGGAGAACGCTAATTCATAGAATAGCCGATGGTCAGATTCGACTGAAAGGATGGCATCATCATCATCATCATCATCATCATCATCATCATCATCATCATCATCACCAATCCCATTTCAACAGATCCGTCCGTTACTTGGCCGTGTCCATCCATACTTTTGGCTACTGGAGTATAATAGAGCAAAGGTTTTTTTTTCACTCTTCAGTAGCAAATAAACTGTTAATGTCAAGGACATAACCTTATTGCACCAAGTGCAGTTAATGCTAACATAGTTCTACATTACTTGTAAATTGGTAACCATCATGATGAATATGGGGTTTGTATATGTTCAAATTTAACTGCATTCGTTGTTTTCATATAATTTGAAAAGCATAAAACTTTGTGCTATCGAGTCAAGTGAGCTCATAACTGTTTAGTAGGAGCAAGGACTGCACGTGTTTCACAAGTTCTCGTGGACTGTTGAAGAGTATTTATCATGCACTAATTGAAAGCCACCTGAATTATATGATTCATATCTGGGCATGTTGCAGTAAAGAACAATTTGAAAAGATCAGTATCTTACAGAAAAGAGCACTAAAAATACTCTTCAACTTACCCACCTTAACACCAACCATACAGGTCTACCAGTATTGTAATGTGCTGTCACTAGATGGTCTTTGTAAAAAAGCTACAGCTATTATGTTGTATAAATTGAAAAATGGACAAACTCATTCGAACACACTTTGCAACTTGAATTCTGACATACATTCATACAGTACAAGAGGATCTACTAAAATTCATTGTAAATCATCGAAGTCTACTAAGTATGGCACTAATTCTTTATGGCATTTTTCTGTAAAGTTTTTCAATAGCCTTCCTGAGCATATTCGAAAAGCCGCTAACTTACCCATCTTTAAAACCAAGCTTGTTAATTTTCTAAAAGTAAAAATGCCAAGCCTATAGAGTACTGATTTAGTATACTATATCACTGCTGTTCATATTTGGTTTCTATCACTAGGATACCTTAATATTATTTTTATTATTCTTCATTGTACAGTATATTATACTTTTGTCCTAGAAGCTGATGTTCTAAAATCTCATCTTTGTTGCCAAATGTAATTAATATTATAATTATTCATTGTACAGTATATTATATTTTTGTCCTAGAAGCTGATGTTCTCAAATCTCATCTTTGTTGCCAAATGTAATTATTTGTACTGCACCATTATGAGCCTTGGCTCAGCTGCCTCTTTTGAAATAAATAAATAAAAAGTTAGAGAAGTGAATAATATAATTAATTATTTTGTACCGGTGCAAAATAAAAAGAAAGCATGAGGATGCTTTTGAAGTACCTCATGAACCTACAAACAGTGAATGAAATTAATCTGAAGAAAACATCGCAAGTATCGGTAGTTTGACTGCAATTCAAGAGGGAATCAATTCTGGCCATGATGGGCTCGATTGTTGGACATTAACTCAAGAAAATGACTTCCTTCAGAGAAACGAGTGGCTGTATGCAAACAATAAAATGCTAGTTTCTAAGGAGTGCCAAAATATGATAAGTTTAAGTCGAGAAAAACAGATGGGTGTGACAATTTCTACAGAGTGAGCCAATGTTAGTGTGCCGGCCCCGTAGTGTAGGGGTAGCGTGCCTGCCTCTCACCCGGAGGGATTTTTACCTGGACCTGAGGGCTGGTTCGAGGTCCACTCAGCCTACGTGATTAGAATTGTGCTATGGTTCTGTACTTCGATTATAATGTGGTCGTGAAAATTCAATATTCATTGACTTGGCCCTCAACGGGTGACTTGCACGCACTCTACAGTGTGATGGCAGTAGTGCCAGACCAGTAGCTTAGATCCTTTCCAACAGAACAAATATGGCCTACGCTCAATTGGAAGAGCAAGCGACGCGAAATCGGGAGGCTGGCCATTTCTGTTCTGTACTTAACATCCCTTCAACACATACTATATACGTAATACACGACCTAATAGATTGAAAGTCAATTTCGATTTTTTATTATTATTATTATTAATATTATTATTATTATTTCTTTCTTTCTTTCTTTCTTAATCCGTTTACCCTCCCAGGGTTGGTTATCCCCTCGGACTCAGTGAGGGATCTCACCTCTACCGCCTCAAGGACATTGTCCTGGAGCCTGTGGGTCGATGGGGAAACAACTGGAAAGGAGGACCAGTACCTCACCCAGGGGCCATGTGGGGGATGGGAAGATCGGAAGGGATAGACAAGGATAAGGGAAGGAAGAAGCCGTGGCCTTAAGTTAGGTACCATCCCGGCATTTGCCCGGAGGAAAAATGGGAAACCACAAAAAAAATACTTCAAGGATGGCTGAGGTGGGAATCGAACCCCTTCTACTCAGTTCACCTCCCGAGGCTGAGTTCGATGCCCACCTCAGTCATCCTCGAAGTGGTTTTCCGTGGTTTCCCACTTCTCCTCCAGCCAAATGTCGGGATGGTACCTAAGTTAAGGCCACGGACGCTTCCTTCCCTCTTCCTTGCCCAACCCTTCCAATCTTCCCATCCCCCACCAAGACCCCTCATCAGCATAGCAGGTGAGGCAGCCCGGATGAGGTACTGGTCCTTCTTCCCAGTTTTATCCCCTGACCGAAAGTTTCACGCTCCAGGACACTGCCTTTGAGGCGGTAGAGCTGGGATCCTTCGCTGAGCCAGAGGGATAAACCAACCCTGGAGGGTAAACAGATTAAGAAAGAAAGAAAGAAAAAAAGAAAGAATTTATTATTATTATTATTATTATTATTATTATTATTATTATTATTACAGTATTGTTGTTGTTGTTGTTGTTGTTGTTGTTATTTTACTGCGTATAACCTCTAAGTTATCAGCCCACTGTAAGACTTCTATTTTCCTACCTCTTATGCCAATACTTTATCTTTCATCTGCAATACGGAAGCTTGTTTATGTAGCCGTCTTATTCCTGCAGCGTAAGTTCCCCTTTAAAGAAATTACTGCAACAGAAGAGGAAGACAATCACTCTAGTTCCGGACTTAGCAAGTTCAACGTACCCATTAGTTTGGTGCAGTTGAACGTCGACATACCAACACCTATTATTTCCAGTATAAAGAAAGTAGAGCAGTCGTAATACTAACAAAACTATAGCATGTTTGATCTTAGTCCTTTCCTCTTTGTCAAACTTGGTTTTAATACCTCATTACAAATGTTGGCTACATACCACATGTTATAATGATACCATCTTTGTTAGCGGGTGATTTACAAGCATCTCTCTTACGTATGCTGTCCACCGCCGTAGTGTAACGGTTAGCACAATTAGCTGCCGTCCTCGGAGGCCCGGATTTGATTCCCGGTACTGCAAGAAACTTAACGTTGGCAGAAAGGTAAAACAAAATATATGCAGGTCACCTCCGTTACGGGTGTGCCTGATAAAGATTATGATGATGATGATGATAATAATAATAATAATAATAATAATAATAATAATAATAATAATAATAATAATAATATGATTTTAATGTTATTGGCTTTATGTCCCACTAACTACTTTTACGGTTTTCGGAGACTCCGAAGTGCCGCAATTTAGCCCCGCAGGAGTTCTTCTGATTGCCAGTAAATCTACCGACACAAGGTTGACGTATTTGAGCACCTTCAAATACCACCGAACTCAGCCAGGATCAAACGTGCTAAATTGGGGGTCAGAAGGTCAGCGCCTAAACCGTCTGAGCCACTCAGCCCGGCGCCTGAAAAGAACTGCACGAGGACACGAATATACAATGCATTCCACTGATGCCGGGCTGAGTGTCTCAGACGGTTGCGGCGCTGGCCTTCTAACCCTAAGTTGGCAGGTTCGATTTCGACTCAGTCCGGTGGTAAGGTGCTCAAATACTTCAGCCTCGTGTCGGTAGATTTACTGGCACGTAAAATAACTCTCTTGCGGGACTAAATTGTGGCACCTCGGCGTCTCCAAAAACCGTAAATGTAGTTAGTGGGACGTAAAGCAAGCAACATTATTATTATTTTATTCATTTCACCGAGCGAGTGGCTGCACGGTTTAGGTCAAGTAGCTGTCAGCTTGCATTCGGGAGATAGTGGGTTCGAACCCCCACTGTCGGTAGCCTTGAAGATGGTTTTCCGTGGTTTCCTATTTTCACACCAGGAAAATGCTGGGGCTGTACCTTAATTAAGGCCACGGCCACTTACTTCCCATTCCTAGACCTTTCCAATCCCATCGTCGCCATAAGACATATCTGTGTCGGTGCGACGTAAAGCAAAAAAAAAACCCTCCAGACAAATGTACCTTAATTAAGGCTGCGGCCGCTTCTTTCCCACTTCTAGCCCTTTTCTATCCCATCGTCATAAGACATATCTGTGTCGGTGCGACGTAGAGTAAATCTATATATATAAAATAGCTTGTCCTGACTGACTGACTGACTGACTGATTCATCATCGCCGAGCCAAAACTACTGGACATAATGAAATGAAATTTTGTGGATACATTCATATTAAGATGTAGGTGCTCGCTAAGAGAGGATTTTTGGATATTCCGTCGCTAAGCGGGTGAAAAGGGGGGTGAAATTTGAAAATGAGTGAATCTATATCTCAAAACTTTAAAAGTTTACAAATGTAAAAATTGGTATTTAGAATCTTTAAAAATAAGGAAATACGTATTTTTTTTTTTCAGAAAATCCCAATAGGAGGGGTGAAAAAGGGTGAAAATTGGGGAAAATGGGTTGAATGCCTTTAATCAGGATACCGGTACTTATATCTCAGAAACTGAAGGTATTACAGACCTGAAAATTGGTACTTTTGATCTCTTTTAAAAATAAAGAAACACGTATTTTTTTGTTATTGGAAAATCCAATTAATGGGAGTGTGAAAAGGGGGGTGAATATTTTTTTTAAATCAGTGTATCCATATCTCAAAACTTTGAAAGTTTATAGATGTAAAAATTGGTATTTAGAATCTTCATTAAAAATAAAGCAAACCGGGCGAGTTGGCCGTGCGCGTAGAGGCGCGCGGCTGTGAGCTTGCATCCGGGAGATAGTAGGTTCGAATCCCACTATCGGCAGCCCTGAAGATGGTTTTCCGTGGTTTCCCATTTTCACACCAGGCAAATGCTGGGGCTGTACCTTAATTAAGGCCACGGCCGCTTCCTTCCAACTCCTAGGCCTTTCCTATCCCATCGCCGCCATAAGACCTATCTGTGTCGGTGCGACGTAAAGCCCCTAGCAAAAATAAAAAAAAAAAAAGAAACACGTATTTTTTTGTTTTCAGAAAATCCCAATAGGAAAGGTGGAAAGGGGTGAAAAATGGGTTGAATGCATTTCATGAGGATACTTATATCTCAGAAACTGAATATATTACAGACCTGAAAATTGGTGTTTTGGATCTCCTTTAAAAGTAAAGAAACACGTATTTTTTTGTTTTTGGAAAATCCAATTAATGGGGGGGGGGGGTGAGAGGGAGTGAATATTTAAAATGAGTGTATCTATATCGCAAAACTTTTAAAGTTTATAGATTTAAAAAATTAGTATTTAGAATCTCCTTTAAAACTAAAGAAACACGTATATTTTTGTTTTCGGAAAATCCCAATAGGAAGGGTGGAAAAGGGTGAAAAATGGGTTGAATGCCTTTAATGAGGCTACTTTTATTTCAGAACCTGAAGATATTACAGACCTGAAAATTGGTATTTGGGATCTAATTTAAAAATAAAGAAACAGGTATTTTTTCGTATTTGGAAAATTCAAATATGGGGGGGGGGGGTGAAAAGGGGTGTGAATTTTTAAAATGAGTGCATCTACATCTTAAAACTTGAAAAGTTTACAGATGTAAAAATTGGTATTTAAAACCTCCTTTAAAATAAAGAAACATGTATTTTTTGTTTTCGGAAAATCCCAATAGGAGGGGTGTAAAACGGTGAATAATGGGTTGAATACCGTTATTTTAATTAAGCTACGGATATCTCAAAAATGAAGATGTTACAGACGTGAAATTTGATATTTGGATTCTGATTTAAAGAAACACGTATTCTCGAAAAATCCAATGAAGGGGGGGGGGGGGGGAGGAAAGAATTGAAAAATTAATTGACTTCATTGTATGAGAATACTTACGCCTAATAAAAACTAAAGTTGTTACAGACGTGAGTTGGTATTTGGATCTCCTTTAGAAACAAAGAAAACAAGTTTTTTTTGGGCGGGGGGAATCATCTTGGTGGGCGGGTTTGAAAAGGAGTTGAATTCCTTTCATGGGGTCACAGAAATCAAAAACTGAGGAAGTTAGAGTCGTGATAATTGGTATTTAGAAGATCGCTTACTATTAAAGAAACAAGGTTTTTGCCGGAAAATTCAATTCGGTGGTGGGGGGGGGGGGGGAGTGTGAAAGGAAGTGAAAAAAGTGAATTATTTTTATGGGGATATTTATATCTCAAAACTGAAGGTAATAGACGTGAACATTGGTGTTTGGAATCTCCTTTAAACATAAAGAAACCTGCCTTTCTGTTATTTTTGTGGGGTGGGGGTGCGGGGGGGGGGGGGAGATAAACTTAACGGCGGTGGGGTGTAAAAGGAGGTGAGAATAGTTGATTTTACTGTTCATAATGTACTTATAAGGAGCCTCCGTCGCTCAGGTGGCAGCGCGCCTGCCTCTCACAGCTGGGTTATGTGGTTCAAATCCCGGTCACTCCATGAGACATTCGTGCTGGACAAAACGGAGGCGGGACAGGGTTTTCTCCGGATACTCCGGTTTTCCCTGTCATCATTCATTCCAGCAACACTGTCCAATATCATTTCATTTCATTTCATTTCATTTGTCATTCATTATCCATTGCCCCAGAGGAGTGCGACAGGCTTCGGCAGCCGGCACAATTCCTATTGCCGCCGCCAGATGGGGGCTTTATTCATTCCTTTCCTGACCCTGTCGAATGACTGGAAACAGGCTGTAGATTTCCGATGTACTTATTCTGATCATAAACCGATCATTTTTATCTTTCCTGGGTTCGTTTTCAAGAGCCATCTTTTTCTTCGGAGAACGTTCTTAGATTACAGTACATTCTCCTGGCATATAAATAAAAATGTAAACACCTTTGAAATAAACGATAGGAATGAGATTGACCGTCCAATTGTTCACCTCTATAATAAGGTCAACAATGCACGAAATATGTCATTCGTATCACCAGAAATCCCGCATACTTGGCTACGCGCGACAATGGTGCTGGTCACATTGTTAAAAATGACAGTGACAGCAGATGTAATTTACCGCCAAGTAGCGGTCTTGCATCTTGCTGTGGGGTCCAGAACATCTATAATAATAATAATAATAATAATAATAATAATAATAATAATAATAATAATAATAATAATAATAATAATAATAATAATAATAATAATAATTCAACTAATATCACCCACCCTCTTAATAATAATAATGTTCTGGACCGTCCTCAAAATGTGCGGACCGCGATGGAAACGGGTCCTGGGCGGGTAATGACTAAGAATGCAGTCCAGCCGCGGGTTGAGTACCGCCAAGGCACCCAAGAGGACACCACGCCGGATCTCCTCAAGGATTTGATCAATATTAAAAATTCTTATACGAAAAGATGGCAAAGATTTAGGGACCCAACTGAGCGGGTGGAATACCTGGACCTAGCCCGGGAAGTAAGAAATCGATTGCTGGAAAGAAAGATTGAAAAATGGGAGGAAACTTGCCGTAATTATTAGAAAACGAGTCAGATCGCGAATTTTGGCGGATTCTCTCAGATAAGCAGTCAGATCGCGAATTTCGGCGGATTATACTGTATATAAAACAATAAGCATTGCTAGTTATAAATAAATAGTTAAATAATATATTCTCTATCATGATAATGCTGCAAGTTTATAAACTCAATTAGTAAGTAAAGACATAGCTTTCACTAGCATCTTTTTCTGCATTCAAAGATACTGCACAATGACTTGAGAAATCAATTAATACCTTCATAGTGTAAGTGTGTCGTTTTCAGAGACCTAGCTTCGAATCCCGGTACTGTTAGGAATGTAAGATTGGCAGGAAGGTTGCTACTGATACGCCATTCATCAGCATTGGGAGTATGCCTGAAAAGAGCTGCATCACCGCCAGGAATACGAAGACACTCTTCTTCTTCTTCTGCAGTTTTTCCCACACCTGCGGGGTTACGGGTGCGAACTGTGTAGCACATGTGGATTTGGCCCTGTTTTATGGCCGGTTGCCCTTCCTGACGCCAACCCTATATGGAGGGATGTAATTACTATTGCGTGTTTCTGTGGTGGTTGGTGGTGTAGTGTGTTGTGTAAATATGAAGAGGAAAGTGTTGGGATAAACACCCAGTCCCCGGGTCAGAAGAATTAATCAGAGGCGATTAAATTCCCCGACCCGGCCGGGAATCGAACCCGGGACCCTCTGAACCGAAGGCCTCAACGCTGACCATTCAGCCAATGAGTCGGACCCAGGAATACGCGGACACTCATTTACTTATTTAATGAACACCATAATTCACTGGCTTTAGGTAGTGAGCGACTTTTTCTCTTGGTAGAGGACCAATAATATTTTAGCCTTGCCCTGTAAAGTAGTATCACCATCACCACCATTCTCACCCCGCTTTTCTAAGAGCCAATAGCATACATTTTGTCAGTCTTCATAATTCGGACTCTGGTTTATGTTACCTACATACAAGTGCAGTGGCGCCGACTTTGGGGGGGGGGGCAAGACGTTTTCTGCCCCCAATAAATGATCTTAGGGGGCGAAGTGCCAATCCCCCCCCGAAAAAGTCTTTTCCTAGATGTTAAGTCTCCTTAAAACGCGGAGTTTGGTATTGTCCGAAGGTTGCGAAGGCGTTAAATCTGGAGAAGTTGGTAGATGGTTTTATATCAATAAATAAGATTAGAAAGCGGGCATTTCTTCAGAGGACTACATTTCCCAGTGGAGACTGTTCAGGTAGTACATCTGGTGGTAGAGCTTTCAACATTTCATGTCATGAAATGCATAATATAGGCTACAATAATATAAAATGTATTAATGAAGCAAGTTCTATTCTTTTACTTGTGATTATTTTTTATAGCTTCGTACATAAAACATTCCTTCAAAATATTTATTTCTGAAAAGAACCATTTTTCTGTTTACCTGTGAATATTATTGAATGCACAGAAGACTCGTTCAAAAATGTATTTGGGAAACAAGCTCTATTATTATTATTATTATTATTATTATTATTATTATTATTATTATTATTATTATTATTATTATTATTATTATTATTATTATTATTCTGTTTTTTCTGTTTGTTTGTGAATATTGTAATTATGTAGGGATGTTTGCATTAATAGTTGTTCCCATTTTCACATGCCTGTGTTCATGTTAATCATGCCCCGCCCCCCCCCCCCCCCGAAATAATTACCCGAAATGGGCTGTGAACCGTTATCAAATTACTACGGTATGCAAATCCCAATTTTCTTACAACCTAGCAAACTCTGCGTTACCACATAAAATGTAAAAAAGAATGGATTGCCTACAACAAGAGAAATTTTGGTAATAATCCATCCAAACTCCACATCATTTCCACCTATCTTACAGTACCTTTCCGTTTCTTCGGCGTTCCTGAACTTTCCAGAAGACTATCCACTTTGTTCTTTTGGACAGGTGTTGTATCTTCTCATCTCAAACAGTCTCCATTGCGATATCCAAATTACTTGAAACTACTCAGAACAGCACTATATCACTACCCACCCAAAGCTTGTTGTTCACTCCACTGGCTGAATCCCATCTTATGTATTTCCCTTCTGATAAGAAATTACACCATCTACTTCCTCCAGTTATTTCTGCTCCGTCTTGATTTCCTTTCCAAGTCACAGGCGCTACAAGCTAAGAGGGCATTTACTCATTTTAATTTAAACTTAGTGTCCTTAGTGAACTTAAATTAAACTGAAATGAAATGGCGTGTGGTCTCCGGAGACACCTGGTGCAAGTTTTTTTTATATATTTTAAATTAAACTGAAAAGCATTGAAACTAAGTTTTGTGTGTCGGTAGCAAAGCTAGTTGCGAAACTAGGTCTCGAAACTGACCATGTTCCGAAAATTCCTACCTCCGTGAAACGAAACTAGCGGGGAAATTTTAAAGGTTGCAGCCTGTATTTTGTATTCCGAGTGAGTTGTCTGCGCGGTTCGCGCCGTGTACCAGTTAGCTTACATTTGGGATATGGTGGGTTCGAACACCACTGTGGGCAACCCTGAAGATGGTCTTCCGTGATTTCCCATTTTCAGACCAGACAAAAATCTGGGGTTGTGTTGCCATATGGCGTCCTGACTTTCTAGTACGATTTGGTCCATTTATAACTCAATTATAAAGCCGTGTGAAATAATGGTATTTCACCTATTTTCTAACAATCCTTCTTCTTTCTCGCAATCCTTTTACCCCGAGGGTTGGTTTTCCCTCGGAATCAGCCGAGGGATCCCACTTCTATCGCTTCAGGAGCACTGTTCTGGAGCGTGAGACTTTGGGTCGAGGGATATAACTGGGGAGGAGATCCAGTACCTCACCCAGGTAGCCTCACCTGCTATGCTGAACAGGGGCCTTGTGAAGGGATGGGAAGATTGGAAGGGGTAGACAAGGAAGAGGGGAAGGAAGCGGCCGTGGCCTTAAGTTAGGTACCATACCGGCATTTGCCTGGAGGAAATGTAGGAAACCACGGAAAACCACTTCGAGGACGGTTGAAGTGCGAATCAAACCCCCTCTACTCAGCTGACCTCTCGAGGCTGAGTGAACCCCGTTCCAGCCCTCATACCACTTTTGAAATTTCTTGGCAGAGCCTGGAATCGAACCCGGGCCTCCGGCGGAGGCAGCTAATCACAGTAACAACTACACCACAGAGGCGGAAATTTTTAACACTACGAGGTAAATTACCATCATGTGACATTGTCTAAAATCGAGTTGTAAATGGACTAGGCAAAATCGTTCAGAAAAGTAATAGCGCTGAATGTAGAGCTGCAACGATGTTTAAAACTAGTTAGATATAGTGTATTTGCTAAAATGCGACAGCCTTGGTTTTAAACCGCTATAATAATATTACTTTCGTGGCTATTTCTAGCCGGGTGCAGCCCTTGTAAGGCAGACCCTCCAATGAGGGTGGGCGTCATATGTCGTGTAGGTAACTGCGTGTTATTGTAGCGGAGGATAGTGTCATGTGTGGTGTGTGAGTTGCAGGGATGTTGGGGACAGCACAAACACCAGTCCCCAAGCCATTGGAATTAACCAACGAAGGTTAAAATCCCCGACCCGGCCGGGAATCGAACCCAGGACTCTCTGAAGCGAAGGCCAGTACGCTGACCATTCAGTCAACGAGTCTTTAAACCGTTTAATACCAGGTACAATTCGTGTAATTGGTTAAATTGGCAATTTCAATGCGCGTAAAGAAAAATAGCATCTAAAAACTGTTACAATGGGTGTTTTATTGCTTAAATACATAGGCTACCGTAGTCCAAAATATAGAAATATATTATTCAATATGTAACTCAAAATTGTGTGTAAACCATACTTGAAATATTGGGAACAGAAATGTCATTATAAGAAAACATTGTCAAACGTTTACCGCATAAAGGCTACTGTACATGATAGCAAAGTATAAAGAAATAATTTTCATTAAAAAAGCACAAAAGCACAAAAAACTACATACAAAAAATAATGTCAGATTCGTCTTGACACGATGAATGGAATATTTCGATGACCTGTGTGTCACTGATGTACCTCAGGTTCGATTGTATATTAAACCATTTTTCAGTTGTACCTAGAGACAGTCTGTTTCGTAGTGGAGTGTGAATTCGTCCGTGAGCTGACCAATTACGCTCACTTGCTGCTGAGGAAGGTGGTACATTCAAAATTCTAGAATCAAATAAACATAGGGGTTGTTTAGTACACAAGTCTTTCCACCATACAGAAGGAGATACATGTTTTGCTGCAGTCCATAAAGCATTCTGTTGGAAAAAAGCTTTCGCTGCCAAAATGAGGCCAAATTTCCCATAATAACGCCACTGCATATCCCAATACTGCAACCGTTAGGGCTTTAGTCGTCGCACCTAAACTAAGTATGAACCAGCTCTGAGCACATCGGGCGACAAAATGAAACTGGCCCCAAAAATTGGGCAACAAAATGAGGCTTACATTAGGTATTTCAAGGCAATATTACTTAATTTGGTTTCACAAACAGATGTACAGATGGAACATTTCGATGAGAACCGCCAGAAGTCACTTACCAGGCTTGAAGTCTCATCCTCCCTACTTTCATAAGATCACCGGCTGAATTCGTAGAGCAATATGGGTAATGGAATGTCCGATAAGGAAATAAAATAGGCACTATCTAAAATAATGAAAGTAGGATTCTATAATATGAGAGGGATATGCTAATATTGCTAAATGAGAAGAATCTCCGTTCAAGTATATATTCTAAACATATTTATTATACTGATATGAACCACACAAATTATGTTGTATCTCAACATATGAGTAAAAGAAACAATTAAACTGATACAATTATATACATTATATGCCTTCTTTTCTTGAAATTGTCTTGGCATAATTAATTCTTGATGCACATCAATTCACTCGATCAACATACACTGATACATGACATTAAAAAAATGGATATTGAATTTATTTGTTAAACTCTCGTCACAAATGAATATTAAATATGGTTCCGGTACCGAGGATTGAACTCGAGACTCCTGGGTAAGAACCAGATATCCTTCATGTGTTAGTCATAAATGGATATTAAATAGTGTCCTTTGTCTACCGGTCATGATTTGGAGAAAAGAAAAGAAAAGAAATTATAACACAATATAAGCACATCTGATATACACACGAGATTGCATTGCCGAGTATCGAACATGTGATCCATTTGACCACGACAAATGTATATTTACATTGAACACTTACGATGAGCATACACGCTGAACATATATGTGCGTATCCTGGGTTTACCTAACAAATTATATATTAAAGAAAATCAGTCAAAGCTGGAATCAAACCCATCACCATAGTATACTTTGGGAAATAATAAAACACACAGAAACATACATATAAAAAATATCAAATATATTTACACAACACATCTTGAAGATATGGCTTAGCCAAGCCATAATATCTGGTTAAATCTTCGCTCCAACATCATTCGAACCAACAGGCTTCGGCTTCCAAGGTAAAATTTTTGGACTCCAATCAGAGGCTAAATTAATGCTTAGCATGAGAAGGGATCTATCCTTCATAACATCCGGAAATTATCCGTGTTACTTGCAACGTATAATTAGAATGGGATTGAGATTACTTTGGTAAATGAAAAGAGCTTGGCCCGTTAACATCGCTTTGCTAGAGACTGCAAAGTTTGCTCGGCCTACGGTCGACCAGCATATACCTGTCCATCACAATAACAGCTGTGACTAGTCCTGGGTTGTGGATACCATAAATCATCCGTCACTCTCCCTTTCATTTCTCTTACATATCATCTCGGCTCATTGTCAAGTATGCACTCACTTGAAAGCCATTATTTCTTATTATTCATCATTTGGCTATATATTCAGTCCAATTCAATATCTCACAACAGCTATAATTATTTATTCTTCCTTATCACTCCAACAACAAAACATGTTACAGCTTCGCCCTCTCATGTCTTGGCATCGTACCTCAATCCGTTCATTTAATTCACAGAGAAAACCCCATTATTTCAGGTTATTTTATTCTCACAATTTTATATATAATTATAAATTAATTACACCTCGGTTTGGATCAACTCCAATGATTATCTAATATTATCCGGGATTACAAATACCCGAATCTAAAACGTATCATTTATATCCAAACTACTCTGAAGATCTTACCAGACGAAGAAATATAAATCTAGCTAACTTGCCGTTCTTCCCAAAGATAGTTCATATAAGCTAAGAACTTTGAAGTCTATATAATAATTCATGCAAATGAATTTTTGTTTAATATCAATGATTATCTTAAAAATCACTTGATGATCCTAACTAATAGTAATAAATCTTTCCCAATCATACGCGCATAATGTTCCCTACATATTTAATATTTAATTATGACATTATAATATTTACAAATATTATTATTACTGGCATGCATCTCTCGTGTTTAGGGTATATTAAAGTATGTACTTAACACTTGGTGAGTAAGGCTTGCTGTCATCTAGGGTACATCTTAGATCTTTACACGAACATGATGAATATTCTTGTTCCTAGTAGTCCTTGGTTCTTCTTCATACGACGATCCATGACTCGAACTGCTGTTTTCTCAGTTGAATTTTGGGACGATCCTTGTAAAGCTGATTGCAGGCACTCAGGTGCGACTCTTGTAGGTTCCGAGTCTTGGGTTCGACGACCACTCACGAACATACAGAAAAATGGAGAATGAGTTATCAAATACTGTTTTATGCACTTTCAAAGGGGGGCCTACTTGTAACAAGATCCACTCTTAAGTTCAAACAGATTAACGCAAGTAGTGATAAGTTGTAAAATCACTGTTCATTCCTTGACGTCACACAGACTATCACAACGAATGTCCCTGGAGGATGCGAATATTAATTTTGTCAAGAACAGTTATTTAATTTTTGGTAAATGTCACTCGTTTTTAAATGCTCAGGAGCGGTGATAATTAGCCCCTGCATATATTAATTAATTAACTGTCTCACCACACTAAATAACCTGAAGCGTTTGCCCTCCGTTGGTGATTGCACTATGAGTCATAATTAACTATCTTCGACGATTGTGATGTTAAAATGCCAAATTAAGGCTTCTATTCGGCAATTATGTACATTAACTCGTACCACACGACTTATTCCGTAAATGTATTTACATCACATTGATGTCCGACTCGTTGGCTGAACGGTCAGCGTACTGGCCTTCGGTTCAGAGGGTCCCGGGTTCGATTCCCGGCCGGGTCGGGGATTTTAACCTTAATTGGTTAATTCCAGTGGCACGGGGGCTGGGTGTATATGCTGTCTTCATCATCATTTCATCCTCATCACGACGCGCAGGTCACCTACGGGTGTCGCATAGAAAGACCTCCTCTTCGGACACTCCCGGCACTAAAAGCCATACGCCATTTCATTTCATTTCATCACATTGATGTGTTTCTTCATTGGCACAACACTTTGTACACTGATATCCAAATCACTGATATCCAAGTTCCACTTCTAATATGTTGGGTCGCCACTACACAGACGATAATGAGGTAACGTGTTACCACTGCCGGTACACGGATGAGAATGAGATACAGTATCTCTTTTTTTTTTTCTTCTTCGGGGGGGCCCCCGAAGCCCGCTCCCCCCGCGTGACCAACGACTCAATCTACATGGCCTCCGACATGCTATTATTTCTAAGAAGAAGAAAGAGATAGCAGGGAGGAGTGGGAAGTGATACAAGGGGTATCTGCCGGTTTCCGAGTCAGACTCGCTACCACGGCAAGAGTTTGTGTTAGGTATATGGTGTTGAAGTATGGTATTGAAGGGTCAGGGAAAAACCACATAGGCAGAAAGAAGAAAGAGCCTACATGTAAAACCTGACATCTTTTGATAGCACATGCAAGGATGTGGGCTGGAAAAAGACCAGAGGTTGTGTTAGTTAGGAACAGGTAACATGCACAAAACATAAACCAATTCCTCGCCATTCCATCGCCTGGGGATCAGTCCGTCTGGGCACTGCTGGGACTAGCGCGGTCCTTGCCGGCTGCGGAGCCATGCGTCGAGTACCACTAGGGCCTGTCGCACGGCTCCACCTCCTTGGGGTACCTCGTACCCAGTCTCCGATCCCGGAGAATGAGGCCAAGCCCGCCGAGGCGGGGGCCTCCTGGAATGGGGTGGGTCATGGCGCCGGGCCTCTCTCCTCTCTGCCCGCGCCGGTCCAGGCTATACTTATAACCTCCGGAAAAATGGTCAGGGGGGAGGTGAAATATGTCGCTGCTGAAAATATGGATCCGGTAATCGGAGTATTTGAACGACGTGATAACAATCGAATTAAAGCTTATGACCCCTACTTTCTACTGAACATCTGTGAAACCAAAGCGATCAGTAGGTTATTCATAATTTCCAAAGCGTCCTTTTGGAAAATCATGCGTCATGTTTCATCATGCAATATCTCCCACTTTTTTCCACATGTTGTCAGATTTCAGTAGTCGCCTTTGATCTGCGTACTACTGTATGATAGGCGTCATTACTGATCCATATTTAAAGTATTGTGTTTATATGCATTGACAGTCAGCATAAAATACACTGGTTCGAATAGGACCTGATTTATAAATTTAGAAAAATTATTTCATATAGAAGTATTCTTCTTCCTCTTTTTCGTAAATTATGGTGAAGTGGTACTAATGAATGCGGTGTTGAATTTACAGTGGGCATTTATTTTTCAACGGTTAACACACCTTAATTTGGCCCTGTCTCAAAAAACCTCCATCTCCGTGCGTAGCGTTATCATCTCTTCTCGCTCGCTCGGAAAGAGAGCGCGGTTTCAAGGTTAACAATACTGCGTTGCCCTCTTCTCATAACAGCGTAGGAAAAATGCTCCTTCCGGACTGGCGCGTCGCGGATCATACCCCGGTTAAGCATACAGAATGCTAACTACTGCGTTATGTCACAGGATGTTGCGGAAAACGGCATATATAATTAGCCAAACCTCCTAACATCTCCATGGCATAACGGTGAACGGTCACAATACTTCACTCATTGTTGCGATGAAGTCTAGAGCCTGTGTTTCCACCTCCTGGTTGAGGATTTCCCCCTTAAAACGGGGATCCAATATATTTGCCGCAGTATGAATTTCATTATAAGAAAACATTTTCAAACTTTTACCTCATAAAGGCTGTACATGATAGCAAAGTTTAAAGAAATAATTTTCATTGAAAAAGCACAAAAACAAAGAAATTACTAGTGCCTCAGGTTCACAGCATCTTTAATGGAAGATTTGTCCACTGGAGAAAGTGTATTACGTTCTACGAGTACAGTGTCCATTTCCCTAGAAAAACTATCACTGATTTCATGTGCATATGCAAGTACAGCATTATCGGCTTCAACCTTGCGTATGGCTTCTGAAATTGTTCGCTAGAGGCACCTTGCGTCATCAAATTGCTGCCATGTTTCATCTGCTAACACAGAAGCTTTCAGTGTTTTGTCGCACTGCACAGTTGAGCATAGGCCTACAAGAGTTTCTAACGCAGTCTCTTTATTCTTATGTAGACTGTCCAAACAAATCACAGTAACTGCCCAACGGGTTGGTGATGGACGCTTTAGTGTCACAGATGTATGACCGTATTTCTTCTTTCACTTGGTTTTCAATAACCGGGTGAGAGTTGCCCGTGCAGTTAGGGGCGCACAGCTGTGAGCTTGCATCCGGGAGATAGTGGGTTCGAACCCCACTGTCGGCAGTCCTGAAGATGATTTTCAGTGGTTTCCCATTTTCACACCAGGCAAATGCTGTGGCTGTACCTTAATTACGGCCATGGCAGCCATGAAGATGGTTTTCAGTGGTTTCCCATTTTCACACCAGGCAAATGCTGCTTCTTTTCTAGCCTATTTCAATCCACTGCTGGATATAGGCCTCTTCCATATGCTTCCATCGTCTTCGGTCTTGAGCCACTTGGAACCAGCGTGTTCCAGGTAACAGCTTTATGTCGTCGAGCCATCTCTTCTGGGGTCTTCCAATGCCTCTCTTGTGTTCCCATGGTCTCCAATGAACAATTCTAGAGGTCCACCTAATGTAGTCTTGTCGAGCTACGTGTCCTACCCATTGCCATTTTAGTCTTGCTACTCTCTCTAGGATGTCTGTTAAATTAGTTCTTCTCCTGATGTCCTCTGAACGGATCTTATCCCTAAGGCTGATCCCTAGCACCTGTCGCTCCATGGCTCGTTGTGTTCGCTGAAGCTTGCGAACACTTTCCTTCGTCAGAGTCATCGTTTCCAGACCGTAAGTAGCAACTGGCAGCACGCACGTATTATAAACCTTGGTCTTCAGGTTAATTGGAACATCCTTGTTGGTGAGGATGAATCTTAGTTTTCGGAATGCTGTCCAACTCATATCTATTCTGCGAGGAATTTCTGCACGTTGGTTGTCTTTTCCAAGTTTTATCTTGTGTCCAAGATAGATGTACTCATCGACAGCTTCTATATATTGGTTTCCCATTTTAAGTGGTTGACTGTCTCAGCTTAGTATTTTTGTTTTATTAATGTTCATTTCCAAACCAATCTTAGCAGAGGCAGTTTTTAATTCTTGGATCATGCTTTCTAGCTCATCTAGATTTTCACTTATGAGCATAATGTCATCGGCAAAACGGAGGTGGTTCAAATATAACCCGTTGATTTTTATTCCTTTATTATCCCAATGAAGGGTTTTGAATACATCTTCCAAGACAAGGGTAAACAGCTTTGGAGAGATTGTGTCACCTTGTCGAACTCCTTTGCCAACTGGGATTTTATTGGTGACGAGGTCTTCGTCCACTCTGACTACCATTGTTGCTTGAACATAAATGTTTTCCAGGAGCTTTATATATCTTGAGTTTATCATGGCATTTTGAAGTGCCTTCATGATTGCCCAAATCTCCACTGAGTCAAAAGCTTTTTTATAATCAATGAAGGCCAGATGAATCTTGATGTTGTACTCAGTGGTTTTCTCAAGACGAAGACGAATAGTCTGGATGTGTTCAACAGTTGAGAAACCTTTACGAAATCCTGCTTGCTTGGCAGGTTGATAAAAATCCAGTTCTCTTGTGAGGCGGTTGGTTACGATTTTAGTCAGGAGCTTGTAAAGGTGTGATAACAAACTCACAGGACGATAGTTCTCTAAATTTTCCTTATCACCTTTCTTGAAGAGAAGTATCACTTCAGCATTTTTCCAATTTTCTGGTATTCTTCCAGAGTTAATACACTTGTTGACATGCCCCGATTTACAAATGGGCGGACTGGGCATTTGCCCAGGGCGCCAGTTTTTGAGGGGCGGCGGCTGGCGGATCGAGTAATTGTGGCCTGCGTGAATTACGCCTTAAATTCATTACACTCAAATTAATTTTACTTTCTACAAATTATTCCAATTATTTTATTAGCCTATATAAAACATTTTGAACTATTCTAACTTTAAAACCTGAATTTAATCTATATATTTAAGTTTTATAAAGGAAATGTGTCTTCTTTCTAAAATTATTTACTTACATACAAACCAACGGCTTTTTAAAGAAAAATAAAACAGCCTGATTCTTATTTGGCTGTTACCTTTATTTGGTTTGATAAGTTTAATTATGAGAATTAACAGTATTTGCATAATGTGCTGTTGTAAAACTCATAATCTTGAAAACTGTAATATTTAATTTGTAAACAATTATTTTTTAGAGGAACATGAAAACGAGCAGGGGGTGGGGGGCGGATAAATATTGTTTGCCCAGGGCGCTAACTACTTGAAATCTGGGCCTGCTTGTTGATGAGTATTCTCACGGCTTCTAGCAGATCTCTTCCACCTAATTTCAGCATTTCATTCGTTATTTTATCCTCCCCAGGGGATTTTTTATTCCTTAGTAGTTTAAGTGCATTTTCAATCTCAGCAGTGGTTACTTCCGGTGTTACTTCATGTGTATAATTCTGGGCTAGTTGTTTATCACTGGGTGGTTTATTAAGGGTTGATGTATACAGCTTGTAGTAGAAATCTCTAACATATTCAGTAATGTTTTGCCTATCTGTGACTATTTCTGCATTTTGGTTCTTAAGTTTTGTAATTTTTGGTCTTCCTGTAGACATGTTGTTCTTTAAAATCTTCATGTTTTTATTTTCTTCAATTGTCTGCATGATCATGTTATTAAATTTCCTTAGATCTTTTCATCCCTGTCCATTGTCTTCCTGTCCTTAATGAGCTGTATGGTATTAAGTGAAAGTCGGCTCCTCTTATTAGTTTTCTTCAATGGGATCTCCTTTGCTGCATTTTGAATACTGACTGTAATTTTCTCATTAAGTTCGTTCACGTCCAAGTATTTCAAATCTTCTGTTGGGTTAAGTTTTTTTTTTTTTTTTTGGTAAGAGCTTGTCGAAATGATGATTGATGTTTTTCTAAGTCCTGTACTCTTGGAAAAGTGTACCCCCTTGTCATTTTGGACCGTTCAAGTTTGAGATCAAATGTGAAGGTTGCTCGAACTAGCCAATGGTCGCTTCCTGTATCAAATCTGTTGAGAATAGTAACATCTGTACAATATTTCTTTTTGTTGGTCAGGATAAAATCTATCTCATTCTTGGTTTGTCCATCGGGGCTCTTCCATGTCCATTTTCGTTGGATGGGCTTTTTAAAGAAAGTATTCATGCAATAGAGATTTTCGGCTGTGAGATAATCTAGCAGTCTTTCTCCTCTTTCGTTTCGATCGCCTAGTCCATATGTACCAATGTTCTCTGGGTCTCCGATTTCCTTTTGACCCATTTTCTTCGCTAGATGGCAGCACTCTTGCAGCGTTCTCAGTGACATTACGTCCTTTATTAGTAGATTAAACATATATGCTGCACAGTCTATGCAGGATATGTGTGTATATTGCTCCTCTACTATTTTTCACACAGCACGCATATTTCGCACATTGTCTGTGACCACTGCTACGAACCTCTCCACACCTGTTTCACTAATAACTTCAATTAGTTTAGAAGCAATGTACTGTGCAGTCCCCTTTCCTTACCAGGTCTTATACTTTTACTGAATATTGGCTGAGGTGTTCTCAAGTTAAAGTTCACAACATTATTCCCTGATATTCGTACATCGCCACGAACCTACTACGCTGGCGTAGCAGGGGAAGAGGTGATACTCCCACGCGGCGCGTCCCAGGTGGCGAATAGTGGGGGTCCTAACCGGCTTGCCGGCGGACTTCAGGTAAATAAAATACCTCTTGCGGACCAAACACAGAACCTCTGTGGGTGGGGGACGCAGACGAAGAGTACACCCACGGTATCACCTGTCTGTCGTAAGAGGCGACTAAAAGGGCCGACCAAGGGATGAGTGTATTAGAACCATGAAACTACTTGTGATTAGTACCACCACGCGGGGAACACTATGGGTCGCTTTTACTTGCGCCTAGTACCACTGTGTTAGGTACCAAATAGGTTTGTGATTAGTAGCACGCTGGAGCACCTGCGGTCAGCCCCCCACTCAGAGTGCACTGTCGGCTTTTACAGTACCCGTGATTAGTACCACTATATGAGCGACACCATGATTCTGGCTTGCCTATGATTAATATCCACTATATGAGGAACACCATGGGGTACTGTAGTACGAGTCCTTGTAGTTTGCACACTTATGTGCTGAACACCATACATTTGCGTTGCCTGTAAATGGCGCCACAATGTGCCAAACGCCATAGGTCTGTATTACATGTGCGAATTTCATTACTTGTGAGCAGTACCATAATGTGTGGAATACCGTGAGTACGCTACTTTTGATTAGTGCCGCACCATGACAAATACCATGGTTCTACTTTCATAGCGATAAGTACCATTAAGAAGGGCCGATCACTTGGATTTTGGACCCGTTTCGACTACAAGCATCATCGATTCAGTATTGTGCTTTAGAAGCAGTCCCTTGGTCAGTAATACTATTGTTTTACGTCAGTCCATGTGAAAATTCATATCCATCCATTCATTCTTCGTCCTCACGTTTTGAATTGTGGTCAATGGATGATTTTGGACTTTTAATTTGTCATTACATTTCGTACCATTAGGGGTCGATGACCTAGATGTTAGGCCCCTTTAACCCTTTAAGTTGCAAAAGACTGGGAGAATTAAAAAAATCAATTTTATTGCATGTTTAGAATCAAATACAATAGACTATCATACATACATGTTTATTTTACAAAATCAAATTCATTTAGTGATATATTTTTGGTGGGAAATATATATCCCACTGCCACTTCCCGCCAGCTGACATTCTTGGCGTTTTCATTGAGATAACAATTTCCCACCTAGTAAATTACGTAGTATTTTGCACAAGTAGCATAACTTTCTGGCTGAGGCTTTTGTTCTCTATTATTTCTCATAGCAATGTCGCTGTTGAGTAATTAGTCTTCTGAATAAAGGGTTGAGTCGCTGTCTGACACAACATCAGGGAATAACGGACGTCTTTCCGCTGTTGGAGAAGCAGGTATGAAGTCTGGATCGGCCAGCGAGTTGTCAGATAATCCTAATTCAGAATCATCAGAATCAGGTCATTCTAATAAGAGGCATACAGTATTTCCTCATCGCTCTTCCTTCACCACTGGTGGAAGGTTCCATTTCTGGCTGTAAAATTAGATCTCCTTCCTAAGAGAAAAAATATAAAAATATAAAGCTTATAACTCAAGTTTTCATCCATCAACAGCATGTATCAAAATGTCATCACTGCAATTGTTGGCACTATACAGTAATAATATTTTAATAGTCAAGCTAACTGCTAAATAAACTTACCAAAATAGAGTGAGCAATCGTCAGCATCACTAGCATCGTTATTGCCTGCTCATCTGGAATTTCCTCTACCAGCCACTTCGCAATATTGTCCATATTCCTTGGCAATAAATACAAATCTACAAAATAAGCGTGTACACGTTCATATGTATCATACTACAAATTAGGTCAAATACCCAGATGCTAAAGTATACCTAACAGCCTTCAAATGTACACCAATGTGTGTATGCTAATAAACTAGTGTGAAAAATCTGCATTCATGACTTCAAGTTGGTATAACAACTTGGCCAAGATAGAGAACAACAAAATATTGCATACACAAACAACTAAATATGTAATTCACTGATATGCAGTGCAATACTTGTGATCTGTGGCACCCGAATTTATTTCTGAAACATCAAAATTTGTAAACAAAAATATAACCTGAATCATTACTTGACATTTAACATTTATAACTGTAAATCAATGCATCAAGGCACAAAACTAAAGCGTAATATTAGTTGTGTATATGTTACAGAAAACTATTTTTACTAATTAGACTTCCTCCTTGGCTCAGGTTTTCAATAAATTGCTTCAAACTCGCCTATTGCAACACAGCATCGTCCGTAAAGAACTTCAAGCAACCAGAGGGATATATATTTCCCACCTGGTAACATCTGACTAGCTGGTCAAAGAGTAAATATATGACTGAGGCAATTTATGCACTCCCTGTGTCCAGCACATGAAACTACATAATCCTTGCACGATGGGAACTAGATATCTCTCTGGAGCACTAGCGTATACTAGGTGGGAAGAATATATCCCAAAGAAACTTAAAGGGTTAAACAACAAGCATCATCATCATCATCATTCGTACATGAGTGTATCCATCCGAAATCACTGCAAGAACAGTTAAACAATCCAAATTCTTTGTGACAAATGTCTTCACAGGATGATATTCGGCTGATAGCAAAGATGTGCTAAGCAGGTGGGGACTAGTAGGCTCATAGTCAGGCCGTATTTTCTGAAATGCATCCCACGAATATTGCGAATTCAGCATAGATAGTGGAGCAGCTGAAGCATACAGTGACTCGCATAATTATTCGGACAGACATGATTTATTATAGTTTCCTTTGTATTAGTGGTTTCCGTAATTATTTACGAGAGCTTTGAAATAAGCAAAGAAACACACTTCAAGTTTTAGTTTGGTATCATTTTTGTTGTTCGCAAGATGGCTTCCATGTATATATGTGTATTAAAATAAATGTGTTCGATTATTGTGGAATTGTACCCGTGTTTTATCGTTTTCGAAGTGCATTCCCAACATTTGGCGACCGTGACAGGATATTAGACAGTTATAATCATATAAACAGTTTCATACGTAGTATTTCAAGCATGGAAGTGAATATAGCTGTGACAAAGAAATCAAGAGCGGTATTACGGCGATCAATAACCAAGATCTACAATGAGCTCGACGCGTTACTACAGATGCCGGAGAAAGATACGGAAAGTATTAAACTTAGTGCACATATGGATCTATTAGAAACAAAATTTCATGAATTAACAGGTATGGATACTCTTATCTTCACTAATATGATTGAGAACGTGGAGGTTAGGGATGACGAGTTAGACAAAGAAATCAGTATGGCTGACGAGTATAAGTTCAAATTTTATAAGGTTAAGACTGTTGTTACGAAATTATTAAATGAAGACCGGAACTCAGAAGCTACTGCAGTATCTTTTTTTTTTTTTTGCTAGGGGCTTTACGTCGCACCGACACAGATAGGTCTTATGGCGACGATGGGATAGGAAAGGCCTAGGAGTTGGAAGGAAGCGGCCGTGGCCTTAATTAAGGAACAGCCCCAGCATTTGCCTGGTGTGAAAATGGGAAACCACGGAAAATTATCTTCAGGGCTGCCGATAGTGGGATTCGAACCTACTATCTCCCGGATGCAAGCTCACAGCCGCGCGCCTCTACGCGCACGGCCAACTCGCCCGGTACTGCAGTATCAGTTAATTCTAACTCGTCACTCCAAGTTAAGCGTTCATACAAACTGCCTTTGTTGGAATTGAAAAAGTTCGGAGGTGAACTAAAAGATTGGCTTCCTTTCTGGTCACAATTTAAGAAAATTGATGAGGACCCTCTTTTAGACCCTAGTGATAAATTCCAATACCTCAGACAGGCCACCACTTCTGGATCCAGAGCAAGAGATTTAGTTGAGAGCTTTCCTGCTACCGGAGAAAATTACTGTAAAGCAATATCAAGTCTCACAGCACGCTATGGGAAGGATGATTTGTTGGTAGAAGTGTACATTAGGGAGTTGTTAAGTTTAATCTTACAGAATGCTGTGAGCCCTAATAAGGTGTGTTTATCATCCCTCTATGATAAGCTTCAGAGCCATATAGGAGCCCTAGGAACCTTAGGTGTCACAACGGATAAGTGTAATTCCATGCTTTTACCACTAGTAGAGTCATGTTTGCCTGAGGACATTCTAAGAACTTGGGAGAGAACTTCTTCAATCGCGCTCATTGGCCAGTCTTCTTCAAATTCAGCTGTTGAACCAAGGGGGGCTAGTGTCGGTGACCAGAGTGTGAATTCCAAGAATCGTTTAGACAGTTTGATGCAATTTCTTAGATGTGAAGTAGAACAGGAACAGAAGATTACTTTGGCTATGACAGGTTCTGGTGTTCTGTCTTCGGTAGCTGTCAAGGGAGGTCCAAAGAAGAAGGAAAAGAGCTTGAATTACACCACTAATCCGAATGAGAACATTCCCACAGCAGCAGGTCTCCTTACTGCATCTGGTAGAGAAACAGCAGGGTGTGTCTTTTGTTCGTCTAATCACAAGTCTCAAGACTGTATTAAGGCCCAGAAGATGACTTTGCAAGAACGTCGTCTTGCACTTGAGACTAAAAGATGCTGTTTTTCTTGTCTCAAGGTCGGACATCCAGCGAAGAAATGTAGAAATAGGCCTAGGTGCATCATTTGTAGTCGAGGACACTTTGTGGTTATGTGTGATAAGTTGACACAAACCCAGGTAGACTCAGCCGTAGAGAGATCGAACTCAACAGGAGACAAGATGGCTTCTAGTGCGCAAGTCCAGAAAGATGAAGCTTTAGCTAGTTTGTCGAACCATTGTGGGGTGCTGATGCAAACACTAGTTGTCAAGGTTCGGGGCCAAGGAGTTGAGCGGACTGTAAGAGCATTAATTGATTCAGCATCACGACGTTCCTACATTTTGAAGAGTACAGCCACGGAAAAGGGATATCAAACTGGCAGACAGGAAAATATCCAACACTCGCTATTTGGAGGTACAACCACTGGAGTATACCATCATTGTGTGTACACTATTTATCTCTCTAGTCTGGATGGTAGCTACAACTGTCACTTTGAAGCATTAGACCAAACAAGAATTTGTGGTGTCATACCTTCAGTACAGCAAGGTCCTTGGATTGAAGAACTAAGTAGTCAGAACATTGTTTTGAGTGACATCGAATCTTATGGACCAATATAAATATTAATTGGAGCTGATGTTGCAGGAAAATTGTTTACAGGAGGCCACAAGATACTAAGTACTGGACTAGTGGCCATGGAAACTCGTTTGGGATGGATTTTAATGGGCAAAGTACCTTCAGAACATAGGAATGAGGAAAGTATGGCTATGGTGGTGACTGCTATGCTAACAAGAGAAGCCACCATCACAGATTTGTGGACTCTAGATACTTTAGGGATTAGCGATCCATCTGAGAAACGCAGCAGATCTGAGATTGAGTCTACTACACAGCAACATTTCCTTGATACAGTATCAGTCAATGAAGAAGAGCGGTTTGAAGTTCACCTCCCATGGGTTGAGAACCATCCTCCACTGCCTGATAATTACCAATTATCACTGAAGAGACTGATGTCTACTGTTAAGAGATTGAAGACTGAAGGTTACTATGATGCTTATCAGGAAGTACTAGATGATTGGCTGAGGGAAGGGGTGATAGAAGAAGTGCCTCCTCAGGAAATGGATGTTCATTGCCACTATTTGCCTCATCGTCACGTTGTGAAACCTGGATCAACAACACCAGTGCGCCCCGTGTTCGATGCCTCGTCTAAAGAAGATAAACAGCCCAGCCTCAATCAATGTCTTGAGAAAGGCCCTAATTTAATTGAGAAAATACCTTCCGTGTTGGCTCGTTTCCGACTGAAGAAGGTGGGAGTTGCTGGAGACATAAGAAGAGCTTTTCTCCAGATCAGCATTCGTGAGAGAGACAGAAATTTTTTGAGATTCTTGTGGTTAGACAGAAATGGAAGTCTCAAGACATACAGACATTGTCGTGTTGTATTTGGAGTCTCTCCAAGTCCTTTTCTATTAGAATCATGCATCAAACTTCACCTTGAAAATACATTAGTACTGTGTGAGGAAGGGAAGTCACCATGGCCCAAGTCATTTGTGGAACTTCTTACCCATAGCTTCTATGTTGATAATTGCCTTGCCAGTTTGGACGATGAAGAACAAGCTAAACAGTTTATTGATGTAGCTTCATGTGTCATGAGGGAACGGCAATTTTGTCTTCGAGGGTGGGAGTTGACCGGAAGTAATGATGTTTCCGGACCTACCAATGTGTTAGGACTCCTATGGAACAAGTCCGACGATTCCCTAGCAATCAACATAGATAACCTTCTTTCGATTAGCTTCGAGAAAATAACAAAGAAAGTTATTTTGAGTGCTGCCCATAGAATTTTTGATCCGGTGGGTGTCACATGTAGTGTAGCATTAATACCAAAATTGTTGCTTCAACAGACTTGGAGAGAAGGTTTGACATGGGATGAAGAAGTCAATGAAGAGATCAAAATGAAATTCTTGAGTTGGCTTGAAAAAGTTCCTCTTTTAGCTCAAGTCAAAATTCCTCGTTGGTTGTCTAACTACAACAGCCCAGACGACTCCTGGACACTTTACATTTTTTCAGATGCCTGTCAGACATCATATGCAGCAGCTGTATTCCTGCGTGTTGAGCAAAGGGGTGAAGTGAGTGTTCACTTGGTGGCTGCCAGTCAAGAGTTGCACCAACTGGAAAATCAGGCAAGGGATTGACCATTCCCAGGTTAGAACTTTTAACAGCTTCAATAGCAACGAGATTATATGCATCGATTGTAAAGGATTATTGTATTCCCGATATTAAGGCAATTTTTGGACAGATGCTTCAACTGTTCTCGCTTGGATTCAGCGAAGTGAAGCATGGGATGCTTTTGTCATGAACAGGATTAAAGAGATACGAGAACTGTCAGTTGGTTGCGAATGACGACATGTTCCTGGAAAAGAAAACCCATCAGATCTTCCATCACGCGGATGTTCTGTGAAGAAGTTGATACAATGCCGTTGGTGGGAAGGCCCTGATTGGTTGAGAGAAAATCCAGACTGCTGGCCACAAACTGACTTTTCTTATAATGAGGAAGAGATAAATTCGGAGAGAAGGAAGAATGTCGTTTCATTGATATCAAGTAATTCAGAAGACATCGGTAAAGATTGGTATTACCAACACTTTTCTCAGTACAAGAAAATTGTAAGGATGGTAGGCTGGATGTTCCGCTTTCTGACCAACTGTCGCATCAGCAAAGCTCAACGCATACATTGTGACCTGACAAGTGAGGAATTTGTCACGGCAGAAAGGAAGATTTTACGGTGGGTGCAGGAGGAAGTGTTCATAGATGTTTTCAATTCCAAACTAAAGAGCTTACTTCCGTTTGTTGACGAACAGGGATTGATTCGTTTGATGACCAAGATATCAAACCGGGATGATGTCAGGGACTTTTGTCATCCCATTGTGCTCCCAAAGGCTGATCACCCAGTCGTTCAGCGACTGATTATGGACGCCCATCTTAGCAACTGTCATGCTGGTACGCAGATGCTTTTGTCAATTCTGAGGCAACAGTATTGGATTCTAGGAGGTAGACAAACAATTAGAGCTGTTATTAACTCCTGCATGATTTGTAAACGTCATAGTTCAAAGAAGTTGGCAGCTCATCCTTCACCTTTACCTGAGAGTAGAGTGCGTGACGCAAGAATTTTTGAAGTTACTGGAGTTGATTTTGCTGGTCCTCTCTACATCAAAGCCGATGATGGAACCTCGAAGAAGGCATGGGTTTGCTTATTCACTTGTGGAGTTTACCGTGCAGTTCGATTGGAACTGGTATCTTCGTTATCAACAGATAGCTTTCTATAAGCTTTCAGACATTTCTGCAGCAAACAAGGAAGACCTGTCATTGTCTACAGTGACCAGGGAACAAATTTTGTTGGGTTTAAGAACTCCTGTCACAAACTGGACTAGAATGCAATCTCACAATACAGTTCAGCGCGGAAGATAGATTGGCGTTTTAATCCTCCAGCTTCGCCATGGTGGGGAGGTTGGTGGGAACGACTAGTAGGAATGCTAAAAACTCTTCTCCGTCGAGTGCTTGGTCGATCATCTGTCAACTATGAAGAGATGCAGACAATCCTCTGTGACTGCGAAACCGTCATAAATTCTCGGCCATTAACCTATTTGTCTGACAAGCCATCAGATCTGGCTGCTCTAGCTCCAAACATGTTTCTACACGACATAGAAGAAGTAGGAGTACCTGAGTATGACCTGTTCGAAGCAACTGATCTTCGGAAAAGACTGCAGTATCGCCTTCAGTTGAAAAAGAATCTTAGAGAAAGATTTCGTACTGAGTATTTAGGTCAGTTGAAGTTATTCGCCAGCAAGGATAAGCCACATGATCTCAAACTGGGAGAAATTGTTTTGGTTGGCAATGATGACACTAGAAGAATGGATTGGCCATTGGGACGAGTTGTCGAGCTTGTTAAGGGAAAGGATGGCAATGTTAGAGTAGTTCGTGTCGTCACTGCTTCAGGCGAGCTTATAAGGCCAGTTCAACGAATACACCCACTAGAACTCGAGTTTCAACCACCTGAGGATACCCAGGAAATCCGAAACCACCTAAGGAAAGACTTTGTTCCAAGTGAGGAAAATATAAAGGATAATCACGAGGCCGGAGCATGTGACTCTTCTACTCCTGCTGAAGATGGTCCTCAAGTTTCAAAGCAGACAGTGAAAATAACTCGTCTAGGACGATTGATTCACAAGCCAGAAAAGTTAAATTTGTGATATGTGTCAATTAACATATTTATTTGTGTTTATATTATTGAATTTTATCATTTTGTAATTGTTTGAGGACTATTTTATGAAAGTGGCAATTTGTGCATAAAGGGTGTAAGTCAATTCATGTTAACATTCGTTTGACTTAGGTGGGAGGATGTTGTGTGAGATCAGTTAGTGTAACATCTTTGATTCTTGTTACTCCTGAGATTTGTTTACGAGAGCTTTGAAATAAGCAAAGAAACACACTTCAAGTTTTAGTTTGGTATCATTTTTGTTGTTCGCAAGATGGCTTCCATGTATATATGTGTATTAAAATAAATGTGTTCGATTATTGTGGAATTGTACCCGTGTTTTATCGTTTTCGAAGTGCATTCCCAACAGTAATAATAAAACACTCATATAAATTAGATACAGGTTTCTGTATGGAATATAAAAGCTAAACATCGATCATTCTTCTAATGAACACGTTCAATGAAAATATAATAATTAAAAACAAAATCAAAATCAAAACCAATATTGCACAAAATTATTCGGACACTTGCCGTTTTACTTATGGTCCTAAAGGTTCAGTATATGGTGGCCTTTCCTTTCATTATAATTACTTCCCTGGGTCGACTTGGCATGCTCTCCACTAATTTCCGGATGTAATCGGGAGATATCTCCTGCCACTCTTCCTTAAGTCCATTTTTCAGTTTATCCTCTAGATGTGATTACTGTTTTCCTTATTTCTTTATCCAGTTTGTCCCAAAGATTCTCAATCCCATTCAAGTCTGGTGATTGAGGGTGAGGATGCAGCACCTTTGCGCAATTAAACAATAACCACATCCTCACATTCCAGGCCATATGCTTTGGGTCGTTATCTTGATAAAACTTAAAATGTTCACCAATCCCCATCTTTTCGGCACTCTTTTTCATATTGTCCCTCAGTATTTTAAGGTATTGAAAGTGGTCCATTTTACCCTCAATAAAAACCAATTCACCAACTCCATTCGCCGACATGCACCCCCACACCATTACATGTCCACCGCCATTCTTCACAGCTGCTTTCAGATTTTTCTCCTGAAGCTCAGTATTACGACGCCGCCAAACTGTTATCCTCCCATCAGATTGAAATATGTTAAATTTACTCTCATCAGCAAATATAACGTCATTCCACCACTCATTGTCATCTTTAACATGCTCTTTGGCAAACAGCATTCTCTTTCTTCGATTTACTTGATTTATGAAGGGCTTCCTTCTTGAAATATGGCCGTGAAAGTTACCTCTTCCGAGCACTCTCCGTATTGTTTAGGGATGCCAATCTCCGTAGCGAGTTTTGGAGCACTTAACTTGGGTGCCTTTTTCATTTTTCTGATGATATAACACTCTTCCCTCACAGAAAAAAGTTCTTGGACGTCCCGTATGCCGTGGATGTCAATTCTATCTTCCTCCCGGAATCTTGTGATAATATCAGAGACTGTACTTTTCTTCATTTGTAACATTTCAGCAATTTTACAACTTTTACCTTTACATTACTAGCTGCCGCTGTTCGATTGTACTCTCTCTTTCTCTGCAGCCCATTTTCACCTACAATGTACACAGCACTTTTGTCCGAATAATTTTGTTGAGGCACGGTAACTGCGTTCTGAGGTTCCGCGGTCACTGGTTCTCTCCTGTTTACTAAAAGTACACATTTGAACGTCGCGTTAAATCTGTCAAACTGGGTTCTGTCAGAAACTAGTTTGCGTGTACGATATTTTCTCTGAAATATAGGGCCAGTGTGTAGCAAAGACTATAATTACTAACGTGTCCGAATCATTATGTGAGTCACTGTATATAGCCCTAGCAACAGCTTGGTCAATGTCATTATCAGTTGCTTGATTGGCATTCTTATGCACGGATGAAATGGTTGTGGTTAATCTGTTGTAAGTCGTTCACTGAGAGAACCAGAAGGCGTGGATGATAGCGTAGGTAAAGACGCTGTCCTTAATACTTTAGTATTCTGCAACCCATTATTTTCTGGCATTTGCTTTATTCCCCTTTTTACCGGGCGAGTTGGCCGTGCGGTTAGGGGCACGCAGCTATGAGCTCGCATCTGGAAGATAGTGGGTTCGAACCCCACTGTCGGCACCCCTGAAGATGGTTTTCCGTGGTTTCCCATTTTCACACCAGGCAAATGCTGGGACTGTACCTTAATTAAGGCCACGGCCGATTCCTTCCCATTCCTAGGCCTTTCCTGTCCCAACGTCGCCATAAGACCAATCTGTGTCGGTGCGACGCAAAGCAAATAGCAATTTTCCTTTTTTACTTGCGATGCGTCATCCGAAGCTACCCGTTTAACAGACTGAGGGCAAATATCACATCTAATCGTTATGATGTTTAGTTTTACAATATTTATATGCTGCCTCTGTTTTATCATCAACTTATCTTAAATCGAATAGGTTCCATACATTTGATCGAGGACGCTTTTCATTAACTAACTAAACTAATCGGTTTGATTGCGTAAGATAGCTCAGCCTCAGCGTAACGTAAACTGGGGCATGTCAGCACTGTCTGGATTTATACAGACCTGTAACCTTGTTTCTTTGTTTCTGGATTTATTCCCTTCATTCCAGTATAATACCTCCTGATGCTTATGCAGTACATGCTGCATGGCACCACTGGGCTGGAAAGGGTTATGGCTATGGTCGTTTCCTTCCTCAGTCCTAGCCCTGTCCAATCCAAGTCCGACTCGTTGGCTGAATGGTCAGCGTACTGGCCTTCGGTTCAGAGGGTCCCGGGTTCAATTCCCGGCCGGGTCGGGGATTTTAACCTTCAGTGGTTAATTCCAATGGCCCGGGGGCTGGGTGTTTGTGCTGTCCCAAACATCCCTGTAACTCACACACCACACATAACACTATCCTCCACCACAATAACACGTAGTTACCTACACATGGCAGATGCCGCCCACCCTCATCGGAGGGTCTGCCTTACAAGGGCTGCACTCGGCTAGAAATAGCCACACGATATTATCTCCGTTAAACCTGTCCGAATCGGTGCGAATAAAAACCAATAGTGCCGTATGTATTTCGTATGCATTGTAACCTGAAGTTCTCTCCTTTGCAATATCGTAATCAAATAAATAGGGAAAATTAGGGAGAATTCTAGAATTGATACCACCGTATCGCACTTAGATCAATGCTAACAACGTAGACATACTGAAGTTGAGTAACATTGTGCGCGGGCAGCAGTGGCGCCGACTTTGGGGGTGATGGGGAGGGGGCGTTTCCTCCGCACTAAACTCCTCCTTAATGTTAAGTCCCTTTACACTGAAACGTGGAGTTCGGTATCAAGAAATAGACTGGAAAGCGGACTTTCCTTCAGAGAACTACATTTCGTAATGGAGACTGTTAAGGCTGTACAACTCATAGTAGAGCTTTTCACATTTCATATCATGAAATGAACATTACATTGTAATAGGGCATTTATTCAGAAAATGTATTTGTGAAGCAAGTTTTAATTTTTCTGTTCACTTGTGGTTATTTTTGATAATTTCGTACATAAGACATTCCATCAAAATATGTATTCATTCAACAAGTTCTTTTTTTTTAATTTTTAACTTGTGAATATTATGAAAACTCTGTTTATAAGATTCATTCAGAAACAAATTCTATAATTGTTCTGTTTTACTGTTTGATTTTGAATATTGTTAATGTGTAAAAATATTTCCATTAATGGTTGTTATCATTCCACATTCCAGCCGCCCTTGTTCATGTTAATCAGCCCCCTCCCCCGAATAATTAACCGAAGTCGGCGCGCCTGGCGGGCAGCATATACTTAGTAGGTCGCCGTATCCTGTTGGAAAAACTGAAAACAACTAATAGAGGCTTGGTGTATGCGCTTCAATAAGCTAGAATGTCCTGCCTCTGATTATTTCGTGATGAATGCAACTATTTTTGCATCTGTCTCTCTGCACAGGCTAGAGAAATAGGCATACTAGTGGGTCTCTTCGAAGTTTGTCTTATTTATATGTTTGACCGTGAGGAAGCTGCAGAAGTATAGGTGAGAGTGATGCTGAGTAATAGCATTCGGGGCACTGCTACGGTGTCTGGTTGTTATGAAAGGTGTTACTCATAGGACCGGGCGAGTTGGCCGTGCAGTTAGAGGCGCGCACAGCCGCTTCCTTCCCACTCCTAGGCCTTCCCTATCCCATCGTCGCCATAAGACCTATCTGTTTCGATGCGACCTAAAGCAAATTGTAAATAGAAAACAAAAAATGTTACTCACAGCGCCAGTCGTGCTACATCACTTTCTGGCCCAGTGAGGAAGGCAATAGTAAACTACCTCTCTCCTTATCGTGCCTTGCACGCCGCCTTATGGCGCCGCCATCAGTTTTTGCGGCTTTCCTACAAACGCATTTCCTTTGGTGGTGCTATTTGAGGATGCAACCAGCCTTCAGGCTTGTGACTTAAAAACAATACTGAAATGTAAACTCTTATAGCCAAAATGGTAACAACAAGAAAAGTTCATAATTGTTGACAATTTGTTTGAATTGCCCAGTTTACGGCAATGCTACAGTACATAAAAACGATCAATTGACTAAGAAACACAACTTCATGTCCGCCTCTGTGGTGTAGTGGTTAGTGTGATTAGCTGCCACCCCCGGAGGCCCGGGTTCGATTCCCGGCTCTGTCACGAAATTTGAAGAGTGGTACGAGGGCTGGAACAGGGTCCACTCAGCGTCGGAAGGTCAACTGAGTACAGGCGGGTTCGATTCCCACCTCAGCCTTCCTGGAAGTGGTTTTCCGTGGTTTCCCACTTCTCCTCCAGGCAAATGCCGGGATAGTACCTAACTTAAGGCCACGGTCGCTTCCTTCCCTCTTCCTTGTCCATCCCTTCCAATCTTCCCATCCCCCTGTTCAGTATAGCAGGTGAGGTTGCCTGGCGAGGTACTGGTCCTCTTCCCCAGTTTTATCCCCCGACCCAATGTCTCACGCTCCAGGACACTGCCCTTGAAGTGGTAGAGGTGGGATCCCTCGCTCAGTCCGAGGGAAAAACCAACATTGGAGGGTAAACAGATTAAGAAAGAAAGAAAGAAAGAAAGAAAGAAAGAAAGAAAGAAAGAAAGAAAGAAAGAAAGAAAACAACAATTTGAATTCATTTTGTGTGTTATAGACATGATGGTTGTTATTCCCATTTAGCTGAGTATATTGTGTGTGAAATCTGTCTGCAGATCCTTAGCTGAACTGTCAGTGTTGATTCCCTCATTTCAAAGAGACACAGGTTCGATTCCACAGGTGCGACACAATTTGCACCTGTGACCCCATCAGGGTGGAAAATATGAAGAAGACGGAGGAAAAAATTAATAATAATAATAATAATAATAATAATAATAATAATAATAATAAGAAGAAGAAGAAGAAGAAGAAGAAGAAGAAGAAGAAGAAGAAGAATGTGGATGTAATCTGCCACAAACCTACTGTAGGGATATTATGGAAATAATTGGGACTGGTCTTGGAAATAGTGCTGCCGTATTATCATAGAGTCTGTTTTGAGTGAACATGCAATGAACAGGGGGAAAATTTAATATTCGGATGGCCACTGAAAATAGCCGTGAGCCAAATTAACCAACTCAGCTCTGAGGTCCTAGTTGAAGGCTATCAGCCTGTTGAGCAGTAATATGGTCGTTTTATTTTATTTATGTACATTTTCTACATTGGTCAAGAGAAATAATCGAGTACCTACTGTATATATATATATATATATAACTCACAAGGATTTGTAATCCTATCGACTGTGGAAATATCCACATTTCGTATGCAAAATGACTTCTGTAATGATAGTTTTCATTTGAATAAAGAGATCATATATGTATATATATACGGTCCATTCCTGAGCTCTTACATTCTACTCATGTGTTCATCCAATGTGTTCACACAATGCTGTTCACAGCTCAAGGTAAACAGACTTAAGCCTACTTTTGTTCTCCATGATCAGTGTTGTGCTCGTTCCAACCAACTACCTAAAAAATGCCACACCACCTGTTGCAACCAAAGAGACTTGTATCTGCTCTGGAAGAGCTGTTCACTTTCCATCATGATATCTCTCCAGTGTCACAGGGAAGGGAGTATATGGTGACATCACATTTCTCACTTAATGACCAAAGAATAAGTGAAAACATTTTATTATTATTACAACAATCCATGGTAAATTTTAGTAGTTTCCTTGATTTCATTGTTATTAAGCCACGTGCACCTGTAAGTGGACTAATATGTGCTCTATCAACTGGGCTAAATATCCGTAACCGGACTGGTATGCAATGCGGCATTGTCTCATATATCAACAGATCTGAGTGCTATTAATTGTAGGCTAAAGCATTTGTGGTTGAAACTCTAATCCAGATATGTTGATTGATTGTTTTCAGGCATTCTTGGTCTCTCTGTTATTTGGTTTCCGAGGTGAACTGATGTAATTATTGATCGGTCGATCAGTGTTTTGTTGTTGTGAAGATGGTATTGAAGAAATATGCGTGAGCAGGGAAAGCTCAGTAATAACAAAATTCAAAGTTTGCTAGATGTTTTAGGTTCTGATTTCAGCAATGACAGTGAGGGAGAAGTTCCTTGTGACCCTATGCATGTATTATCACATGATTTATTTGATAATGAAAGCAATGTTAGCAAAGAGGGGGGACAACATGTTGAGTGGAACTGGATACATGAACAGAATATTCCAGTTATTCGTACCTTGTATAACGTGCTCCGAATTTTTCTACTGTTTTATGGATTCTACGTTTACTACGCTGCATATGCCGCTACTAACCTGCCTGTGCTCTCTTCGCCCGTCCAGCTTCAACTGCTCGTGCTGCTTACCCTCCCTCTTTCCTTCCCCTACCGCTTCGTTGCGCATTGGGTACTGTATGCTCTCGTCCTTTCTGGACGCTTCTACCTGAATATAAATTGGCCTGCTCTGGGCTTGAGCAGCGAGTTGGGATGAAACACGACGATTTGTGTGGAGGGAGGACTTGGTTTTATTTTGCTACCAGCTGGACTGTGTGCAATGTTTCTTTTAAAATGTGCTTTTGTATACCATTGAAAAGCTACGACTGCTGGACGGGTGAGCGAAAACTTTAATTTATTTCATTTCCATGTTGTTCTTTGAACTTTCTTTTAATGCTGCACTTCCTTAATTTTCAAATTGCCGTTACTGGCCACCAATGACAGTTCATGTTGATAATAAGCTAACTGCAGCTATTCATAGCGGTACCTTACTTTGGAATTACATTACCATCTTACTCCGAAGTTGGACTTTGTGATACGTCAAGTGATTGCTGCGATATGAACCATTGAAATTCAACTGTTTTCCCGAGCAAACGCATGAATAGAATCAATTGAACTATCACCTAGCTTCTGTTTGCTATTTTGGAATTCCATCGATACTGACTGATCCTATTTTTCCAAAACCCTGTTGGCAGCCATTGGTACTCTTTTCTTTCACGTCCCTCCCCTTTCCCCACCTTCCTATTCCGCATCCCTTCCGCGCTTTTTTTCTTCTACATGTATTATTGTACAGTGGCCCATGTGTCTTTCAAATTTTAATGTTTTTTTCGTGTTCATACGTAAATTTCTGTTTTCCTTGTGTAGGACACTCCTCATGTAAAAGAGGTTGTATTATTATTGAAGGTTTCGAGTCTAGCTGTTCTCTTTGAAAAACAAAATCAGAAAATTAATATGGTCGTCCCATCTGTTTTTTTTTCTCTTTTGGAAGTCAGAACTAACTGACCTTTGGATGATTGTTGTTTTCTTTGGCTTGTAAATGTTTCTTCTGGGTGTTTTTTGTTAATATATTGTTATTATGAAAAAACTATTTCTTCTTTGCCCTTTTTTTTTTGTTGTCGTACGCCTTTCCTTGCCCTCAAAATTTGGTACCTACCTCGGTTCCTCTGAATATATGGACTCAGTGAAAATGCTTCCATTATGCGCTCTGCTGAAAACCTTTCACCTTGAAAATTGAAAACTACCTGTGAACTTGTGCACGGACGGACTTATATATTTTTTTTTTTTTTGGAGTGTTGTTACACCCCTTTTGCTACGCCATCACGTGCGTTGATTGATACTGCGTCACTTGGATTAGTATCCTGGTTTAAGCCTTGTGTTTTTCTTGGTGCATTGTCTTACCATTCCCATTCTGGTGCATGGCGAGATCATATTCTGAGCGTACATACTTTACATAAAAATACGACACAGACCTACCCATACCACCAACCGTCATACGTCACACTCACATCAAACACCCCACAAAATGGTAGCAGAGCAAGTGGAGTGTGCCATATCAGTGTAATTTGTAAAAATGTAAGTAGGGAATTCATTTTCAGGCAGTACTTACAGTAGACGACAGTACAGTATAGCATGATACATTGCAGATGAAACCAATAGGTATGCCAGTACTGGTCTAGACATTTTTTACTGACGAACTTGCATGGAATATGTGTATATATTGTTCTTTGGATTCTAATGAGATCAATATAGAAGCCTACAATTCACAGTTACTGGTGCAAAGACGCAAGTGTTGTACATGCCATATTTTAAAACTGTCATGCCTTGTGCTAGGTTCCTCGAACTGATTCTGTACGCACCTGGCTGGAATATTTGTCCAGATGAATTGCTGATGACATGCAGAGGCTGTTTGCATTTTATTTAGTATAACAAATCAAAACGAGCATGGCTTGGAGTAAAATTTTATAAACTGTCAGGTTTAAAGGAGCAAAATAGTTACTGATATGATGTTTCACAGTAATGTACTGCATCAGAATTATTGTTTATTTATTGACAATTTGTATTCTTCTCCAGACCTGTACCAACATGCTCAAAGAACTGAGTAAAATATATCACCAGAAAGGTGAGGTGACTATATTTTCATGCAATAACATCTGCACCATCAAATGGAAAGACAAGAATGATGTTACTCTCCTCTATACAATGCATGGACTAGACTTTGCTGATACTGAAAAGACTGACAGGAAGACTGGAGTCATACAATTCTAACTCACAGCAATTATAGCCTATAATGCTCATATGGAACCTCCGTGCTTTAGGCAGCAGTACGTCGAACTATCACCACTGGGTACCGAGGTTCAAATCCCGGTCACTCCATGTGAGATTTGCGCTGGACAATGCAGAGGCAGGACAGGTACTTCTTCAGGTACTCCAGTTTTCCCCGTCACCTTTAATTCCAGAAACGCTCCCCAATATCATTTCATTTCATCTGTCAGTCATTAAACTTTGCCGCAGAGGAGTGTGACAGGCTTTGGCAACCAGCACAATTCCTATCCTCGCTACTAGATGGGGGCTTCATTCATTACATTTCTTACCTGGTCGAAGAACTGGAAACAGGCTGCGGATTTTCATTTTCAATGATCATATGGTAGGTGTAGATTTAGGAGATCAGCTTCTCATTGTCAGTCAGTTTCATATCATGCATAGAACTAACAAGGCCTATAGAATTTAAAAAAAATATTTTTTTTAACCTCCTGGACATGATACTTTTGAATTCCCATATTCTGCATCGAAGTGTGAATGGGAAACAGAACAGAACATTCAACACTTTCAAGCAGAGACTGGGAGAAGAAATGATTGATTCTTTATTGCAAGATGGGGTTGTCAAGTGGAGTTCCATCACCTGTTGAGATCTAGCATTTTTTAAAAAAAATCTTTTTAGCTATTTGCTTTACGTCGCACCGACACAGATATGTCTTATGGCGATGATGGGATAGGAAAGGCCTAGGAATGGGAAGGAAGCGGCCGTGGCCTTAATTAAGGTACAGTCCCAGCATTTGCCTGGTGTGAAAATGGGAAACCATGGAAAACCATCTTCAGGGCTGCCGACAGTGGGGTTCGAACCCATTATCTCCCGATTACTGGATACTGGCCGCACTTAAGTGACTGCAGCTATCGAGCTCGGTGACATCTAGCTTCCAGACTGCCCAGATGTTATCCCCCAGTCAAAGTTGAGCCTATTGCTGCAAAGAGTTTCAAAACAATGAGGAGGTGGTTTGCTTGCCTGAAGTACGAGACAAGGAAGGAGCCTACCTGGCAGTGTGATCAGTGCAAAGTTCCACTTTGTCTGGAACATTTCCAGCCATACTACACAATGAAGGTAATGAAAATGACAGGAAGCAAGACCAACAAATAGCAAATAAGTTAATATGAGAAGTGCATCTGATTCAGAAAGTGATGGAACCAACTACAGGGAAGAATATTCTGGATGTGGTGCTGGTAAAACCAGATGAGCTCTATAGAGAAATCAAAGTAGTAGATGGTATTGGTGATCACGAAACAGTTTTTGCGGTAGTTAAAAATAATTGTGAAAGGAAAGAAGATATTAAAATTAGGACTATTAGCCATATGGCTGTTAAAACAGGCATGAGGGAGTTTACAAAAAGTAAAAATGATCGGTGGAAAACAGTAAATAAAAATGTAATCAAACTCTGGGATGGGGTTAAAGCAATTTTTGAGGAATGTAAAAATAGGTTTGTACCTTTAAAGGTGGTAAGGAATGGTAAGGATTCACTATATTATAACAGAGAATTGAAGAGACTAAGAAGGAGGTGCAGGTTGGAAAAAGAGTTGGAAATGGCTGTGGAAGTAAGGAGAAATTGAAGGAACTTACCAGGAAATTGATTCTAGCAAAGAAGTCAGCTAAGGATAACATGATGGCAAACATAATTGGTGGTCATACAAATTTTAGTGAAAAATGGAAGGCAAAAACAGGTTCCAAGGAGGATATTCCAGGAATCATTAATGATCAAGGGGAGTGTGTATGCGAGGATCTTCAAAAGGCAGAAGTATTCAGTTAGCAATACCGTATGTAAAGATTGTTGGTTACAAGGATAATGTCCAAATAGAGAAGGTGACCTATGACAACAATGACATTTACAATAAGATACAAAAGTTGAAATTTCGAAAAGCAGCTGGAATTGATAAGGTTTTGGGGGATATACTAAATACAATGGGTTGGGATATAGTACCATATCTAAAGTACTTATTTGATTATTGTTTGCATGAAGGAGCTATACCAAATGAATGGAGAGTTGCTATAATAGCCCCTGTGTATAAAGGAAAGGGTGATAGACATAAAACTGAAAATTATAGGCCAGTCAGTTTGACATGCATTGCATGTTAGCTTTGGGAAAACATTCTTTCTTATTATATTAGACATGTTTGCAAAATTAATAACTGGTTTGTTAGAAGGCAGTTCTGTTTTAGGAAAGGTTATTCCACTGAAGCTCAACTTGTAGGATTCCAGCAAGATATAGCAGATATCCTGGGCTCAGGAGGTCAATTGGACTGTATTGCAATTGACCTATCTAAGGCATTTGATAGGATAGATCATGGGAGACTACTGGCAAAAATGAGTGCAATTGGACTTGACAAAAGAGCGACTGAATGGGTGGCTATGTTTCTAGAAAATATAACTCAGAGAATTAGATTAGGCTAAGCTATATCTGACCCTATAATAATTAAGAGGGGAGTTCCTCAAGGCAGTATTATTGGTCCTTTATGTTTTTTTATATATATCAATGATATGTGTAAAGAAGTGGGTTTAGAGATAAGGCTTTCTGCAGATAATGTTATTCTGTACAGAGTAATAAATAAGTTACAAGACTGTAAGCAACTGCAAAGTGACCTTGATAATGTTGTGAGATGGACAGTAGGCAATGGTATGATGATAAACAGGGTTAAAAGTCAGGAAAAATCCTCTCAGTTTTAATTACTGTGTTGATGGGTTGAAAGTTCCTTTTGGGGATCATTGTAAGTACCTAGGAGTTAATATAAGGAAAGATCTTCACTGGAGTAATCACATAAATATGATTTTAAATAAAGGGTACAGATCTCTGCACATGGTTATGAGGGTATTTAGGGGTTGTAGTAAGGATGTAAAGGAGAGGGCATATAAGTCTCTGGTAAGACCCCTACTAGAGTATGGTTCCAGTGTATGGGACCCTCACCAGGATTACTTGATTCAAGAACTGGAAAAATCCAAAGAAAAGCAGCTCGATTGGTTCTGGGTGATTTCCGACAAAAGAGCAGCGTTACAAAAATGTTGCAATGTTTGGGATGGAAAAGCCTTGGGAGAAAGGAGACGAGCTGCTCGACTAAGTGGTATGTAACTTAAAATCCAATAAAGGCATTTTATTAGTATACCTATTCAATACTGTCCACTTATAAGTGGTTACAAGTACATACGATTACATACACCTTCAGGACATGTTTTGCTTTTCTATAGGGCATCTTCAGCCTTAAATCAATCTTAAAATTAATATTAATCTTAAATATTAAAACAAGAAGCTAGATAATTTGCCTTGTGGCCTATTATACGTAAATTCTGGTACACTAAATGTGATAAATGGACAACATTAAATAAAAACTGTGATTAGTCATTCTAAAACCATGTGTTCCGAGACTAAAACTAGATCTTATTCTTATACGAACTTTTGAAGTCCTTATAAAATGTCTCATTGAATTGTCTCCTATTTCTCCAAATGCAATGTTAAAAACATGATTGTTTGATGATTGACGAACTTCTAAAGAAAGACTGTAGAAAATTTATATTTATTTATTTATTTATTTATTAATGCCTTTTTTCAGTGGCGAAGTTAGGGCTCGAGGCCCTCTCTTCCACTTAACCACATACTAATCAAAACCATACATAAAGTTATGAGATATTTAAAATAGTTAAAACCAAACAAAAAAATTAATAGAATTGAGAGCAATTTTAAATACATTACTAAGTTAATAATAAAACTAATTAAAAGTAAGAACTCTTAATAATGACTTATCCTCAGGCGCACACACATTCATACTTCAACCATTCAGTTAGCTGTCCTCAGCAGGTAGTCTCGGCAGGTGACCTTAAACCTTTGTAAAGAGCTAGTTTCTCTGACCTGAGCTGGCAGGGAATTCCATAATCTGGCACCGGTCACTACAAACGATCTATTAATTTTATTTGTGCGGTGCACTGGAATAGAAAGAGTGGATCTGGAACGTGTATTTAAGTTGTGAAATGATGATAGAAAGGTGAATTTAGAAGAAATATACAGTGGCTGACTTTCCGCTAGTACTCTAAATACCATCGTTAAAATGTGTAGCTGCCGACGTTTATCAGGCTTCAGCCATGAGAGAGCCTTATAGTATGGAGTAATGTGAACATCGTACCCAATATTGTAAATAAATCGCAGGCAGGAATTCAGTGCTCGTTGAAGTTTAAGTGTTTCTTCTCTTGTCATATCAACTAGAACAACGTCACAATAATCAAGAATAGGGAGAACCAGTGTCTGTATTAGTTTGGCCTTAAGCTCAAATGGAAATACATCCCTTTGCCGTTTAAGAGGGTGTAGCGCTCCAAAAATCTTTTTACAGATGATTTTTGTGTGATCAGACCAATCAAGTGTTTCATTCATAATTACGCCGAGATTTTTAACTGTTTTATTGTAGGGAATAATGTTACCATTCAGTAGGATAGGCGGGATTGCAATATTGTTTGAGCAGTTCAGTAATTTTCGTGTTCCTATTATGATTGCCTGAGATTTTGTGGAGTTTAGTATAAGAGAATTTCGTTGTGCATATATACTGAGTCGTCGGAGGTCATTGTTAATATCTTGTATTGTTTCATCTAAGTCTGAAGTCTTGCAGTGTCGATAAATCTGAAGATCGTCAGCATAGAGGTGGTGTGTGTTATTTCCTGTCACCGATGATATGTCATTGATATAAATACAGAAAAGTAAGGGCCCTAGAATACTGCCCTGTGGGGCACCACTAAGTTTCATTTTCCATTTAGAGACCTTTTCGTTTACTGTTACACGCTGCTGACGGTTACTCAAATAAGAACTACAAAACTTAAGCGCAGCCAGGTCAAAATTTAGTAGTTCCATTTTCTTTATCATAGTCTGAATGTCTATAGTGTCAAAGGCGCTACTGAAGTCAAGAAGGATAAGTATAGTAAGCAGTCGTTTGTCCATAGCATTTCTAATGTCTTCAGTAACCTTCAAAAGTGCTGTCGCGGTACTGTGCCCCTTCTTAAATCCAGACTGCAAAGGGTCCAAAAGAGCATTTTTATTTAGGTACTCCAGAACCTGCTCGTATACTAAACGTTCGAAGGCTTTAGAAAGCGCAGGGAGTATGGACACCGGACGATAGTCAGAGGGTGATTGTGGGTCTAAACTCTTAGGTACCGGTATAATATTGGCTGTTTTCCAGACAGTTGGGAAAGTTCCGTTTAGTAAACAAACGTTCAGTATGTGCGTCAGTACAGGCAGGACAGCACCCATAATGTTATGTATAAAAGCAATAGGAATATCGTCTACACCTGTGGCCTTTGATTTAATCGAGTACAAAGCCTTTTTAACCTGATTTTCTGCGACACTGTGAAATGTGAATGGTGGATTGGCTGGAAGGGAGGGCGGTGAGACGGCACAGTTAATTGGGGTAGGTTGAATATTTATTCTACTAAAGTAATCGTTCAGTTCGTCAAGTGGAATGTCGGGAGTTGTCTGTCTCTGTTGATGTTTTCCTATTCCCAGAGCTCTCAGTTGGTCCCAAGCACGATTAGAATTTATGTTGTTAGCTAAATTCCGGAAATATGCACATTTTTTATTTCTGATTAATTGCTTTGTGTGATTTCTTAAGATCCGGTAAGATTCGAAGTCTGCGTCATCTAGGGTATGCTTATAATGTCGAAATAAAGAGTCACGGTGGGCCATCATTCTCTTGGTTTCATCATCTAGCCATGGACAAGAAGGGCGAGAAACCTTTATTCGACGTTTGGGGGCATGTCTGTCATATAAGTTCTTTACCATCGTATTAAACAAGTTAACTTTAGCGTCAGTATCATTTAGACTCCGTATATCGTCCCACGGTAATTGATAAGCGTCATATTTCAAGTAATCCAAGTTTAAGTCCTTCGTATTTCTGACAGTTATGTACTTGGGTTTGTATTTAGGCACTTTGAGGGAATAGGATAAATATATAAGGTCGTGGGTCGAAATGGATGGTACAGGGATTTGTCCATGGGTTATTACTTTACCTGGGTTGTTCGTTATAATGAGATCTATGAGTGTGTGTGATAAACAGTTTGCTTCATGTTTTAATTCCACCTATTGTTCAGTTAGTGTATTGGGATGAATTGTGTGGCATTTCTGAAGAATATAAAACAGATCCCGTGATAATATTTGCAGATCACCCACGGTAGGTCTACTGTTTTAAATGAAAGCATGCAACAGCAAGGCTGCATACTTGAAAGATGGCAGATTCCTAGTAGTGATGGCTGGGTGCATATGGGTTAATTATTTGTCTTCATTCCAGCAGATTGGATTGCTTAAAAGATTCATTATTATTTCTTAACCCTGGAAGTGCCAAGCATCACAATTGCAACGAATTATGTTGTAACTGTAATGCCAAAGTCGCAAGCATGATGCATTGTGCAGGCATTCATTGAATCGGTTATAACTAGGAAGTGGATTTTTATGTAATTTTTTTGCACATGTTTTAATACGATTTACAACATTTATTATTCCTATTGTGTATCCCCAAGCGTTAAAACCTAATCTTATTTCACACAAACATATATTTTCACAATTTTTTTCTTGTAAATACATATTTTAAGAAAATCCTAAATAAGCGTATACATTGGTGATATTTTTTACTCAATAAAATTTAAAATACTCTTGTGTTATAAAATGGTGCTCATATTCTCCTTTTTCAATTACGGTTTTGTTTTTTAACAGTGTATCTTACGATGTATTTCTGAATGTTGTGGCTATTTGTGGACACCCCCCTGGAAGTTCAAAGACTTGCTGGTCACTGACTAAATGCACCTTAGCTAGCATTCTAACTCACTCGTATTAGTCAGCCAGCTCTGGTTTCATTTATAGAATCTAAGCGAAAAGCAGTCACAGAGAGATAAGGTGACAGGATATACTGTAAATTAAACTGCACACTGGGGACTGGAAAGATATTCTCAGTGGGACTGTATCACTCCTAAGAATAAGGTCAGTTGTTCGGGTCCATACATCATTAAAATTAAGAAACAATGTTAGGTTTTGGTCTACCCAGTCAATACACATCACTTTGCAAGTGAACTATTTAATTCAAAAACATATTAAATATATTTAGGGATATGTTTCTTCTCTATTTCAGACTTCTTCAGCCATAAAATCACATGGTAGATTACAAAACTCTAAATTCAGAAATTGAAAAACTGGAAGAACCCAATGCCTTTTTTAAGAATATGGTGGTCATACAGCACTGGTCTTTGCCTTTTGACAGGCAGTCTCTTAAAGCTTCTGATTTCTACCAGAATAGGTCAATTTGAAAGAAAATTCTACAAGTTAATGCTTTTAAATGTTCTGATATGGATTTAGTACCAATCCTTTTCAGAGGCCAGAATTTTCATCTCCCCCGTCAACACACTGAAACTACCAGATTCCAACAATGCTTGCAACGTTTTTCAAGTAAGGTCGTTCATATTTAACTTTGCAGAAAGATTGTTTGCAAGAAGTGTTAAACTACCGGTACCTCATTAAATGTGTGTATATTTGTTCTCCAATGTTTTCTCAACAGTCCAAAAGGAACTTCCATTTTAAATATGGACAGTAACAATGGACACTGATTCCGTATGAGATGTTATGGTAGGCTTGTCATATTTCAAGTTATATTTCATGTTTTAACATTGAAGACAACAAAAGTTTTTGCAAGAAGTGAGGTCAATTTGTGTAAATAATGTATTTATATTTATGCCTTTTGAGTTTCTCAAAAATGTCCTTAAAAAGGCATTGGGTCCTTCCATTTATTTTCAATTTCTGAATTTTGAGTTTTGAATCTACCATGTGATTTTATGGCTGATGAAGTCTCAAATAGAGATGAAACATGTCAGTAAATATATTTAATATGTTTTTTAAGTAAACAGTCCACTTGTAAAGTGATGTGTATTGATTGGGTGGACCAAAACCTAACATTGTTTTTTAGTTTTAACTGTATCAATACGGATCTATATGATGAAGTTTGTAAATTGTATCCATACATCATTCCTGTGGTCGTCTGAATTCTAAAAGAGAATAAATATTTCTTTCAGTGTCTGCTGCTATTCTTTTTTATAAACAGTGATTCACCACAAATACATGCGTAACCTGCAGAACAATGCCGAAATTGGAGTCGAGTACAAGATCGCGTCTTCAACGATACGTAGAGGAATTTAAAAACATTTTCACTACCTGTGGAAAAGTATTGTTTTGCCAACGATGTGGTAAAACAGTAAGTGCAGATCAACATTCTCAAGTAACCCAGCATTTGTCTGGAAAGAAGCACATTGTAGCTGCTTTGTGTGTGCGTTTGTGACAATTACTAATAGATGATCCAGCTACTTCAAATTAAGGCCCATCCTAGATTTATGCAGAGAATTTTCTTGTCCTCTTGGCAAAATAAATAATCTGGGACTGAGAAATTTCCTAACAAAATACATTCATTTTGAGCCCCCAGATGAATCCACATTAAGGAAAACCTATCTTCCAAAATGTTACAAAGAAACTTTACAAAGAATTCAGGCAGTATGTGATTGCGAGAAACTGTGGGTGAGCATTGACAAAAGTAGCAGAAAATTAGGAAATGATGTAGTTGGAGTGTTGAAGAATGACGAAACTGCTTGTGAACGTTCTTATTTGCTAGTGTGTAAAGAAATGCTTGCTGCAAAACATGTCGCTGTAGTTAGGTTGTTTAATGAAGCCATGCACTTACTTTGGCCAAAAGGTGTAAAATACGACAATACGTTGCTCCTACTTACTGATAGTGCAACTTGCATGAAAAAAAGCAGCCAAAGGCCTTTCCGTAAGCAGCATAACTTGCGTAGTTCATGCTCTACACAGGTTATGTGAAACTGTAAGGGCTCAGTGTCCTAAAGTGGATAAATTAGTGTCTAATGGCAAAAACGTCTTTGTAAAACCACCCTCAAGAATCAATCTGTTTAAAGATGAAAGCCCAGGTCTTGTCCTTCCTCCTCTGCCTATTGTCACGTGGTGGGGTACCTGGCTTAGCGCAGTGGTATACTACACAGCCAATTTTGAAAGTTTCGCATCCGTTGTGAATGCGCTAGATAAAAACACCACGTCTTCAATTGAAATTCTTCAAGAGTTACTGAGAGACAGCTCTTTGAAAAGTGATTTGGCATTTATATCTACCAATCTAAGCTTCTTGTGTAAAATCATACACATACTTGAAAAATCCACTAACCTGTTGTCCGAAACAGTGAAGGAAGTGTGTGCAGTTGAAAATAAATTACATTCACTCACAGCTTCTCAGGTACAGGGATTGTTAAAGACCGAGTGTCAAAATTTGTTCTGTAAAAACCAGAGGGTTTAAAAAAATGTGCAAAGTTGCTCAAGTACTGGAGGGTGCTTATGTTGGTGAAATTGAAGGCATTAGTGTTTGTGACATCCCTCTCTTTAACTATGCATGTCGGACGCCCTGTGATGTGGAGCGATCTTTTCCGCGGTATAAGGCGTTCTTCAGAGATAATCGGCATGCATTTGTGATGGACAATTTGGAGATGACCTTTGTTGTTCACTGCAATTCTGAGACTACTTCTAGCAATTAATATTCCAGTGTGTGATAGGAGAGTATGAACTGGCACAATTTTTTCAAAATGATAGGTTCTTTCTATAGTTAAAAAACATTACTGTTTTTGTAAATACCATAATATCTAGTCACATATATCAGAACTTAATATAAATTACTGTGCTTTTCCATATATACACATCCATTCGCCTTAAGGAGGAATATTTTAAATTCTTTATCAAATATGTTTAGATTTTTTAGCACATAAAAATTCATTCTCTAGTTATAACACTGCTAAATTTAACATATTTGTTTTATGTTATGTATGAAATTGATGCTAAAGGTTCAAATTTCTTTTGTTACCCATTGAAATTGTGATGAAGATGATGTGTGAGGTTTAGTATACCTGCAGAGCAGAACACATGTTCCTCATCCTGCACGTGTGGGTAGTTACTTCCTGTTATAACGTGCGTTTGGTTGTGCTGTGCATATATCCTTTGTCACTTCAGTGTTGTGTCATCTTTGTGCACATAGTTTATACTTGTGGTTGAAATATTATGAACCTCCAGAATGGCTGATGACAACCTATGTGATTCTAGTGATATTTAAGAGGTGAAATGGGATGGCCAGAGTTCCAGAGACATTTTCTCTGATGGCTCCTTATTAGATTTTTCTTCTGATAGTGGAGAAGGATATATACCAAATTCTGAATCGGGTTCTGAAAGTAATTTTGATGACTAACACTAGTGTTCTTGTAACACCAAGAAGGTGTGGGGTGTACCTGCCAGAACAGGAGTTTGATGTTTCGGATAAGTTCATTGTAAGAAATATCAGCATTAGAAATTGCTCACCTAGAAACAGTGGACCAATCAGTACTTTTATTTATTCTTCTCAAATTTTATCTGGTGACTCTTTGTCAAGGAAACAAATAGCTATGCTGTGAAAAAAATCAAAACCAAAGAGATTCTGGAAAAATGAAGAAATTCTCTAGGTATTAGTCATGGGTTGTTGTCACTATACATGAAATGAAGAAGTACCTCTACATATCTATTATTATAAAGATGGAGCTAAACAAGAAAAAGAATATAGTCAATTACAGGGAAACCTCATTTTCTCAGAGACTGCCATTCTTTTCATCTATGATGCCTCACAACCGGTTTCGGGCAATAAGTGCAATGTTACACATCAGTCCTCTGCAGCACATTCCCAAAGGACAGCCTGGATATGACCTGTGGTATAAAGTGAGAGAATTCTGGAACTCAGTGAATGAGGCATTCAAAAAGTACTTCATAACCTGGAACTCAGTGAATGAGGCATTCAAAAAGTACTTCATATCCAGTCGGAACGTAGCTATTGATGAGAGCATGATAGGCATGAAAAATCGTTGTACTTTCATACAATGTATGCCGAATAAGAGGCATGCCCGCTTCGGCATAAAAAAATTCGAGGTATGTGATAACCAAACTACGTTCTACATGTAGAATTATATTCTGGGAAGGATTATTTATCAGAAGGCAATGATTCATTCACCAAAAAGGTAGTCATGAACCTCACGTCCAAAACATTACTGCTGAATAAAGGTTACCATCTTTTTACGGACAATCATTCCACAAAGCTGCCACTTGCTCGTAAACTGCTTGATAATCAAACAATTTCGACGGGAACTGTATATAAAGCCACCAGAGATTTATTTAAAAGTGTTTTTAAAGCTAAATCAGGTGCAGCAGAGTGTGTTTATTTTAGAAAACGTGAAATACTTCTGGTAGGATACAGTAAAAAGGTAACTCGCAAGCCTGCTTATGTGATTACTACTGGCTGCCACACAAAAGATAAACTGATACAAAGTAAGAGTTGACGGAGAGTTGTAAAGCCAGTGCTTATACATAAGTATAATTCCTTCATGGGAGGAGTCGATGCAAAAGACAAATCTGTTTATCATGTTACTTGTTCAAGAGCCATACGAAGGCTATAACTTGTTGGATATGGCACTACTGAATTCTCATATTTTATACTCACAAAACACTGTCAAACCTTCTCCAAGACATGAATTCATGGTAAATACAGTGGAAGAGCTGGTTCATGAGGAAGGACGGCCAACAGATCCAACAGAGAACAGAGGGCAAGAGAGGGAGCTACAACATGAACTGGTTCATCTTCCCGGGAGGCAGGAAAGATTGAACGGCATGTGGACACATGAAAAACATAAAAGAGGACGAAGTCACTTCTGGTGTCCTGGGTGCAATTGTGATGTACATCAAGAATGCAACCCCAGTTTACAACATTTCGGGCCTGTGAGCCACGGCAGAAAAAGGAGAATATCTGTTGGTGACATGGAATAGTATTAAGTGAAATCAGAAGTGACGTCGAGTGCTACTATCTCTTTGTGTTTGTAAAGGAACTGAGTGGATTACATATTTTTGAAATTACCACAAATGTTTATGTGTTTTGTACATAACAAATTTAACAATTAGATTTTTTCCTCGTTCAGTTTGTTATGTGGAACTGGGGACAGGTATTTTTTTAAAATATAATTTTACTTTTTATCAAGCGTTATTGTCCAGGTATGTCTTATTATTTAACAATTATCCAAAACATGTAATTTGAACCTTTCTGAGTAAAATGATGTACAATACAATATACTTCTAAATATGTAATGGCATTTAAAATTTCTTGGAAAAATGCTTGCATAGCATCGCTAGATAATCTGGCATTTCAGGAAATATAGTCGGCACTTCCAGGGTTAATAAATATTCATCTATTTAGTGGACTTATTGTTTGCCATCACAGCAATATAATGTCCAATCATTATGGTAGACTGAGCTTGATAGCTGCAGTCGCTTAAGTGCGGCCAGTATCCAGTATTCGGGAGATAGTAGGTTCGAGCCCCCTGTCAGCAGCCCTGAAAATGGTTTTCCTTGGTTTCCTGTTTTCACACCAGGCAAATGCTGGGGCTGTACCTTAATATAGACCACGGCCGCTTACTTCCCACTCCTAGCCCTTTCCTGTCCCATCGTCACCATAAGACCTATCTGTGTCGGTGCGATGTAAAGCAATTAGCATTATGGTAGGTATGATAACAACCAATTCTATTAGTGTGTAGGAGGTCATCTAGAACAAGAACTGTGCCTTAAAATTCAATTCTCATCTTCTTGGCTGTCTTCTTTGAGATATACCTCAGGTTGTCTGGCAGTCTCTTATCAGGAGAGCGTGGTTAAAGGACCTGAGTTGGTTCAATACGGTACTATTTTCTAAAGGTTCTACAGCTATATATCCATCAAAATCATTTTCAGTTGGTGTAAGATGTCTAATAGAAACAGTTGTTTCCCTCCTATCAGGATATCCAATTTAGGCATATTCAGGGTTTGCTTCTACTAAGGTGACTTCTTCTACTAGGAACTAATATTTGGATAGCCAATTGTATCTCTTTAGAAGAACAGGTCCTGGTTTTAGTACCCAGCTAGGGGTAGCTTGTTCATTGTCTGAGTGCTGGCAGAAAGAAAACATCTTTTCAGGGGGTGTTTGGTTCATGGATGTGCATAAAAGGGATCTTATAGAAGTGCTTGAGGCAAAACACACTTCTATTGGCTGATGTAGAGCCCATATTTCCTCAGGGCCAATTGTACAGTCCTCCAGATAAGCCCACTATACCTCTTTGCCTGCCCATTGCCTTTAGGAATGTTAATGTATGCTCTTATTCTGCTAGTTACAACTCCTTGTGAGTGAAGGAACTCCTTGACTTCGTATTACATTAAGGGAGCTCTCCTGTATGAATACAGTTTGGTGATCCAAATATGGAAAATAAAAATCTACGTTTAGACATAACAGTAGTTGATGACATGTCCAGGAAAGCATATGCAAAAGGAAAGCACGAGTATTCATAGATTTAATTATTTTATCCATAATGGTCAACTATCTAAGTCCATACTGACGTACAGTTTGGGCCGATGACCTACATATCAAGCTCCTTTAAACAACGAGCATCATCACCACCACTTAAAGTCAACCATACATTCATTTACTTAACACCTTGTTCCACCTTGTCAATACTATTAACAGTTTGTAACAGCAATGTAAAACTACCAATCATACTCTTGGACTTGTTAGATCATTATAATCCCAAATTCTTAACTTGACACATTCAGGACAGGTGTCTATGAGAAATCGGTACGAGTCACTGCAGGTAGAACAATAGAGGGAAGATTAGGAACAGGGAACTGTTGCTGAGAAGTGTGGAAGTAGGAGGAAGGGAAAAGGTAGGAAAGAGAAATGTGGAGTAGTGGATAGGAAAAGACAGATGGAACAGGGTCATGGGAGGGAGAAGTAGCTTCTGCAGCCGCCAGGAAAGATAGGGCTGACCAGGAGGGGAGGGGATCAAATGAGATGGGTAGGGTTGAGGCTCTGGTCATGGGGGATTCCATGTGGGGAAAGTGTGTGGAGAAAAGGGAACCAGGGTAGTGTGTTATCCAGGAATTAGGTTGAGGTAGATGTTGAGGAAAGTAGAAGAGAAGGAGGAGGGAAAGGAGAAGGTGATAATGTTTCACTTTGCTACTACCAACGTACGACAAGCATGTATAAGTACCAACATAGCCGGGGATGTGTGGGATCTGGGTAATGCAGCACAGGTGAAGTTTAAGGAAGCGGATATTGTTATCAGTGGAATACTGTGTTGGAGGGATACTGACTGGAAGGTGACTGGGGATTTAAATGAGACTATGGAGTGGGTATGTGGGAAACTGGGAGTGAGATTTCTAGATCCTAATGGGTGGGTAGGAGATAGGGATCTGTGTTCAGATGGCCTTCACTTAAACCACAGTGGTACATATAAGTTAGGAAATTTGTTTAGAAGGGTTATAGGGAGGCACATTCAGGGGAGCAGTGATAAGTGTACAGGGATGTGGAAGTCAAGTAGGGATGACATAAAAATGTTGGTGCTCAACTGTAGAAGTATTGTAAAGAAAGGAATAGAATTAAGTAATTCAATAGATATATACTTACCAGATATTGTAACAGGAGTTGAATCATGGCTGAGAAATGATATAACATACATACATACATACATACATACATACATACATACATACATACATACATACATACATACATACATTATCATTATAGACTGTTATGCCTTTCAGCGTTCAGTCTGCAAGCCTCTGAGAATTTACTAAACGTCGCCACAATCCTTGATTTGCAACTAGTGTTGTGGCCTCATTTAGTTCTATACCTCTTATCTTTAAATCGTTAGAAACAGAGTCTAACCATCGTTGTCTTGGTCTCCCTCTACTTCTCCTACCCTCCATAACAGAGTCCATTATTCTCCTAGGTAACCTATCCTCCTCCATTTGCCTCACATGACCCCACCACCGAAGTCGGTTTATGCGTACAGCTTCATCCATTGAGTTCATTCCTAAATTAGCCTTTATCTCCTCATTCTGAGTTCCCTCCGGCCATTGTTCCCACCTGTTTGTACCAGCAATCATTCTTGCTACTTTCATGTCTGTTACTTCTAACTTATGAATAAGATATCCTGAGTCCACCCAGCTTTCGCTCCCGTAAAGCAAAATTGGTCTGAAAACAGACTGATGTAAAGATAGTTTCGTCTGAGAGCTGACTTCCTTCTTACAGAATACTGCTGATCGCAACTGCGAGCTCACTGCATTAGCTTTACTACACCTTGATTCAACCTCTCTTACTATATTACCATCCTGGGAAAACACACAACCTAAATACTTGAAATTATCGACCTGTTCTAGCTTTGTATCACCAATCTGACATTCAATTCTGTTGAATTTCTTACCTACTGACATCAATTTAGTCTTCGAGAGGCTAATTTTCATACCATACTCATTGCACTTACTTTCAAGTTCCAAGATGTTAGACTGCAGGCTTTCGGCACAGTCTGCCATTAAGACCAAGTCGTCAGCATAGGCCAAACTGCTTACTACATTTCCACCTAACTGAATCCCTCCCTGCCATTTTATACCTTTCAGCATATGATCCATGTAAACTACAAACAGCAAAGGTGAAAGATTACAGCCTTGTCTAACTCCTGTAAGTACCCTGAACCAAGAACTCATTCTACCATCAATACTCACTGAAGCCCAATTGTCAACATAACTGCCTTTGATTGATTTTAATAATCTACCTTTAATTCCATAGTCCCCCAGTATGGCGAACATCTTTTCCCTCGGTACCCTGTCATATGCTTTCTCTAGATCTACGAAACATAAACACAACTGCCTATTCCTCTCGTAGCATTTTTCAGTTACCTGGCGCATACTGAAAATCTGATCCTGACAGCCTCTCTGTGGTCTGAAACCACACTGGTTTTCATCCAACTTCCTCTCAACGACTGATCGCACCCTCCCTTCCAAGATGCCAGTGAATACTTTGCCTGGTATACTAATCAATGAGATACCTCGTTAGTTATTGCAATCCTTCCTGTTCCCTTGCTTATAGATAGGTGCAATTACTGCTTTTGTCCAATCTGAAGGTACCTTACCAACACTCCACGCTAATTTTACTACCCTATGAAGCCATTTCATCCCTACCTTCCCACTATACTTCACCATTTCAGGTCTAATTTCATCTATTCCTGCTGCCTTATGACAATGGAGTTTATTTACTATCCTTTCCACTTCCTCAAGCATCATTTCACCAACACCATTTTCCTCCTCCCCATGAGCTTGGCTGTTTGCAACACCACCATGATGATTTCCTTTTACATTGAGAAGATGTTTAAAATATTCCCTCCACCTCTCCAGTGATTCCCTGGGATCTATTATGAGTTCACCTGAATTACTCAAAACACTGTTCATTTCCTTTTTCCCTCCCTTCTTAAGATTCTTTATTACTGTCCAGAAAGGTTTCCCTGCTGCTTGCCCTAGCCTTTCCAGGTTATTACCAAAATCTTCCCATGTCTTCTTTTTGGATTCAACAACTATTTGTTTCGCTCTGTTTCTTTCATCTACGTACCAATCCCTGTCTGCCTCGGCCCTTGTTTGGAGCCATTTCTGATAAGCCTTCTTTTTACGTTTACAGGCTGCTCTCACTTCATCATTCCACCAAGATGTTCGCCTTTCCCCATCTTTACACACAGTTGTTCCTAGGCATTCCCTTGCTGTTTCTACTACAGCATCCCTGTATGCCACCCATTCACTTTCTATATCCTGAACCTGCTTACTGTCTACTGTTCGAAACTTCTCACTAATCATATCCATGTACTTCTGTCTAATTTCCTCGTCCTGGAGATTTTCTACCCTTATTCGTTTGCAGACAGATTTCACTTTCTCTATCCTAGGCCTAGAGATACTTAGTTCACTACAGATCAATCAATCAATCAATACTGATCTGCATTTAGGGCAGTCGCCCAGGTGGCAGATTCCCTATTTGTTGCTTTCCTACCCTTTTCCGAAATGATTTCAAAGAAATAGGAAATTTATTGAACATCTCCCTTGGTAAGTTATTCCAATCCCTAACTCCCCTTCCTATAAATTAATATTTGCCCCAGTTTGTCCTCTTGAATTCCAACTTTATCTTCATATCGTGATCTTTCCTACTTTTATAAACGCCATTCAAACCTATTCGTCTACTAATGTCATTCCACGCCATCTCTCCGCTGACAGCTCGGAACATACCACTTACAAGTATTGAAAAGGTGGTAAAGTATTGGAAAGTATTGAATAGGTGGTTTTTTATTTAATTATCCTTGATATCTATGCCTAACATACCACTTAGTCGAGCAGCTCTTCTTCTTTCTCTCAATTCTTCCCAACCCAAACATTGCAACATTTTTGTAACGCTACTCTTTTGTCGGAAATCACCCAGAACAAATCGAGCTGCTTTTCTTTGGATTTTTTTCCAGTTCTTGAATCAGGTAATCCTGGTGAGGGTCCCATACACTGGAACCATACTCTAGTTGGGGTCTTACCAGAGACTTATATGCACTCTCCTTTACATCCTTACTACAACCCCTAAACACCCTCATAACCATGTGTAGAGATCGGTACCCTTTATTTACAATCCCATTTATGTGATTACCCCAGTGAAGATCTTTCCTTATATTAACACCTAGATACTTACAATGATCCCCAAAAGGAACTTTCACCCCATCAACGCAGTAATTAAAACTGAGAGGACTTTTCCTATTTGTGAAACTCACAACCTGACTTTTAGCCCCGTTTATCAACATACCATTGCCTGCTGTCCATCTCACAACATTTTCGAGGTCACGTTGCAGTTGCTCACAATCTTGTAACTTATTTATCACTCTATAGAGAATAACATCATCCGCAAAAAGCCTTACCTCCGATTCCACTCCTTTACTCATATCATTTATATATATAAGAAAACATAAAGGTCCGATAACACTGCCCTGAGGAACTCCCCTCTCAACTATTACAGGGTCAGACAAAGCTTCACCTACTCTAACTCTCTGAGATCTATTTTCTAGAAATATAGCAACCCATTCAGTCACTCTTTTGTCTAGTCCAATTGCACTCATTTTTGCCAGTAGTCTCCCATGATCCACCCTATCAAATGCTTTAGACAGGTCAATCGCGATACAGTCCATTTGACCTCCAGAATCCAAGATATCTGCTATATCTTGCTGGAATCCTACAAGTTGAGCTTCAGTGGAATAACCTTTCTTAAAACCGAATTGCCTTCTATCAAACCAGTTATTAATTTCACAAACATGTCTAATATAATCAGAAAGAATGCCTTCCCAAAGCTTACATACAATGCATGTCAAACTTACTGGCCTGTAATTTTCAGCTTTATGTCTATCACCCTTTCCTTTATACACAGGGGCTACTATAGCAACTCTCCATTCATCTGGTATAGCTCCTTCGACCAAACAATAATCAAATAAGTACTTCAGATATGGTACTACATTCCAACCCATTGTCTTTAGTATATCCCCAGAAATCTGATTAATTCCAGCCGCTTTTCTAGTTTTCAACTTTTGTATCTTATTGTAAATGTCATTGTTATCATATGTAAATTTTATTACTTCTTTGGCCTTAGTCTCTTCCTCTATCTCGACATTATCCTTGTAACCAACAATCTTTACATACTGCTGACTGAATACTTCTGCCTTTTGAAGATCCTCACATACACACTCCCCTTGTTCATTAATTATTCCTGGAATGTCCTTCTTGGAACCTGTTTCTGCCTTAAAATACCTATACATACCCTTCCATTTTTCACTAAAATTTGTATGACTGCCAATTATGCTTGCCATCATGTTATCCTTAGCTGCCTTCTTTGCTAGATTCAATTTTCTAGTAAGTTCCTTCAATTTCTCCTTACTTCCACAGCCATTTCTAACTATTTCTTTCCAGTCTGCACCTCCTTCTTAGTCTCTTTATTTCTCTATTATAATAAGGTGGGTCTTTACCATTCCTTACCACCCTTAAAGGTACAAACCTGTTTTTGCATTCCTCAACAATTTCTTTAAACCCATCCCAGAGTCTGTTTACATTTTTATTTACCGTTTTCCACCGATCATAGTTACTTTTTAGAAACTGCCTCATACCTGCTTTATCAGCCATACAGTACTGCCAAACAGTCCTACTTTTAAGACCTTCCTTTCTATCGCATTTATTTTTAACTACCACAAAAACAGCTTCATGATCACTAATACCATCTATTACTTCAGTTTCCCTATAGAGCTCATCTGGTTTTATCTGTACCACATCCAGGATATTTTTCCCTCTGGTTGGTTCCATCACTTTCTGAATCAGCTGTCCTTCCCATATTAACTTATTTGCCATTTGTTGGTCATGCTTCCTGTCGTTCGCATTTCCTTCCCAATTTACATCTGGCAAATTCAGATCTCCCGCTACAATCACATTTCTTTCCATGTCGTTTCCCACATAGCTGACTATCCTATCAAATAATTCTGAATCCGCATCAGTGCTACCCTTTCCCGATCTGTACACTCCAAATATATCAAGTTGCCTATTATCTTTAGAAATGACCGGGCGAGTTGGCCATGCGCGTAGAGGCGCGCGGCTGTGAGCTTGCATCCAGGAGATAGTAGGTTCGAATCCCACTATCGGCATCCCTGAAGATGGTTTTCCGTGGTTTCCCATTTTCACACCAGGCAAATGCTGGGGCTGTACCTTAATTAAGGCCACGGCCGCTTCCTTCCAACTTCTAGGCCTTTCCTATCCCATCGTCGCCATAAGACCTATCTGTGTCGGTGCGACGTAAAGCCCCTAGCAAAAAAAAAAAAAAAATTTTTAGAAATGAGCCTTACACCTAGAATTTCATGTGTCTCATCTTTAACTTTTTCGTAGCTTACAAATTCTTCTTTCACCAGAATGAAAACTCCCCCTCCCACCTTTCCTATCCTATCTCTACGATACACACTCCAGTGCCGTGAGAAAATTTCTGCATCCATTATATCATTTCTCAGCCATGATTCAACTCCTATTACAATATCTGGTATATATATATATATATATATATATATATTAAATTACTTAATTCTATTCCTTTCTTTACAATACTTCTACTAACAATTTTATGTCATCCCTACTTGATTTCCAGTTCCCTGTTCCCTTATCACTGCTCCCTAGGCCATCCCGTTTCCCTGAATGTACCTCCCTATTACCCTTCCAAACAAATTTCCTAACTTATACGTACCACTGCGGTTTAAATGAAGGCCATCCGAGCGCAGATCCCTATCTCCTACCCACCCATTAGGATCCAGAAATTTCACTCCCAGTTTCCCACATACCCACTCCATAGTCTCATTTAAATCCCCAATCACCCTCCAGTCAGTATCCCTCCTACACAGTATTCCACTAATAACAATCTCCGCTTTCTTAAACTTCACCCGTGCTGCATTTACCAGATCCCACACATCTCCAACTATGTTGGTACTTATATCAGCTTGCCTTACGTTGTTGGTACCAACGTGAAACACTACCACCTTCTCCTTCCCTTCCTCCCTCTCTTCTACTTTCCTCAACATCTGCCTCAACCTAATTCCTGGATAACATTCTACCCTGGTTCCCTTTCCTCCACACACTTTCCCCACGTGTCTAACGATGGAATCCCCCATGACCAGAGCCTCAACCCTACCCACCTCATTTGATCCCCTCCCCTCCTGGTCAGCCCTATCTTTCCTGATAGCTGCAGAAGCTACTTCCTCCTCCCTTTTCTCCTTCCCATGACCCTGTTCCACCTGTCTTTTCCTATCCTCTACTCTACATTTCCCTTTCCTACCTTTTCCCTTCCTCCTACTTCCATGCATCTCAGCAACAGTTCCCTGTCCCTCATCTTCCCTCTGTTGTTCTACCTGGAGTGACTCGTACCGATTTCGCACAGACACCTGTCCTGAATTCTGATCCTGAAAAGAGCCCTTGGCCTGCAATCTCCTTCCCCTTAGAACATTAGACCACCTGTCTTCTACAACTCCTCCCTTTCCTTCCCCTCCTTCTTGTACACCTACTGTAACCTGTACATTGTTTGAGGGAGTCCTATCTTCCTTCCTGTCTTCTGTGAGAATCCTAATTATCTCCCTCAAACTTTCCAACTCCTCCCTCACACACCTCAATGCCTCACCACACCCACAATAAGTACACTCGCGCTCCTTAGCCATTCTTTATGTGGGAAAAATTATAAATTAAAAAAATAAAGTAACTTATTTGCAAAAAAAATAAATGAACGGAGGGATATATTGTCTGGGATAGTACACAACAATAAGGTAATTAATATAGGACTACACTACAATATTTCTTAGTCTTAGTCAGATAGTGGTCTGTATCATCGAAAAATCCCCGAAAAACTCGTACATTTCTAAAAGATTTTCTGAATTCAAAGTCTGTTACGATATAGTCTATTATGGATCTGGTACCCCTAGCCTCCCATGTGTAGCGGTGAATAGCCTTATGCTTGAAGAATGTATTCGTAACAGCTAAACCCATACTAGCACAGAAGTCCAACAAACGCTTCCCATTTCCATTATCTTCCATATCTTCCCCACATTTACCAATCACCCTTTCGTATCCTTCAGTTCTATTCCCAACTCTCGCATTGAAATCGCCCATTAGCACTATTCTATCCTTGCTGTTCACCCTGACCACGATGTCACTCAATGCTTCATAAAACTTGTCAACTTCATCCTCATCTGCACCCTCACATGGTGAATACACGGACACAATTCTTGTCCTAATTCCTCCCACTGACAAATCTACCCACATCATTCGCTCATTTACGTGCCTAACCGAAACTATGTTGCGTGCAATGGTATTCCTGATAAAGAGCCCTACCCCAGACTCTGCCCTTCCCTTTCTAACACCCATCAAGTACACTTTATAATCTCCTCTCTCTTCCTCCTTATCTCCCCTTACCCGAATATCACTTACTCCTAGCACATCCAGATGCATCCTCTTTGCTGACTCAGCCAGTTCTACCTTCTTTCTTCCATAAGCCCCATTAATATTGATAGCTCCCCATCGAATTCCATTTCGTTCGCCAAGTTGTTTCCAAGGAGCCCTCGCCTGTCAAATGAGAGTGGGACTCCATTACTCCCATAGGTCCAAGGCTTGCTTAAAGTGTTTTGAGCTCGGTAAATTCATGAAGCAGGATGCTGCCCTACTTGCACATAGTCCAAGTGAGGATCTCTCCTCTAACGGGTTATGGACCACCGGTGAATTGTATAGTCCTAGCCGCCTGAGCACAAGGAGGGCCACGACTCAGAATATGTCCGAGATGCCCACTCCCATTCCATAGCAACTGGTATCCCGACTCTCAGGACCACTTACTAGGCCACTCAGCCGTTGCCCATGGTTCACGAATGAGGACGTGACTACAGTAACCCACAAACATGAACCATGAAATGATATAATGGATGCAGAAATTTTCTCACGGAACTGGAGTGTGTATCATAGAGATAGGATAGGAATGGTAGGAGGGGGAGTATTCATTCTGCTGAAAGAAGTATTTGTAAGCTACGAAAAACTTAAAGATGACAAACATGAAATTCTAGATGTAAGGCTCATCTCTAAAGATAATAAGTAACTTGATGTCTTTGGAGTGTACAGATCAGGAAAGGGTAGTGCTGACGCTGATTCAGAATCTATATATATAAAAGCAAGTCAGTCTGGAGCAATGTATATATAAATATTTAAAAATGAAAAAAGACATGAATTAATGAGGCACTTTCAGAAATCTAAGAAATTTGAAACTTGGTACAGGAGAAGCTGATGACCCCAGGATCCCTAGAAAAATCAAAAATTCTCAAACTTCCCTGAAGGGGGCATGCTGGGGGCCTCAAATTTTGGGCTCAGTATAAGAACGCAGTTGTATAATTTATCCAAAGCGACAATCTATAGGTTTCGTGGGCTTAAAAATTTTCAAGAATTTCCTAATTTTTATCCCCTGTCCCCCCCAAATCAAGATGGTGGCACAACCTGCCAGACGAGGTAGAAAATTGAATTTTGGTGAAATTATAGCTTTTGGTCCCTAACCGACGGAAAAATTCCAAGATGTTAAAATTTTTCACTTTTTACCTCCAAAGATATCGAAATATGGAGGCAATTTTAATGACTGTGCAGACATTCCTTTTGAACTATTTGTTGGCTAAACGGCAAGTCATATCACAAAATGGATGGCACAATCTCTCTTCAATTCGGTGTGATCTACAACTTTGGTTCTATGACATTTTGCTGTATCTCTCTCCCTTATACATTATATTTGGTTGTATTTCTGGATTGTTTGTAAATTTGCCGATTTTTAACAAGTATTTTTCATCGTTTGACACACTTATAGGAATGATAGGATCATCAAGTAGGGTGCGCACATTGACGCAATCAGGGGCCATATGTAGACCAAATTTCATGATTCTAACTTATACATAAGTAGGCAAAAAGTAATGTAAAACGTTAAAAATGTACCCAAATTTCACCCTATTCAAAATTTTGAACTCAATTTACCCCCTAAATATGGGAGATAGGAGGAAATGGTTTAGAAACAAATATGTAGAGTGATAAATGAGACGTCTGATGGCGCAAACCGTTTGTTAATATCATGTACCGTTTAGGAGTTATGAATCTCGAAGTGGAGGTCTACACTTTTCAACGTGCTCATGCTTATCCCTCATCTATCTATATATATAAAAGCAAGTCGGTCTGGAGCGATGTATATATAAATATTTAAACATGAAAAAAGACGTGAATTAATGAGGCAACTTCAGAAATCTCAGAAATTTGAAAGTTGGTACGGGAGAAGCTGATGACCCCAGGATCCCTAGAAAAATCGAAAATTCTCAAAATTCCCTGAAGGGGGCACGCTGGGGGGCCTCAAATTTTGGGCTCAGCATAAGAACGCAGTCATATAATTTATCCAAAGTGACAACCTATAGGTTTCGTGGACTTAAAAATTTTCAGGAATTTCCTAATTTTTGTCCCCCATCCCCCCAAATCAAGATGGTGGCACAACCTGCCAGACGAGGTAGAAAATTGAAATTTGGTGAAATTATAGCTTTTGGTCCCTAACCGACGGAAAAATACCAAGATGTTAAAATTTTTCACTTTTTACCCCCAAAGGTATCGAAATATGGAGGCAATTTTAATGACTGTGCAGACATTCCTTTTGAGTTATTTGTTGGCTAAACGGTGTTGTATCACAAAACGGATGGCACAATCTCCCTTCAATTCGGAATGATCTACAACTTTGGGCCTATGACATTTTGTCGTATCTCTCTCCCTTATACGTTAGATTTGGCCGTATTTCTGGAGTGTTTGTAAATTTGATGATTTTTATGAGTATTTTTCATTGTTTGACACACGTAGGGAAGTAGGGAAGGCCCTGCAAATATAATAAAAGTTCCTCAAAAGATCCCAGTAGCCGTATTTGTGCCAAATTGTATGTTTTAATCTGTCACATGTCTGCCTCCATAGCGTAACGGTTAGTGTTATTAGCTGCCGTCCTTGGGGGCCCGGGTTCGATTCCCGGTACTACCAGAAATTTAAGAATGGCAGGAGGGCTGGTATGTGGTTGAAATGGTACATGCAGCTCACCTCCAATGGGGGTGTGCCTGAAAAGAGCTGCACCACCTCGGTATGAGGACATGCGTTTGCATTTTGCATCTGTCACGTATCTGAAAATAATTCTATAATTGAAAAGCTTACACCAATTTCACCCTATTCAACTTTTCTAAAACAATCTTACCTTTAAATAGATGAGATACTTGAACATATCATAGGACCACCCATTTAGATCGCTAAATGTGGCCAGAAAGTGTGTCTAATCGTACAATCCGTTTTTCGATTTGATGTACCGTTTAGCAGCAGTTATTCTGTAAATGAATGTAGACATCCATATACTTCCGTATGACGACTATATTCTTTCAATGATGTCGATTTGTAGCGATCTACAAATGGTATGTCTGACCTTGTTTTTAAATACTTGGCAAATCGACAGTGACTGTCAGACTGTGACTGTCTGCTGTTGTAATCAGTCCACCCCACATAGACTTTGACAGGCAGTAAGAATGGGGTCATCCTCCATCTCCTGTGCACTATTTAAATGCATAATTCCCTTCTCGATTCGACTAGCAGAAGACAAGGGAGCTTGCAATTTTTTTCAAACTCTTTTACCCGATACTGTTTGTCAGTAGGCAAGGGTGTCTTCCATTATAAACAAATTTACCCATCTAAATATGACTGACGTTAGGCATAGTGGCCTACTATTATAATGGAAATAATGGAAACTCACCAACTCGGTGTGACTGGCAGTAAGCTGACTGGCATTTGAAAATGCGTCTGCCATTATAATGATAAGAACGCTACTCACTTTTGACTGGCAGTAGGGAAGGCCCTGCAAATATAATAAAAAGTGTAAAGAAGTGGAATTGGAGATAAGGCTTTTTGCAGATGATGTTATTCTGTACAGAGTAATAAATAAGGTACAAGACTGTGGCAACTGCAAAATGACCTCGATAATGTTGTGAGATGGACAGTAGCCAATGGTATGATGATTAATAGGGTTAAAAGTCAGGTTGTATTTTCACAAATAAGAAAAGTCCTCGCAGTTTTAATTACTGTGTTGATGGGGTGAAAGTTCCTTTTGGGGATCATTTTAAGTACATACGTGTTAATACAAGGGAAGATATTCATTGGGGTAATCACATAAATATGATTGTAAATAAAGGTACAGATCTCTACACATAGTTACGAGGATATTTAGGGGTTGTAGTAAGGATGTAAAGGAGAGGGCATATAAGTCTCTGGTAAGACCTCCAACTAGAATATGGTTCCAGCGTACAGGATCCTCACCAGGATTACTTGATTCAAGATGGGAAAAATCCAAAGAAAAGCAGCTCGATTTGTTCCAGTTGATTTCCGACAAAAGAGTAGCGTTACAAAAATGTTGCAAACTTCGGGCTGGGAAGACTTGGGAGAAAGGAGACAAGCTGCTCGACTAAGTGGTATGTAATAACAATATAGTGGTCCGTTATTGGACATTATAAATTTTCCTGGAAAACGAAAATTTGAAAATTGATAATGTCCAATAATGGACCAACTCTATTGGTATTATAAATTTACTCATTCGGAACAATTATTTCAGGTTCCCTATGCAAATCCACATCTTTATCATAAGTGGTACGTTCCGAGCTGTCAGTGTAGAGATGGGGTGGAATAACATTAGTAGACAAATAAGTTTGAGTGGTGTCTTTAAAAGTAGGAAAGATCACAAAATGAAGATAAAGCTGGAATTCAAGAGGACAAATGGGGAAAATATTCGTTTATAGGAAGGGGAGTTAGGGACTGAAATAACTTACCAAGGGAGATTGCAAAGAAATTGGAAATTTATTACATATCATTTAAGAAAAAGCTAGGAAAACAACAGATAGGGAATCTGCCACATGGGCGACTGCCCTAAATGCAGATCAGTAGTGATTGATTGACTGAAATAATTTTAAACGTCTATAATAACTGCTGAAATGTTTTGGTTAATTGATTTAAAAACTTGAAATGTAAAATATAATAAAATATAAAATATAAATATAAAATAAAAAAAATAAATAAAAATAAAAATAAATAAAAAATAAATAAAAATATATAAAATATAAAATATAAAATATAAAAATCAATTCAAATCTTAGATTATCGTTAACAATACAAAACATATTGAGCCGTATCCTGCCGGGCCATAAGAAATATTCAGAGTATTATTTGACATAATATATAAATTTTATTCATATAAATTACAGTCAAAAATGGTAGAGTATTGAATCCCAAGATAGTTGAGACCGGATGTCTATGGAGACATCAAGTCGCTGGATATTGCCCAACATTTCCTCGAATAGCTTAGCGTAACCAAGCGTTGGTAAAGATCGGCACGTGTACAAGGTGCTGACCAAGCTATACATTCCGCCAATGAGAATGTAAGGATACGGCAACCATGGAGTCTACATCGTGCCAAGTGATAATCCCAGGTTGATCAACGTGTACAGTTGCTTGAGTTTAATTCTGTCATTTGTCGGTTTTCCACAGGTCTATAGTGAAATATGATCAGAAATACGATGTAAAAATTATAGGAAGAGATTTGCCTTTGTTTGAATTGTGTTTTATAAATGTATTAAAATTAATATTGTGACATTATACATGGCAAGCTTTCTGATTGGTGGTTTGTCTAGACAAGCAGGAACCCCATAGTTGAAACGGCGTTACCGAAGCTTCCTCAGCACCCCAAGCTCAGGAGAGCGTCATTCTGATCGGGTAGTTTGGTGAGAGTAGAAGTGTCATTGTGATCGCGGATACTGAAGTGTTATATCAGTAACAGTATATGATTTTAAACAAGTGTTTCAGTTGTGCAGTTGGATAAAATAACTGTTCCAGAGTTAATTGCAGATTATATTATTGCAAAGTTTACTATCAACATTTAGAGACGATGATAATTAGCCGCAGCGTAGCAAGTGAAGGAGAGACATGCCATTGTCTCACATTTTCATGTCGGTCGCGTTTTGCGAGGAACTCTCGATTCGTACCGCGTGCCGCTCTCAAAAACTGTGTATATATACCCTTAAATATAAAGTTTGCATTATTAATGGGTCAGTGTGCTTGACTGAATTTGTAACCAAGGGTTGTTCGGCACTTATAGAAGTGAGCGGTGAAGAGATATTCATCCTGTGTTAAACAACTTTTCAGCAAGAAGATGGCTTCGCCTATGGAAGAAGGAAGTGCATTTCCATGTGCTGAAGCTGTGACCGACATGGAGTAAATACCTAATATAGCAGAGGCGTGAGCTGCTACCATGTATCCAAAGAGTCGCCACAAATTAAGATAAGACGCATGTGTTAATTATGGAATGTTATATGGGTTATTTTAAAATACTAGGGCAGTTTAGAATAGAGATTTTATTTAATGTAAAGTAAGCCTGACGGCATGTGTTTGATTCACTTTGATATTGTTGTATATACGGATAAGAGAGTAATGCATGTTCTTTTCATTTTTATTTTGATTTATGACTAGATAATTGGGAGAGTGAGGGATTTGTTAGGATTAGATTGTTGTTCATTTATGCATGTTTATTTAGTGTAGAATATTCCGATTTTTCCTTGTAAAATAGTGCTAGGAGGATTAGATTGACAAGTTCATCCAAATTCAAAGTTAAATACTTACGACGTCATTTCATTTTGATCATTTAGAGAGACGGTTATAGCTAATTGCATGACGCATGGTATTTCAGAAGCTGTACGTAAGGAGCTGCATAACGACATTGAAAGAATAGGATCTTCGAATTTAGGTTGGAATCTGTTTTTGCCCAATGATTTGCACAGGAAACGAACTGGGTCTCATAATGTAGAAAGCTAATGTGATTCATAAGAGATATGAGAAATAAGATTGCATACGGAATGATAAAGTGATTATGCAGGCCGATTGCATGCCTGATATGTAAAAGAATAATGTGTAGTGGACATGTACCTGCCAATTGTCTTCTGAGAGTATATTGTTATCAGAATTGACGGAATTAATTCCAGACCAAGGAGTCTGATGTGTGCTAATTTGTAAAGCATGCTAGGAAGGAATGATTATACGTGAGTTTCCGTATAGCCGACGAAAGACGTTATCTCATTGCAAGCTGATATATTGGCCGTGTTTTTATTAGACGGCGCGAATGAGATGATATTTCCGTGTCACAATCTTGGGAGACAGAAACCAAGCCTTAGTACAGTGTTGAGTTCAACATTTCCTTTCAGCTCACAGCCCACCCAGAAATATATGACGGATGACCGCGCCGTTGAGCGCTCAAATGCAGCAGAAGGCGGCAATGTTGCCCATTGCTTTCTACATACTATTGATGGTTATTTATATGTTTTCCCTTACAGGATGATGTTTTATATTGTTACATGTTGTTTGAATACCTTGTCTCGTTGTTTTAATGGCGAACAGCCCGAGTGCTGAGTTTTATTGATGGTCAATCTAGTTCTCACTAGATCCTTTGAGGTGAACCGCGATTCACATAGAATCTGTGTAGTATGAAGACTTTTTCTCTTTATCCAATGTAGATAGATGTGTTTAGTGTTGCTTATTTGAGTTGTTGTAAATATAGCGTAGGAAATGCCACTAGTATTTTACATAATTCAGATCATAGTTTTTCTTTTTCATCGTAACTTTTCTTTATATTGTAATTTTCTTTAACGATAAAATTTTGGCGACTCTCGATTTAAATTAAATTCGTAATCCGTATCGTTGTGAGATTTTCTAGTGTGACTCCATGTGAAATAACTACATATCAGTGTATGCGTATACTTATTACCATATCACATTACCTATGGACAAAAAAGATCATTTCTGAAAGTATGCAAGTATTCAATGTTGTGCTTGATAATTTATTCACTTTGTTTCTTTATATAATTAACGTTGTCATTGTCCAGCTATTTCTGTTATTTTGAGATTTTATAATGCTATTTTATTATTTGATTTAATTGATTTCAAGTAGAATGATTCGGGGATATTTATGAATAAATTCATCCTACCCCATATGATTGTTTCTCATTCGAGTTATACCTCCATTTAACTGTCATTTACTTATATTTAAGTGTAGAAATTAGACTTTTATCCTGACCCAACTGACGACCAACCCACTCTCTGCCCAACCCTGAGTTAGTCGGATGTTCATATAGAAATGGAGTCATCGTCCTAGAGGGTATTTACCCCTGGGTACGGTACAATATAATGAAAAATTTGCTAAAAGAGTCTGTATCTGTATAAAATTCTACACTGATGTGTCAAAAAATGTTAATTATTAGCAGCTCTTACTGTGTCAACCACTTCATTTACTTCATGCTCCTTCTCAGTCTTTCTTTGGTTTGATATAGCTGCTTGTCAAATACTCAAACAAATCAGGACCTTGACCTTTACTGACACGGACAATATGCGAGCCAGATACAACTATCCTTCTCTTAGCGGATCAATTGTAAGCCAGAAAGACCAAATTTGTCACATACAGTATAGCTTTAATCTGCCGTCCAAATCAAAACAAGTATGATCTTGCTGCCATGACCCTTGAAGTCTATATTGAGACATTCCAGTTGATTGCTTTTGTGTCATATGACTTATTTCAGGAACCTGCGTTGAATAGAATGTGTTGCTTAAAGTGTAAAATTATGGTTCCTTATATATTTTTTTTTTTTGCTAGGGGCTTTACGTTGCACCGACACAGATAGATCTTATGGCGACGATGGGATAGGAAAGGCCTAGGAGTTGGAAGGAAGCGGCCGTGGCCTTAATTAAGGTACAGCCCCAGCATTTGCCTGGTGTGAAAATGGGAAACCACAGAAAACCATTTTCAGGGCTGCCGATAGTGGGATTCGAACCTACTATCTCCCGGATGCAAGCTCACAGCCGCGCGCCTCTACGCGCACGGCCAACTCACCCGGTCCTTATATTTTACATCAAGGCTTTGAGGTATTTGGTGTTTCTGGGTTTTTCCCTTTTTCTTCTTTTTAAAAATGTTCATTATTGTTAGTATTAAGAAATCACTCGACAACTTCTATACTGAATGGAAATTCTAGATTCCCGAGGAGGGAATTAGATATTTTTCCACCAATAGAGCATATCAAAATACAGATCAGATGTAAGGCTTTTCAGGTGTTTGCTCTATTAACCAGCATTTTGTCTTAGGTCTGACACTAGACTCGTCAGAGTGGGATGTGTCAGACCCTACCCACTGACGCTGGGGTGTACGCAGGTGAACTTATCAGAAGCCCATTATAAGAGGCACAGTCTGATAACTGCATACGGGTGATAAATCTCCACAATGGAATTATTGCCCACCTAGCAATTCCGAATGGAAATTCTAGATTCCCGAGGAGAAAATTAGATATTTTTCCACCAATAGAGCATGTCAAAAAGTTCACCTTCCACCCCGTCAATATCCATACATACCAACCACTGTTTATGTTCCATGGGCCCTCCTCAACCAGTTACCACAGGCTTCAGGAGTACCTCTGGCTCAACCTCAAAGATATTACTGACCTGCAGTAGTGCAAGTATACTTGTGCCTTGAAATACACACTCATGGCCAGTAGGCAATAATGATCAGTCTTTGAATGTTAAAAGCTTAGCATCTTTTCACAAAGAAATTCAACAAACTTCTAAATTGAATGATCCACTAGAAAAGTTTCTAAAATACTGATATATTCATTTTAAATCACCCCTGATCTAATAGATCCTTCAACCATCAATGAAGTGCTCCATTACCTGGACATCACCTATCCGTAAGTGATGGGTTGGGCATTTGGGCCCTATTGGCTGGCTGGCAAGAAATCACTATCTAAACCCTTAGATTACTTTGGGTATACATGAAATCTAAGGTATATCACAGAGAAGCAAGAGCTCCAGGAATGTGTCTTGGAAGCTGTTCAGGAGATCAGTCAAAACCACAAGGTACTGAGGAGTTTCAAGAGAATTTTCTCCGAAGGTGCCAAGCATGTATTACTGCCAGTGGTAGACATTGTATACACCTATTGTAATAAAATTCAACAAATCCCATGGCCAATCTTGTGGAATGGGTCACTCTCAAAATGGTACACAAACACTTTGCCATTGTGTTCTCACTTTTTCTACGCCATAAGACCTATCTGTGTCGGTGCGGCGTAAAGCCCCTAGAAAAAAGGGGAAAAAAAAATTTTCTAAAAAAAATTCTACAATTACAGTCTTACATGACCTTTAATTTTGTGATTGTAAGCCATGGGACCTCAATTTTCATGTGGAATCCAACCCACAGGACGTGACATTTCCGTTTATAAATCCCATATGCATCGGCCAGGAATCAAACTCAGACTGCTGTGGTGAGAAGTGAGCAGTGATGCCTTGGATTGTGGCACCCCATTTTATCCTGTTTTTCATGCAGGGTGAGTGTTTGTAGGAGATTTGCCAGAGTTTTATGGCCAGATACCCTTTCTGTCGCCAACCATTAGAGGACAAATGCTGCATGTTAATGTGGTGGTGGTGGTGGTGGTGGTGGTGGTGATTGTCGTATCTTGCTGTGTGCTGTGTATAAGTGTTGAAGATGATAGAAACACTCAGTCATCAAGCCATAAGAATGCAACTGTTAATGTAATAATTCCTGGCCCGGACGGGAATTTAATCCAGAGGCTCAAGGAACGAAGGTTAGTGTAACAGCCATTCACGTATGCAGCCAGTCAGTTGGGTTCTCGTTATGGCATTATTTATTAACGGGCTGGCCAACCCAAGCAGTGTGACCCAGTTGTCAGTATCCATTAAAGTCATTTCAGAATTTGTTTTTTTAAGTTCAAGCAATTTACTTTAGTTCTTCTTCTTAAGTATTCAATCCATGGATTGGTCTGTGGCAGTTCTCCAGTTAGCTCTAGCTTTCTACTTCATCTCTTCATAACTTCTGCATCTGTTCGGTTAATATAACAAATAATAGTATATCTTTTACTCCACTACTAAATAGAACTTCGGAACAATTAATTTTTTTTTGAAGATATCACCAGGTCAAAAAAGCACAAGTAGTACAAATGCACCATTTTGATTAATTAATAAAACACTTGACCATTTCCATTTTTTTATTTTTTATTATTTTCTTTTTGGAATTTTGCTCATGGCAGATGCCGCCCACCCTCATCGGAGGGTCTGCCTTACAAGGGCTGCACTCTGCTAGAAATAGCCTCACGAAATTAAGAATTTTGCTTTACGTCGCACCGACATAGATAGGTCTTATGGGAACACGGGATAGGAAATGTCAAGGAGTGTCAAGGAAGCGGTTGTGGCCTTAATTAAGGTACAGCCCAGCATTTGCCTGGTGTGAAAATGGGAAGCTACAGAAAACCATCTTCAGGGCTGCCGATAGTGGGGTTCGAACCTACTATCTCCTGGATGCAAGCTCGCAGCTGCGCGCTCCTAACTGCACTTCTTCTTATTTGCCATGATAAGCATTCACATTAATTTGTTGGCATATTAGTGGATAACTTACGTATTTTTACTCAGGGTAGAACTTAATGAATATTTTGTTATGAGTAAATATTGTCAAGTTAATTTGTGTACGTAAAATAAAATAAAATTGTGTGTATATTGTCTGAACTGAGGTGGAGAATGTGGAAGTGGAATGGGATATGTTCAAGAAGGTATTTTTAAGCTGTGCAGAGAGTGCTTGTGGCCGAATAGCTGAAAGAGTGAAAGATAAAAAGACCCTATGGTGGAATTAGGGAGTAAAGGAAGCAGTGAAAAATAAGGAGCATGGGAATTATAGAATAGGAATAAAACAGAAGAAAGTAGAAGAAAATATCAGAAAATAAAAAGGTGCAAGAAAGTAGTAGGTAAAGAAAGTAAGAAAAGTTGGGGAGGACTTACGTGAGAGTTGGAAGAGGATGTGTATAGCAGTAAAAGGATGCTATATGGACTTTTAAGGAAGAGTCTACACAAAGCAAGTAAAAGGGAAATAAGGAGAGATAATAACACAACCAGAGGAGATAAGTAAAATATGGATTACTTTGATGAACTCCTGAATGAGAGAAAGGGTGTAGATGAAATGTTAGAGGCAGAGCGTGAAGAGACAGAATTCAAGAGTGAAATCATGATGAAAGAGGTGGAAACTGCTGTCAGTCAAATAAAAGTGGGAAAAGTAGCAAGATTGGATGAATTATATGTGGAAATGATAAATGCAGCTGGACCTGTTGGTCTACAATGGCTGTATATGCTGTGTAGATATATTTGGAAAGAAAAATCTATGAAATAACTGTAGTAAAGGAGTATTAATGCATATATTTAAGAAAGAAAAATAAAGTGATAATTTTTGAGGAATCACACTCATGTCTCGGGTAACAAAAATATTTGAATGGGTACAAGAAAAGAGAATGAGGAAAAAAGGTGGAAGGACTGCCTCATACTAAAGATGGGGTCTAGTATTGATCTTCTATTTTGAAATCCGTATTGCTTTTCTTGTAATTGTCCTTACAAAAATGTTGCAAATTTTGGGCTGGGAAGATTTGGGAGAAAGGAGATAAGCTGCTCGACTAAGTGGTATGTTCCGAGCTGTCAGTGGAGAGATGGCGTGGGAAGAGATCAGTAGACGAATAAGTTTGAGTGGTGTCTTTAAGAGTAAGAAAGATCACAATATGAAGATAAGTTGGAATTCCGTTGTTAACTGCTTCATACTAAAGATGGGGTCTAGTGTTAATCTTCTATTTTGAAAGCCATATTACTCTTCTTGTAATTGTCCTTCCACCTTTCTTTCTCATTCTCTTTTCTAATACCCATTCAAATATTTTTGCTACCCAAGATATGAGTGTGATTCGTCAATAATTATCACGTATCTTTATTCCTTTACTCCAGTTATTTGGTACCGATTTTTCTTTCCGAATCTAAATAGCCTATACAGCCATTTTAAACTAACAGGTCTTGCTGCTTTTACCATTTTCACACACAATACATCCAAGCCTGCTGGTTTTTTCACTTTCATTTGACTGACAGCAGTTTTCACCTCTTCCATTGTGATTTCACTCTCAGATTCTGCCTCCTCACACTCTGCCTCTATTATCTCATCTACATCCTTTCTCACACTCAAGAGTTCACCACAGTAATCCCTATTTTCCTTATCTCCTCTGGTTGTGTTATTATCTCTCCTTCTTTCCCTTTCACCTGCTTTCTTGAAGACCCTTCCTTCATATAAGTCCATATAGCACCCTTTTATGCTATTGATCTTCTTAATATGTCCAACCATCTAAGTTTATCCCTCTCCATTTTCTCAAAAACCCTTTCCACTCTTATTTTCTTCCTGGGGTCCTTATTTCTTGCTCTGTTCTTTCTTGTCTTTCCTATCGAACATCCTAATAATTTCATTTCATTGGCCTGGATTTTTTTTCTCCTGTCTATTTGTCTTAGCTGACCAACTTTTGAGTTAAAGTCTCTGTGAATCTGCCAGAGTTAAGTGTTGTTCTAGCTATGGTTTGCATGATATCATGTTCATGGTAAAAAATCTCAGCGACAGGATTGAAAAGATGCAGTTAATTGGAAGTTGAAGCACACCTATTTCAACAGAAACATATTCACTAGTTCAGAAGCTATTAGGGAGAGGAGGGAGCACACACACAGCTGCTATAATTTAATGAGAAAAGGTCAATATTGTTTTTTAATGAAGAAGTGGGATTGATGAGGAGGGAGCCGATCTATTTGAAGATATCACTATATGAAGACGTGGAGATTGTCCTTTTGTGTTTCCATGTTTGTCCTCATCTCCTATTTCTTAACATTTCTCTTCCCACACTGACCAGCCATTGTGTTCCTTTCACATTTTCCTCTCTTTATTTCTCTTTTGGGTATATGTTTTACAGTTTTTGATGTAAAGCAAATTGAATGAAAACACACACACACACACACAAATAATATACTGCCACTTTAATTTACACTTTCCCTCTCAAGGCTGATTCAGTTCTGTTCCAGATCCATGAGTCAGGATGAGATTTAAGGAATGTAGGACCGTTTAGACAAAAGTCATTTATTCTTCAACCCAAAACAGGATGAGATTTAATGAATGTAGGACCATTCAGACAGAAGTCATTTACTCTTAAACCCAAAACAGGGAGGCAGCCAAATACCATATGGATTAAATACTAACAACTTCAGCCCATAGATGCCATGTGGAATTTTGATATTTCTGGATAGTTTAGTCCATTAATATTTCATAATGAAGCCATGTGATATGATGATTTACCTTGTGGTACTAGGAAATATCTGGTTACACTAGAATACTATAGCAAGTGACCAGTCCGAAACACTCTAGCATTTTAACACCTTAACAGGATATACAGGTGATGCTATATTACACCGATTTTCATTTCAAATATTGCCAGAATGGAGAGAAGAGATGTACAATTATAGTAGTTTTAAGTTATTCTTAGCTTTACTAAGGGTAGGAATTATTTTATGGCCCTCATATAAAAAAGGTAGAGGACAATTTATGATTACATTTTTTGGCTCTTTAATTCTTCTTTGATTTATGTAGACCTAGTATTTGTCCTGTATCTTTTATTATGTTTTATTTTATTCTGTACTTTGGCAATTTCCTTTGCCTCAACATGTGTTCTATCTCATATGTTATCCATTATCCATAAGACATTTTGACTAATAGATTTTTGTTTTTGGGAACTGCAGAATTTTCATTAGGACTTACCTTGAGCCTATCCTGTTATACCATATGACATTAATATTTCAATATAAAAATATTCAAAAATACTATATATTTGTAACATGTTTCAAATTAAATCTTCCCTGATTCACTGTACTGGAAAGGGATAAATCCCATCGCCACCCAAACAAAGCCTAGCCTTTGTAGCTTAATCCATCTACAATTAATGATGGATGTTTTACCATGATCCACCTTCCAAACCATTAGTAGCCTCTTGAATGTCTCATTTCATATGCTGCCATTTTTCGATCTATTCCATGTGGAGTCCTTGGTTTAGGTCTAGCAAGTGGATTTTTCTTCTTTCCACATCTCAAAGTTGGCTATCTAGAAGACTATTCAAGGAACATACCCTCAGACAGTCAAGAACCTTTTCTTACCTTCACAACAACTACAATTTCCAGCATCAGCAAAATCCTACACTACCCTTCTTTTCTATCCAGGCAGCATTCAATCATCCTTACACATAATTTTTGTTGTTGAAAATATTGGAGTTCTAGTATAGTAATTTTACTTTGAATTAAACAATATAATATTCAAATTAACCCTCTTGGAGCCAGGAGCCGATCTGGTCGGCTGCTCACCATCAGCTGGAAGGGGCCAGAGCTCCGCCTCCACTGTACTACTGTAAAGTGCCAGGCCGTATTTAGTGGAAATACATGTATTTTAAAATTTGCGTATATCTACCGGTCTATGGCAAATACCGGCATAAAATTTTCTACATATCGACTACATAGAATAAACAAATGATTTAGAGTGATATAAAGAATCACAAATGTTTTATTGTTGATATTATAGTTGTCGATAACGCTTATTTTTAGGAAGAGATAAACATTTTTGCACTTTCTCTCTCAATATCTACTTTGAAAAAATTATTTACGATATGAAATAATGTACATAATGATGTATAAGATGTACAATATTATAGGGAAGGATCCACCTTTCAATACTCCGTAGTAAGTTGAACTAAAAAGTAGTTACAACCTGTTTATTGGGACCGGTTTCAATACATTTCAAGTGTCATCATCAGCCAATTAGCGAAGATCTTAAAACAACTAATATATTGAACAAAGGCAAAAAATTAACATTGTATCATATCGTAGCAATTCAGTTAATTGTTAGTTCAACTTACTACGGAGTATTGAAAGGTGGATCCTTCCCTATAATATTGTACATCTTATTTCTCTATTCAATACGGAACAATCATGAAGTTTTTAACTTTAAATGATGTATAATGTATTTTATAAATACAATTCGATAGAATAATTAATTTGAACGAGAAAAATTAAACATTCAAACATGTCACTAGTAAAAACAAGACAATTTTACTTGACGATTAAAATTCATGTATATGTATCGATGTATGGTAAATACTGACAAGAAATTATCTACATGCGGACAACATAGTATAAAAAATAATTCTGAGTTATAAAAAAATAATAGTTGATATTATAGTTTTTGTTTTCCGCAAGAACCTTTTCTCATTTTCGGTTCTAGTATGTATTTGAAAAAGAATTTTACAGTATAACAGAATATACGTAATTAAAATATCTATGGCCCTAAAGCCCTGAATTTTTGGCCTATCAAGCAACCGCTGCTCAGTTTGAAGACCTGCAGTTTATGAGGTGACGCATGGTCAGCGAGACGAATCCTCTCGGTCATTATTCTTGGTTTTCTAGACCGCGATCACCCTCTCACCCTCAGATATCTCCTCAATTGCAATCGCTTAGGGTCACTTAGGTTGAGTGGACCACGAACCAACCCTCAGGCCCAGGTAAAAATTCTTGAGCTGGCCGGGAATCGAAACCATGACCTCCGGGTGAGAGGCAGGCACGCTACACTTGACCCGCAGGGACCAGCATTTACGTGATGATAGAGGACTCTACGTGACTATAAGGTTTAGGAGAGAGAATGTGAAAAGTAAATTGAAGTATGATATGGGCGGAGAGTCAGACGGAGGAGTATGTTTAGGTCCAAGAAATTCCATATAGGAGACAGGAGGTTGAGGAATGTTGTCGGGTTCATTTGGAGAAATTTTTTTTTTTTTTTTTTTTTTTGTTTTGCTAGTCGTTTTACGTTGCACCGACACAGATAGGTCTTACGGCGACGATGGGACAGGAAAGGGCTAGGAGTGGGAAGGAAGCGGCCGTGGCCTTAATTAAGGTACAGCCCCAGCATTTGCCTGGTGTGAAAATGGGAAATCACGGAAAACCATTTTCAGGGCTGCCGACAGTGGGGTTCGAACCTACTATCTCCCGAATACTGGATACTGGCCGCACTTAAGCGACTGCAGCTATCGAGCTTGGTCATTGGGAGAAATTTCCACAAAATGTTCTCCACAGACATTATCATCATCATCATCATCATCATCTTCATTATCACTAGTTTCATCTACCATGATATTCAGAATAGCTTTAGGGCTATTAGAGACAAATGAACGTCTCTTCTTTAGCTGTGGTGATTCCGGGGGCATGTCTAGTATAATTTCGTCGCTACTCTTTGAACTAAATTCACTATCGCTATCTGATAAATCATCCCCGTTAATTTCGCATTGTTCCAAATACTGCATTAATTTACAGTCATCAATACCTGCTGAAAAAATATCACGTGAACCACATGCCATTTTGCTGTCACAAATCCACTCACTGCAAGGAGAAATCTCTTACTGACCGGTTAGCTATATTCGTAAACACAGGAAACTACTCTTGTGAACGCTATAACACCCTCTTAGAACTACCAAAGCAAGGTCAGGCACACAATAACTTGTAGCCCCTTTACTATAGGTTGTCACAAAAGTATACATGTAACTATAGGTTTTGTAATCTATAATCTTTCCTATTTTTAATTGTGTAACTATAGGTTGCCTCAAAATTATGTATATGACATCATTTTAAGCCAGCCGATGTAATCGGCTCTGACAACTTCCGACTGTATGTTTAAAGGCCGACCTGATCGACTTTGGCAATTTAAAGGGCAGGTGCTTGCACTACCACCTGGCTCCAATAGGGTTAACCACAAATTCTTAACATTCTATTGTAAAGGAATGTGAAGGTACAGCAAAAAATTTTTAGTATTCACAAATTCAAATTAAAAACCTAATAAACTAAGTTTTGCTGTATAAATATCTCCATCTTAACTGCCACTGCTTTCTGTGGTTTCCTATTTTCACACCAGGTAAATGCTGGGGCTGTACCTCAATTAAGGCCATGGTTGCTTCCTTCTGACTCCTAGCCTTCTCCTATCCACCATCGCCCTAAGACCTATCTGTGTCAGTGCAACATAAAAAAAGAAATAAGGAGAAAGAATATTTACTGTCAGTTTATTCAGCAAGGATCCTCTGTTGCTCAGGCAGTAACATGCCAGCCTCTCACCACTGGGTTCCAGAGTCCAAATCCTGATTACTCCATGTGAGATTTGTGCTTGACAAAGTGGAGGTGGGACAGTTTTTTCTCTGGTTACTCCAGTTTTCCCTGTCATCTTTCATTCCAGCAAAACTCTCCAATATAATTTCATGTCATCTGTCGGCCATTAATCATTGTTCCAGAAGAGTGCAACAGGCTTTGGAAGCTACAATTCCTATCCTCACTGCTAGATGGGGCTTCATTCCATTCCTGACCTGGTTGAATGACTGAAAACAGACTGAGAATTTTCATTTTCATTTATTCAGCATGTGAGTATACCTGTGGAATTCTAAAAATACACAGAAGAGGAAAAGTAAGTCTTCTCACATTGTATATGACTTCAGAATTGTTGTATTTCTTAGAAATAACAGAAGTATACATTTGGTCATAGAAATATGCTTTTACTCACTTTGCTATACCGGACCCAAATACATCATATGCATCTATTTTATTAAAAAATCTCTTAGTGAAAGCTGAAGTGAAACAACATTAACATGTTGAAGCTTGAATGTCATGGAACAATAGCATTAGCTGAGGCCCAACAACTGGGATGGAACAATATTCGTTGTGTCTTGATCAGAAAGGGAAAGCAGCACCATTGTTAAAGATTATTTAGGATAGTTTCTTGCTTGTGGCACTGAAGTGTTCAAGATATTAAGTTATGGTTCACTGATTTTCTACAGTGTTGTTGACAAAACCACCAAAATACTTTAATGACAATTCGAAGCTAACTAACCCTCTCCTCACACTCGGTTCAGGAATAGTCACATAGTATAATGGATCTCTTGCTAACAACATTTGTGCACAGAGATTTTCCACTTTCTGTCATATTGACTTCCCCTGTCCTTTGCAACAGTCTATATTTCAAAATCTACTACTACAGTCAAATTAATATGTACAATTAGTATATACATACTTAATGTCAACTGAAATGTGATAGAATAAAGCTTGAATCCCAATCAACACCATCATACTCTGCTTTCTCGTATTTCTCCTGGTCTATAGTCTTCCTCCCTCTCCTGAAGCTGTCGGAGAATCTCGTCGTAGGATGGTGGAAGATCGTTGATCTCTGCTGAGCCGAAGATGGATTCATAGGTAGGTGGCGGCATTCCTGTTGATATAGGTGAATCAAGACCCTTACTTGTGGTCTCCGAGTCCACATCCAGAATGCTGGGAGTAGAGGATGTACGAGTGTTCTGCTGTTGGGCTCGAACCACGTTCTCGCCTAGTTCAATGAGGTCCAAACCACTCCTGTCTGCTTGTAACTGTGCAAACACCTGTGGACATAGTGATAAATGTACTATTGGAAATACGGGTTCAATGTATGTATCATCCTTCAAAATTCAGTATATTTCTGAAGTTGCCTGGACTCAGAACTCAAACCTAACTCTACTCAGTTTGTCAGTTCACTACCATTCTGACACACTACCATTTATATAACCAGTAGCCATATAAATTGGTGGTGGGAATTTTTTTAAAATTATTATTATTATTATTATTATTATTATTATTATTATTATTATTATTATTAATGTATCATCATCATCATCATCATCATCATCATCATCATCATCATGTAGCCTCCGTGGCTGAGGCAGCAGCATGCTGGCCTCTCACTACTGGGTTCCATGCTTCAAATCCCAGTCACTCCATATGAGATTCGTGCTGGACAAAGCAGAGGTAGGACAGGATTTTCCCCTGGGTACTCCAGTTTTCCCTTCATCTTTTGTTCCAGCAACAATCTCCAATGTTATTTCATTCATCTGTCAGTCATTAATCATTGCCTCCCGGAAAATGAGTCAGGCTTCGGCAGTTGGCACAATTCCTATCCTTGCCACTAGATGGAGGCTTTATTCATACATTCATTCATTCCATACTCGACCCAGTCAAATGATTGGAAATACACAGATTTTAATAATAATAATAATAATAATAATAATAATAATAATAATAATAATAATAATAATAATAATAATAATAATAATAATAATAATAATACCACCCTTATCAGAGTTCCTTCTTGGTGGGACAAATGGTAGCACACTTGGCCAGCAACAAGGTAGGTTGGCTTCAAGTACAAAGGGATTCAGAAACTTTCAATTGTACAGATTTTACAATTATTATCTCTTTGTTATATTATAACATCTTAATAAAGATATAAAAGTCTGAGATAATATTTTACTGTCATGATATAGACAACTCAAAAGGAAAATTTGATGAAAGCATTCTGCAATACACATAAAATCTGATAGTGCATCTCTGTAAAAGAAACTCTTTCAAACAGTTATTATTATAATTTAAAATGAGATACTTTGAGAAGTAAGGAAAAGAAACTTCTATACTTTTATACAATTCATCACAGTCTCCATCAGAGAAATTTAAGTGAATTACAATTATAATCAGCCATTATTTCTTCACAAATACTTTTAAAGTTATTTAACAGAGAATATGTTTTTCTGGAGTACCTACTTGGTCGAAAGTGACAAACGGACAGAGTTACCAAAGAGCCATACAGTGTATGTGTGTACCCTGCTGTGGTCTTAGTTACCATAAACCATTGTTAAGTATAACTTCAGAGAATGAAATATGAGCCTGTTTTATATATTACATATTTTGTTTATCTAGTTGTACATTTTAAACACTCTTAAGGCAAATAATTGTACTTGCTGTCAGTGTTCTGGAAAGAACTGGCAATCTAAGTGATGAGCCCACTGCCACACTGGAATGAAACGCTGGCAATTTTGCAACTGAGAAAAGGCCTAAAGGGACTGAATACTTCAATAATTGCAATAAGTGGTATTAAATGAAAATTCCCTTCTGGAACTTTATTTTTCATATAAATGCCAAAGGCAGGTATTTACACAAGTGAAGTCACATATCTCCCCTAGATGGGCAGAGTAGCTCATATGGTAGAGTGCTGGTCTTCTTACCCCAATTTGGCAGGTTCGATCCTGGCTCAGTCCGGTGCTATTTTAAGATGCTCAAATATGTCATCCTCGTGTCAGTAGGTTTACTGGCATATTAAAGAACTCCTGTGGGACAAAATTTTGGCATCTCCAAAAGAACATTAATGTAGTTAGCAGGTTGTAAAATCAGTAACATTATTATTATAATATCACCCCTAGTGCACTGTCACTGTATTGTCCTACACAGGAGGCTTGCAGTGGTATCTCAGTGGTGCATTAGCCACCAGCATCTTGGTAGGATTATTATTATTATTATTATTATTATTATTATTATTATTATTATTATCATCATCATCATCATCTTCTTGCTATATCGGACCCAAATACATTGTACATCCACTTGATGAGGCTGCTGCTACATTGGAGTGAAATAATTTCATTACTGAAAAGGTTTTAGAGAGCTTGAATACTTCAATATTTGCAATTAAATTTGAAATAAAAATTATGTTTCCCTTCTGGGAATTTTTGATAAAGTACAATACACCAGTACATTCTGGCACAGTTTGTATACCAATGGTCAGTAAATATATCACTTTCTTTGTAATGTATACATTATTACTAGTGCAACCCATTCCTTGTTCTGTAATTTGAGAAATTATTGCAAAACATATTAACATATGGAAACACAGGGTGCATATAAAAAATATGATCTAATCTCCATAGTTTTCACATGATCCTATCACCAAGTGAAGTTCATACACACAGCTTCAATCAACTTCTGTCTGTCTACTTAAAATTATATATATATTTTAGGCCAGGCTGTAATTTTCATATAAGATTTTGGATTTGCTGAGAGTAACAGTAACACTGAGTCTTATCACACAAAAATGAACAAGTAAACATGCACATACAGAAGAAAATCGAACTTTCTACAGATATTATACACGGTAAACTACAATGTTACTCATGCAATAACGAAATATGTTAATAAAATGCTTGAATACACTACAGATGTCTTTAAATTAAATTATTCATTGAACTAAGTTACTTCAATCATTGCTAGGATGATGCTATCAAGCCAGTGACATACATACATTATAGTTTTATTATGGGTTCCTTTTACACACTTCCTCTTCATGTCTATTTCACACAATTAGCCACACAGCTATAACATTTGTACTAGTGCAAGTAATAATCGTATCAGGACCCCTGCTGTCATTTCTAGTTCGATTTTCTTCTGTATGTGGGTACTATAGAATATATCCCCGTATCCTCTGTCTGCCATAACAGGTGGCTGAAAGGGGAACCCGCAGGGACTCTCAACTTTGGAGCATAGGTTAGCATCTATGGGACCTGTAACTAAGACTTGCATAGCTTCCACTTACTTGTGCAAGTCTCCTTATTTTAAACATTTCTATCTGACCTTCTCTGGTCAACTCTTGTTTTCTTCTGACCCTGATTGGTATTCGGTTTGCAAACTCAAGGGTGTCTCATTTTCATACCCTTCATAGCCCTTGCCCTTCTTTTACCGACACCCTTATTCTTTGAAAGGTCGGACTTCCTCCATTTGTTTCTTTGAATAGGGTGAATGCCTATTTGTACCTCTCCTTACAACAGTAATCATTATCAGTTACTTATAATAAGCTAATATCTCTTGAAGAATAAATATTAGAATGGTAGTATATGAAGTAAAAATGGAATTACGGTGCAGCAAAGCTAATGCAACGAGCCCAGAGTTGTGATCAATGGTATTCTGTAAGAAAGAAGCAAGTTCTCAGATGAAACTGTTTTACATTGGACTGTTTTCATACTGACTTTGATGTACAGGAGTGAAAGCTGGATAGACCAAGGATATATTATTCATAACTTAGAAGTAACAGATATGAAACTAGGGAAAGTCATTGCAGGTACAAATATGTGGGAACAATAACAGGAGGATATTTGGATTGAGGACAAAAAATGTTAAATTAGGAATAAACTCAGTGCATGAAGCTGAACTGGCATCAGTGATAGGGTCATGTGAGGCGAACGGAGAAAAATGGGTAGCATAGGAGAATGAGGGACTCGGCCCTGGAGGGTAAGAGAAGTGGAGAAAGACCAAGGCAATGATAGTTAAACTCAGTTTTTAATGATTTATTATCCCTTTCAGACCGTGTATGCACAATTGTGCGGGTTCGTATTTTCGTTATCCCTGACCGTATTTGATGTTTTTCGGTGCTAGACCGGACTGCAGTGATTGTGCAGGACAAGTGGCATGTATTTCAATTGATTTTAGTATGCGCTTGACCGCCAGGGCGAAGGAAGAAGAGTTTAAAAAGCACAGTTGATTGGTGAGATGGCGGGAAGCAGTAGTGCCGAAAGTATTTATTTATTGCGTTTATATTAATCTAGAAGCTTTACTGAATACCGGAATATATTCAATGAAGTGTTTACATTGGTTAGTGAACGTAAATTTTGAAGCTACACCATCGTACGTGATACGAGGTTTTGAATTTTGATACGCACAATTGTGTGGGTCCTGTTTTTCGGATGTTAGTTTTTATTTTGTAAAATAAACTATCAATATGTGTATTGAGGAGCATTTTAGTCAGTTTTTGACATACAAACAAAAATTCACACCTCCAGTTTTCTTTCAGGTCTGAAAGGGATATAAGAAGAGTGGATCTTATAGAGGCCACAGAGCTAATTGCAAACACAGGATTGTGGAGGCACTTAGTTGATTCACAAAGGTATGCAGATTGTATGCTGAAAAGCATAACAGTGTATAATCAGAATTGTTAAGTAATTGAGAAAAAGTGATTGAATTACTTGTAACAATTATTTTTTTGTAATCACTTGTACTCGTAATAGGTACTTTTCACAAAATGTCGTTTTTACTCGTATTTTACTTCTTGAAATGAAATTGTAGTCATTTTTTATTTATTTCTTTATTTATTTAATCACTAGCTGATGTACCCGTGCTTCGCTACGGAATTGTACATTGCATATGGAATTCTAGTGTACACGTTGTGAGCAAGATTGTATTAAATTGCATAGCTCTTAACGTTACCCTAGAAACGCGACGGGGAAGTCACCAAACATCTTTTCTCATATGAAGACTGAGTCAGAATTTTCACTGTAATGGTAGACCCGCTTGCATACCATCAGTCACAATCAGGTTGGGGAGTTTTCATTATAACAGCAGACACTCACTCTCCACCTGCCTTTTTACATCCTCAGAAAGACTGTCCTAGTGGTTTTCCCAACTGAAATGAACATACATTACAATGACGTCAGTAGGAATGGCGCGATTAAAAGCAATGCTTTCATATGAAATACTCGATTAAATGAAACACCAACACTTTCTCACTTTTAACGAACAGGACTACACTGCCGATCTACCAGTCCAAAGTTCCAGAACTGGAATTACCAAGCCGCAGACAGCCGTGATTCGTGAACACTATTAGTCTTTTTTCGGCGGGGAGATGGTCGAATAGTGGAGACTCCCAGGGCAAAAACTATGCCCTTTTACTAATCTGTTTCCTAGGAGTACCCGATGAGTCGGAACATATCAATTCACAACACTGGTGGCGGAAAAGTCTGACTCAGAGGCAAATTTTTCCTCCAAGCCAGTGAAGAAACCCCCTCTTCACTGATAATTTGGAATAAAATGAATGTAGAATTTAATAAAAGTGAAGAGGAAGAAGCTTTTCTTAAGAAACGGCTTTTTTCAGGGTTGAATTTTGAGTTATTTAGTTAATTGTGATGCTATAATTTGGAATAGGCCTAAATTGTTATTCTAGACCAGGTACTACTACTACTGCTAAGTCAGCGTCTGCCTGAAGTATGCACGCTGCTCATTCAAAACAGTGCATCAGAGTAGGGATCGAATAACTGGAATACCGTACTATGAAGTACCAGGGTGTTACGTACCAGCTGTATCATAAAATGCATGAATCAGAGGAATGGAATGCTAAAGAAGAAAGTTTTCTAACTCCCCTGCTATTTCCCGCCAATATTCAGTCAGGCTTTCATACTTGGTACGCAGCAGTAATCCCATCTATCGGAGTTGAGAGGCAGCATAAGAGACAAATAACATCACAACAAACAATGGTCAATGTAATGTTTTTGTTGATCAATGTTATGGTCTTTCGATATTGTAGGCCTTCACATTTAGTTTTCTTCCGACTCTGAAATACCACTCATCATAGTCGGTACGGTAAAACTGAATAGAACATAAATGATCGGAAATTGTATTCTCTGCATCTTTTGTTATGTAGTACTTTTCGATAGGACCAAAAACATAGGTAATTAAAAATTATATTTTAGGCGCCTTCTCCTAAACTACAATTTCATTCAGAGCGAATAAGATTATTTATAGCTTAGACTGTAGTTTTTTATTCCCCAACTCTATATACCGAATTTCATTAAATTCTGTTAACCCATTTTCTCGTGACTTGGCGTTGATATGGACTTAGCAACAAAAGGACAAATTCATGAATATCTGTGTTATCATAGCCGGTACGGTTAAAATGTATAAGACATAAATAGTCAGGAATTTAATTCTATATAACTGTGGTTACGCAGTATTTATCGATACTACCACTAATAATATAAATATTTCAGAATTAAATTTTAGGCCTTCCCCTAAACTACCATTTCTATCAGCGGGAATAAAATTATGTATGACTTAGATTGTAGAGACTTATTCCCCGACTTTGCATACCGATTTTCATTAAATTCTCTTAAGCCGTTTCCTAGTGACGTGTGTACAGACAGACAGACAGACAGACAGACAGACAGACAGACAGACAGACAGACAGACAGACAGACAGACAGACAGACAGACAGACAGACAGAAATTACGGAAAAGTAAAAAGTGCATTTCCTTGTTGCTGTGGAAATGACCAATACAGAAATAACATTCTTTTCAAATTCTGAGCAATGTACAGACAAAACTTATATATATAGATATGGTGATAACAATAACAAATTCATAAGTCCAAGCCCAAGTTTTTCAGCCACTTTACAGCACTTTCTGAAAGATGAAACAGGCTACTGGGTCTTCCGGAGTAGGCATGAAGAGGGCAGCGCAGGATGACGTGGTCCATGGTCTGCTCCTCTTCACTGCATTCACACATTGGAAAATCCATCCAACCCCACTTATGTGGTAAGAAATTACTGCGTCCATGCCCAGTTCTCAGTCTGTTGAGGCGACACCATAGTTTACTTGGGAGGTCGAATCCCTTCATTTTCCGAGTTGGATTTAGCTCATGAGAATTAGTTCCAGATGTTGAATTTGACCACTCATCCTGCCAACTCTGGTTTAGATTACAATTATCCCTCAAGAGTCGGCCGGCCAGTACACGTGTTAGTCTCCTAGATCAAAGTCATTGTGGCGTTCGGTAAAAACATTTCTGGTGAACTGGTGATGAGGGAGATGACCAGACCTTCTTTGCTTCTCCCAGCAGAGCTTCTTTTCTCCTCAAGTGGGGTGATGGGATATGACTAAGTACGGGTAACCAGTGGCGAGGCGTTGACTTTACAGTACCAGTTATGTAGTGCATGGTATCATTCAGCTGAATATCCACTTTATGCACGTGTGCACTTTCCAACCATACCAGGGCACAGTATTTCACTGCAGAATAGACAAGACTGATACCTGTTAATCATAAGCAGTCAGCTGAGGCTCCCCAGGAACTGCCACAAAGCTTTTGCAGGATGTTGTTCCTTGTAGAGATTTTGTGAGAGTGCTTCTGTCCAGGGTAACTCCTAGATATTTAATTACATTTTAGTAATTGTTACTTTCTAGTCATTGATATACATAGCATCGAGTGTTTAGCAACTTGGCAACTAACCCACGCTTTTAAAAATAGGAAAGATCACTGAAACTGAATTTGGAATTCAAGAGGACAAATTGGAGCAAACATTCATTTATACGACAAGGAGTAAGGGTTTGGAATAATTTATCAAGGGGAATGTTCAATAAAATTCCAACTTCCTTGACAATATTTAAGAAAAGACTAGGTAAAAAATTGATAGGGAGTCTACCACCTGGCCGACAGCCCTAAATGCAGATCACTGATAACTGATTAAGCGCCCCAGCACTTGGAAGGCCTTTATGCCAAGGATATGATGCACACTTGTTCATTTATTCACAGCTTGCTGTGGTTACTGGTTGAGATTTAGATAATTGTGTACTATGTGCTTGAAAATGGAACTGGAATAAACATGTGACTGTAAAGGGGTTAAGGTATTTGGGAATCATTATTTTGAATTAGTTGGCAGAAGACACCGTGGCTGAGGCGGCAGCGTGTCGACCTCTCGTCACTGGGTTCCGTGGTTCAAATCCCAGTCACTCCATGTGAGATTTGTGCTGGACAAAGTAGAGGCGGAACAGAATTTTTCCTGGTACTCCGATTTTCCCTGTCATCTTTCATTCCAGTAACACTCTTCAATATCATTTCATTTCATCTGTCAGTCAATCATTGCCCCAGAGGAGTGCAACAGCCTTCAGCAGCTGGCAAAATTCCTATCCTTGCCTCTAGATGGGGGCTTTATTCATTCCATTCCTGATCCAGTCAAACGACTGGACGCAGCCTGTTGGATTCTCATTTTTACATTTTGAATTAGTTGGCCCTGAAAATAATGGTAACATGAAAGAGACATGCAAACATTACTTGGAAGCAATAATTTTGAAAGTTTGTGTAGTCTCTTTTAGTGATTATAGCCACTTAACGCCTCTATTCTATAAAACCACAATAATGAAGTAATATATGTTTCCCTTGCAAACTTTAGTATCATTTTAGCCCCACATGATGAAAAGCCAGTGTGTCTTAAAGTAATTAGTAATTGAGTGAAATATTTCGCACACAACTGTAATTCAGTCTAATTGTGTTTTTTCTTTTACATTTCTCATCACTGTCTATATTGATCCACGAAATACAATAGTTCTGCTTTCCGGCACCAAACTAATCATGCTTACTTTTCTACTTAATGATGAAAATGAAGGGGCTGCCTGGCCGAGGAGGTAAAGGCGTGCTCGGTTTGTCCGGAAGGACGTGGGTTCGAATCCCCATTAGGAAGTTGCAAAATTTAAGAAACGAGATTTCCACTTCCGGAGGCACATATGGCCCTACACCAAAAATGAGTACCAGGTTAATTCCTGGGGGCAAAGGTGGGTAGGTGTAGAGTTAACCACTCTACCCCATCAAGTGCCGAGGTTATGGATAGTGGGAGCCTTTACCTTCCACCCCTCCAAGGGCCTTTGTGGCCTCGACGGAGATGACTTTGCTTTGCTTTTTGATGAAAATGGAGCAAACAGTACCTGAAACATACTAAACTATGCATTTCACTTAGGAATGAAATCTTAACAAATCATGACATGGATGAAATGTGTTTTCCTTTATTCAAAATGTTTCAACTTAATATTCAGGACATCTTAGACATATTTCAAAGACTAAACTGCATTACCATACCTAAAAACTCCTTTCTAATTGCATACACAGTGCTCCACACCAGTGTAGGACTGCTACAAGGAGGTGTGGTGCAAACTTACTATCTTAAGAGTAAGTTGACCAGATTTAAAAAAAAAAGGGGGGGGGGGGGATAAAACAGGACACATATAATTAAAATTCAGCAGTACCTGATCAGAATAATCTGAATCTCTGAATAAGTTACCTCCCACTTGAAATACACAACTGAAATATATTATCGACTTTTGGCATATTTTTCTTTCACCATTTGAAAGATGATAGTATTATTCTGGATAACATTGGCTATGTATCATCCCAGAATAGCAGTGTTCCCGCAAGAACAGTGATTTAAGGAAAAACTGGCAGCAATAATAAATCTCAAAATTTGTAGGTTTGCTCCTCCGTGTCCTTCCACCTAAGGACTACTTGACTAATGGAGCTCAAATTTGGCGAGCTTATAGCTGATACCTTTGGTTAACTCACAGGCTACTTACTATCAAGCTATCTTTTAAGCGGGCTCTGTAGCAAAATAAAATGTGAAGCAAGTCATAGGAAAACGTACGCTTGGGACCTTTAAAATTTAATACGCTCCCTAAACGATTAGTCCAACTGAACGATGAAGCTGCACTTAGTGTACTTAAAATTCTATTTCCTAGAAAAAAAGAATCCATGAATGTTCTTCGTATCTCTAAAAGTTTTCAAGAAAAAATATATGTTTTTCCTCAGTTAACACTTTCTTAAATTCATAATTCATTTCATCACAATTTAGCGAGGGACATTTCATTTTTGCGATACATCCACTTCGTTTTTAGCTTTAAATAGAGCTGCATTTCTCGATTATAATCAAAACCCCCAACTGGATTCTGACTGGTATTAGGAAAAGGGACCTGTCTTTATAAAGAAAACTCCATATCTCCATTGTGAATGGCAGTAGGCAAGTGAGCCTGCCGTTATAGTAGAAACTCCCGAAATCGATTTTGAATCGCGGTAGGAAACAGCCTACCATTTTCATCAAAACTTCCCAATGCATGCCTCATATAGCAAACAACATATGGGGTCCTCCTAGTGGTGTTTTTTGGATAACTCTAAGAGACATGCAATTTAATATAATCTTACTCACTGCGTGCACAGCAATTTACATAGAAATCCGTATACAATGTAGAATACCGTTGCAAAGCACAGGTACATTTGTTAGTAATGAATTAAAATAGAAGGATTGTGTTAGTGTTTGTACAGGTGCACAAATCATCGTCCCTAAATTACTTTTTTCTTTTTTTAATATCTGGAAATGGGATCAAAGATTAGTTAATGATTGTCATTCATACCATTCGACTCAATAGGTTTGAGTTACAATATTTCAGCAGCTGAGAGTGCTATACAATATTAACTCCATTCCTAAATAAATGTACATACATACATACATACATACATACATCATTATGTACCATTATACCTTATGGCGTTCAGTCTGCAAGCTTCTGTCAATTTACTAAACGTCACCACAATCCTCTATTTGCAACTAGTGCTGTGGCCTCATTTAGTTCTATACCGCTTATCTTTAAATCATTAGAAACTGAGTCTAACCATCGTCATCTTGGTCTCCCTCTATTTCTCTTACCATCCATAACAGAGTCCATTATTCTCCTAGGTAACCTATCCTCTTTCATTTGCCTTGCATGACCCCACCACCGAAGCCAGTTTATGCATACAGCTTCAACCATCGAGTTCATTCCTAACTTGTCCTTTATCTCCTAATTCCGAGTACCCTCCTGTCATTGTTCCCACCTGTTTGTACCAGCAATCACTCCCGCTACTTTCATGTCTTTCATGTCTGTTCCTTCTAACTTATGAATAAGATATCCTGAGTCCACCCAGCTTTCATTCCCGTAAAGCGAAGTTGGTCTGGAAACAGATCGTGTAAAGATAGTTTAGCCTGGGAGCTAACTTCCTTTCTGCGAGCTCAATACATTAGCTTTACTGCACCCTGATTCAATCTCACTTATACTACCATCCTGAGAGAACACACACCCTGAATACTTCAAATTATCTACCTGTTCCAGCTTTGTATCACCAACCTGACATTCAATTCTCTTGGATTTCTTACTTACTAACATCAATTTAGTCTTTGAAAGGCTAATTTTCATACCATATTCATTGCACCTATTTTCAACTTCCAAGATATTAGACTGTATGCTTTCGGCACAATCTGCCATTAAGACCAAGTCATCAGCATAGGGCATACTGCTTACTACATTTCCACCCTGCCACCTTCCAGCAGATGATCCATGTAAACTACGAACAACAAAGGTGAAAGTTTACAGCCGTGTCTAACCCCTGTAAGAACCCTGAACCAAGAACTCATTCTACCATCAATTGTCACTGAAGCCCAATTTTCAACATAAATGCCTTGGATTGATTTTAATAATCTACCCTTAATTCCATAGTCCCCCAGTATGGCAAACATCTTTTGCCTCGGTATACTGTCATATGTTTTCTCTATATCTACGAAACATAAACATAACTCTCTATTCCTCTTCAAGCATTTTTTCAATTACCTGGTGCATACTGAAAATCTGATCCTGACAGCCCCTCTATGGTCTCTGAAACCACACTGGTTTTCATCCAACTGCCTCTCAACCACTGATCGCACCCTCCCTTCCAAGATGCCAGTGAATAATTTGCTTGGTATACTAATCAATAGATACCTTGATGGTTGTTGCACTTCATCCTGTTCCCTTGTTTATAGATAGGTGCAATTACTGCTTTCATCCAATCAGAAGGTACCTTACTGACACACTATGCTAATCTTATTACTCTGTGAAGTAATTTCATTTCTGCCTTCCCACTATATTTCACCATTTCAGGACTAATTTCATCTATTCCTGTTGCTTTATGACAATGGAGTTTATTTACTAATCTTTTCACTTCCTCAAGTGTAATTTCATCAACATCATTTTCCTCTTCCCCATGAGTTTGGTTGTTTGCAACGTCACTAGAAAGATTTCTTTTTACATTGTGAATATTTTCAAAATATTCCTTCCACGTGATTAGAGATTCCCTGGGCTATTATGAGTCCACCTGATTTACCCAAAACACTATTCATTTCCTTTTCCCCCTCCCTTCCTAATATTCCTTATTACTGTCCAGAAAGGTTTCCCTGCTGCTTGACCTAGCCTTTCCAGGTTATTACCAAAATTTTTCCAAGACTTCTTTTTGGATTTAACAACTATTTGTTTTGCTCTGTTTCTTTCATCTATGTACAATTCTCTGTCTGCATCAGCCCTTGTTTGGAGCCATTTTTGATCAAACTTCTTTTTACATTTACAAGCTTCTCTCACTTCATCATTCCACCAAGATGCAGCCTTTCCCCATCTTTACACACACTTTTTCTTAGGCATTTGCTTGCTGTTTCTACTAAAGCATCCCTGTATGCCACCCATTCACTTTCTATATCCTGAACCTGCTTACTGTCCACTGTTTGGAACTTCTCACTGATCATATCAATGTACTTCTGTCTAATTTCCTCATCCTGGAGATTTTCTACCCTTATTAGTTTTGCAGACAGATTTCACTTTCTCTATCCTGGCCTAGGGATAATTAGTTCACTACATTATCAGATAGTGGTCTTTATCATTGAAAAATCCCCCGGAAAACCTGTGTATTCCTAACAGATTTCCTGAATTCGAAGTTGGTTAAGATATAGTCTATTATGGATCTGGTACCCCTACCCTCCCCTGTATGCTTTAAGAATGTATTCGTAACTGCACAGAAGTTCAGCAAATGCTTTCCATTCCTATTAGCTTCCATATCTTCCTCACATTTACTAATCACCTTTCCATATTCTTCAGTTCTATTTCCGACTCTCGCACTGTCGATGTTTCATAAGTTGTCAACTTCATTCTCATCTGCACCTCACATGGTGAATAAACTGAGACAATTCTCATCCTAATTCCTCCAACTGCCAAATATACCCACATCATTCACTCATTTACATGCCTAACAGAAACTACGTTACATGCAATAGTATTTCTGATTAACAGCCTTCCCCACACTCTACCCTTCTCTTCTTAACACCCGTCAAGTACATTTTATAATCTCCTATCTCTTCCTTGTTATCTCCGCTTACCTGAATATCATTTACGCCTAGCACATCCAGATGTATCCTCTTTGTTGACTCAGCTAGTTCTACTTTCTTTCTTCCATATGCCCCGTTAATATTGATAGCTCCTCATCGAATTCCATTTCATTCGCCAAGTTGTTTTCAAGGAGTCCCTTGCCTGTCAAATGTGAGTGGGACTCTGTTCTTCCCAAAAGTCTGAAGCTTGCTTAAAATGTTCTGAGCTTGGTAAATTCTGTGAGGCAGGATGCTACCCTTACTTACACACAGTCCCAGTGAGGGTCCCCCTCTAATGGGTGGTGGATTGTATGTACTGTATAGTCCTAGATACCCGAGCACAAGGAGGGCCATGACAGAGTGCCCACTCCCATTCCATAACAACTGGTATCCAGACCTCTCAAGACCACTTATTAGGCCACTCAGCCCTTGCCCATGGTTCATGAACTAGGATGTGAATACAGTAACCCACACCATGAACCATTAAATAAATGTAAATGAAATTAAATTGTTTTGGAAGATAATAATTCCTTTGAATCTCAAGATGAGTACTTCACTATTAAAATGTACACCTAACAAAATTGTAGGCTGTAGTGTGTATTTTCTAAAATTTCTTTGTCTTTCATTGGGCGCTTATCGCTCTAATGTTATACTAGCTGGAGTATCCATTGTTGACGGGAAAATTACTTAGCATGAGCATGATTATATTTTTTGTCCATCCCTCATGTTGTACCCCAGACTCTGAGCTGCAAGTGAGCGTGCCTCTCCCTGTCAGGGGCTTGTCGTGACGTGCTCGCTTCCTTACTCTCTGTGGCCCTTTGCAGTTTAATGCAATTTTGTATTATTGCTAATCTTGATTTGATCTCTTCCTTCCGGTATAAAGGAAGGCCAATATTCTGATATTGCAGACCTTCACATCTAGTTTTCTTTTGACTGTGATATTAAGGCATCCAGTGTAAAGGGAGTGCTTCTTCCTCCTTTCAATACGTTCCTTCCCGACCTTTTCTCATTTCAATAGCCATCTTTACAATTTTCCTTGCTGTCGCTAATTGTAGTACCCGTTGTTGGCGGAACAATTATGTAGCATGTGCAAAGTTATCTAACTCACCAGCTACTTTCCGTCTATATTCAGGCATGATGTTTAATTCTGAATGCAGCAGTAACCCATCTTTCAGAGATGAATGGGAACAGAAGAGACAGAACATATCACAGCAATGATCAGTGCAATGTTATTGTTAATCAGTTTTATGAGCTTTCAATATTGTAGGCCTTCACATTTAGTTTTTTTTTTTTTTTTTAACTTTGTGGTATTAGGGCTTCTAATGCAAAGGTAGTCCTTCCTTCTTTCACGACTCCCAATTTTCCTATTCTTCAAGCAATAGTTCCTTTATGTTTTTTCTCATTTTTAAATAAACATCTTCACAATTTTCCTCATCGATATGGACCGATGACCATGCGGTTTTATACCTTAAGACAATCACGCCAAAACCATTGCCAGCTAACACGATTGAACAATATTTCCATGTTAGCAATGCTCGGTGCTGACAGCAACAAAAGTCTAAATTTCATTAATTCTGTTTCATAGCTGGTACTGTACAACATAAATGATCGGAAATTGTATTCTCTATAACTTTTGTTATGTAGTACTCTTCAATAGAACAACATAGGTATTTAAAAACAACATTTTAGGCACCTTCCCCTAAACTACCATTTCATCCAGCGTGAATAACATTATTTAAAGCCCAGATTGTATTGCCTTATTCATTGACTTTACATACCAATTTTCATTAAATTCTCTTGAGCCACTTTCTCATGATGCACAGACAGACAGACAGACAGACAGACAGACAGACAGACAGACAGACAGACAGACAGACAGACAATTAAAGAGTGCACTTCCTTGTTACTGCGGACATGACCGATACAGAAATACCATTGTTTTTAAATTCTGAGCAACATACAGACAAAACTCTTTATTTTATATATTTTCCTCTCTCTCACTCTTTCTTAAACAGTAGGCCTACTTCATTTCATACTTAACCCTTCCTTTTGTTATATTTCTATCTAACAAGTGTTTTTACTACCATTTTACTTGATCACCTAACCACATTAATTTTCAAATTTATCGCATGTAGATCAATAAAAAGCTCCAAGTTTTTACTTAAACACATCCAGACCATAGTGGACTCAGTGTTGGAAAATTCACTGGTGAATGTTAGACATCACTTTTCCTTCCTGACTTGAAATGCCATGTACTGGATTTTCTGATGGTCAGCAATTTTAAGCCAGAGTTTTAACTCAAGCCAACCAAATATCAGATAAAAGAAATATTGGTCAAATGGATAGGAGCCCAATCTTTCAATTCCCAAATACGGCGGCTACCAGATGGATTCTCTCTCTAATTTATCCATCTCTGTTAACTTGCCTGCAATTGGCTTTACGTCGCATCGACACAGCCAGGGTGTTAACTTGTGACTGTCATGGTAATGTAGCCTAACTGGAATTCTATTACAGTATTGTTGTTACAAAAGTGAGAATGTTACCTTACACTTGGATTTATATCTATCACTATAGAATTCGTCAGTTTTGTACTCTTTTCACCTACCGAACCATCCACGACCAACATACGCCCGTAGGGGAGAAGTATAATCGTAGGCGTGGCTCCTACACCAGGCTCAACACTTAGTCCAACATCAGACGGTGATGCAGATTCCAAGTCTGTTGCCATATGGCAGCAACAACAGCGTCGTCTACAGAATGCTCGACAGCAAGGTGCACCCCAGCAACAGTAGGCGACAATAAAACACAGCACTGCGATCATAACAAGAAGAGCCACCAGACCCTGCCCTTGTTGAGCGTGGACAGGCCCACTGTTCTGGCTTGCTTTGCCTGTAACATAATGAGAGAATATACTTATAAACCTTGTATATCATTCCAAATCTTCCCAAACCATTCACATACCATATAGAAATAATAAAAGTGCAAATTCACTTTCTTTTAATTATGCTTAACTGTTTTGCCTGGTCTAATAATTCCTCCTTTATCTCAGCCCTTTTGATTTTCCTCTCTCAGGAAATGTTTTACATACTATTCTCTTATCTAGGTCCATCTTTCATCACAAATAATTCTTAGTTTGAGAATACTCTCCCTTTGAGAGAAATACTAAAATTTCAAATCTTATTTGAAAAGCAAGGACGGTTTTGCATCCACGAAAAATATCATGGCTCTGGCATTATGTTTTAGGACTGCTCGCACAAATAAAGAGAATTTATCTGGTCATACTGCATACAAGAACTTTTGGTTCTCTAAATTTCCTAGTTAACGATCAGCGATACAAACATACCACTCCTCGACAGTAACTAGATTTATGTCTGTCTACAGTCGCCTCTGTTGTGACCAATAGCATGCTTGCATTATCAGTGACAGTCCACGTGGCGTATTTCAAAAGCGTGCCGGTCCTGAAGCCAGCTTCCTTGTGAGGTCTCAAATGTTGCACAACTAAATGCAGTTCTGTCCTGTCTCGCTACTTGCTCTCAGAGGCTAAGTAGTTGAAATGGAGCATTGACAATGCTGTGTCTCGAGTTGGGGAAATGCTGGCACCCCGCGGTCAGGGAATATAAACACAGCTAGGGTTCAAAAGTGTGCCGGTCATTAACGATGAAGTTGCAAGACCTATACCAAGTACACTATAGAGAATACATGCCACTTTGCGAGATATTGCAAGACATTGACTGCCAGCGCACCTAGTGGGAGGGACTTGAAACCGAGTGTAGTAGTGCACTATGCACTATGCACTATGAATTATGCCAAAAGTGTTAGGATCCAAGTCGTCTTTAATTAAAAAGTGCTTACAGGAGTTTCCCACATCACATTGGATGGTAAAATTATATTCTGTGACGTTTGCAGCAAAGAGGCGAGTAAAACTTGTTTTATATTTCCCCCTAATGAGTTATTATCAATATAGCATGTTGGCCTTTGGTCACAGGGGTCCTGGGTTCGATTCCCGGTAGGGTCGGGAATTTTAACCTTAATTGCTTGATTTTGCTGGCACCGGGGCTGGGTGTATGTGTCGTCTTCAACACCATTTCATCCTCATCATGACGTGCAGGTCGCCTATGGGTCTCAAATCAAAAGATCTGCATCTGGTGAGCCAAACTTGTCCTCGACACTCCCGGCACTAAAAGCCATACGCCATTTAATTTAATTTAATTTAATTTCATCAATATAAAAAAATAAACATGGTATTTTAACTGATGCCTCTTATAATACATAAAATTGAAGCTAGCGGCTAGACGAACAGCTAATGTTCCTGGGCGAATGATGTATCTAATGGTTTCAATACAAACTATAAAAGGTATAAGAACTGGAGGGGTTCCTTGAGGGACTATATGAGCGAATATATGGGTTGTATGGTTGATTCATCCATATAATATGAAAGATAATCATAAAGGTTGTGCTAATGCGAGTGTTAATACTAGATGACTAGAACTTGTGAAAATATAAGGAAATAGTCTTAAAAAATAACATTTAATCCCCTAAAAAAACTGAGGTCTAGTAATCACTATTGCATGTTTCTGTGGCCAAAATCAAATCGAATCAAATCAATCACTACTGATCTGCATTCAGGACAGTCGCTCAGGTGGCCTAACTCCGCTTCCAATAAATGAATATTTGCCCCAATTTGTCCTCTTGAATTCCAGCTTTATCTTCATATTGTGATCTTTCCTACTTTCAAAGATGCCACTCAAACTTTTTCGTCTACTGATGCCATTCCGAGCTGTCACTGGAGAGATGGCGTGGAACATACCACTTATTAAAATATTTTCAATACGGACCCAAAAATGAATTTTATCACATGTAACATACCACTTAGTCGAGCAGTTCATCTCCTTTCTCCCAAGTCTTCCCAGCCCAAGCTTTGCAACATTTATGAAACACTACTCTTGTCGGAAATCACCCAGAACAAATCAAGCTGCTTTTCTTTGGATTTTTTCCAGTTCTTGAATCAAGTAATCCTGGTAACACTGGAATCATACTCTAGATGAGGTCTTACCAGAGATTTATATGCCCTCTTTTTAACATTCTTACTACAACCCCTAAATACCCTCATAACCATGCGCAGAGATCTGTACCCTTTATTTACAATCATATTTATGTGTTTACCCCAATGAAGATCTTTCATTTTATGAACACCTAGGTACTTACAATGATCCCCGAAAGGAACCTTCACGCCATCAATGCAGTAATTAAAATTGAGAGGACTTTTCCTATTTGTGAAACTCACAACCTCTCTTTTAACCCCGTTTATCTTCATACTATTGCCTAATGTCCATCTCACAATATTATTGAGGTCATTTTGCAGTTGCTGACAATCTTGTAACTTATTAATTACTCTGTACAGAATAACATTATCTGCAAAAAGCCTTATCACTGATTCCACTTCTTTACTCACATCATTGATATATGTAAGAAAACATAAAGGTCCAATAATACTCCCTTGAGGAATTCCCCTCTTAATTATTACAGGGTCAGATAAAGATTTGCCTACTTTAATTCTCTGAGTTCTATTTTCTAGAAATATAGCCACCCATTCAGTCACTCTTTTGTCTAGTCCAATTGCATTAATTTTTGCCAGTAGTCTCCCATGATCTACCATGTCAAATGCCTTAGATATGTCAATCACGATGCAGTCCATTTGACCATCTGAATCCAGGATATCTGCTATATCTTGCTGGAATCCTACAAGTTGAGCTTCAGTGGAATAACCTTTCCTGAACCTGAACCGCCTTCTATCTAACCAGTTCTTAATTTCGCAAACATGTCTAATATAATCAGAAAGAATTGTTTCCCAAAGCTTACATGGAATGCATTTCAAACCGACTGGCTTGTAATTTTTGACTTTATGTCTATTACCCTTTGCTTTATGAACAGGGGCTGCTACAAGCAACTCTCCATTAATTTGGTGTAGCTCCTTCAACCAAACAATAATCAAAATAAATACTTCACGTATGGTACTATATCGCTATCCACTGTCCTTATCTCTGATTCTTCGAAACCTTATCAATTCCAGCTGCTTTTCTAGTTTTCAACTTTTGTATCTTACTGTAAATGTCATTGTTATCATATGTAAATTTTAATACTTCTTTAGTATTAATCACTCCTCTATCTGGACATTACAGTATCGTTGTAACCAACAATCTTTACATACTTCTGACTGAGTACTTCTGCCGTTTGTTGGTGGTGGTTAGAATTGTGATGTGTCGTCTGAATGTGAAGAGAAACGTGTTGGAACAAACACAAACTCACAGCCCCCGAGCTAGAAGAATTAATTAGACGCGATTAAAATCCCCGATCCGGCCGTGAATCGAATCCGGGACTTTCTGAATGAAGGCCTCAGTGCTTACCATTCAGGCAATGATTTGGACAAAACAAAATCATTATTGACTTCCATTAATTCTATCAGTATAAACATTCAACTTTCATAGTAGAACAAAGCAAACATCGATATTTATTTTCATTATTTCTATCAATTTTAACGTGCAACTTTTGTAGTTTCAATCTCGCCGCCTGATTTTTAAGGTCGGGCCGCTAGATGCGCCAGTGTCAACATATCTTCAGTTTAGTACAGGAGAATACGGAAGTGTCCAGTATTGTCTATAGTGTATTTGGCTATACATTATATCTCTAGCCTAGAGGGAAGACATTGAAAAGGCGTGAAATGTGCGTGACAAAGCTATTAAACCTTTGTTCATTTCTCCAATATCTGTATGGACAGTAGATTCTTGACATCATATTTGTTACTTCACCCTGCCGTGAAGCGGTAATCAGTAATGTAACTTCCGATGACGTGCCGCGCAGCATCCTGACAATGCTAGTTATTCATCTCAGAGAATCTGTGTGAATCGTATTTATATGTTACTATGCGATTGGGTTCGTGCACTGAAAGACTGGTAGTTAATAGGCCAACTTTTGAATATCGTATTCTTGTATAGGCTACTATAGGTTGTTAAAGCACGAATCTGATGGAAGAGATAGGAGATTTTGTGTCAACACATGATGGAAATAAAGACACTGTCAATAAACTGAAAATGAAAGACTATAAAACAAATAACAGTAGCTTAAGCTCCAGGAAATCCATGGAAGACTAGGGATATTCCCCGAAAAAATGTTGTTACGAATACTTACCATGTTTCTGCATAGATGCCAAGCAGAAAATTTACTTTATAAGGCTGAAATTTCAGTTAACGAAAGTACTCTACAAAATATTTAGCTCAAGAGTTCCAGTCGCAAGGATAGTCCAACATGATTGCAATTGGTAAATAATAAATTAAACCGTTAATACTCTCGTTTAGGCGTGATTTTATTAACATGGAAGTGCAAATTCGCAAAACAGTATTGGTCAGGTGAGGGCTCAAGAGTAATTTGCAAGACTCCAATCCACGGCCTAACAGGGTTACCAAATCTCACAGAAGGTCGGGCGCTACCAACGTGTCTTGAATTTTCAAGCGTTTGCGGGCAATTACAATTCTTACTAACCATTGCTTCTCAAAACGAATTAATCTAAGGCTGGTATGGAAAAATCTCGACTGATTTAAAGAGGAAGAAACGGAAGTTGTAACTTCACGCAATCACGGGAAACTAACATAAGTGTTTTTCCTTTCAAAATGTTACAGGAAATCGTGGATCATAGAGGTGTAAGAAGGTGCAGTGGTGAATGGGCGGACGAGGAATTGACCAGAGTATACGTTAATGCACTAAATTTTGAAATTGTATTTCGTTCCTTCCTTCCTTCCTTCCTTCCTTCCTTCCTTCCTTCCTTTTCTTAAAATTCGATAGATAGAAGATCTGAATAAACAACAGCAGTATAATAATGAGTTCGTCAGCTCCAACAACAATGACTTAGAGTCCAAAAATCAGGTACAAAACTCGAGAGAATTATCAACATGATAATATACGAGGGATGAGCATTATACCTCTGAACAGGTACACTATTTTATAAGAGCATGTTTGCTCCACTAAGTTCCATAGCCTAGGAGTCCGAGCTCCAAAATGAATACAGTCTAACCTCTCCGAGGAATACATTTCTTCAGCGCACAAAAAATACCTGACAATCTTCAAATGAGGTATTTACAGTCACTTCTGCTCAACAGCTTTTCATTTTTCCTTCCAGAAACATAAACAGAGGCAATGAGTATCCATACTAAATGGCCATGATAAAAAAAAAAAGGAAAAGATTGATAATGATCGGCCAAATACAAAATGCAGGGAGGTGATAAACCTGCACTACTCCTAGAAAATTCTTAAAACCATAAGTGGGCTCATGACCCAAGGATACAGAGGCTAAAGCCTATTCTACGCCGGGGCGACTAAATGAGAAACATTAAATACCAAAAGAGTGTTAAGAATTTTAGAGAATAAGAAAATGTAGTCACCCCATACCAAGTTGAATCGGAATCAAGAGGGGGTAATCACACTTGTTCCCTTACATGACATATTTCCCAGTAGCGAATAAAGCAGAGTCCTTAGACTGGCCGACAATTTTACATTTAAACCACCAGGTTTAGAAATTTACATGAAATAAAAGAGCTCTGAAACCTTCCCCTCAAGCTATCTGCCGGAGCAATCACATGTTAAGAAAATTCTGCCATTACCTTGAGTCGCTGGGTCTTCCTAACGTCGACCTGCGGCCCCTGCCCCTTTAGTACACGCCGCACACAATAAAATGGAGCGATGAAGATGACAATACGGCCCTATAGCGCCCAGCTTTTATATCATCTCGTGGCGAAGTTTCCAGAACTCTTTACAGATAGGCTGGATGCCTGGACACACCCCCAATTTTTATTGGCTAGAGAAAATATTCACAAAATTTCTGATTGGTTGATTAATACAAGAGATTGAAGGGGTCAGAAGTGTTGACAACCTTGACTCAAGAACAAAACAATCTTCAAAAACTAAGGTTATCCAACTGTGAAATTTAACTTTCCCTTAAGAATTGTCCCTAATCCCGCCAGAGAGGGCACTTAAGGCCAATGGAAGAGACATCTAATAGTTAAAAATCCAAGTATCTTGCATAACATTAGTTCAAGTTCAATTAAATAGATGGCCTTATAGAAGGCGCGCAGTTTATCTGGACGGAGAAGGTACACAAAATATTACTCACTGTTAAAATTGATTTCGTTTTGATGCACACGTAACATACTAAAATGTGTTCCTATTTAATAACAGACTCTGCTGACAGAATTTAATTTACTGTAAAATCGTTGCATTTAAAAGATATAATTCCGGAAAGAAGTTTAGATTTTTTACGACAGACACATGTACTGTATATTTTGAAGATCCGGACGGTTGGCAAATCTAAGCTCAAATATTGACGTTCGAAGCTCTATTGGAGCAGTAAGAATATTGATCAGACTATTTTTTTAACATACCGGTACCTACTAATATATTTCGAGCGATACATTGTATTGACTTATAAAGAGTTTTCCTCGCCGCTGACAAAAGAAAAGGATAAATGGATACATCCGACAAGACAAAGCTACAGAACATACAGTAGGCTTACGTAATTCAATGAATGCGGAGACAAAATATGTAAACTATGTTTATGGCCAGCTCTTTTTCCCAATTTAACAGCTTCGGCCGTTTTATGAGGTAGGTACTTGAAACTTAAAAAAGGTAAACTGTACAGAAATAATTCACGCACAGATGAAGAACTGAAAAATGTCATCTGCAGTAAAATTTTGGAATTACTGGAGGCTCAATTATAGAAGGTAAGTAGTGGTGGTAGTTATTGTTGTAAGAGATGTACAACTAGGCAATCATCCTCTATATAACACTAACCACAGAGAAAAAAGTGATCCAGCACTTCGAAAAATGAAGGTACTGGCCAAAGGAAAACAATAACCATGAAGGATGTGAAAATTAAATACTCCCTAGCACTCAGAACATAATAGCGTCGTGGTCGAAAAAGATCAAGAGATGACCGAGGAAAGACGAAAGTGGGGAGCCTGGCACAATTAAGTGAAAGCAATGCCAAGCCTCAAATAGGGTCCCATGGTCGCAAACCCACATTCCCAAGTTGAGAGCCCCTGGGGCTATTTTTAGTCGCCTCTTACGACAGGCAGGGAATACCGTGGATTTATTCTATCGTCCTGTAAGTGGTTAACTGTGGTATCATCTCTCGATCCAACATTTATCTATAGGCTAATGGAGATCATTTCCAGTACTTGCTGTAATATGGTAAGATTAGCTGATGTACCCGTGCTTCGCTACGGAATTCTATATTGTTAAGTAGTGTACACGTTGTGAGTAAGATTGTATTAAATTGCATAGCTCTTAACGTTACCCAGAAACACGACAGTAAAGTCCCCATATGTCTTTTTTTTTGCTAGTTGCTTTACGTCGCACCGACACAGGTAGGTCTTATGGCGACGATGGGGCAGTGAAGGGCTATGAGTGGGAAGGAAGCGGCCGTGGCCTTAATTTAGGTACAGCCCCAGCATTTGTCTGGCGTGAAAATGGGAAACCACGGAAACCCATTTTCAGGGCTGCCGACAGTGGGGTTCGAACCTACTATCTCCCGAATACTGGATACTGGCTGCACTTAAGCGACACGTCTTTTCTCATGTGAAGACTGGGTCAGGAAATTTTCATTGTAATGGCAGGCCCTCTTGCCTGTTATTTGTCACAATCAAGTTGGGGAGTTTCCATTATGATGGCAGACCCACTTGCCTCCTGCCAGTCAGAATCGAGTTGGGCAGTTTTCATTATAATGGCAGACACTCACTCTCCACCTGCCTTTTTACACCCTCAGAGTAGTTTTCCCATACGAAATCAACATAGGTCGTTACAATGAAGTCAGGAGGAATGTCGCTATTAAAAGCAATTCTATCCTATGAAATACTCCATCAAATGAAAAACCGCATTTTTTTAACTTTTAACGAACAGTATACTAGGGTGCCGTTCTAACAGTCCAAAGTTCCAGAGCTGTAATGACCAGGCTGCAGACCGCCGTGAATACTCCTCTGCCATTATTCCTTTCAGTGTGCACACTGCCCATTCCAGTCAGCGCCTCAGAGTAGAGATCGAATAGCTGAAATACTATGATGAACCAGTATATTACGTACCAGTAGTATCAGAAAATTTATGAACCAGAGGAATAGCATGTTAAAGAAGAAAGTTATCTAATTCTCCAGTTGTTTGTCGCCATTATTCAGGCAGGCTGTTATACTCAGCATGCAGTAGTAATCCCTTCGATGTGAAGGCCCACAATAAGGAAAGCTCATAAAAATTATCAACAATAGCATTACATGTTTTAAATCATATGCTTTGTCTCTTCTGTCGCTACCTTAAGACAATAATGACAAAAACCATCGAGAGTTAACACGACTGAAAAATACTTCCATACCGGCGTTGATAAGGACAAAGCAACAAAAATCTAAATACATCTAAATTCATTAATTCCCTGATCATAGTCATCCCCCTATGAGTGGGGACGATAGAATAAAACCCACAGTATTCCCTGTCTGTTCGTAAGAGGCGACTAAAAGGGGCCCCACCGGCTCTGAACTTAAGAGTATGGATTGGCGACCACAGGGCCCTTAGCTGAGTCTTGGCATTGCTTCCACTTACATGTGCCAGGCTCCTCACTTTTATCTATCCTATCCGACCTCCCGTGATGAACACTTGTTCTTTTCTAACCTGACAATAATACGTACTGAGGATTAGGGAGTCTTTCATTTTCACGCACTTCGTGGCCCTTGTCTTTCTTAGGCCAATACCTTCATTTTTCGAAGTGTGCAACCCTTACTTTTTTTCTCCCTGATTAGTGTTAGGCTATATAGTTGTACTTCGTCTTAAAACAATAATCACCACCACTCTTATCATAGTCGGTTCGGTAAAACTGAATAAATGATCTGAGATTGTATTTTTTATAACTTTTGTTTTATAGTACTTTTCGGTAGGACAAATAAAATAGGTATTTTAAAAATTAAATTTTAGATGCCTTCCCCTAAACTACCATTCCATCCTGGGTGAATACATTTATTTATAGCCTAGAGTGTAGTTTCTTATTCCCCGATTTTACATACAGATTTTTGTTACATTCTGTTACCTCATTTTCTCGTGGCTCGGTGTTGACATGAACTTAGCAACAAAAATAAAAATGCATGGATATCTCTGTTATCATAGCCAATATGGTAAAATTGTATAATACATAAATGATCAGAAATTTAATTCCATATAACTTTAGTTATGTAGTATTTATCGATAGGACCACCAATAACATAAATATTTGAGAAGTACATTTTAGGTCCTCCCCTAAACTACCATTCCACTAAGTGTGAATAAAATTATGTAATCCTAGATTGTAGTGGCCGGCTCCGCGGTGTAGGGGTAACGTGCCTGCCGCTTACCCGGAGGTCCCGGGTTCGATTCCCGGCCAGGTAAGGGATTTTACCTGCATCTGAGGGCTGGTTCGAGGTCCACTCAGCCTACGCGATTACAATTGAGGAGCTGTCTGACGGTGAGATGGCGGCCCTGGTCTTGAAACCGAAGAATAACAGACTAGAGGACCCGTCGTGCTGACCACATGAGACCTCGTAATCTGCAGGCCTTCGGCCTGAGCAGCGGTCGCTTGGTAGGCCATGGCCCTTCGGGGCTGTTGCGCCATGTTCCTTTTTTTAGATTGTAGTGGTTCATTCCCCGACTTTACCGATTTTCATTAAATTCTCTCCAGCCGTTTTCTCGTGATGGACGTATAGACAGACAGACAGACGTTACGGAAATGTAAAACGTGCGTTTCCTTGTTACTGTGGACAAGACCGATACAGAAATACCGTTCATTTTCAACTCTGAGCAATGTACAGACAAAAAAAAACACACACATATGTATGTATATATATATATTAATTAATTACAACAGTCGACTATTTTAGTTGTCCGGCTGCTTGGCTGAATGGTCAGCGTACTGGCCTTCAGTTCAAAGGGCCCCAGGTTCGATTCCCGGCTGAGCCAGTGATTTTAAATGCGTATAGTTAATTCCCCTAGCTCGGGGACTGTGTGTTGTATTCGTCTTAATACACTTCTCTTCATTTAGATACAACACACCACACTACCAACCATTACGAAACAGGCAATAGTGAACACGTCTCTCCACATAGGTCTTGAGTCAGAAAGGGCATCCAGCCATAAAATAAGGCCAAATCCACAAGTGTTGACCCCAGTAAATTGGCTAGGAAGAAGACAACTATTTTAAATGATTTTAGTTAAGAATGCGAGCTTTCTAGTTTCAGTACAGATTACTGTAGTACAGTTAATCATCAGCGCGCAGCCACGTCTTAAAGGCGACAATATCCTGAAAGCCGATTTTAACGTACTTCCACCAGGGTGCACTATGTTCGCAAACCAAAGTATATTAATTTTTCGAATGGAAAGCAATATGATAATATCATTTCGGTCAGTAGTTCAAAGCCTCTTCGAACAACTGGAAATAAAATATAAATTTCTCAGAAATTTTCCCCATAGGAGTTGAGTAGATTTATCATCATAATCATTCATTCATTCATTCATTCATTCATTCATGTCATATCGGTCAACTTTGGACCACATCATTTCAACTGGCTACTTCTGGTTTTGATGTCTGCCCAGTACTTCCGCATGCGTTCTCGGTGTCGTTCTTTCCTCTCCTGCGATCATGCCTTTCCTGTTTCTAATTTTGGCTTGTCTCGGAAACCCTGGAACGCTTGAAGTTTCTTCTGTAGTGGACACGCTCTTGGATGTCATTATGTGTGATTACCATTTCTTCAATGAACCAAGCCCCTTCGGTTTTCTTCTACTGAAAGAAAGTAATGATACGGTTGGTCAGTCTTGTTCCCCGCATTCGTGTTACATGACCATAAAAGGTAATTCTTCTTTCCTGGATGGTGTGGGTGTATAGTTCATCGTTATACCGTCTTTTGTGCTCCCCATTGTCTTTGACGGGACCTCTTCCTTTCTTTGGCCTCCAGTTTCTCGATCAGGCCTGTTTTGTTCATTGCAAGACATTCTGAAGCGTATAAGACATCTGGAAGGATGACACTGCAGTTATGCCGCAGCTTTGCTTTGAAAGATATGGACCTTTTGTTGTAAACGCCCTTGGTTAAATGGCGTGCCGTTTTCATTTTGTTCATCCGTAATGTAAAGGCTTCTTTCTCTGACAAGTTTGGTGGTATCAGTTCTCTCAGATACTTGAACTTATCTACTCGTATAATTTTGTCTTGTCCCACTCTGAGCTTTCTGGGTGCCAGCTTGATATTAGTTAAACATATTGGTTCTCAAAAGAGATCTGGAAGCCTGCCTTCGCTGCTCGTGTTTTAAGCTGAAAACTTGTTCCATGGCTGTCTTTAAGGAGTCGGGAAAACTGCAAGATCATGTGCAAAGGCTAGGCAACCGACATCAAACTTTCGGCTTTTGCACCCTAACCTGACCTCGATTTGAACTCCTTGATTATTCAGTTATTTGCCCCACTTCCGAATGACCTTTTCATATTATTATTATTATTATTATTATTATTATTATTATTATTATTATTATTATTATTAGGGCCAGGAGTTTCATGGAGTATATGATGCATAGAATGGAAAAGAAATACCCGCTTTCCCACACGACGATTTTGTTATATTTCCATAGATATTTCGTGTTCTCTCCTTACAGAACCGCAGAGCGGGCAATATTATATTTGACACTCGTTTCCATTCTAACAACAAATACTACTCTTTGGCTCCCCCCCCCCCTCCCGAATTTACTGAGTTCTCTACTTGGCGGGATGTATTCCCTATTCCACGTTTCTGTGACGGTTGGTAGTGTGGAAATTTGTATGTAGATGCAGAGAAGACGAACACAAACTACTTCTTCTTCTTCTTCTTCTTCTTCTTCTTCTTCTTCTTCTTCTTCTTCTTCTTCGTCGTCGTCATCGTCTTCTTCTTCTTCTTCTTCTTCTTCTTCGTCTTCTTCTTCCATCTCCTGACAGAAGGATGACTACCATCCAGAGATTCGTTCTTTAGATGCTGCAACACGAATCAGCTCAACTCAATAGTGGAACAGTTGAATCAAGTTTTCAGATTATCAATCTAAGAAATGCATCTCCTTCCGCGTCATATCTTCCCTAGAATCACCAGCTGCAATAGATTATATTTCTCTCCTCGCATCGCATTATCGAGATATTACATCTTTCTGGTTTTGACAGTAGGCTATTTAATATTTCTTTTCTCTTTCACATTCGCTTCATTACCTCATCATTTGTGACCTTATTCGTCCACTTCGACCCCAGTATTCTACTATAAGTCTGTAGCTCAAATTCTTTTACTCTGTCCATTTCAGTTTTCTTTAGGGTCCAGGTTTCAACTCCATGCAACAAATTAGAGAAGGCATAACATCACTGAAGTTTAATTTTTAGAAGTAAGTTAAGGTCTCTGCTGCAGAACGCTCTCCTCATTTTATTGAATGCATTTCTTGTTTGGCGAATTCTGGACTCTATTTTCTCAGTACAATCAATTAACCAAAGGCAGTTAAAATCCTTGGCCGGGCCGGGAATCAAACGCAGGGCCCTCTAAACCGAAGGCCAGTATGCAGAATATTCAGACAAGGATCCAGAGCTCGTCCATTTTTACCTATTTCTGCCCGAAATTTCTGGCCCTAGTTATAATATATTAGGAACGTCGTCACGATGACACCCAGGCCCTTCCGATGCACGTGATATGATCTAATAACAGGTATCACTGTGGTGTCTAATACTGATGTAGGGACGTGATACCTGAGTGATAACATACTGGATTCTTACTAAGGTACCGAGCTCGATAGCTGCAGTCGCTTAAGTGCGGCCAGTATCCAGTAATCGGGAGATAGTGGGTTCGAGCCCCACTGTCGGCAGCCCTGAAGATGGTTTTCCGTGGTTTCCCATTTTCACACCAGGCAAATGCCAGGGCTGTACCTTAATTAAGGCCACGGCCGCTTCCTTCCAGTTCCTAGGCCTTTCCTATCCCATCGTCGCCATAAGACATATCTGTGTCGGTGCGACGTAAAGCGAATTGCAAAAAAAAAAAAAAAAAAAAAAAAATCTTACCAAGGCGGCTGCAGTTCGAATCCCAGTCAATAGAAAGTGCGATTTTTGGAAACGAAAATTCACGGTCGTGTGGTTCGGATGTACTTCGTTAGTGATGGGAAAACTGTTTTTATGTGTGTAAGTATTCAATTAAAACAAAATACATTTGACATTTTTATGATAATGGATGCAATAAAATGAAATGAAGCGACCCTCGTAAACTTACTAAACCAGCTAAATTTGCAGCTTAGAGGTCAGTAATGTGATTTATCGATATTCATTACCAATAACTGAGATAATGTTGGATGGCGCAATAGGAATGTTACCGTTAATTCTGCGCTTGTAGTAATTAAGAGACTCGCAGCAATAACCTAAATGCTGGCTCTCCTCCAGGACGATAGCTATTTGAACATCGGTGTACCAACCTTGGGTCAACGCAATGACAAATTGCGCTTCTTAGACTCCGGTCGAACGAAGTTGAGTTTCACTCGTCATCAATACATCACAGGATATTGAAATTAATATCTATTAAGATAAACATTCATGCAGTTAAACAAATTTATTGTGATGCGATAAGTTATGACATTCAGTACAAACGAACATTTTTCCTTTTTTTTTTTTTTTTTTTTTTTTTTTTTTTTTATACAAGCTACATAAAGGTACCGTATATTATGAAATGTCGTATGGCTTTTAGTGCCGGGATATCCCAGAAAGGGTTCGGCTCGCCAGGTGCAGGTCTTTCCATTAGACTCCCGTAGGCGACCTGCGCGTCGTGATGAGGATGAAATGATGATTAAGACAACACATACACCCAGTCCTCGTGACATTGGAATTAACCAATTAAGGTTAAAATCCCCGACCCGGCCGGGAATCGAACCCAGGACCCTCTGAACCGAAGGCCAGTACGCTGACCGTTCAGCCAACGAGTCGGAATATTATGATGGTTAAAGACTAGACACTTCAACTTGAAATCAAGAATTTCATATGAGATGTGCATAGACGAACAGGATGACACCACCAGCTATTTGGCAGTGACGTCTGATGGTATCTGAAGCTGGGTGTTGCACCAAAATTTTCAATGTCACATTTTTAGAGAAGCAAAAATAACAAACTCTATTATCGTTAGTAATGAACTACATTCTTATTAAAACAAATGTATCCGGCAATTAAAATACAGGAAATAATAGGCTAATTATTCATTTTAACTAAAGTTATTCTGATCTCACGTTACCGTATTTGAAAATTTGCCGCCCTGTTTTTCATTGATGCAAAATGTTGATGGCGTGGAAACGAAATTACCGTTGCGAGAGGTAAGAAGGTAGGAATGAAGTTATCTCCTCAGTGGTGCAATCTAACGAGAACATTTGGAATTGTTTCTCGATAGGAGGTTTGCTGGTCTCCTGCAACACCTAATCACTTAATACTGACGAGCGTGCTACTTGATGCTACGTACAGGCTTAGGCTCATCCCTGCTGAAACCAGCAAACCACATTGCGCCGCGCTGTTCTGTTTGGGAGTTGGAGTAGGAAAGCAAACCCCCTAAGTTTGATTCGAAGCCGGCAGCGTTTCTTCATCTATTACGAAGCATTAATACATCGAACGACCAAATATGGTTGATGTTAACATATTTTAGATTAATATTAATGTAGTTCAAACACTACTGTATTAGGGCAAATAATTTTCTTTTTCTTATCATTCTTCCTGGACTTTTCCCAATTACCTGGGTCGGTACTTTGTATGGATTCGGCCAAGTTTTATGGCTGGATGCCCTTCCTGACACCAACGCTATGTGTAGGGATGTAATCACTATTGCGTGTTTCTGTAGTGGTTGGTAGTATGTTATCTTTTCTGAATATGAAGAGGAGAATGTTGGGACAAACACAAACACCCATTCCCCGAAGCAGAAGAACTATCAGACGAGATTAAAATCCCCAACCCGGTGAAACGAACCCTGGATCCTCTGAACCCAAGGCCTCAACGCTGACCATTCAGCCAAGGAATCGGACCCAGAAGAAGTAACTATACGCAGTTAAAATCTCCCGCTCAGCCGGGAATCGAACCTAGGGCCCTTTGAGCCGAAAACCAGTACGCTGACCATTCACCCGAGCCGGACCATTGCTGGAGTGATCTGTTTTAGCAAACATCTGCGTAGGTAACATTTGTTTCCGTATGAGACATCCATTTCCAGAGATATTTATTTTATATCTATATTGAAATCAGGGGCGTGCCCGACTCGTTGGCTGAATGGTCTGCGTACTGACTTTCGGTTCAGAGGGTCCCGGGTTCGATTCTCGGCCGGGTCGGGGATTTTAATAGCTTCTGATTAATTCTCATGGCTCGGGGACTGGGTGTTTGTGTCCGTCCCAATACTCCCTTCTTCATATTCAGAAAATATACCACACTGCCAACCACCACAGATACACGCAACAGTGATTACATACCTCCATATAGAGTTGGTGTCAGAAAGGACATCCGGCCGTAAAACAGGGCCAAGTCCACATGTTCGACGCAGTTTGCACCCGCGACCCCATAGATGTGGGAAAAGCGGTAGGAGAAGAAGAAGAACGAAGAAGAAGAAGAAGAAGAAGATTTAAATCAGGGATGTATGGATTTTCCATCCACATTCCACATGTGTGTAGAATATTTGAGTTATCTCATTGGTATAAGCTGCTTAATACTATCACCATCATGTTGTGTATTGTCACTGTTCGAAACTCCACTGTTCATTCCTAACACACTGTCTCAGTTTAGCCGAGTATTGATGGAAAAGCTTTTGTGAATTCTAAAATAGATGGCACAATTAAATTTGCAAAGTAGCTCCACATAATGAGTGGCCTAAGTTAAGTAAGGTTATAATTATGTTTCTAGTATCGACACACGCATGAGAATAGACTCAATAATATCACAAGTTATCTCACAGGGAGAACACTGATCAGCGATATCTAGGGACACGAACAAAGGTCGCAACTACCGAGCAAGTGGCCGCGTGGTTTGGGTCACGTGCATTCGGGAGATAGTGGGTTCGAACCCCACTGTCGTCAGCCCTGAAGATGGTTTTCCGTGGTTTCCCATTTTCACACCAGGCAAATGCTTGGGATGTACCTTAGTTAAGGCCACAGTCGCTTCCTTGCCATTCCTAGCCCTTTCCTATCCCATCGTCACCATAAGACCTATCTGTCTCCGTGCGAAATCAAGCAAATTGAAAAAAAAAAAAGGGAGAAGGATCGCAACTACAGCAAGACCTTTTTAGTAGTGGGAAAGAAGTGGCTATGGACTTAAGGTACAGCCCGAGCATTTGCCTGGTGTGAAAATGGAAAACCACGGAAAACCATCTTCAGGGCTGCTGAGAATGGGGTTCAAACCCTGTATCTCCCGAATGCAAGCTCACAATTGTGCGCCCGTAACAGCACGGCCAACTCGCTCGGTGATCCATGGATCAAAGTATCAAATTCGAAGTGAGCTCTATCCAGCCTGGGGAAGTAGATCATGAAGAGAGAGGTATCTATGAGCCAACAATATAATGTTTCAAATAATTTACGGAATTTCTAGTGTTATGATTTTTGGACGATTAATCGACGCTAGAGGAAATAACTTATGACAACTTTTTTTGTGAAAATTTGCTAAATACAATCGTACTTTCATTTTCTCATTTCATTAATTACTGCAGGACAGTGGCACTCAGATATCAATTTGGTCTCATTAAATTAATTATCTAAAATATAAATAATATAACATTTCTAAACTCTTATGTCCGAAAATCTAGGGACCCTGAATTTGTAATGTTCGTCAGTCCATACATTGGGGAGTAATAAATTACAAAAAATCAGGCCAAAAGAAACTACGTCACATGTTTATACACACTGTGTTATTCGCATCAATTCAAGATGATACATGAACTTTGTATACCACTATGATTAAATCAAAATATTGGTCAGTATAGTTAGGTTACGAAAATAAACAGACTGTGTACGAAAGCGACTAACCTCATTCTCTTCTTTACAGAAAATGGTGATATATTTTAAATATAAATGAATTGTGTACCTTAAGTGTCACTAATTTTGTTGCAATTTACAACTGTGCATTATATTTGGAAGGAACAGAGCCCCTTCTCGCGACGTCGTTCACTTTGCACTCGAAACTGAAGGTAAAGTAAACAACCAACGTTCCTTAAACCTGTACCCGCCTCTACGCTATGTTTCCGTGTTCGATCTTCATTCTCTAGTGTTACCACATCTTAAAACGAGGTAGCAGCACATACCTGCCCAGTTCTACGTTGTTGTTTTTTCTTTTACATACAGAGACTGCACCATTTTCTGTAGACAGTAAGTTTTGGCAATCATATTTCTTCCATTCTAGCATTTTTTAGCTCCTTAATCCAACAAATAAACAAATGTGGTGTGGAAGTGTATGAAGTGTAAAAAGAATGAGGGTAGACAAAGTAACCTTCTATTCTTATTTTTTAGATAGTCTGAACGATTACCGGTAACCATGCATGATAAGTGTTGTAAACTTAACCTCTGACAACTCTAGTGCATGCAAATTCTTTAAAACTGAGGAATAAATATACTAATAAAGGAATAATTCGTGATTTCGTATTGACTACCTTACCAGAACTTCGCTTAACCAATGAATGTGAAATTACTGAATAGCTTGCTACATAGTCATTTAGTTCTCGTAAGAGACTTTTTCTTCATTCGTACTGTACTGTTTTTCTTCTCTCATTTTCAGTTGTGTTATTTCTTATGTTTAATGACAGGTCACGCAGCATAGTTGATTAAGCGTTTACTCCCGTGTTCAAGGTTGTTCTATCGAATTCCGACACAGTGGTTGGCATTTAAAAGTGCTTAAATACGGGAAACTCGTATCGGTATATCCAAGGGGAGGTGTCAAAGATATTTTCAGAGCACCTCTTAAAATCGATACTAGTGGAAGGGACGCTAAAAACAGAGAGAATTGAATTTATTGATAATGATGCCACTGAGGCTGAAAATCCTCTTTATGTAGCGTCTACTTATAACACAATACAAGTTTATGAATATACTAAGTACATTTTATAATATTAAAATATTAAATTAAACATTAAACTTAAAAATTAAAATACAGATACCAATTCCAATAAAATTAAAACATAAATCATATAAGAAGTAATAAAGTATATCATTCGATATTTTAATATTTTAGGCTACAAGAATCTCAGGAATATAAAAAACAGAAACAATTTTCTTAGAAATATACATATTTCTTATTATTAGACACAAGAATACCTGATCTCAGCCCCTTGCGTACTCCTCCAGGAAGATAGATGTTAAGGACTGCTTTAGTTGGGTGCAGTTCCTGTCATTTGCGAAACGGTGAAGATTAAAGACATTGAAGATACGGGATGCAGTGCAAACAAAAGATTTGTTAAATTTAGTGGTACGATGAAGGGGAATTTGAAGGGTAGTTTTTGTAAACCTATTATCTCTGTTATGTACTGACTCCATAGATTTAAATGCATTATATAGGTAAGGTGGGGTCTTCAGTTTGAGAATTTTGTGCGTAGCAACGGCTACTGAGATTTCCCGTCGTTCATGGAGTTTCAACCATTGCAGCTGTATGTAGTAGGGTGTTATGTGTTCATCACGCCTGACATTTGTCACGTAACGAACAAATGCGTTTTGTACCCTCTGTAGTTGTATGTTCAAAGTTTCAGATAAGTCGTTGTATACGACTGATCCATGGTTAACTATGGGGAATATAAGACTTTGAACAAGTAGTTTCCGCATAAAAGGTGGTGTACATGACACGTTACGTTTCAAAATATGCATGGATGACACAACTTTTCTGATCACATTTGACGTATGATCAGACCAGGATAGGGTTCTGTCGAAAATGAGTCCTAGATTGTTAACGGTGTCACTATAATGGATATCTGAACCTAGAATTTTTATTGCTGGGAGGGATTTGAGGTCAACAGTTTTCAGGAGTTTTGAGTAACCTATGCAAATAAGCTGGGTCTTAGCCACATTTAATTGGAGGTTATGATTTGCGCTCCATTCGATCAATCGAGAGATATCATGGTTGAAATGCATTATACAAGAAGGTGCGTTAGTGGGACTGAAGTGGAAGTAAGCTTGTAAGTCATCAGCATACATGTGAAAAGTACTACCTTTAAAGTAATACTTTAGAGAGAGAGAGAGAGAGAGAGAGAGAGAGAAAACGGGAATGCCATGCCGACATTCTTCGCCAAAATATTTCCAACGTAACTCGTGCCAACGCCCGTCTGAAAGAGTCTGAAAAGACCGCTGTGCGCGCAGGCAGCGCGGAATTAACTGCGAGGCATACAACCGCTCGCTGCAGAGAGCCAGCCAAGGCCAGGTGACGACACTATCGAACTTTCCATTCCTTCTATTTTAATATCCTAAGAATGGTATGTGCTATCAAAATTCTAAACACGCCATCGTGTAGCCCCTTATCACAAATGATAATGTACCGAGTTTCATAAAAATCGGCTGAAGGATAGCCGAGTTATTAACGGTAGAAGAATCTTGAATTTGAAACCACATGGTCCGGCGTACGCATATAAAAAGGAGCCCGCTGGACCAGTAGAGGTACTGTAAAACCCACCCTGATTCACACACTGTCACTTCTAATTACAAACCTGTTGTGTACCTAATATAGTGGTACTACGCGCAAGTAAAGGCGACCCATGGTGTTCCCTGCGTGGTGGTACTAATTACAAGTAGTCTCATGGTTCTAATTCGATCATCCCTTGGTCGCTCCTTTTAGTCCCCATGGGGGTTAAGCAGAAAGGGAATATGCAAATATACATAGGATCGCCGGAAGAAAACTTCAATGGTTTGCATTCCAGTGGCGTAATATCAGGCGAGACTTTGAGACTGACAAGTGGAGGTCACAGCTATGGAGTCACCGATTTCGTTCAAATTTTGAAAGTTTAATCTGCGTCAAATATAAACAGATGTGTGCCATTAGCACTTACAACGAGAAAATAGCCCTTGAAATTTAACAGCTCGTATACCTGTTGGTAATTTTTGGTGTATCTATAGCACCTCTGGTCTAGTGGTCAGCGTCCCAGACTTCAATGCCGGCGTCTCGTGTTCGAGCTACGCCAGTGCCTCATTCTTCTTTTATACGTTTATTCTACGACAAATAACAGTGATTTATGAAATTGCCAAGAAAATATATGAGGAACTTATACAACTAGCATTGCACATAAAACTTTCTCAAAGTAATTTATAGAATTACTATTTTTTTACTAACACCGATTTTTGTTGTTGTTCATCATCTGAAAGGATGTGGTTCGATTCTCCGTCGGAAAGTCGAAATATTTGGAAAACCGAGCCAGTTGGTCGTGCGCTTAGAGTCGCGCAGTTGTGAGCTTGCTTTCGAGAGATAGTGGGTTCAAACTCCACTGTCGGCAGCCCTGAAGATAGTTTTCCATGGTTTCCCATTTTCACATCAGGCCAGGCAAATGCTGTTGCTATACCTTAACTAAGGACACGGCCGTTTCCTTCCGATCTTAGCCCTTTCTTATCCCATCGTCGCCATTAGACCTATCTGTGTCAGTGCGACGTAAAGCAAAATTTTAAAAAAAAGCAGCAGCACATTTGGAAACGAGAATTCCGCTTTTGGTGAGGCACATGGTCCTGATATTCACTACTTCACCAAAAATGAGTACCAGGTTAACTGGGGGGGGGGGCGTAGATGGTTGGGCATAGGGAAAACCGCTCTACTCTATCCCTCTCAGTGTCGAGGTTACAGAGAGTGAAAGCTTTTTACCTTCACTCGCCCAAGGGCCTTCATGGCCTGTACAGAGATGCCTATGCTTTGCTTGGCTGTCTTCTCTATCTTGCTTCCTTATCTATTTCTATACTAATACATAAAGAGGTAAAGTTTGTTTGTATGTAATGGTTAGGGGCCGTATTTTTTGGTAATAGCGATACGCGCGAAATTTTTTCATATCCTCTTTCTTACCTATATATGACCTTCTAGATACTTGAAATACCGTATTTTAGTAAAATGAGTTCGCGAAATATCACGAAATGTGATTTATTGCGCGAATTGAGCGAATAATCACGAAATATATCCCATTTGGTACGAAAAATGCGAAATATTATCGAAAAAGATCGCCAGGAACGTTTAAATGCTTTCAATTTCAGTTGGATGATAGCGCTGTATATTCTCTACCCGCAAATCGATGCGCACTGTGTATCGGAAGTACGTGTATTCAGTTCCGCGATCTGTAAGACAATCGATAAAAATCGATATCTGTTATCGATTACAGCAACAACGATCATGTAGCAAGACCTGTCTTCGATAAAACATTGCGCGTTATATTCTTTCTCTTTGGCAGTGTGAGTTCGCTACTGATGAAACTTAACCGGCAAATGCCCAGCATTTAATTATTAAAATGCCGAAAACTAAAGTTACTACAGTTTTTTCGAGGGCCGAGGAATACAAGAGTGAGGGGTTCTACGTGTTTGATGCTGCAAAAGGAATACTAATGTGTAAATACTGTAATGTTCGTATTAAGTGGGAACGAAAGGACACGTGCGATAAACACTGCAGGGAATCAGAAACGCATAAAAAGAAGAAGAATGAAGCAAGTGAACATAATTCTAAGCGGCAAATAACAATCGGCGATACTCTACACATCGCAAAGAAGTTGAAAAGTGATAGAGAACAATTTGTGATAGACACAACCAAAGCATTCATGCAAGCTAACATTCCTCTTGAGAAATTGGATAACCCTGGCATGAGGGAGTGGATGAACAAGTATATAAAAGGTAAGATAAATAATTCTGTCTTTATTGTAAAATATGACCGTATTTGTAGGCTTGTTGTAAATAAATCACCGGGTTGAGTAGTAATAATGTTTTTACGTCCCACTGACTACTTTTACGGTTTTTGGAGACACGGAGATGTCGGAATGTTGTCCTGCAGGAGTTCTTTTACGTATCAGTAAATCTACTGACATGGGGCTGACGTATATGAGCATTTTCAAATAACACCGGACTGAGCCAGGATCGAACCTGCCAACTTGGTTTCAGAAAGCCAGTGCCTTAAGCATCTGAGCTACTCAAACCCGGCCGGGGTATTTGAAGGTGCTCAATTACGACGGACCCATGTAGATATGTTTACCGGCATGTAAGAGAACTTCCGCGGGACAAAATTTTGGCAACTCGGTAACTCTGAAAACCGTAAAAGTTGTCAGTGGACGTAAAACCAAAACATTAGCAAGTTACTGGTATTATAGTATTAATAGTATTCCTGTATTCATTTCTATGCTTTTTTTCTACAGGTGCTGGTGATCTTCCACAGGCAAATACTTGCCGCCAAAATTACATTCCACTTGTTAAAGCAGAATATGAAGAGGAAGTGAAAGAAGCTGTGAGAAATAGAAAACTGATAATTCACTGCGATGAAACTACCAATCGGAAAGGGGAAGCAGTTTTCATAATTTTGTTCCGTATACTTCCTGTAGATGCCCTACCTTCAAAGTTGTACGTTGCTTCAGTGAAAATTTTGCAGAATGTTGATTCGCAAGAGTGTTGTCAATCTATAAACAATGCAATTGTGAAATACTCTGTAGACTACAATGATGTTGTCGGCATATCCTCTGACAGTGCCCCATATATGACAAAGTGTGTGCGTACTCTTAAAGGTTTAATTTCAGATGACTTAGTTCACGTGCAGTGTTGGGCCCACAAACTAGATATCATAACCAAGCTTGTGCCCAGCTACTTCACCAATCTGAATAAGTGCGTAAGTATGACTAAGAAAGCATTCAAAAATACCCGGAAGCGCAAGCATAGGTATTTGAAATTCCTTCGGGAGAAATACAGTCGCGGTGAGAAGACGGTCAAACTTTTCCCGATGCCCGTATTAACCCGCTGGGGATCCTGGCTCGATTCAGCTGTCTATTTACAAGAATATCTCTGTGATCTGGTTGAGTACTTTAAAGAGTCAGATGATGTCAGTGACGCTGTAAAATATTTCAAGGATCTAACCAGCAATGAGCAGAAGGCTGTATTGTCTGAAGCTACTTGTGCTAAGGAACATTGGACCTCTGTATCTCAGTTTGTAACAGTGCTAGAAGGATCACACTATCCAACTGCCCACAAACTCACCCCTAAACTAGACCTTATAATTGGAGGATTTGATTTAGTCAGAAAGTTAGTTTTAGATAAAGAGACTACTGTTGCCCTGAACCAGCTTTCAGGAGAAAGAAAAGATAGAGAAGAGAGAAAAATCAAGAATCTGGCGAAGAAATGCACAGAAAAGCTGAAAAAAATGATCGAACAAGATCCAGCTAGAAGAATATTTCAAGCCACTGCGGCACTATTTTATCTTCCGAATGTGCTCAGCAATGAAGTGAACTCTACTCTCATGGACAGTGTGAAGAGCATTCCTATTCTTGCTAGCATATCCACGAACAGTTTCTTCCAGGGCTATATGGCTTTACAAAATGCAGCGAAAGCACATCTGGGAGAGGAGAAGAAGGAAGACCTTGTTAGTGAAATTTTAGGAGGCTTGATAGAAGACCACAGTGAATTTGCATCCAAGTGTTTGCAAGCATTATGGTTTCCGACGTCTAATGTGGACAGCGAGAGGGGCTTCTCTGCTTACACAAAGATACTTTCTGACTGTCGTACAACTCTGCATGCTGATAATGTTGAAACAATGCTTAGTTTATACTTTGGAGATAAGTAATTGAACATGTAAAAAAATGTAACCATGTATAAATTCATATTACAGGGCAGATAACCTAACTTTATTTCGAGGTATCAGTGATTTATATATTTGTTTCTATAACATTTTGTATATTTAGTTGTTCTAAGATTTAATAACAAGCTTATATTATAAGAGTTCTCTTTAAAAACCCTTATCACAAAATTAGATTCAGCCCATAAGATAAGGAGGATTTCACAAGAAACATCGATCGGTATAACAATTTATTTCACGAAATACCTACCGAAATAGCGTTAGTTTTAACACCGAAATCAACAGTTTTATTTCACCAAAAAATAAGGCCCTTAGTAATGGTTAATCTCAGGAACTACTGGACCGATTCTAAAAATTATTTCACTAATGGAAAGATACATTATCCCTGAGTGCTATAGGCTATATTTTACTTTCAGACCAATTCGAGGGGAGGGGGCGACGTGGGGAGATATAAAAATACTAGACTAATATAGGCAAAATATCGAATATGTCGTAGAAAGACGAGCCAACACTCATTTTAAGCCCCTTGACGCAAAAGAACAAAACTCAGTAAGCCTTACGGGCCCGAAAACCATGTTTTAAGGCCCTAAAACCAACCGTTATTGAGATATTGGCACCACACTACCCCTGCTCTAGGAATCGGATAAAGAAATGAACTGCCGTAACCATGGCAACATCAGCTCCAGTATGCTTACAGCAGCGAGATTATCTACAATATATCACAAAAACCTAACATGATACAGACATAAAATTTGGTATTTGGAATCACCTTTAAAATAAAAGAACACAAATTTTTGTTTTCAGAAAATCCACTTAAGGGGTGAGGGTTAAAAAGAAGTGAGGAAGGAGTTGATTTCTTTATAGAAACGGAAGATGTCACAGACGTTAAAATTGGTAGGCCGTACTTGGAATTTCTTTTAAAAATAAATGAACGCACTTTTCTGGAAAATCCACTTAAGGGATAGAAAAATAATTTCAAAAAACGGGTGATATTTAAAAATGAGTATCTTCTTCTCTTCTACCATTTTCCACTCACCTGTGGGGTCGCGGGTGCGAACTGTGTCGCACATGTGGATTTGACGCTGCATCGTTCTTACAACGTAAATAAATATCACACGAGAACACGTTCACTTCCTTGTATAAATCACTTTACTGTACGTCACAACACACAATTATACACAGTAGCAAATGACACTATATACACACTCAATAGCGGAGTACCCTGAAGTCGATTCTGACAAGTACAGATATCAACAACACTGACTCGCGCACTATAACATGCACTCTCTTGAATTCACCGACCCCGCCTCGGAGCCGAACAGTTACTCGCAGTCCATCACCTGCCTGAGTCCTAAGAACTAAGAACTGACTTCACTGCCTGACAGCTCGATATATATACTATTCGATCAACCATCTAGAATGATCGACTTCTGGAAGAGTTCTTACAACACTCTAATGGAACACACTCGAAACATCGATCGACCAGCTAGTCGAATGGTTAATCGAACATTTGTTTACTATTTACCAATACACATGGCAATATCTACAACATTCGTAATGTCTCTACATGTATCTGGATAATAAAATCTTACGGTAAGTTTCCAGAACCCTTCATATATACCAAATTATAGTACAATAAGTCTAACGAACATTATGGAATTTTTTACCGCTTTCGACTATATGGATTTTGAGGTTAAACTTATATACAATACGTATTTGAGGTTATACAAAGTTTATAATACATATTTACAGGGGAAACCATGTACTAGTCATGTTTAACATTCAATAAAATATAATTTAGCATTAAATAAACTATAATTAAAATATATTAAACATAGTAATTGAAGGTTTTACACCCGTTACGATGTCGTACCTACGACAGCTGTTTTACGACTGGATGCTTTTCCTGACGCCGACCAAATGTGTAGGGATGTAGTTACTATTGCGTATTCCTGTTGTGGTTGGTAATGTAGTGTGTTGAATGAATATGAAAAGGAGAGTGTTGGGACAAACACAAACAACCTGTCCTCAAACCAGAAGAATTAATCACACGCGATTGAAATATCCGACCCAGCCCGGAATCGAAGCCGGAACTCTGTGAACTGAAGACCTCAACGATGAACTCTAAGCCAAGGAGTGAGGCAGTTTTTAAAATTAGTATATATACAATATATCTCACAAACTTCATACGTTACAGGCGTGAAAATTGGTATTTGTAATCTCCTTTAGAAAAGAAGAAACGCCTTTTGTTACTGTTCCTCACATGTAGAGTTCCATGTCGCATGTTGCAGATTTAGCTCTGCCAGTAGCTCGGTCATCTTGGCCCCAAAAGCAATGCCACAAACGTGGTTTACAAAGAGGTTCTGGCGTAAATGAAATGCTTTTCTTTCGGCGAGTTTTTATACTTTAGGGATTTTCAGATAATGTTTAGTGTAATACCGAGGAACAATTAATTTTTATCAACTTACGAAATCCTCGCGAGCGAAGCCGCGGGTAACAGCTAGTCTATTTATAACTTAACAAGTAGGACTATTAAGTTCATTTTTAATTGTAAATATTGTGCCATTTCATTGTCCGAAGTTGATATATTGGAACTAAAATGGACGCAATTGCCAAGATAAGTTAAATGCGGTGTATAAACTCAGTCACCTACATCAATGAAATACAATATATGGCGTGATCGAGGCAGAAAAGATCAAGACGGCAGTGACTAAGACAAGTAAGCGTTCAGAATTGTTAGAACACTACTACTGAAAGATTGAAAATTGAAAGAGCAAAAACTTGAGCAACGGTCGTATTGATCCAGAGATATTTTTATCGCGTACAGCATTTCAAGACTTGGAGAGAAATTCAAATTATTTAAGGAGAAAGATTGGCGGAATCTATATATTTATTGAAGAACGCAGAATCACGAAAACCGTAAATAAAGCTGCGAGATAAGAAGAAAATTTAAAATAAAGGCATACACTGAATCGTCAAGATGGCAAGGGATAACCATTGACAAGGTTACAAGGAAGAAAATCTTAAGGATACAGGAAAGAGCTAAAGTAACCCATAAAATAGCAACTTTAATACATATATATGAAACGAGGGTGGACATTTTGGTAGTCTACAAACGCTACTAAGACTGAAGTTAAAACGACAGACTTTACATTGAATTTAGCATGTTAGAAGGCTATGGAATCCGTATCATGACGCAACTGACTTCGAATGTGTTATTTCTGTTATATTTGCGCAAGATATGGCTCTCACGATGTTCTAAGAAGACGATGACGAGATGTCCGGAGGAGTCTGAGCTGAGGTGACGGCAAAGGAACCTTACCTATCCCAGATCATGCTAATGGCCACCGAGAGGAGGTAATTGCCGTGCCCGAACCACAGATGTACTGGAGCATCTAATGCAATCCCGGTGGAGCTGACGGAAAAAGATAAGTCTTCCTTATTAGCGCAGTGAGTTAGATAAATCTTGCAGATTTTAACATAATCTTTAATTTGTTGGTGAATATATGGTTAGACGTTATGATCTTCAAATTAGCTCAGATATGTCAGATCCTCGCGAATTAATTATATACTTGTGTCGAAATGCAGGGATAATAGGTAGTCATCTAAATAACATAACCAATCCTTGGGTAGGATATGTGTGAAGTGAACAACATGTAAGTGCTATCGCAGTGACATTTAAGCAAATGAAGAGGTTATATATATGAACTAGCAAGATACCCGTGCTGCGCTACGGTATTATACTGAAATTTATAATTGAATGCTTATTGTTTTAGATATATAATCCGCCGAAATTCGCGATCTGACTCGTTTTCTGCGAGAATCCACCAAAATTCCCCATCTGACTCGTTTTCTATTATCTTACGGCACGTTTCCTCCCATTTTTCAATCTTCCTTTCCAGCAATCGATTTCGTACTTCCCGGGCTAGGCTCAGGTATTCCTCCCGGTCAGTTGGGTCCATAAATCTTTGCCATCTTTTCCTATACTCATTTTTAATATGGATAAAATCCTTCAGGAGATCCGGCGTGGTGTCATATTGGGTGCCTTGGCGGCACTAAACCCGCGGCCGGACTGCATTCTTAGTCATTACCCGTCCAGGAGCCGTTTCCAGCACGATCCGCACATTTGACGACGGTCCGGAACATTATTATTATTATTATTATTATTACTATTATGTGTTGCTGGAATGGCTGATGACAGGGAAAACCGGAGTATCCGGAGAAAAACCTGTCCCGCCTCCGTTTTGTCCAGCACGAATGTCACATGGAGTGACTGGGATTTGAACCACGGAACCCAGCTGTGAGAGGCCGGCGCGCTGCAGCCTGAGCAACGGAGGCCTTATAAGTACATTAATAACAGTAAAATCAATTGGTCTCACCTCCTTCTACACCCCACCGCCGTTAAGTTTATTTACCGCCAACTCCCCACCAAAAAAATTAAAAGAAGGCTTGTTTCTTTATGTTTAAGGGAGATTCCAAACACCAATGTTCACGTCTATTACCTTCAGTTTTGAGATATAAGTATCCCCATAAAAATAATTTTTTTCACTTCATTTCACACTACCCCCCCCCCCCTCTCCAAGTGAATTTTCCCGCAAAAAATACTTGTTTCTTTAAGAGTCAAGGATCTTCCAAATACCAATTATCACGACTCTAACTTCTTCAGTTTTTGATTTATGTGTCCTCATGAAAGGCATTCAACTCCTTTACACTCCCGCCCTCCAAGATGGTTTCCTCCTAAAACGCGTTTTTCTTTGTTTTTTAAAGGAGATCCAAATACGAATTTTCACGTCTATAACAACTTTAGTTTTTATTACATGTATGTATTCTCATACAATTAAGTCAATTCATTTTTCATTTCTTTCACCCCCCCCCCCTTTCATTGGATTTTCTGAGAATACGTGTTTCTTTGCTTTTAAAGCAGATTGCAAATATCAAATTTCACGTCTGTAACATCTTCATTTTTGAGATATCAGTAGCCTAATTAAAAGAATTCAACATTTTCAGTCACTTTTACCCCTCCCCCCCTCCACCCAAGTGGTATTTCCGAAAACTAAAAATACACGTTTCTTTATGTTTAATAGAGATAAAAAATACCATTTTTCACTTCTGTAACACAATAAGTTTTTTAGATATACTGTAAAAATCCTCATTTTAAAATTTCACCCCTTTTCAGTTCCCCTTAAGTGGAGTTTCCAAAAACAAATCACCTATGTTCCTTTACATTTACAGGAGATTCCAAACACCCACTTTTTACGTCTGTAACATTTTACGTTTCCAAGATATTCTTTCAAAAAATTCACCCCAATTTGTCACTCTTGTTTAACCGCCATTAAATGGATTTTCCTATTGGGATTTACAGGAAACAAAAAGATACGTGTTTCTTTATTTTTAGAGGAGATTCTAACTACCAATTTTTACATCTGTAAATTTTAAAGTTTTAAGATGTAGACACACTCATTTTAAAAAATTCACCCCCCTTTTCACCCCCCAATATTTGGATTTTCCAAAAACGAAAAAATACGTGTTTCTGTATTTTTAAAAGAGATCAAAAATACCAATTTTCAGGTCTGTAATATATTCAGTTTCTGAGATATAAGTAGCCTCATTAAAGGCATTCAACCCTTTTTTCACCCCTTCTCACTCCTCCTATTGCGATTTTCCGAAAACAAAAAAATACATGTTTCTTTATTTCTAATGAAGATTCTAAATACCAATTTTTACATCTGCAAACTTTTAAAGTTTTGAGATATAGATACACTCATTTTAAAATTTCACCCCCCTTTTCACCCCCTTAGCGACGGAATATCCAAAAATCCTCTCTTAGCGAGCACCTACATCTTAATATGAATATATCCCCAAAATTTCATTTCTTTATGTCCAGTAGTTTTGGCTCGGCGATGATGAATCAGTCAGTCAGTCAGTCAGTCAGTCAGTCAGTCAGTCAGTCAGTCAGTCAGTCAGTCAGGACAAGTTATTTTATATATATAGATTATGAGATCTATATCGATAGAATAGTTAAGGTTATATGTGAGTAAGGGTTAATATCTTATAGTGTGGTGATTATACAATGCCGTATAAAATCATAATTGAATTATATGTGGATATGAGAGTAATATGAAGTGAAACTGAGATTGATTGAGAAGAAATGGATTAATCAAGTGAATAGATGATTAGATAATTCTGTGCGTCAAGTTAAGGTACAAATGGGGATTATTTGCAAGAGAAAGAAGAAATATGATATCGAGATATGAAGAAAGTGACGTAGGAATTCTGAATGAATATGAAGAAGAATAAATAAATGTGATTTGTTTCATCGATAATGAAGGGAATAGTCATTCGTGAAGATAAAAAATAAGAATATTGTCACAATCTAGGGTCAGTAATATACTTGATACCATGATGCGCAATCGTTGACAGGTATTCCATATCCAACGTGTGTGTAAAAAACGTATGATGTTCATAAGGAGTTAAGGCACTAGTAAATCATCGAAACAGTTCATTATAGGGAAAGTTCAGTAGGATATTAATTAGAAATTAACCCATATCTCTACCATAATGTTGAATATTCGCTGAAGAAGTACAGGGCACTTAATTTTATGCACAAGGATTATGAGTTTTCATATATAATACCAGAAGGTAAAATAATTGATAGTCTTAATGAATAATACTCTATACCCATTTTAATAAATAACAATAAGTGAGGTATTGGAATTCAATTAATCATCTGACTTTAGATCTCATCAGACACATTTATATAGTTGAAATAATTTTTAAGATTTATAAGATGAATGATATCCCTTTGAGTTGATAAGTGATAATAGATCATAATATAAAATTAGCGCATAATGTGATTGATTTAGTACTTATCGTTTTCCTGATGCATCCATAAAGCAGAATACCAGAATGATAACAATCTTACCCTCATCCTAAATAAATAAATAAGTAAATAAACAAGAAGAGAAATAATCGATGCTGAAATGTAATATTTTCCTAAGAAGATTTGTAAATATTTCGAGAAACTTTGACTGAAGTTTAGGGATGTTTACTTTCATACATATAATTAATGATACAAAGATATTGATGCGACTTCATTTTAATGATTTAAGTTGTACAGAATCATTTTAATTTTCTTGTTGTAGATAATTATGATTGCAATTTAATCAAAGATCGTTGATACTACAATGAAATTTAACTAATGAATTTTCAAAGGAGATGGTAATTCTTTTTAACTATATTACTTTCTTTTCCTTAATTTTCTCAGAATTTGAATAAATAGATATGATGAAAATATATTGGTATTTATGGTTATACTCTAGTATAAGAAATATATTCGTACATTCATTTTTAATTTAATATATATGCGGAATTATTTTTTAACATAGTTGATAGTCCGCGCGATGGAGACGTCCCTCGGTGTTGGCGATAAATGAAAGGTCATCACAACTTTTACGAATCCACGAAAAGAAGATCAACTTTGATAAGCAATTGAACCTAAGCAAGCTAGTCTGGATTTCTTCGCGACCCGCCCTGGACGCAGGAAAGGCGCAATATAGTTTTGTTGATCACACAAGGCCGTTTGTATCCCCATTTATAACGCCTGGAAGGTATGCATGGCCATTTAACAGCATAGACGAACAAGCCATTCCAGTGCACAGACACCTGTGTTATCGTTGCTGTAAAGCGGTTTGTGGCTTCACCCGGCCGAATATTCCTGCTGTACGGATTACAGTGCGAACGGACTTATGTCCCACCAGATACTATCCTCTGATACTCCTTGTCGCTTCACTACCATTTATTTGGAATACCTCTTTCATGTCTTTATTGTAGAAAATGCATTAATTTCTTTCCTTATACAATAAAAATATTCTTGTTGAAAGTGCACGGAATTAGGAACCACTTAAAGAAACTTCAATGGAACTTGAGACATTATTTTTCCTCGTGCTAAAGCTTGCGCAACTGCGATTTATTGTATTATTCCAGACAATATTTTTTGAGACGTGTGCATAAAATAATCTTGGCTGCTTATCTCAAGGGCTGTTGTGGTGAACAAGGTCTATGCTGACAGCGCAGGGCCTCATCGATCTGCTCTCCACCCCCCCCCCCTCTTCATATCTGCCGGACTGTGCTAGCACGATACCTACACGCCACTATACAACTTTATACCAATATCGTTAAAATGTAGATTAAGCTGCCTTCTTGCTATGCTGTGGTTCCAGGCTATAGTCCGCAGTTCTGCTACTTTATACTGCAGAAATTTAAAATGATAAATGATCTTAAGGAACGCAGAGACGCCCTGAAATGCTCTCTTTATCATGCATTCGTGCCAGAAAACTACTGGCACCCTAAAATATAAATACACACATCAAAAAGAGGTTTGCATCACCTTGGTGCTAAGAGGTCCTGAACCATTACATACAAATGGAATAGACATATACACAAAACAACATTTCAGCACTCTTTATTGCTCATGAAAACTACACATTGCTAGTTGTACAATCATATAGCTAGGCTTTCTGAAGTTGTGGTCCAGATTTCAGCATACAGTATAACCTCTAATACCCAGTAGCACGTTCTCTTGCATTGATGCATGCCTTTATTCGTCGTGGCACTTGTTCATCAAGGCACTGTTGGTCCAGATTGTCCCACTTCTCAATGGCGATTCGGTGTAGACGTCTCAGATTGGTTGGTGGGTCACCTCGTCCAAGAAGAGCCCTTTTCAATGTATCCCAGGCATGTTCGATAGGATTCATATCTGGAGAACACTCGGGACATGTCGTTATCATGAAGGAACTCATTCACAAGATGTGCACGATGAGGGCTAGAATTGCCGCCCATGAAGACGAATGCCTCTCCGAAATTCTGCCGATATGGTTGCACTATAGGTCGGAGGATGTCATTTCTGTATCGTATAGCCGTTTCGGCGCCTTCCATGACCACCAGTGGCGTACGTCGGCCCCACATGATGCCACCCCAAAACATCAAGGAACTACCATCTTGCTGCACTCGCTGAGCAGTGTGTCTAAGACGTTCAGCCTGACCAGACTGCCTCCAAACACGTCTCCGACGATTTATCTGGTTGAAGGCATATGCGACATTCATCTGTGAAGAGAAAATGATGCCAATTCCGACGGGTCCATTCGGCATGTTGTTGGGCCCATGTTACCGCGCTGCGTTGTGTCTAGGTTGCAAAGGTGGGCTTCGCCATGGACGTCGGGAGTGAAGGTGTGCATCATGCAGCCTATTGTGTACAGTTTGAGTCGAAACCGAAGTCCTGTGGCTGCACGAAATGCAATATTTAACATGGTGGCGTTGCTTTCAGGGTTCCTCCGAGCTGAATTTCGTAAGTAGCGGTCATCAACTGCAGTCATGGCCCTCGGGCGGCCTGAGCGAGACATGTCATCGACAATTCCTGTATCTCTGTACCTCCTACATGTCCGAACAACATCGCTTTGGTTCACTCGGAGACGCCTGGAAACTTCCTTTGATGAGAGTCCCTGCTGACACAACGTAACAATGCGGATATGATCAAACTGCGGTATCGGCCTTGAACTACAGTCAACACGAGCAGTGTACCTCCTTCCTGGTGGAATGACTGGAACTGATCGGCTGTCGTACGCACTCCGTCTAACAGGCCCTGCTCATGCATGGTTGTTTACATCTTTGGGCAGGATTAGTGACATCTAGGAACAGTCAAAGGGACTGTGTTCTTGATGCAATGCGTCAGAGTTCCGGCGATCTTGGAACCGAGGTGATGCAACACTTTTTTTTATGAGTGTGTAGATTATACCGGACAACGCACAAGAGCCAAGCACCTGATCTGAGAGTGGGGAAATGTGTATTTTTTAGCTACGTTGATCCTTATATCGCCCACCCTGCATTGTAGGGGTAGCATGCCTGCCTCCTACCCGGAGGCCCCGGGTTCGATTCCCGGCCAGGCCAGGGTTTATTATCTGGATCTGTGGGCTGGTTCGAGGTCCACTCAGCCTACGTGATTACAATTGAGGAGCTATCTGACGGTGAGATAGCAGCCCCGATCTCTAAAACCCCGAGTAACGGCCGGGAAGTTTCGTCGTGTCAATCACACGACACCTCGCTATCTGCGGGTCTTCGGGCTGAGCAGCGCTCGGTTGGTAGGCCAAGGCCCTTTGGGGCTGTTGCGCCATGGGGTTTTGTTTTATTCTTATACCAAAACAAACGTTATCTTCTTCTTTCCCTCCTTTTTCCGCACCGTGGCGGGTTCATAGATGTGATCTGTGTCGCACAAGAGGTGTAATTAAGACAAAAAAGCACAGTCCCCGAACTAGAACAAATCCCCGACCCGACTGGGAATCCAACCGAAGACTTTCTGAACCAACGGCCACTACACTGACCATTCAGTCAACGGACTGGAATAATAATAATGATGATAATAATAATAATAATAATAATAATAATAATAATAATAATAATAATAATAATAATAGCGCAGCAGTCCACTAGTGCTTCAACTGCCAAGACGTCAGATCGATTGATGATACTGGAGTACCACGTAATCAACGTCACGGCATCCTCAGTCGTATCGCTTTGCTTTCTCGACTAAGTTCGCTGTGTCAATAACACTTACGAGGCTAACACTCTGTCACAAATTTAAAATACGGATCTAGAATGGCCGTGAATCGAACCTTGGCCCTCAAGGAAAGAGGTAGGCATGTTACTCCTACACTGCGGTTCTGTAACAAATAATAATAATAATAATAATAATAATAATAATAATAATAATAATAATAATAATAATAATAATAATAATAATAATTGTTACGGAGATACCTTGTTTTACAGAGGTGAAAGAAGGTGCGGGCATGAAAGGGTGGATATAAGAAAACTGAAAGATTGATTTAAAACTTTAAAATTGGCGGTTTTATTTCTATCCCCTTTTTTTTCTTTTCTCTTTTCAAATGTTAAATTTTAACAAAAACAATTCGCTAAGCGAATAACAAAATCTCAGGTACAAAAATGATCTCGAGAAGTAATATTATGAATTCATAGAACAATTAAACAGCATTAGTTAACAATACTAGCTTGAAGCTCCAACCTTGCCAATGTGACAAGAGTAACCACTGTTCCATTCAATAATATATCTTACAAGAGCACCTTTGCTCCATAGAATTATCTAGGAGACAACTCTCCAAACATTATGATATTCAACCTTTGCATTAATAGGAAGAGCTTCTTTGCTCTACAATTTTACACTTAGGAATCTATTTCCGAAAATTTACACTTTTCAAGTCTATCAAAGGCATAGCCTACATTTCACAAAATTTCACTATCATAATAGCTGAACAGTCTGGTATCTTTAACATGAAAAGTAATGGCATCGATTTTAACAGAACCGGGCGAGTTGGCCGTGCGCTTAGGGGCGCGCAGCTATGAGCTCGCATCCGGGAGATAGTGGGTTCGAATCCCACTGTCGGCAGCCCTGAAGATGGTTTTCCGTGGTTTCCCATTTTCACACCAGGCAAATGCTGGGGCTGTACATTAATTAGGGCCACGGCCGCTTCCTTCCCATTCCTAGGCCTTTCCTGTCCTATCGTCGCCATAAGACCTATCTGTGTCGGTGTGACGTAAAGCAAAATAGCAAAAAAAAGATTTTAACAGGGGGAGCACGTACCCATTCTACAAGGCCTTTGGTAAAAACAAAAGGTTAACTTACTGGCCCACAAACCAAATTGGAAAGGAGGCGATCTCTTGCACTCGTAGAAATTTACTGTAATTAAATGCATAAAACCCCTAGTTGGGCTTATGACCCGACGTTACAGAGGCTAAGCCCATACTACTGAGGTGACTAGAAGGATAGAATATTTAAGTTACGGAAATTATAACATAGAAAAGGTTACAAAATCATAGTCACCTCAAAAGCCAGTTGAAAGGGAATTCTAGAAGGTACCTCACTCTCTATTTCCTAATTTCGGTAAAGTTCTTTCGACTAGTCTGAAATTTACACTGGAGAAAAGAAAAGTTACATTACTAGGACATGGAACCTTCCACTCGAGTTAGTTTTCAAAGACTATCACATGATTATATTGAATCTGCCATTACCTTGAGCTGGTAGACCTCCCAAAGATGGACGAGGCGTCTCCGCCTCCTTTATAAACAAACTCTAGACTGGAGCGATCACTAAGACCACCTGGTCCGAAAAATGTACCAGCTTTTATAGTCGAAGGGAAAGTTCCAGAAAACTCTGGGCTAAGGCCCTGACCCACCCCCAATTCTTATTGGATAATCAAATAAATACCAGAAAATTTTGATTGGTAGAAAAACAAATGTACAAATTTTTTCATTGGCCAACATCCTAAGTTGGCGGGAAGAGATAGAAAAGTTGTAAACTTTTGAACATGAAAAAACAAAAACTAGCATTCCAGTTTAGGAAACCTTTACATACAAAATTTCCCTTGAATTTTAATGCTTAATCTTCACCCCAGAGGGCACGACATAAGTTTATAGTAGCGACATCTGTTGAGAAATGTACAAACTTCTTGCACTAGACAAGTTCGGCTCGCCAGATGCAGGTCTTTTGGTTTGACGACGGGTAGGCGACCTGCGCGTCGTGATGAGGATGAAATGATGATGAAGACGACACATACACCCAGCTCCCGTGCCAGCGAAATTAACCGATTATGGTTAAAATTTCCGACCCTGCCGGGAATCGAATCCGGGACCCCTATTACCAAAGGTCAGCACGCAACCATTTAGCCATGGAGCCGGACTGCAAAATTTTAGAAAACATTAGTTGAATTCTGCATAGATTTAACTCAACATAACTTAAACAAGCATAAAGTTATACATTTCAGACGATTTAACTGATACGAGATATTAGAATATGACAATAATAATAATAAAACAACACATGACAATTTTTCGTATATTATTACAATATTACCAACAGTCTTCAAACGTGTAACTTGAAATGGTACAAATGACAAATAAATTGGCGTAAAATGAAATCCCCCCGCCAAAAAAAAAATTAAAAATGAAATAGGTGTATGGCTTTTAGTGCTGGGAGATCCCAGGAAGGGTTTGGCTCGCTAGGTGCTGGTCTTTTGATTTCACTCCCGTAGGCGACCTGCGCGTCGTGATGAGGATGAAATGATGATGAAGACAACACACACACCCAGCCCCCGAGGCAGGGAAATTAACCAATGATGGTTAAATTTCCCGACCCTGTCGGGAATCGAACCCGGGACTCCTGTGACCAAAGGCCAGCACGCTAACCATGTAGCCATGGAGCCGGACATGAAATTCACCAACACCAGGAAGAGGATTTTTTAACAAGTTGCTTTACGTCGCACCATCACAGATAGGTCTTATGGCGACGATGGGAGAGCAAAGGACTAGAAGTGGGAAGGAACCGGCCGTGGCCTTATTTAAGGTACAGTCCCAGCATTTGCCTAGTATGAAAATGGGGAAACCACAGAAAACCATCTGAAGGGCTGCCGACAGTGAGCTTCGAACCTACTATCTCCTGAATGCATATCAAAGCAGTGCACCCCTAACCGTACGGCCAACTCACTCGGTAGTTTAGAGGAATGCAATTTAGGCAAAGCAATTTTCTAGGTAAAATTTATTTGATCAACCTCTAGTGACCCTATATACACTGACTGACAGAGCAAATGCAACACCAAGAAGGAGTGGTCAGAACTTTATGCCAATCGCAGGGTAGACTGACGTCACTGAGGTATGCTCATGATGTGAAATGCGCCGCTGTGCTGCGCACGTAGCGAACGATAAATGGGACACGGCGTTGGCGAATGGCCCACTTCGTACAGTGATTTCTCAGCCGACAGTCATTGTAGAACGTGTTGTCGTGTGCCACAGGACACGTGTATAGCTAAGAATGCCAGGCCGCCGTCAACGGAGGCATTTCCAGCAGACAGACGACTTTACGAGGGGTATGGTGATCGGGCTGAGAAGGGCAGGTTGGTCGCCTCGTCAAAACGCAGCCGATACCCATAGGGATGTGTCCACGGTGCAGCGCCTGTGGCGAAGATGGTTGGCGTAGGGACATGTGGCACGTGCGAGGGGTCCAGGCGCAGCCCGAGTGACGTCAGCACGCGAGGATCGGCGCATCCGCCGCCAAGCGGTGGCAGCCCCGCACGCCACGTCAACCGCCATTCTTCAGCATGTGCAAGACACCCTGGCTGTTCCAATATCGACCAGAACAATTTCCCGTCGATTGGTTGAAGGAGGCCTGCACTCCCGGCGTCCGCTCAGAAGACTACCATTGACTCCACAGCATAGACGTGCACGCCTGGCATGGTGCCGGGCTAGAGCGACTTGGATGAGGGAATGGCGGAACGTCGTGTTCTCCGATGAATCACGCTTCTGTTCTGTCAGTGATAGTCACCGCAGACGAGTGTGGCGTCGGCGTGGAGAAAGGTCAAATCCGGCAGTAACTGTGGAGCGCCCTACCGCTAGACAACGCGGCATCATGGTTTGGGGCGCTATTGCGTATGATTCCACGTCACCTCTAGTGCGTATTCAAGGCACGTTAAATGCCCACCGCTACGTGCAGCATGTGCTGCGGCCGGTGGCACTCCCGTACCTTCATGGGCTGCCCAATGCTCTGTTTCAGCAGGATAATGCCCGCCCACACACTGCTCGCATCTCCCAACAGGCTCTACGAGGTGTACAGATGCTTCCGTGGCCAGCGTACTCTCCGGATCTCTCACCAATCGAACACGTGTGGGATCTCATTGGACGCCGTTTGCAAACTCTGCCCCAGCCTCGTACGGACGACCAACTGTGGCAAATGGTTGACAGAGAATGGAGAACCATCTCTCAGGACACCATCCGCACTCTTATTGACTCTGTACTTCGACGTGTTTCTGCGTCATCGCCGCTCGCGGTGGTCCTACATCCTACTGAGTCGATGCCGTGCGCATTGTGTAACCTGCATATCGGTTTGAAATAAACATCAGTTATTCGTCCGTGCCGTCTCTGTTTTTTCCCCAACTTTCATCCCTTTCGAACCACTCCTTCTTGGTGTTGCATTTGTTCTGTCAGTCAGTGTATATCATATCTGATACGTCATGTGTTTTATTGTTTTCTGACTCAGACAGTTAGTGTAACTTGTGGTGATACATTCTGCGTTGTATGTTTGTAATGATTGTGTCTTCTTCTATTGCATGGTATAGGTGGCTGTGCGGTGTTAATATCAAAACTTGATATAGTCCCGAACGTACCATATATGATACAACCAAAAATAACCCTAGAACCTCTCTCAAATATTTCAAAAATACTGTTTTTACAGGTATATCGTATTTTGCCCCTTAATATCAAACTTCGTCCGTCTTTGTGGTGTAGTGGTTAGTGTGATTAGCTGCCACCCCTGGAGGCCCGAGTTTGATTCCCGGCTCTGCCACGAAATTTGAGAAGTTGTACGAGGGTTGGAACAGGGTCCACTTAGTCTCGGGAGGTCAACTGAGTAGAGCGGGGTTCGATTCCCACCTAAGCCATCCTCGAAGTGCTTTTCCGTGGTTTCCTACTTCTTCTCTAGGTAATGCCGGGATGGTACCTAACTTAAGACCACGATCGTTTCCTTCCCTCTTACTTGTCTATCCCTTCCAATCCTCCCATCCCCTCACAAGGCCCCTGTTCAGCATAGTAGGTGAGGCCACCTGCGCGATGTACTGATCCTTCTCCCCAACTGTATCCCCGACCCAAAGTCTCATACTCCAGGACACTGCCCTTGAGGCGATAGAGGTGGGATCCCTCGCCGAGTACAAGGGGAAAACCAACCCTGGAGGTTAAACGGATTAAGAAAGAAAGAAAGGAAGAAAGAAAGAAAGAAAGCAAGAAAGAAAGAAAAAGAATATCAAACTTAACAGAAAAAATGAAGTAAATGTCAAAATTACCCCCACCCCACATAACCCTCAAAGTTTGCCCCCCGCCTAAAATATTATTTTTGCAAATTTATCTTATTTTGTTATCTACGAGCTATTTAAAAATTAACCTTTTTTTAAAAATATTTCAATTTGGCCTTGAGTCTTAAGAGGCTATAGTTTCCACGTCACAGGTTCAAGTAAGCGCGAGAAGAAATGCGACATGGTGGTACGTGACTGCTGTACTCGTCGCGATTTCGAATGCAAGTAAGTATACAAACGTGCATGCACTGTATCGTACAGGTGCCGTATGTCATTTTGTGGGATGGAATTCCATGCCTGTTGCACTTGGGTCAGTCAAATTAGCAACCGTTAATACCGGTATTGAATGATGCCAGATTTGTCGTTGAGCAAGTGTCTTCTCTCAAATCTGGGTACCATCTTGGATGACCAACGTAACTCCAAACAGTAGATAATATCTAGAATTGAGCAGGCCAGGAAACAATTCATTACCATGAAGAAATTCTTTGTGATGTCAGATCTCAGTCTCCAACTACGAATTCGTATGATCCGCTGCTATATATTTTCTGTTCTCCTATATGGATGTGAAAGCTGGACTCTGGATCCAATCATAGAAAAACGTATTGATGCCTTCGAAATGTTCCTGTATCACCGTCTCTTGCGGATATCCTGGGTAATGAAAATCTCAAATGCCGAGGTCCTTCGTCGGATGAAAAAGCAAAAAGAACTACTGCTCACCATAAAACAGAGGAAAACGCAACATCTAGGACATATCATGAGAGGTATCAGTTATTACAGCTTATTATCGAAGGGAAGATACAGGGGAAGAGATCTGTTGGGAGAAGAAGAAATTCATGGCTGAAAGACCTTCGAAGATGTTACTGCTGTACTTCAGAAGTGGCATACCATTCTGCGCTGTCAAGATCAGAGCTAGTTACGTGGATCGCCAACCTCCGCTCGGAGACGGCGTCTTAAAGAAGAAGAATCTATACTAATATAAAGAGGTAAAGTTTGTTTGTATGTAATGGCTAATCTCAGGAACTACTGGAACGATTCTATAAATTATTTCACTAATAGAAAGATACATTATCACTGAGTGCAATAGGCTATATTTTATTTTCAAAACAATTCGAGGGAGGGGGCGACGTGGGGAGATATAAAAATACTAGGCTAATAGGGCGAAATATCGAATTTGTCGTACAAGGACAAGATAAAGCTCATTTTAAGCCCCTTGAGGCAAAGAACAAAACTCGGTAAGCCCTACGGGCCCGAAAACCATGTTTTAAGGCCCTAAAACCAACCGTTATTGAGATATTGACACCACACTACCCCTGCTCTGGGAATCGGATAAAGAAATGAACTGCCGTAACCATGGTACCATCAGCTCCAGTATGCTTACAGCAGCGAGATTATCTACAATATATCACAAAAACCTAACACGTTACAGACATTTAAAAAAATTGTATTTGGAATCACCTTTAAAATAAAAGAACACTAATTTTTGTTTTCAGAAAATCCACTTAAGGGGTGAGGGTTGAAAAGAAGTGTAGAAGGAGTTAAATTCTTTATATGAGGATACATATATCTCAGGAACGAAAGATGTTACAGACGTTAAAATTGGTAGGCCGTACTTGCAATCTCTTTTAAAAGTAAATGAACGCACTTTTTCCGGAAAATCCACTTAAGGGGATGAAACATTTTTAAAAAGCGGGTGATATTTTAACATGAGTATCTTCTCTTCTACTGATTTTCCCACACCTGTGGGGTCGCGGGTGCGAACTGTGTCGCACATGTAGATTTGACGCTGTTTTACGACTGGATGCTCTTCCTGACACCAACCCTATGTGTAGGGATGTAATTACTATTGCGTATTTCTATTGTGGTTGATAATGTGGGTGTGTTGAGTGAATATGAAGAGGAGAGTGTTAAGACAAACACAAACAAACTGTCCTCGAGCCAGAATAATTAATCACACGCGATTAAAATATCCGACCCAGCCGGAATCGAAACCGGAACCCTGTGAACCGAAGGCCTCAACGATCAACTCTCGGCCAAGTAGTGGGGCAGTTTTTAAAATGAGTATATCTACAGTATATCTCAAACTTAACATGTTACAGGCGTGAAAATTGGTATTTGTAATTTCCTTTAGAAATAAAGAAACCCCCTTCTTTAAACTGTTTTTCACATGTAGAGTTCCATGTCGCATGTTCCGGATTTAGCTCTAACAGTAGCTTGGACATCTTAGCCCCAAAAGTCAATGCCACAAACGTGGTTTACAAAGAGGTTCTGGCGTAAATAAAATGCAATTTTTCGGCGAGTTTTTATACTTTAGGGATTTTTAGATAATGTCTTAGTGCAGTACCGAGGAACAATTCATTTTATCGACTTACGAAATCCTCGCTAGCGAAGCCGTGGGTAACAGCTAGTCTATATAAAAGAACATGTCGTGACTGATTGACTGACTGACTCATTTATCATCGCCGAGCCAAAACTACTGGACATAAAGGAATGAAATTTTGAAGATACATTTATCTTACACTGTAGGTGCTCGCTAAAGGAGGATTTTTGGATACTCCGTCGCTAAGGGGGTGAAAAGGAGGGTGAATTTTTAAAATGAGTGTATCTATATCTCTAAACTTTACAGATGAAAAAATTGGTATTTCGAATCTCCTTTAAAAAGAAACACGTAACTTTTTTGTTTTTGAAAATCCAATTAATGTTTGTTAAAGAGGAGTGACAAATGGGGTGAATTTTTAGAAATTTTTAAAATTAGTGTATCTGTATCTCAAAACTTCAAAAGTTTACAGATATGAAAACTGGTATTTAGAATCCCCTTTAAAAATAAAGAAACACGTATTTTTTGTTTTCGGAAAATCCCACTAGGAGGGGTGAAAAAGGGTGAAAAATGGGTAAATGCCTTTAATTAGGATACTTGTATCTCAGAAAATTAAGATATTACAGACCTGAAAATTGGTATTTGGAATATCCTTTAAAGAAATACGTATTTTTTGTTTTTGGAAAATCCAATTAACGGGGGTTAAACTGGAGTGACAAGTGGGGTGAATTTTTAGAAATTCTTAAAATCAGTGTATCTAAGACTTCAAAGTTTACAGATGTAAAAATTGGTATTTAGAATCTCCTTTAAAAATAAAGAAACACGTATTCTTTTGTTTTCGGAAAATCCCACTAGGAGAGGTGAAAAAGGATGAAAAATGGGTTGATGCCTTTAGTGAGGATACTTATATCTCAGAAACGGAAGATATTACAGACCTGAAAATTGGTATTTGGAAATTCTTTAAAAAATAAAGAAATACGTATTTTTGGTTTTTGGAATATCTCAGAAACGAAAAATGTTACAGACGCAAGAAATATATTCGAAATCTCCTGTAAAAGTAAAGAAACATAGGTGATTTGTTTTCGGAAACTCCACTTAAGGGAAACTGAAAAGGGGGTGAAATTTTAAAATGAGCATGTCTACAGTATATCTCAAACACTTCACATGTTACAGAAGTGAAAAATGATATTTTAAATCTCCATTAAAAATAAACATGTATTTTTTGTTTGCGGAAAAACCACTTGGGTGGGGGTAAAAATGACTGAAAATGGGGTTGAGTTTTTTAATTAGGATACTGATATCTCAAAAACTGAAGATGTTACAGACGTGAACATTGGTATTTGGAATCTCCTTTAAAAATAAAGTCATATGTATTTTTTTCGGAAATCCACCTGAAGGAATGAGCGGGTGGGGGTGGGGGGATTTGATAAATTAGTAGAATTATTTGTATGAAGATACTATTATCCCCAAAACGAAAGATGTTGCAGACGAGAAAACTGGCATTTGGAATCTGCTTTAAAAGTAAAGAAACAGGTATTCCTTTCATTTCGGAAAATTCAATGATGGGGTGGGGTGAAAGAATTGAAAATTAATTGTTGAGGATACTTACATCTTAAAAAAACTAAAGTTGTTAGAGACGTGAAAACTGTTTTTAAAGGAGACCCAAATACCAAAGAAAAAACGTATTTTCTTTGCTATTTGTTTTACGTCGCACCGACGTAGCGTCTTACGGCGACGTTGGGATAGGAAAGGCCTAGGAATGGGAAAGAAGCGGCCGTGGTCTTAATTAAGGTACAGCCCCAGCATTTACCTGGTGTTAAAGTGGGAAACCACGGAAAACCATCTTCAGGGCTGCCGACAGTGGGGTCTGAACACACTATCTCCCGGATGCAAGAACGCATTTTTGGAGGAAAATCATCTTGGGGGCGGGGGTGAAAAGGAGTTTAATTCCTTTTATGAGGGGACATATCTCAAAAACATAATATGTTGCAGTCGTGATAATTGATATTTAGAAGATCCTTTACTAATAAAGAAAAAATATTTCCTCCCGAAAAATTCACTTAAGGGGGAGGGGAATGTGAAAGGAAGTGAAAAAAGTTAATTCCTTTTATGGGGATACTTGTATCTCAAAACTGAGGGTAACAGACGTGAACATTGGTATTTGGAATCTCATTTAAACAATAAGAAACACGCCTTCTTTTTTGGGGGGAGGGAGTAAATCAACTTAACGGCGGTGGGGTGAAAAATGAGTTGAGACCAATTGATTTTACTGTTCATAATGTACTTGATTCTAATCATAAACCGATCGTTTTTAATCTTTCCTGGGTTCGTTTTCAAGAGCCATATTTCCCTTTCGAGAACTTAAAGTTAGATTACAGTAGATTCTCCTAGCAAATAAAAAAAAAAAATTAACAGATTTGAAGTAAACGATAGGAGTAATATTTTCCGTGCAATTGTTCACCTCTATAATAAGGTCAATAATGCACGGAAGTATATCATTCGTATCGCCAGAAATCCCGCGCACTTGCCTACGCGCGACAATGGTGCTGGTCACATTGTCAGCAATGACAATGGCAGCAGATGTAATTTACCGCCAAGTAGCGGTCTCGCATATTGCTGCGGGGTCCAGAACATCTAATAATAATAATAATAATAATAATAATAATAATAATAATAATAATAATAATAATAATAATAATAATAATAATGTTCTGGACCGTCGTCAAAATGAGCGGGCCGCGCTGGAAACGGGTGCTGGCCGGGTAATGACTACGAATGCAGGCCGGTCGCGGGTTCAGTACCGCCAAGGCACTCAAGACGACACCAAGCCGGATCCCCTCAAGGATTTGATCCATATTAAAAATGCTGATAGGAAGAGATGGCAAAGATTTAGGAACCCAACTGACCGGGCAGAATACCTGGAGGTAGCTCGGGAAGTACGAAGTCGATCGCTGGAAAGAAAGATTGAAAAATGGGATGAACTTTGCCGTAATCTCTCATAAAACGAGTCAGATCGCGAATTTTGGCAGATTCTCTCAGGAAAGGAGTCAGATCGCGAATTTCGGCGGATAATATATAAAACGTTAAGCATTCAATTATAAATTTGCGTATAATACCGTAGCGAAGCACGGGTATCTCGCTAGTACCCCATATGTGCTCAATGGGTGAAAGATATGATGATCACGCAGGCCAAGGCAACTGGTCGACACTCTGTAGAGCACGTTGGGTGACAGCAGCGGTATGAGGATGAGCATTATCCTGTTGGAAAACACTGACATAAATACTGCGAATGAATGGTTCAATCACCAGTCTAACGTACAAATCCACTACCAAGGTTCCTGGGACGACGACGAGAGTGCTCCTGCTGTCAAAGGATATCGCTCCCCAGACCATAACTCGTAGTGTAGGTCCAGGGTGTCGATGCCGCAGACACCTTGGTTCCAACCGCTCACCTGGACTCCTCCTTACCGACCATCACTGGCACCAAGACAGAAACGGCTCTCATCTGAGAACACAACAGATCTCCACTCCGCCCTCGAATGAGTTCTAGTTTGACGCCACTGAAGTCTCAGATGGCATCGATTCGGAGTTAGTGCAATGAACGCTACAGGACGTCTGGCTCAGAACTGTCCCTCAAGTAATCGATTTGTTACAATTCGTTGTGTCATTCTGGTGCCAACTGAAGCTCTAATGGCTTCTGCAGATGCAGTACGATCTAACACAGCCATGAGGCGAATACGGCAGTCTTCCCACTCCGTAGAGGTCCGTGTGCGGCCGGACCCCGGTCTTCTTGAAACAGCACCTTCCCGTCACCATTGTTGCCAACACTGATGCTCTGTATATATTTGCCTGGTGTGGAAATGGGAACCACGGAAAACTATCTTCAGGACTCCTGACAGTGGGACTAGGTGGTGGTTGTAGTGATTGTTGCTTTACGAGGAAGTACAACTTGGCAACAATCCTCTATATAACATTAATCACAGGCAAAAAATGGAGGGGATCCGACATTTCAAAAAATGAAGGTATCGGCCAAAGGAAGACAAGGGTCACGAAGGGTGTGAAAATGAAAGACTCCCTAGGAATCGCAAACCTAATACCGTCGGGGTCGGAAAGAACAAGAGTTGACCAAGGGAGATCGGATAGGATAGATGAAAGTGAGGAGCCTGGCACAAGTAAGTGGAAGCAATACCAGGATTCAGCTGAGGGCCCCGTGGTCGCCAATCCACGATCCGAATTTAAGAACCACCGGAACCCGTTTTAGTCGCCTTTTACGACAGGCAGGGGATAAATGTGGGTGTTATTGTACCGTCCCCACCCACAGGGGGGAGTGGGTCGAACGCACTATCTTCCGAATGCAAGCTCACAGCTGCGCGTCCCTAACCGCGCACTGTGTACATCCCCGCCAAGCCTTTCTCCAATATCGCAGAAATAACATCGACCTTCCCGTAGCCCTATTACACTGCCTCGTTCAAACTCAGTAAGCTGCTGATACAGCCTTCTTCGTCTCCTTAAAGAGATGTTACAAAGGTTTGAGGGTGATCGAATACGTCAGCCCCGTGTTGGTAGATTTACCGGCACGTAAAATAACTCTTGTGGGACAAAATTCCGGCAACTCGGCGTCTCCGAAAACCGTAAAATTAGTTCGTGGGACGTGAAACCAATAGCATTATTCCTCTTCTTTCATCGATTTTGACCACCTTGGGACACGTAAAATAACCCACTGCATTCATTTGGCTGCACTCCATTACTTTTGTTTTGGAGTTTTCTTCATCTTGTACTCCTTCTCCTAGAATGCCAATACCACTCAGCAATTTATTCCAGATCTTGTGCAGACTCAGATAAAATAACAATATCAATGACAAATCTCATTTTCTCCTTGGATTTTTATTCCTTTTTTGGATTCCTCTTTGATTTTCTTCTTTATAAAAGAGTTATAACAAAAACAAAAAAGAGAAACGTACTTAGAATTCTGCACTTCAGCATTCATGCAACGACTATGAGATTAGTGTAACAGATTTTATCCTTAAGAATATATTGCCATACACCCACACTTTTCCATAAAAATAAATACGACTAGAGTTACGAAGCCAGTCAAACTTATTCAACCGCAAATGCTTAGTAAACAGCCTCTGAGTTTGTCTGGAATGAAAATAGAGAACCACGCTTTCTCCATCTACCGAATGCAGACTTACGGCTACTCGACTCGTACTACAAAGTCATCTCACTCGTTCGGTCGTTACTGGATATTTTTCCAGGGTGTGCTTTGCATATAACATGGAACAATATGAAGCATGCAGTATGCAACATATACAGGATGTATTCGTGATGATGTTACAAATTTTCAGGGATGATGGAGGATGGCAAATGGATATATTTGAGATGAGGAACCGTAGTCAGAAAACGTTAGAGTCAAAAGTTATTAATAATCCAAGTTGCTTAACGTCCCTCTATTCTTAACAACAGCAGTGTACCTAGCAGTACTCAGATAAATGCAGGGTGTTTGGACAATATAATACTTTGTAATATGTATATTAATATTCGCTATGTTACAAAACTGGTTGTTTCCGAGGCTGCACGAAGACAACTTAACTTTTCAACAAGACGGAAGCACCCCTTCACTGGAGTCGCCACATGCGTGAATATCAGAATGAATCGATCGCTCCGCCTCCGTTCGGCTATTGGAGAAACGAATACTTAGTCTAGTTTATATTCATAGCCGCTAGATGTCAGTTTTCCTCTGTTTTGCTTGGTAACCGTCATATGTTTAAAAATGGCTACTCCGCAGCAGAAATAATTTTGTGTTCTGCAGTTTGCGAGGTGCAATTCCGTTATTACAGTGCAAAGACGTTTCAGGTTGAGGAACCAAATTGATCCTCGGAATGGGTGGAATATTCGCAGATGGTATCGACAGTTTGTAGATACAGGATGTGTATGCAAAGGAAAGAGTCCTGGCCACCCTCGTGTTCCTGAAGAAAATGTTGCACGAATTGAAACTGTTTTCCAACGTAGTCCTTCAAAATCAACTCATCATGCCAATCGGGAGATACAACTGCCTACAACAACAATTTGGCGTGTTTTGAGACGTCGGTTGGTTATGAAGCCGTACAAGTTACAACTGTTACAAGCTCTGCGTCCTGATGACAAAACGCAAACGTGTGGCATTTTGTAACGAGATTCTTGATGCTATTGGCAATAACACTTTCGCACAACGCATTGTGTTCAGTGATGAAGCGATTTTCCATGTTAGTGGTCAGGAGAACAAACACAATGTTCACAGAACATGTACGAGATTCTCCCTCGGAGGCTGCACGAAGACAACTTAATTTTTCAACAAGACGGAAGCACCCCTTCACTGGAGTCGCCACATGCGTGAATATCTGAATGATACTCTACCAAACCGTTGGATTGGTCGTCAAGGAGCTGGCGACTTAGCATGTCTCAGCTGGGCTCCACGGTCACCTGATTTGACACACCCTGTGACTTCTTCCTGTGGGGTTTCGTTAAAGATAACGTTTATGTACCACCACTCCCACAGAACCTGGAAGAGTTGAAGAACCGGATCCGTGCTGCCATAACATCAGTGACGAAGGAGATGCTTGCCCGAGTATGGGAGGAATTTGAGTATCGATGTGATATTGTTCGTGTCGCTGATGGAGGACATATGTAATCTGAACTTGAGAGGTTCGTAAATATGTGTGTGTAAAGTTTCATATTCGTCTGTCTTACAGTTTAATAAATACATGCATTAGAAATACGTACATTCTTTTTTAAACACTTTGTATTACCCACGTTCCTGGAACACATCCCCTTGCCCTTCGTCCAACATGGAGCCCCATCTCACTTTGGACTGGGGGTTCGTGAACACCTGATCAGACATTCCCTGCAAAGTGGATAGGAAGAAAGAGGTCCTGTTTCGTGGCCCGCTCGTTCACCTAATCTCACCCTACTTGATTTCTACTTGTGAGGCCATGTGAAAAGCCTTGTGTATGAGTCACCTGTCGAGACTGAAGAGGATCTGATGGCAAGAATTCTCGCTGCCTGCGATGCTGTTCAAACGACACCGGGGATATTCGAGCAGGTATGACAGAACTTTGTGCGACGATGCCATGCCTGCATTGACGCAGGGGGACGCCATTTCGTACATTTGTTGTAAATGGAGCAGCTAGTGAAACTTTTGCAGGTAAACGGACTTAAATGAGTAGAATTTTGCTAACTTTTGACTCGATCGTTTCCGGAATATGGTTCCATATCTCTATTTGCTGTCCTCCATCATCCCTGAAAGTTTGTATTATCATCACTGATACATCCTGTATAGATTACGGGTATGATACAGGGGCGTAACGTTACGGCGTGCAGAGCCTGCATTGCACGCGGGCCTGAGTCTTTAAGGGCCCCACAGACTCTTTGCAAATACTGTATATACAGGGTGAAGCGAAATTCGCGCACTCGGGCGTCGCAGCGCGACTCCTTACATGCCAGCAATAACAAGATGTCTCTCACAAAAGTTCGTCCTGCGAGTATATCCGGCAGAAAAAGAACGTTGACGAGTGGCAATCTGGCAACACTGTAACCACATGTGGGGTAACTACCTCTGTCAGCACAAACTAGTCATGCTGTGTAGTTGGTGCAGTGGATAGAGTTTTGGGTTAGCGTGCAGGAAGTCGAGGGTTCGATCCTGGGTTGAGGCGCACTTTTTTTGCTAATTTCCATCGGACATTACATACTGTAATACAGTGAGACACCGTTTCTTAGGTTACATGTATCCTACATTTACAAAATTTAGTAACGCTGAACACATTGTAACGCATCTAGTACAGATGAAGTGGTGTGTATAAATCCAAGCCCACGACGTGGAAAGGGCGTATTTCAAAGCTGACCAATAAAATCGAATGTTCGTGCATTTCTAGGATCGTAGTATGTAAGTGCAAATGGTTTCTAGAGGACCCGCTGCAATCGCTGTTGACGATTAAGATGCCAGATACCATACCACATGGACTATATTTACGAAATAAAAAACATACTCCTCAACCCAGGATCGACCCCCTCGACCTCCTGCATGCTACCCCAAACTCTATCCACTGCACCAACTGTACAACAGACTAATATGTGCTAACAGAGGTAGTTATTCTACATGTGGTTACAGGGTTGCCAGAATGCCACTCTCCAACGACCTTTCCCTCCGGGATATACTCGTAGGACGAACTTTTGTAAGAGACATTTTTTCATTGCTGGCATGTGAGGAGTCGCGCTGCGACGCCCGAGTGCACGGATTTCGCTTCATCCTGTATATAGCCTAATGTCAGTCACTCCGCATGGAACTGGTCAGGGTGGTTTGGTAGAATCAGTTGAAATAGGAATAATTGCCACTTGGTTGCATGTAGCAGCAGGTATTATAATTGTGTACAGCTGTAAGAAATATTTGATCTTGCCTTCTCTCGCAACACCGCAACAGGCTCCTCAAAAAAGACCTGCGCCAAATTATTTAAAATTAATCACAGCGGTGAAAATTGATAGAAAAATATCATATATTAGTTAGAAAATGATACTCACTTGATACGTAGTGTATCTAAGATCGTATTATGCACAAATGTTGCTGAACATTTAACTTTTCTCACACATTATTCAACAACAATGTTTGTGTAATAACAAGTCAGTTCTTTGCGCGAAGGTAATAACAGACTTATCAATTGTGTGGTTTGATGTTTTTCAAACTTTACTTCTACAGTTTTTTTAATTCAATACTGTTCGTAGGCCTATGTTTTCCTGTGTTTTAATCGAATAAATTATTATAACCGAGATTTCGGTATATGTTACAGAGTATAGTTCTGCAGTTACTGAAAAATGAAACCAATTTTAAGTACGAACAACTATGTGGTGTACAGTTCGCAATTCAGCAGCTTAACCGTTTAACCACGGAAGCAGTCAAATAAAATATGTTGAACTTTGTTTTAAATAATCTTACAGTAATGAATAATCCCTTTATTTATATAATTTGATAATATCCTGCATTATTTCTAGACTCTCTGATGCTATTAACTTTACATATTAGTTACTGATACGTTTTATATTTTATTTGACGGGGCCCGAATTTTTAATTTGGGAGGCGGGCCCGTGTCACATTCGTTACGCCCCTGGTATGATGATAATAAAATTGTGATGGATAATCCTTGATGAATGGTCTGCATGCGAGAAGGGAGTGAACTTTGTCCACTCACCTAACAGTACTATGAGGCTACTGACCATGCTGATTGTTCTGTCGGAGCGCCTCCATGCCGTCCGTCCACCAGTCCGCCGTCTGCAGCCGGGTAGTGCTGTGCTCGCGGCTGAAACACACCACACGTCAACATTAGCCTCCATGGAGGTATTGTAAAGAGCTGTCTGGAGGGGAGGAGGGACACAGCATACATTTCTTGCCATCTTGCTTGTTCAGATTCATAATGAGTTGCGTGGGACACCTTACGGAATAGAAAGTGTGAGAGAAAATATGAATACATATACTTATGTTGGGCGAACTTGATTAAAGAACTATCGGAGCGATTTTGTTGATAGAACAAATTGTGCAGATAAACTGAACTATTTTCTTTTTTCAATGCGTTTTACGTCGCACCGACACAAGAGGTCTTATGTCGACTATGGAACAGGGAACGGGTAGGAGTAGGAAGGAAGCGGCCGTGGACTTACTTAATTATACCGACAAAAAATGAGGGATGCTCTTTGTGTTATGTAAAGAACAATGGCGCAATATGGCGGAGAAAATTTTCCATTTCGAAGAAATGAGGTTAAATTTCTTAATTCCGGGCGCGCGATTCAAACTGACGAACTCGCCGTATTTGCTCTGTTAAAGTGCAAATCGCTCACCGCTGCTGTGTCCGACTCCATGGCTAAATGGTTAGCGTGCTGGTCTTTGGCCACAGGGGTCCTGGGTTCGATTCCCGGCAGGGTCGGGAATTTTAACCACCATTGGTTAATTTCTCTGGCACGGGGGCTGGGTGTATGTGTCGTCTTCATCATTTCATCCTCATCATGACGCGCAGGTTGCCTACGGGAGTCTAATCAAAAGACCTGCACCTGGCGAGCCGAACATGTTCTCGGACACTCCCGGCACTAAAAGCCATACGCCATTTCATTTTTACCGCTGCCGTGCTTCAGAGGAGAGGAGGGAAGGATAAATGGTGTGTGTGATAGACAGAGATAATGCTCGGTGCGAATGCACACATTTCTGGTTCGTTTAGCGCTGCCGCTTCCTAACCGCGGTAGGCAGTATACAGTTTGTTCTGTCGACATTGGCCACTAAGTTTGCGGTATAAATTGGTGAGAATAGTTCCATTTCGGTACACCAATGAAGAAATGACGGATATGCAGCTAATCTACGGCTCAGCAAATGGCAGCGGGAGAGAAATCTCCCTGATTTATGGCGTCCGGTACCCTAATCGCCACCAACTTCGTGTCCATTGGTAGGTGACTGCGTGAAGGAGGGCGGAAGAAAATTCTCATATGACAGTAGTGCTCATATTTCTGCATCGGTTTGGTGTCATTATCTGGGCCGGCATTGTTGGTGACTATTTACTTGGACCGTATGTCCTTCCTCCTCGCCTGAACGGTGAGGAATGCAACCGTCTCTCGATAGAATCACTGCCTGAACTATTGGAAGATGTTCCTCTGGGTATTCAGCAGTGAAAGTGGCTGTGTGATAGTGGCACTCCACCGCATTATACTCGCCGAGTCACGCAGCAATTAAATGATCATTATCCAGGAGAATGGGTACGCCGTGGTGGGCCAGTTAAATGCTCTCTGAAGATCGAAATAGAAAAGGTGGAGTATTGAAGATATACTGTAATCAAACCATTGGCCGTATTATTTCTTTCGTTCAGTTTTTCGTTCCTGTTACAACGTTGTGAGTAAAGGAATGCACCATCGTGTGGTGTACCTTCAACCATATTAAATAATAGAGAACGTTACTGAGACCAACAGACGAGACGAGAAATGATCGGGTGTGTACCAGGGATACACCCTCCCCGACTAGTTAAATTGCGCGCCTTCTCTAAGGTCGTCTATGCCAACGGACTTGAACTTGTAAACTTACAAAGATTTTTCTGTCTACCGTTAGATGACTAGATCATTGATTTTAATTAATTGACAGAGTAATCCCTAAAATAAGGTCTCCTAACTTTTTATAAATACAGAACTCTGTGCGTGTGGCTTTTGGTCACAATATTGCGAAGAGTGTTTCCCGCGCTCGCATATAAACATACGCACGCCGCGCTGAGGCACTCAGTCTTGACTTGGTAGCCGTTGAGAAAGAAGCTCCGGCTGGATGTTACCACCAAGTGCGAAGTGCCCGCAGTTATTCGGTTTTTGAACGCAAAACATATTGAAATCCCTCGCCAATTGACAGAAGTGTATGGTGAGTCGTGCATGGATGTAAAAATGTTCGTAAGTGGTGTAGAGAGTTTGCGGCCGGTCGGTCTGAAATTCACGACGAACCCGACAGGTTTCCTAGTGTAATTTATGTGTATCACTGAAAACTGACTGCCTCGGCGAGGCTAGACTATGGTCTTTCAGAGTTCAGAGTCCTGATTAATGTACCTTCTTGGAGCAAATCCCTATCTTATCAAATATTTGTACCTGTCAAGAGCAATAGTGCTTTTTTCTATGTAAATCAACAAATTGATAATTTTCTAAAGTTTTGTATCTGATTTTCGGACTTCTAAATCCCTGTTATTGTTAGAGCTGACAAGCTCATTAACAATCTGTTCTATGTGCTTAACTTTCATTCAGATTTTCTGTCTCTCAATTTTAACAAAAGAAAAGAAATAAAATTTTCAAATTTGTTGTGTTAAGTTCTGCTCTACTTTAATTCCTTGTCCAGCCAATCAAACCAGACGCTTCTTATCCGTCTGTCAACCACGGAAATCCCGTAACAGGGTGCATTCCTTGACAGAGAAATGTGCCTTAATTACAGTGTTGCAATAACGGCTGCTTAATAAACAAACTGTAGATAATGCGAGCGCGAGTCGAACGGAGAAAGTTGTGAATTCGCGAGGAGCATTATCTCTCTATCAGTCTAGCATACACTCCACTTCCCCTCCCTTCTCTGAAGCACAGCAGTGGGTAGCGCTTCGCGCTCTGGCACATCAAATACGACGAGTTCGTCAATTTGAATCGCGCGCCCGGAAGTAACAAAGTAACTTCAATTTCTGTCCGGCCCCGCGGTGTATGGGGCAACGCGTCCGCCTGTCACCCGGCGGCCCCGGGTTCGATTCCCGGCTGGGCCAGGGATTTTTAATTGTAAATGATCAATGTCCCTGGCCTGGGGACTGGGTGTTTGTGTCGTCCTTAACGTTCCTTTCCTCACATTCAACACTACACTTCCTCCATTCCAATTACACGCAGGTTCATATCAAGATGGTGCAAGTAGGAGCAAAAGATCTCTACAGGTTGACGCCACGAACAAATAGCATTTAAAAACAACTTCAATTTCTGGAAAATTGCTCCATCGTTCTTTACATAACACGAAGAGCACACCAGATCTCTTTATATCGGTATAATTTAGAAACACCCTGTATATATAGCTCGTGGGCTGCAATAGTGGCACAAATGAAAATATACGAATTTCGAGTTAATGCACTCTCCAGCATTGCAGCTTAGTCTTCCTCCCAGCAGCTACAGCGGCATATCTTATAGATAAATATTCCACCAAGAAATGGCAGAAGTGCCGCTGTTGCATTCTCTGCTTTGTTGTTTATATTGGCTCCAATACTGCACATGATGGGCACTTGGATTTCAAACAACACAAATACTGTAGCATCATGGGAACTATCGCTTAAAATCGATATTAGTTCGAACAAGGTTAATCGATTGGGTGAAGTCGGATTCAATGCAATCCTGCAATATTATCTCCATAATACTTGACGTTATACGACTAATTCTTTGTCAGAAGGGCCCACTGATTGAGGTTAGACTTGAAATACTTTACTTCGAGGCAAACTGCCTTTAATTATTAATACCGCTACATGCGTGCCATCTACAGAACCTATCTACAACTATCTACAGGTTGTGAATGACCTCCAGTGCCATCTAAAATTTCCGATGGGAACTACCTAAAGCTAGCTACAAATTGGAACCATAAGCCCCATTAAACTTTCACCGGGGTGGTTTGCACCTGGAGCTAGGCAGTCACGTAGCACATTCTGTTGATCAATAGCGACCAGGGACATAGCCAAGAGATGTTACTGGGGATTATAACCACCCCCCACCCCCCCATGGAATTTTTACAAAACAAAAACAGAAATTGACAATACTGTAAACAGGTGAAAGTTGATTCATTGGGTTGGCTCTTTTGAACATTCACACAGACATAGTTGTAAAACCAACACATCTCTTGAATCTATTTCCTAAGAAGCCTCGAAAATTGATTTTTATATTGTAATCTGAACATACCATTCGCCATAAAACTCTTCGCCTTAATCATATTGTTCTCGTTATGCATTTTAATGTACGATGATGTGGTGTATCGGTACTGCAATATGAATATCAACATAATTTGCATGTATCAGTGTCCTTATAATGACACTCGTGCGTGCACTCACCATACACGCAAAAACACCTTCATAATGTTCTATCATTTAGTAACTTCGCCTGCTGCCATTTCTTGATGGATACAGTACTTTTGTATCCGTCTCTTGGCATAGGCCAGAGCAAAGTGTAGCTTTCACCGCAGTCCCAGTCTCATCCATGGCTGTGACAATATGGAAGCTGCTGGGGTATGGGTGGTGCTGAGTAATGGCATTCAGAGCACGACTAGTGAATCTGAGTGTTATGAAAGGTGTTGCTCATAGGGTCAGTCGTGCTGCAATAACACTTTCTGACCCAGTGAGAAAAGCAATGGCAAACTACCTCACTCCTCTTCTTGCCTAGTACGCCTCATTTTGGTGGTGCCATTGGTTTTTGCGGTTTCCTTATAACCGCATAACCTTTCGTGGTGCTATTGGAGGATCCAACCAGTCTCCGGGCTGATGACCTAACAGACAGACAGACAGACAGACATTTAGTAACTACATAACCCCGCCTACCCCCCTCCCCCCGCTTTTCGGTCGATCCTGGCTGCGCTACCGATAGTGACACATTGTAAGTTGTGCCAGTTTACAGAAGAATTGAATTAGTGTCTGCAGTCCGTCAGAAACTTTAAACTAATTTATTTCATTACAAATATTTGTTTAATTGTGCCACTGGCCGGCCCCGCGGTGTAGGGGACAACGCGTCTGCCTGTCACCCGGCGGCACCGGGTTCGATTCCCGGCCAGGACAGGGGTTTTTAGTTGTCAATGATTAATATCCCTGGCCTGGGGACTGGGTGTTTATGTCGTCCTTCATGTTCCTTTCTTCACATTCAACACTTTACACTCCCGCCATTTCCAAATACACGCAGGTTCACAACATATGGTGCAAAGTAGGGACAAAAGATCTTAGGTTGATGCCCCGAATAAATAACATTTAAAAAGATTGTGCCACATTACAGCCCACGAGCGATAAGTGTTTTACCATTCCTTATTTATTTCTTAGTACAGTGTGATAGTACATATATCACACCCCCGAATTATATGTAGAAGTTAGAGATATTATTGTCAGTATTCGATTTATTATTATTATTATTATTATTATTATCAGTATTATTATTATTATTATCAGTATTTCATTTGTATGTTTTGTCATTTATATTGGTAAGCTGGAAGATATCCACATATGTAGGTATGAGTAATTTGTTTTGCACGAGTGGGAAAACATTGCTGTAATAACTCTGGTAATTTGAATGAGTCATCTGGCTACCCCAGTGTCTGTTATGATGTACTTGTGTCAGGAAATTCCATTACTCGTGTATATATCCCAGCCTGATAAGATAAGCTTGTTGTTGTACCAGGAAAGTTTGGTGATTCATGAAAACTCCCCAGAGTTTGTTATTGTCTTGGGAGGAAGGAGAAGTTCAGGGCATGTCTTGAGAAGAGGACCACCCATGATTGGCTGGCAAGCACCAATCCAGACGTATCATCTGACAGGAGGGGGATGTTGATGTCTATAAAGGTTGATGATACGGCGGCAACCAGACATTGTATGAGAGATGGTATGAGAAACATTGTAAGGGTGATTGTGAAGGTGATTGTATAGGAACGAGAAGGAAGATAACTACAACTACAACTGACGCACTGTACGGGAAGGAAGTGGTGCTGAGACACGGTACTGGATTGACATGGCTGCAATGGACTGGACTTCAAACGTTCGTGGAGCGTAGTCGTGTTATGTTTGTGGAAAGTGGCTGATTGTGGAGAGTGCTTGCGCATTAAGTATTGTAGCACTTGTGGTGGCCTAGCATTATATGTTGGTGAAAGCTATCTCAGACTTTCCATAAATTTATATGTTGAGGATCGACAGACGTGTGTATATATCTTTACAACAAGTGTTAAAATATGTGAACACAGTAGTACAAGGTACAGTATCTGTGTGAAGTGATAACTGCCGATTATGAGAATCGGTAAGTCGAATTGATATAGAGACAGTGAAGGGTATTTATCTTCATACATGTACATTGTTCATCGGACTATCTGCAAATGGTAGCTTAGTTCTCACTTTCGTTTTCCCACGGTTTTCATTATTGTTGTTGTTGTAAATATGGAGTCTTCCAGCAATATTTTATGTGTGTATTATATGTATAATGTTGTATGTTGATGAGGTGCTCATGCACGGAATTTGTTCAGAATATAGTTAGCTATTTTAGAATCAGTGTTATTGATGAACCTAGGTGCAGTTCCTACCTAATTAGTCGTTTTCAGGAGGTTAGGTAAGGCCTGCAGCAGATGTACCAGTACGCAGCATTATGTACACGCCCTGGGATATAAAGTCTATCATGCTCTTATCTAAATTCGAGGGATCCATTCTGGTGAACTCTGGCGCCCATACTACGGACATTTCGGTTAATTATGCTCATTAATTTTATTTATATATTTATATTTTTATTCATGATTTTATTTATTAGTAGTCATCAAAAAAGTTACAATTGGCTTCCCAACGTGGGGCTGAATGATTGGTACATCTGTTAGGCTTATAAGCGTAGGTGCACTTGTCAGGTGTGGATGGAATTCTACAAACTATGTCAGTGAAGTGTTTTATATGTTTCATGTGTATTTTGGAGTATGAAGAAATGTTGTAGCGAGTCCAGTATTATAAAATTGAGAAGTAGAGAGGTTGTTAAAGTTGCTGGTACTAAGAATCAGGAGAAGAGAAGGCAAAAGAATTCCACCACATTGAGTTTATCTAATTTAAGTGAGAGTGGCAAAATGGCTGATAGTAGGAAGGATCTATTGGCAACGATGGGTGAGGAACCGAGCAATCCGTCTCAAACTCAGAATGTAGGGGATTTAGAGGAGGCCTCCATTCGTAGTATGCTACAGTTGATTCTTATCCAAAATGAAGAGTTGAAGGGTGAATTGTCCAGTAAAATCGATAATAATAATGTTGAATTGTCCAGTAAAATTGATAATAATAATGTTGAATTGTCTAGCAAGATTGATAGTCAGAGTAAAGAGTTGAAGAGTGAATTGAGTTTTTTAAGTAATGAAATATACAGTATTAATAGTGAATTAAATTCAGTTAGTACGGAATTGTCCAGTAAGATTGAGAATCAAAGTAAGGAGTTAAATTTAGTGAGTGTTGAATTGTCTAGTAAAATTGATAGTTTAAGTAGTGCTGTGAATGGTAGAATAGATGAATTGAACCAGAAGTTTGACCATCAAAGCAGGGAAATTCAGGAAGTCAGTAATAAGGTAGAAGCTCAAAGCTTGGAATTGACTGAGAAAATTGAATGCCGATTTAATGTAGTTAGGAAAGAATTTGTTGAAAACAGCAAGGAATGTGATAAGAGAATAAAAATAGTGGAAGATAAAGTAGAAGAAATAGATAGAATTAAATCCAATCAGAACGTTTTAGCGAAGCGTATAGATGAGAAGAATGAGAAATTGGAGAAAGACCTTAAGTCGGTAAAAGATGACCTCAAGTCAGTAGAAGGAAATGCCAGAATGATAGTGGAAGAAGGAATTAAATCATGTCATGTGAAATTAAGGCAGGAGATCAGTCAAATCCAAGTAGGTAGCAATATATGTAATAGGTACGTATCTTGTACGAAGGACTCTGAATTACCCAAGTTTAATGGTCGGCAGTTTAATCCGATGGAATTCTTGAAAACGGTGGAGAAACGGTTTTCTAAGAATCTTGACGATGGTTTGATCGAGTGGAGTATGGTTGATGAGATGTTGGATATTGCATTTGTTGGAGAAGCGAGATCCTGGTTTCAAGTTTATAGACAGGGTATTTCGAGTTTGGAGGAATTTAGGGAGAAATTTAGTTCTAAATTTTGGAGTGAAGCTATTCAGGGAAGGGAAAGAGATCGCGTGCTATTTGGCAAGTATAAACCTCAGGAAGGTGTATCTATGACGGAGTATTCCTTAGCGCATGTTCTGATCAGCCAGAATATTGAAGGTCTAGCATCGGAGAGAGATACAGTCCGCCAGATGTTGAGGCATTTTCCTGAGAAGGTCGGATTAGCTGCATGTATGCAGAATATTGTTACGATTAAGGAATTAGAGCAGCTGTTAGAGAGGTTTGATGCTTTAGAAGGGCAGGGGAGGACTAGGCAAAGTGAAGGTAGAAATTACGGGGATAATGGGAGACAAGGTAATCAGGTAGCGGGAGATAGGAATAATCAGAATTTCAGTCATTCTAGGCAAGGGAATCAGGGTGGTAATTCCGGAAGGGAAAACAGACACTTTAATCAGGGAGGTAATCACCAGGAATATTATGGCAGAAGACCTAATCAAGGGGAATCAGAAAGTAGGGGGCGTACGGATCAGAGACCTCCAGATCAAGTGCCGAGACATGATAACAGTGAACAGTCCACGTCAAGTAATTTAAACCGGAATCGGACTTCTTAGTTGGGTCAGATAGGCAGTCCGATACCGAAATTCCTATTCACGCGATGAAACAGGTAAGTTGCGAGGTAGACGTGAAAGAGGAATTATTGTATGACCATGTGTTTTATGTTCAGGGAGATTTTGAGAATAGGGGGCGTGATGAAGGTAAGAAAGCTGTGTCGGATGACTTACTGTGTGCTAGTGGTGATGGTAATAGCGGTGTTGCGATCGATAATCTTGTGGAAGTTTCTGAGATTGAAAGTGAAGTTTTTTGTGAAGTTGATGAAGGTTGTTTTGTGAGTGAAGAGTGTTCACGGAGTATACATCATGAGGATGTTTTTGTTGATTTAAGTGTACGTGAGGAGAGTAAAGTTAGGTCCATTATGTGTGAAAATGGTGACTTTAAGATTAATGAAACTTCTGATAAGAGAGTCGAAAGTAGCAGTGTTGTTGGCATGAAAGTGGTGCAAGTAGGAGCTGATATGGAAGGTGGTGAAGATGGATTAATTGTTGGGTCAGTAAGTGGTAATGACAGCAATTTCAAAGTGTATTATGGTAAGAATTTCAGTAATAGAGTGAGCGTGTGTGAAAATGGAAGTGTGCGTGAGATGAAAGAAAGTCTATCAAGCGAGTGCGTAATGTTTTATTTAAGTCTGAGAGTTGTGTGAAAGATTTGAATGACTTGCTGAGTGATATCGATGTGGAATGTATGAAAAAGTATGTGATCTGTTTGCTTGCATTAATTATGGTTTTGTGGAAGAGTAAACGTAGTGAGATTCCCGCGCATTTCAGAAATAGGGATTTCTTTGTTATGAATGTTCCGAATGAAAGTTTGTATGATTCTTGTGTGACTGGATGGGATGAATCTTTGTGTGTGAGATAGAGTGTATTCTAGAAGTAGTTAGTTTTATTGCGGTACGCATTCCTCGCTTATCGATGCCAATGTTAAGTTTATGTATAGTTTTTTCATTAATATCAGGGTCCGTATACTGTGGACAGTAGAATAGGCAAGTGTGCTTATAGGCTCCTAACCGCTGAAAATAAGGTCCTTGGGACATTTAATATCTATAGCCTTCGCAGATATAAGAGATAGGATCTGCACCTTGGATGTATATAATATCAATATTAATGTATGTGTACAGTAGCAAGAAGAGATTGTGTTCTATGGTATATGAAACAATCAGAGTTGTGTGTACATAGACATATTATTATTATTGTTTGGACAAATTGTATTTCGTGTGTGCGAATACAATGCAGTAGACGCAATGTATATATCATTATTACAGTAAATTATGTGTTCAGTTATGCCATTATAAGGTTATGTATGAAGTTCTGTTTTATGGTGAATCATAATATATGATATCATCGATTCACCAAGGGGGCGTTATGTGATAGTACATATATCACACCCCCGAATTATATGTAGAAGTTAGAGATATTATTGTCAGTATTCGATTTATTATTATTATTATTATTATTATTATCAGTATTATTATTATTATTATCAGTATTTCATTTGTATGTTTTGTCATTTATATTGGTAAGCTGGAAGATATCCACATATGTAGGTATGAGTAATTTGTTTTGCACGAGTGGGAAAACATTGCTGTAATAACTCTGGTAATTTGAATGAGTCATCTGGCTACCCCAGTGTCTGTTATGATGTACTTGTGTCAGGAAATTCCATTACTCGTGTATATATCCCAGCCTGATAAGATAAGCTTGTTGTTGTACCAGGAAAGTTTGGTGATTCATGAAAACTCCCCAGAGTTTGTTATTGTCTTGGGAGGAAGGAGAAGTTCAGGGCATGTCTTGAGAAGAGGACCACCCATGATTGGCTGGCAAGCACCAATCCAGACGTATCATCTGACAGGAGGGGGATGTTGATGTCTATAAAGGTTGATGATACGGCGGCAACCAGACATTGTATGAGAGATGGTATGAGAAACATTGTAAGGGTGATTGTGAAGGTGATTGTATAGGAACGAGAAGGAAGATAACTACAACTACAACTGACGCACTGTACGGGAAGGAAGTGGTGCTGAGACACGGTACTGGATTGACATGGCTGCAATGGACTGGACTTCAAACGTTCGTGGAGCGTAGTCGTGTTATGTTTGTGGAAAGTGGCTGATTGTGGAGAGTGCTTGCGCATTAAGTATTGTAGCACTTGTGGTGGCCTAGCATTATATGTTGGTGAAAGCTATCTCAGACTTTCCATAAATTTATATGTTGAGGATCGACAGACGTGTGTATATATCTTTACAACAAGTGTTAAAATATGTGAACACAGTAGTACAAGGTACAGTATCTGTGTGAAGTGATAACTGCCGATTATGAGAATCGGTAAGTCGAATTGATATAGAGACAGTGAAGGGTATTTATCTTCATACATGTACATTGTTCATCGGACTATCTGCAAATGGTAGCTTAGTTCTCACTTTCGTTTTCCCACGGTTTTCATTATTGTTGTTGTTGTAAATATGGAGTCTTCCAGCAATATTTTATGTGTGTATTATATGTATAATGTTGTATGTTGATGAGGTGCTCATGCACGGAATTTGTTCAGAATATAGTTAGCTATTTTAGAATCAGTGTTATTGATGAACCTAGGTGCAGTTCCTACCTAATTAGTCGTTTTCAGGAGGTTAGGTAAGGCCTGCAGCAGATGTACCAGTACGCAGCATTATGTACACGCCCTGGGATATAAAGTCTATCATGCTCTTATCTAAATTCGAGGGATCCATTCTGGTGAACTCTGGCGCCCATACTACGGACATTTCGGTTAATTATGCTCATTAATTTTATTTATATATTTATATTTTTATTCATGATTTTATTTATTAGTAGTCATCAAAAAAGTTACAACAGTATCCATGTTATTTACACTCTGTTTCCTCGAAATAATACGATGGAGTTACTTGGAGGAGGTAATAACAGTTTATGTTTATTGGTAGCGTAGTGAAAACACCATGAAATCCTCTCATTCCTTATAGAAGGTATGGTTTAGGTGGTGGTGGTGGTGGTGGTGGTGGTGATTACTGTTTTAAGAGGAAGTACAAGTAGGCAACCGTTCTCTATACATAATTAATCAGAGAGAAAAATGGAAGGGATCTGACACTTCGAAAAATGATTGCATCGGCCAAAGAAAGACAAGGGCCACGAAGGGTGTGAAAATGAAAGACTCCCTACCCTTCGGTAACCTAATAGCGTCGGGGTCGGAAAAGAGAGTTGACAAAGCGAGGTCGGATAGGATGGATGAAAGTGAGGAGCCTGGCGCAAGTAAGTGGAAGCAATGCCAGGACTCAGCTAAGGGCCTCTTGGTCGCCAACCCACGCTCCAAAGTCAGAGGCCTTGGGGCCCCTTTTAGTCGCATCTTACGACAAGCAGGGGATACCTTGGGTGTAATTCTACCCACAGGGTTTACCTACTGAAAAAAAAGCAAAGTGGAGTCACCTATACGGAGGTAACAAAGGCTTTTAGAGAAATGTGATATAATTTACTGTCCATTGCCTTGCTGCGGAGATAAATTGATTAGTTCTATACCTACGAGGTAGCAGTCACTGGTCCCAGGGGCTCTTAACTTGGGAGCGTCGGTTGGGGACGACAGGCTCCTTAGCTGAGTCGTCGCATTGCTTCCACTTACTTGTGCTAAGTTCCTCACGTTCCTCTATCCTGGCCGATCTCCCTTGGTCAACTCGTTGTTCTTTTCCGACGCCGACCGTATTACGCATGGAGGCCTAGGGAGTTTTTCTTTCTCACGCCCTTCGTAGCCCTTGTCTTTCTTTGGCCTATACCTTCATTTTTCGAAGTGTCGAGCACGTTAAATTTTTCTCTCTGATTAGTGTTAATAGAGAATGGTTGCCTAGTTGTACCTCCTCTTAAAGCAATAATCGCCACCAAAACAAAAACTCATGTTCATATCCCGAGGTGGTGAAGCTCTTTTCAGGCACCCTCTCCGCCCCCCCCCCTCCCATGGAGGTGGGCTGCATGTACCATTTTAACCACATACCAGCCGGCATGCCATTCCTAAATTTCTGGCAGTACCGGGAATCGAACTCGGCCCCCCTAGAACGGTAGCTAATAACATTAACCATTACGCCACGGAGACGGACTGATAGCCCTCTGTAATGAGCTGAGTGAACCCCAGGACAAAGAGTCACTTTTGAATTTCTAAACTAGAATGGGAAATCGAACCTTTGTTTCTGCACGTGAACCAAGTTCACTGTTAATTTAACCGCTGAGTATTTCTCCGACTCTCTTTCACCTCCGTTACACCCATAGGCCTACTGTAATGATATTGCAGAAAGCAGAAAATACTGTAGATGGTTACTGCAACCGGATTTGAGTTATAATTCAGCACACATTGCGCAAGAGACAGCCTAAACGGAGGAGGAATTTCAGAGCCTCGCTGTGGAAGGACGGCTGATGAATATCTCGAAACGAGGTTATTGGAGAAGATGGGTAGAGAAGGAAATGAAGGAACAAATCGAAAGTCTCCCCCAGACATTCATATTATTCCTTAGAGAGAAGCAAGAAATGCGCTGGTGGGAGACAAGAGACTGAAGAATGTGCGTGAGTGTCGCAGTAATTGGAAAGGAGCGTCAGCGTCGTCAGCCGTAAGATGAGGAGATGCTGAAAAAATTGAATTGTTCACGTACTTAGATTAGAGGGTTACGAGGGTCTTCCATCTTCATACATACATACATACATACATACATACATACATACATACATACTGTCCCCTTCAAAAGTGGTAAAAATCATTTAAGGGAGAATATTTTATTTCTACTGTGAATTGGAACATTATTTCGTGAACCAGGAAGGTAGTTTTAGCACGTTGAGTCGACTAGAACCAGTTACCAGGTGCATGGAAATCCCAGCTGAGAGCGAGCGAGAGGAAACAAGCAGATACCGCTAGCCAGACGACCTTCAAATCAGCCGTGAACACCACGTGATCAGGCGAAATATGTGTCTAACACTCGATCAATACTAGCAAAGTTATATGACGTCTGACTATGGCAGCCAATCAGGTGATAAATTTCGTGTGTGAAGTTAATGAAGTGACCAATCGTGTATAATGGAAAGACGCACCCCTGTCTTAAGACGGTGAATTATGGATTTTCCTAAGGAAACTTTGCCCTGGATTTCTACCTCTGAACGCGACGAGTGGGGTTTTATTCTGACTTCAACTACAGACGTGAAAAGACGCACTTTGCTCACTGGAGAACTTCGTCTTATTTAGAGCTTCCAACATGTTACAGATAGCAGTTCAGACATTCACAGATTCTATTTACAATTAACTGAAGATATCAAAAGATAAGTTGCTTTTCCATCTCGTCAAACAGCGGTGTGTGTTTTGGACTTGTCTCAGACTTAATTTTCAGTTTCAGCTTTCGCAAGAACTTCTACAGAGGAGATTATTGGTTCGAGTGCAAGTCAAGATGCCTGTCTTCCTACAATATGAATGGTGTGGTTTCCAGCGTGCCAGCGTGTCCTCAATGAACGAGTAGAATGTGAAGCAGCTCAGACGGGCGAGACCAGGATCGATGGTGCGTAACGCGGTAATGCACTAGGTCATCAGCCCGAGTTCTACGATCGACAGTCACCACCAAGTAATATTTAAACATTGTTATTCTTTCTTTCTATTTGTAAAATGTAATGATATAGCCTCTACTTATTTGCTTAGAAGAATTTCTATTAGTTAGAAATTTTCCATCTCTTCTTTCTTGGTGAAGGTAGTTTGGGATAATGAGTGTGTGTATTTTGAACCTATTAGCTTGTTTTGAGTGAATGTCATCAAGAAATGTTTCAACTGTCCCGAGTTCATTGTGGCAGGAGAAATAAAAGTAATACGACCTCAACGTTAAACTAGGATTATTTGAATAATTTTTATACTTGAATTGAGATCAGATGGGACAGTAATTTCGTGAATTCCATTATATCAGAGTTCATTCCTCGATTATACGACGTATGGTTGGATTTCGAGCGCGACAGAGTCATCTGAGATATTGTTGTGCAGTAGCTTTCGCATGTATGATCTCGCGCGGCCAGGAATAATAATAATAATAAAAATAAAAATAAATGAACCTAATTATCGCGTAAAGGAACACCTAAGGTCATGAGCACAATAATAATTATTATTGAATAAGATTGATGTGTGCTCATTTTGTATTAATTTAGGCCTGGGAAATGGCAGTATCTGACTGATACATCTATATATTTTTGCTGTGCTATTATAATTATTTGACTGGTAGATGGATATTATAGGATTTAGCGGATAAGTTGTGCATTCATTATTGAGTCAATTTAAGAAGAAAATGTGTTACCTGACATAATTTCTTCGTTGTGAGCGCAGATTAATTGAGAGCCACAATTATGGTGGAAGGATAAAAATAAATATCGCAGCTCATGAACCGCGCGCGCGTAATGTTAATTCTGACCTGTATTTAGGCAATTTTGTCGATAATTTTCGTATGATTTCTGCTCGTAAATTTTCCCTGAACATCGTCGTATGACTGAATTCTTCAATAAAGTGATAATCATTGCTCTATCACATCTCAAGTTGATGAGAGGAATTTCCCACGATATTGTCATCATGCGAATATTTCCCCGACTTTGAATAAACTTGAAAATAATAATCAAGGGCTAGCATTCGTATAAATATGTATATAATATTTCCGTGTATCTTTGTGTGAATGTAGTGTGTGTGATTTGTCTGTGTTTTGCTCATTGTAATTTTACGGTCCATATTTGTGATGATGCTCTTCGCTGTTTTCGTGGATTTTTGGCCAATTTTATGCCAACTTCAGTGGTTCACTATTTAACAGAATATAAACCTTTAATGAATTTTATTCGTTTTTAAGGAAGAATAGGGTCTTAACTAGCGAATACATATAAATAAGTATAGGCCATGTCAGTGGATTGAATTCACAAAATAGAATTTGTAAGCGTGACATAACCAATTATTATCAATCAATGGGTAAATGTAGGTTGGCATGATGTCAAATTCCAAGTTATTGTGTGAAGATTAACTGCTGAATAATTATGAAAGGAAATTTATTAACTAGTTTAAAGGCTAAGGAAGACGATTCAACCATAATTTCATGGGAGAAAAAAATTTATTTAATTTTTAGAAAGGAGTGAAAATGATCATTTTCAAACTCGATTTAAATGAAGTTCATAGAGGAAGGAAATTTTATTTTCAAATCATTTAATTATTAATGGAAGAGATAATCTCAAATTAATTATTATTAGTCATTTAATTAATTTTTAACTGAAATCTAAATATTATATTTACAGACTCAGGCATTTGCTGTTCCATTTATCGATGGAGTGTCCATGTTAGTAACAACATAAAAGAAGATGAATCATACGAAAAGTTCCTAGATTTTGTAAATTATTTGTAGAATTTGAGAAGAGCAGTAGTTGCAATAAATGTGTGAAACCTATTTAGCTTTCTTTCATTTGCCACTAGTTCATCATCTATCCCTGCACTTGAAATTTTCCGCACAGCCGATAAGCGAACGATCTACCCCAGGAGATCCTCGCTCACCGGCCGAGCTGAGCCGGGCATGACGGGTCCAATACATACATACATACATACATCCCCCCGGTGGGCAGGTGCGGTAGAATAATATCTACAGTATCACCTACCTCTCGTAAGATGCGAATAAAAGGGGGACCAGGGCTCTAAATTTGGGATCATCGGTTGGCGACCACGGTTCTCTTGGATGAGTCTGGCATTGCTTCCACTTGTGTTAGGCTCCTTGCTTTCCTTGGTCAACTCTTGTTTTTTCCGATCCCGACGCTATTAGGTTTCCGAGGGCTAGGGAATCTTTAATTTTCACGCCCTTCGTGGCCCTTGTCTTTCTTTGACCGATACTTTCATATTTCGAAGTGTCGGATCCCTTCTATTTTTCTCTCTGATTAGTGTTAATAGCTGTACTTACTCTTAAAACAATAATCACCACCACCACCACCACTTCCCCTCCAAAACCTCACTGTCGTTATGTTTCTTCGTATGACATACGGACAGGCGAAGGCGATATATTACACTGTTGGTCACCACGCTTCTGGAGGAGCGGGGTGGGGCTCCTCCCCACCACACAACACTCACAGGTTTTGTGTGTGCTTTCCGCTCAATTTGTATTTGAAGAAAATCTGTTGCTATTTAAAAAGTAGCCGATCTACTTCTGTACTAAACTATTAGGTGTCTCACAGGTCTCAGAAGACTTAAACCAAATATAATATACTCAATAAGTCTAATGTTGGTTTCACATGTTTTGCATTGTGTCAATAAGATTTATTTTATAACTTTAACAAAGTGCATTTCTATTTTGTGCGAATTCTTACACAGAAGATCACATTTACAATTTAAATAAGACCGAGCTCGATAGCTGCAGTCGCTTAAGTGCGGCCAGTATCCAGTATTCGGGAGATCGTAGGTTCGAACCCCATTGTCGGCAGCCCTGAAAATGGTTTCCCGTGATTTCCCATTTTCACACCAGGCAAATTCTGGGGCTGTACCTTAATTCAGGCCAAGGCCGCTTCCTTCCCACTCCTAGCCCTTTCCTGTCCCACCGAGCTCGATAGCTGCAGTCGCTTAAGTGCGGCCAGTATCCAGTATTCGGGAGATAGTAGGTTCGAACCCCACTGTCGGCAGCCCTGAAGATGGTTTTCCGTGGTTTCCCATTTTCACACCAGGCACCTTAATTAAGGCCACGGCAGCTTCCTTCTCACTCCTAGCCCTTCCCTGTCCCATCGTCGCCATAAGACCTATCTGTGTCGGTGCGACGGTAAGCAACTAGCTTTCCTGTCCCATCGTCGCCGTAAGACCTATCTGTGTCGGTGCGACGTTAAGCAACTAGCTTTCCTGTCCCATCGTCGCCGTAAGACCTATCTGTGTCGGTGCGACGTAAAACAACTAGCAATAAAAAATTAAATAAGATGGTTTCTGACACAGAGTATAAATGCAAACTATGTACACTGAACGAGTATCGATGGCCTAGTTCTAATAACACGTATCTGACAATGCACTTTCTAGTCATTGTTTTTCTTAAAACTGGTCACGACTCCAGCCATATATGGATATGCAGTCTACCAGAACGAATTTCGTTGTGTTCATTTTTCTCTGCACATGTGTAAAGCAAAATGAACCTTACCGCACTGTAGGAATGTACCTTTGCATGACGTATTTGTGCACTCCTGCATTATAATGTACTTAAGACTAATATTTTTACCCGTTCTTCGCACGGGAATTTGCAGTGGATTACACGTTTCCTTCTGGAATTGGTGTGAAGTAAGATGGCACTATTCACACGTTTAATGCGACATGTTAAAATATGTTCCCACGAAACGCGGAATACGAGGAAGCTGAATAAAATCGAGAGAGAATGAGAACAATTTCCGAATTTATTCTACGGTACAGCTCCTGGTTCGAAGTTGTGGTTTTCAGGTTGCATATTGTTTCTCTGACTGTTGTATGTCCGGCGCTCCCTTTCTCGCTCCGCCAGCCAGCTGCACGCGCGCCTGTGTATCATTCTGCTAGCTTCGACGCGCAGCCCTCAGTGCGCGTGCCTGACCATCGAGTGTACTATAAATAGGAGCTCCCTGCCTGCTCACTTGCCCACTTGCCCGGTGTCCAGCTCCAGAATACACCCTACGTCGAGCACGGAGGCTACTCCTCTTGAAAATGTGCTTCGACCAGGTGGACTGAATTTCTGGCAGTACGAGGTTTCACCTCTGGTCACCGCTCCCTTACCTGTTTCCGCTGCCTATGTTCCGTAATTCTTTTACAAGCCATTTTCATTCCCTAATTTATGCAAGCTCCCTTAGTTTCGCTAGGTGGAATTTCTTCAATCAATTGAACTTGCTTTTTAGGAATTCAGGCACTTCAACAAACAAGGACTCTCAAAGACATTCATGTTAGTGTGCCAGATAGTTCTCGACTATCAACGTGTCAATTCACAAAGACTATCTTTTCAAGATAGGAGTGTATATAAAGACTGTAAACCGGTACATATTGTATAAAGACAGACTTTTCTCAAGATTCAATATTCCTTTTTGCTTCAAAATAATTTTCAGTTATATGTGTAAATATCATAAAGTGAAGCAATAAAAGTTGTGTTTTGTAAACTTCAACCTTGGTTACAACACAACTCTATGGCGACGGGGTAAAAAAGCAACTCTATAATTCTTCGACCCTAGTTGCCAACTCTATAGTAACGAGGTAAAAAAAAAGCAACAAACTACACGTCATCGACCCCAATCGCCAACTCTATAGCAACGAGGTAAACACGACACTACCATTCAACAGGCCCAGTTGTCAACTCTACGGCGACGTGCTAAACAACAACGACACTCCAACCAGTTCTGACACACAGCTTACCTTACTCTTTCTTGCACGCATCTCGCAATGGCTACTGCGGAACAACTCGCTACGGTCTTCCAAGCCTTACAGCAGCAACAACAACAGTTTATGCAACAACAGCAGGCAGCATTAATTCAGGCTATTCAAGCTATTTCTGTCTCTACACAGCCATCAGCTATTCCTCCGTTCTCTGCTTTTGATCCGGCTAAGGAAGAATGGTCAGTTTATTTAGCCCGTTTACAACAGCATTTCATCTGCCATTCTGTCACAGATGATCAACGCCGCCGTGCACTATTTCTTAGTTCGGTTGGCAATGCTACGTGTGAATTACTACGTAAATTAAGTCCGGAAGAACACTTATCTGAGGTACCCTTCACGCAGCTCTTGGCCCGTCTCACGGAACACTATGCCAAAGCTCCTCACATAGTGGCTGCTCGCTATAAATTTTTTCAGAGCAGAAAGCAACCCCATCAGACACATACTGAATGGATAACTGAATTGCGTGGTCTAGCTAAACCCTGCCAGTTCATCTGCTCCAAGGACGGTTGTGGTTCATCCTACACTGATTCTCTAATTCGGGACATGATAATTTTACATACTCCTGAAGACAAAATACGTTTTGACGCTGTCAAGCAGAGTAACCCTTCTTTAGAAGACGTCCAGCGTATTGCTACGGTTTATGAGCTTACTACCAAGACTGCCGCAGCCATAGCTTCTCCACACGAAGTTGCACAAGTCTCGCCTCAGGCCCGCAAGTCCTCTGCTACAGTGAACCGTACGGATAAGGCGCTCTCCACCAAGCATTCTCGCCAGGTTCCCTCTCGTAATGCTACACGGAAGCCCAATTCTAAAAGCACCTCGAAACTCCTGCCTTCCTGCCGAGGTTGTTTCAAGCATCATGAACGTCGTGACTGTCGTTTTTTCAAAGCTACTTGTGAACGATGTAATAAACTTGGACACATTAAAACTGTCTGTCAAAGTTCGCTCCGCCCTGCTAAGACTACTGCAGCACGCCGGAAGCATATACAGCCCCGCCAAGACATGGAAGTTGATCAGATCAATCTTATTCTTCCCACAAAGGATTCTCACAAAATCATCATTCCTCTCTCATTCTCTGATCGATCTGTCGATTTTCAATTAGACACTGGATCTCCTGTCTCTATTATTAACCTGACTACCTACCACGACTTAGGTTCACCTTCATGCTCTCCAGCTGACATCCAGCTCGTGACATTTAACAAGAAGAAAATTGACATCAAAGGTCAAATCAAGCTTCAGGCTAGTTATAAAGGAATTCAGAAGGCCATTCCTCTTCTCGTAGTTAACAACTACACTGCATCAAACATTATGGGCATGGATCTATTTAACTTATTTGGTTTCCAGATACATGACAACATTAACGTCGTATCTACATTGCATCCTACTTCTGACGTTACCGCTCTCCTAGCGCAGTTTCCTGAAGTCTTCGACTCTCAGCTCGGAACAGCCAAAGACTATACAGCTCACATACAGCTGAAATCCGGAGCTAAGCCTCGCTTCCTCAAAGCTCGTCCAGTACCCCTAGCACTTCAAGACCAGGTCACGAAAGAATTAGAAAGATGGATACAAACTGGAATTGTTGTACCAGTTACTTCTAGTCAATGGGCTACTCCACTTGTGGTAATCAAGAAACCTGATGGTAATGTTCGACTTTGTGGCGATTTTCGATCTACAGTCAACGCACAACTCGACACAGATATCTTTCCTATTCCACGTCCAGAAGACTTATTCCGTCGTCTCTCTGGTGGACAATTCTTCTCTCGAGTTGATCTTAAAGAAGCATATCTCCAGCTACTTTTAGACGAAGAATCTAAGAAATTTCTCACACTCAACACTCCTCTCGGACTGCTCCAGCTCCAGCGGCTCCCATTTGGTGTTTCATCCTCAGCGGCTATTTTTCAGCGCTATTTGGCTCAACTCACCGCCTCCATTCCCGGTTGTGCTAACTACCTGGATGATATTATTGTTACTGGAAAAGATCATCAGGAACATCTAACCAATCTACGCCTCCTTCTCCAGAAATTGAAAGACAATGGCCTACGAGCGAATCTCGCTAAATGTACCTTCTTTCAGCCTCAAGTTCACTACCTAGGACATATACTTGATAAGAATGGAATTCGTCCTAGTACACAGAATGTCTCAGCGATAGTAAACATGCCAGCACCTCAGAACCTCAAGCAGCTTCAGTCCTTCATAGGAAAAGCGAACTATTATAATAAGTTCATTCCACGCTTCGCTACAGTGGCAGCTCCATTAAACGCTCTACGTAAAAAAGGTGTTAAGTTTCAGTGGACTCCGCAATGCCAACAGGCATGGAAAACAATCAACAACGCCTTAGTTCAAGCTATACAACTCACTCATTTTCAGCCCGACAAGATCATCACGCTAGCTACTGACGCTTCAGACTACGGTGTCGGTGCCGTTCTCTCCCAGAAGGATCGTCATGGACAAGACCGCCCCATCGCCTTCGCTTCGAAAACACTTAATGACCATCAACGTCGATACTCACAGATAGAGAAAGAAGCTTTAGCCATCATCTTTGGTATTCGCCGTTTCAATGAATATCTCTATGGCAACCATTTCCTGATCATTACCGATCATAAGCCTCTCGTACACTTATTCCATCCTGGTAATAAGATCCCAGAGAATTCCCTCAGAAAGCTTCAAAGATGGTCCATGTTCCTTTCTGATTATTCCTATCAGATTGTATATCGAGCCACATCCCAGCATTGTAATGCTGATGCCCTCTCCCGCTTACCCGTTGGTCCTGATACTGCCTTCGATTCTCAAGAATCTGAATGTCTTCAGTTGGACATAGAACTTGAAGATACTGTATCCAGTTTTCCTATTGATGCTACCTGCATAGCTAAAGCTACGGATAAGGACAGTACACTTGCTACTGTACGTACTTACATCCGCAACGGTTGGCCTCTTCAGAGCACACTTCCTGCCCACCTGGCACCTTATCATCGTCTGCAGCATCGTCTCACGACTCGTGCCGGAGTTGTATTACTAGAAGCAGGCACCATCTTCCGAGTGGTTATCCCACTTAGCCTCCAGAAACAAGTTCTCGAATTATTACACCAAAGCCATTGGGGTATCTCCAGAACAAAGCAACTCGCCCGTCAACACTGCTACTGGCCCGGTATTGATGCCGCCATCGAAAAGCTAATACGTCATTGTGAGCAATGTCAAACAAATCAGAACGCCCCGTCTTCTGATCTTGCTTCATGGCCTCCTGCTACTACTCCATGGGAACGAGTTCACATCGATTTCGCAGGTCCTTTCCTCAATTCCATGTGGTTAATAGTCATCGATTCACTGTCAAACTTTCCATATGTTGTGGATATGCATTCGACTACTACAACCGAAGCTACCATTCGTGCTCTCCAGAAAATCTTTACTACAGAAGGTTTACCGCAAGTACTCATTTCGGACAACGGACCTCAATTTACAGCTACTGCTTTTCAGAACTTTTGTACACATAATGGCATTCGTCATATCCTAGCACCGCCTTTTCACCCTCAATCTAATGGTGAAGCTGAACGCTTCGTACAAACATTTAAAAGAAGTATGAAGAAAGCTGTCTCTTCAGGCTTAACTAAAGACCAAGCCTTGCTCCAACTCTTAAACAACTACAGAACTCTACCCGGCGCTGATAATATCACTCCTGCACAGAAGCTCCATGGACGACCTCACAGAACTTTACTTTCTCTGTTACAGCCTCTTCCAGCCCAGCATAAGACCTCACCAACGAAGTTCTCCCTCAACGACAAGGTCTACACCAGGACATTCAAATCCAACCCACTCTGGATACCTGGAGTCATCTGCAGATCTTTGGGTCATCGTCTATACGAGATACAGACTACGGAGAAACGTATCTGCCGCCATCAAGATCAGATACGTCTGCGCTACCGCCCCTGTCCAGCTATTGATGCTATTGCTAAACCAGATAAATCTATTGCCGAACGAGCTTTAGATCATTTAATAACAATGGGTTCCTTTCAGGACGAGACAGCGCCACTCCGCCCAGTTCCAGCTCCGGACAATACAACAGAGACTTCAGCAGCTCCGCCCCAGCATCGCAGTCGCCGCCAGCGCCGCCGCCGTTTCACGCCGTACTGGCGTATTTAGGAGGGGAGGGTGTTGTATGTCCGGCGCTCCCTTTCTCGCTCCGCCAGCCAGCTGCACGCGCGCCTGTGTATCATTCTGCTAGCTTCGACGCGCAGCCCTCAGTGCGCGTGCCTGACCATCGAGTGTACTATAAATAGGAGCTCCCTGCCTGCTCACTTGCCCACTTGCCCGGTGTCCAGCTCCAGAATACACCCTACGTCGAGCACGGAGGCTACTCCTCTTGAAAATGTGCTTCGACCAGGTGGACTGAATTTCTGGCAGTACGAGGTTTCACCTCTGGTCACCGCTCCCTTACCTGTTTCCGCTGCCTATGTTCCGTAATTCTTTTACAAGCCATTTTCATTCCCTAATTTATGCAAGCTCCCTTAGTTTCGCTAGGTGGAATTTCTTCAATCAATTGAACTTGCTTTTTAGGAATTCAGGCACTTCAACAAACAAGGACTCTCAAAGACATTCATGTTAGTGTGCCAGATAGTTCTCGACTATCAACGTGTCAATTCACAAAGACTATCTTTTCAAGATAGGAGTGTATATAAAGACTGTAAACCGGTACATATTGTATAAAGACAGACTTTTCTCAAGATTCAATATTCCTTTTTGCTTCAAAATAATTTTCAGTTATATGTGTAAATATCATAAAGTGAAGCAATAAAAGTTGTGTTTTGTAAACTTCAACCTTGGTTACAACACTGACCACTGGCGATGATACCTCCATCAATATCCGCCCTATCGAAAAGAGTAAATTGGCTCTTTAGTTTTTCCGTTACCCACCTTGAAGTGACATGCACCATATGTCCCACGGGAGTTGGACTAAAAATCTATTTTTTCGTAATCATCTGCGTTATTATCCGTTGTACGATAAATGCGTACATGGCATAAAGGAACGGAAATAACATATTGTTAAAAGTTTGTTATATACAGTCTTCAGTCACGAGCGAGACATCGGGAAGTGCGGACGTGTGAATGAGCTGAGGTGCGCAATATGGGAATAACGATACAGCAATACAGGCTAAGAATTGGAAGATGGCATGGTGCAAGGCAGTGTTGGAAGGAAGGTGGAGTTGAGAGAGGAAGAGAAATTAGTGGTTATAAAGGACTGTTGGAGATTATGTTGTGTGCGACGGTTATTGCGACGCTGCTGGTGGTAGGAGGTATAGAAAAAAATCCGGGTCCAAACCAGGGACCGTTCGGCTGGGAGGAGCTTGAAGAGATCAAGAGAGTGGTGAAGGAAGCAAGCAAAGGAGAAGAAATTAAGGAAATGATGCAGGAACACCAGGCAACCCAAATGAAGGAGATGAAGGACTTAAAAAGTTTTATAAAAGAAGAAATTGGAGGTGTAAATGACAAGTTAGCGGAGATAGATGAGGTAGGGAGCTTGAAAAAGAAGGTGGTGGTACTGGAAGAGGAATTAACAGCAATGAAGAGAGAAGTGAGGTTAGCGAGGAACGAATCAGCAAGAAAAAATGTGTTTGTGTATGGTATACCTGAGGAAGGAACAGAATCAAAAGTGGAATTAGTATTGAAAGTGGTGGTCATAGTTTCGAACAAAATGAAGATAAACTTTTCTGAAGTTGATATAGATGATATATATAGAGTGGGAAGGAACAGGGGACATAGGCCGGTGAAGTTAAGATTAATATCAACCCTGATGGCTGATATACTTCTGAGGAATGCTGGAAATTTGAAAGGATCGAACATTTATTTGAAGGCTGAGATAGAGAAAGAAGACAGGATGCGGTCGGATGTCTATAAGCGGCATATGTAGCGTGCTAGAGCGCAGGGATTGCGAGTCAAGATAGTGGGGAGGTGTCTGGTTACTTCAGGCAGAAATTGGTCGCGATCGTGGACACAGGAGGAACTGCTGAGGATGGAAAAATGTGAGGAGGAAATGAGTTGCAGAAATCGAGAGCAGGGCGACATCAGTACGGAGAAGGAAGAGAGAAGAGGGGACTGCGGTGTCAGCGGGCAGGTAGCGAAGACAACAGAGTCCTTGGTGAGTCAGAACAGCCCAGGAAGGAGTGAATCAACAAGTAGGACACTAGACCGAAGTGAAGTGGATACAGGTAGTGAAGAGGTGACGGGAAGGGAAAGGAGTCAGGGTAGTGACTCAACCTCCCCGATTAGGAATAATGCAGAAATAAACCTGGAGAGAAAGCAGGCGTTAAATAAGGCGAGATCCTTAAGTTTAAAAGATCTATGGGGTGGGAAAAAAGGCTCTGGCACGGAAAAGGGGAAGGATGGGGGTGAGAAGAAAGAGAGGGATGGGGTGGAGCCAAAAGGAAGAATCACGAGAAGTAAGGGGGGAAGTGGTGAAATGCAGAAGTATAGGGAGGGAGGGGGAGGAAATAAATAACTAGATATGGTGATAGGGATGCTGAATATTGAGGGGTTGATGGGGAAGTTAGGGAATAAGGAAATTGTGGATTTAGTGAAAGATTTTGAGATTATTGCTCTAGTAGAGACGTGGTTAGGGAAGGGGGTTGAAATTACATGGGACGGTTATAGAGTAGTTAACGTGTTAAGGAAAAAAATAGGGAAGAGGGGCCGAAACCCAGGGGGCATAGTAGTTTTAATAAGAAATGAGATAGCTGAATGGGTGGAGACGTTACAGACTAGGGTAGAAGGGGTAGTGTGGTTGAGAGTAAAAATGAGGAAGGGGGCAGCGGAAGCAATTTGTCTGGCACTGCTTTATAACCATCCGAGCGATTCAGTGTATGCAAATAAAAATTTTTTTACGAACTGATTGAAGAAATAAACACAATTAAAGGAATGTATGTAGAAGATGGGATGATTTTATTGGGGGATTGGAATGCGAGAGTGAGCAATAGAGTACCGGTATACGGGAAAGAAGTAAAAGTAGACGGGGTACTGTAAAGGAAGAGTAAGGATAATGTTGTAAATAGTTATGGAGAAAGGTTATTAGAGTTATGTGCTCTAGAACATTTATTTATTTTAAATGGGTGGATGAAGGGGGATAGTGTGGGAGATTTGACGTATATTACAACAAATGGAGGGAGTGTGGTGGACATAGGAATAAGCTCAGAGATAGCGTTAAGGAGAATAATAAGTTTTGAGGTGTTAGAATATGGGTTGACAGAACATATGCCTATCAAAATAAAATTGAGAACGTTGGTCGCTGATGAGAAGGAAAAGATGGAGGAAAGTAAGAAGAGGTATAGGTATGGAGGATGGAAGTATGTATGGGATGATAATACTAAAGAGAAATTAAGACGGCATTTGAAAGAGGAGGGAGATATATTAAGGGTAGGAATTGAATGGGCGGTAGAAGGGAATGATATGGATAACGTGCTAAAATTAATTGAACTCCCTGTATGGAGGGTGGGGAAGAAAGTGAGGAGAAGGGTAGAGGGAAAAAAGAATAAAATGAATGGATGGTTTGATGAAGACTGTAGGAGAAAACGTGAGGTTGTAATGAGAGCCCTAGCGGAGTTTAGGAAGGAGGGTGTGCAAGAAAAAAGGAAGGAATATTGTAAATTGAGAAGGGAATATAAGGAGGTATTGGATGAGAAGAAAAGAGGATGGAAGGAGGTGGAAGCTGAAAAAATAAATATTTATTGTAGAGAGAAGAAATTTGAGAGGATTTGGGAGTCAATAAACAAGATCAGAAGAACGAAACCGGAGGGAAAGGGGGATAAAATAGGAGAAAACGAGTGGGTTAGGCATTTTAAAAGGCTTTTAGAAGGGGAGAGGAAATTGGGTAGAGAAATAGACAAGTCACAAATTGGAAGGGAACTGGAAGTAGGCATTACAATATTGGATGGGGAGATAACAAGGCAGGAGGTAATTACAGTATTAAAAAATGCTAGACCCAAGGCTGCAGGAGGTGTGAATGGTATTTCCAATAGTGTATGGAAAGAGGTAGGGGCAAATGAACCGATGTTGAGAGGGATTGTGAAATTCTTTAATAGGTTGCTGGAAACGGGGAAATTTCCTAGAGAATGGAGGAAGGGGGTATTATGCCCTATTTATAAAAATAAAGGAGCTAGTAGTGATCCAAACAAAGAGGAATTACACTCCTAGACTCGCTGTCAAAGGTGTACACAGGGGTTTTGGCGAATAGGATAACAAATTGGGCGGAACAGTACGGTAGGATATCTGAGTTCCAAACTGGATTTAGGAAAGGATGTAATACAGTTGATAATGTTTGGATTCTGGACACATTGATTACAAAGTATGTGAGGATAGCAGGGCGTAAATTATTTATAGCAGCGATTGACTTAGAAAAAGCCTTTGATACGGTCAGTAGGGAGGCGCTATTTTTGAGATTAGGGGAGGTTGGAATGTCGAAAAAAATGAGGGTGGCAATTGAAACTATTTATGAGGAAGTGTTTGTGATGATTAAATTGCAGAATGGAAGGTTGAGTAAGTGTTTTGAATCGAAAAGCGGGGTGAGACAGGGATGTAAGTTATCCCCGATATTATTTATATTATTTATAAATAATATTTTAGAGGGTCATGGTGGAGACGTATGGCAATGCCCTTGGGTAGGGAAAATGGATGTTCCGGGGTTGCTATTCGCGGATGACCTATTGATTTTGGCTTTGACGGCAAATGGGTTGCAAAAAGGGTTGGACAAGGTAGTTGAATATACTAGGAAATGGTCTCTCAGAGTAAATGTAAGAAAGACGCAGATAATGGTGTGTAGGAAAAGGGGTGGGATAAAAGAATAAGGAAATCTGGAGGCTGGAGCAGGAAGAAATTAAACCAGGGGGAAAATTGAGTACCTAGGTGTAATAATTAGTAAGAATGCTTCTTGGAAAAATCAGTGTAAGAAGGCAAAACTTAAAGGAAGAGGAGCGGTTGCGGTAGTAGGAGTATTAGAAAAGAAATTTCCAGACGTTAAATACAAAATTCAGAAAACGGTGTTTAAATCAGTGGTAATGGGCAAAATGCTATTTGGGGTTGAAGTATGGGGAATGGAGGAAGACAGGGGTGAACTAAACCAGGTGGTGGCGAAATTTAGCAAGATCATGATGGACCTACCGAATTGTACAGCCAATGCCGGGGCCAGATTAGTCTGTAAAGAATCGATAGAGGTTGAAATAGCTAAGAGGGTGTTCAAGTACTGGATTAGATTGGAGGAAGGGAAGGGTGGTGCGTTAGTACAAGAAACGTTTAATTTTCAGAAAGGTATGACGAATGAAGGTTACTGGGTGAATAAGTGCAAAAAATGGTTACAAAAGATTGGATTGGGGGTATATGGAGAGGTCTGGGGGGATGGTAGGAATAAATGGGTATGGGAAAGGATAAAGGGAAGACTACTAGATATTGAAAGACAGAGCTTAATAGGGGAATGTAGAGAGAGAGTCTCTTTATCAGTATTAAATAAATTGGTGGAAGTAATAAACCCGAAAACGGAGTTTGAGGGTAGAAGGGATAAGAGAGGTTTGTATTGGTGGGTATTGGGTCTTCCGAGGAATAGGGGGTGGGTAGGTAGTGAGAATAGGGATAGATGTGTGTTATGTGGAGAGAAGTGGGAGGACCTGCATATTTTTAATCAATGCCGACCTTTGGCGGAGATAAAGATCAAACTACTAAGTAAGAAGGAGCTGCATATGGTAGGGGAAAGCTATAAGATAACATCTTGGTTATGTAGAGAGTGGGAGAAAGGAACGAATATAGCGAAATTCTTAAATGTGGCCAGAGCTATATTTATAAAGAAATTGAGGGAGTAACAGGGGTTGTGCAGATAATGTGGTTCGTGCTGAGGGAGAAAGGGGGAAGGCATTCTGCTCAGAGGAATGGATATCCGCCCTGAGCAAATGCGGGAAGGGTATCATGGTAATCATGATATCAGAAGAGGGGGCTGTAGTGTTAGGGGAAAGGGGGAGAACACCTTGCCCTGTGGAAAGGTGATCCGCCTGGGGCAAAGGGAAAGCCTGAGAAAATTAGGTAAGCGTTGAGAAAAGGGGAGGTTGAGTAGGTTTGAGGGTAGTGTAAAGCTTAGGTGGAAGTAAAAAAAAAAGAGCGAGTTGACTGAGTGAACTAATGGACTTGGAATGGAGTACTGTCTGTTGGTGTGTAAATGAGGAGTGAAAAAAATGGATTGTTTAAGCGTATTTGTGTGAGGAGGGAGTATATAGAAGGTATGTGTGATAGAATTGTGATAGATTAAGTGGGAATGTAGTTAAGGAGAAAATGTTGGCAGTATGGAAATTATGAAAGTAGGTCATATGAAAAAAAATTTTAAAAATTTAAATGGTGTAGATGCCTTGATGAGGGGTGTAAAATTGAGGGATTCTTGATGTTTATGTATTAAGTTTAATAGGATGGAAGAAATGGGATCTAACAGTTTGATGTAATTGAGGTGTTGTAGACTGATAAGTCGGAGTGAACTAATGGATTTGGAATGGAAACTGTTTGTTTGTGTGTAAGTGAAATGTTAAAAAAAAAGTCAAATTGTTTTAAGTGCGATATAAAATGATTGTTAGTTGATGTTTAAGTCTGAAGCTTAATAAGGTGAGTCGGTTTGATATATGAAGTGTGGTGCGGTAGGTGGAGAAGACTGAGTGAACTAATGGACTTCGAATGAAAAAAGTTTGTCTGTGTAAAAAAAAAGTGTTAATTGTTTTAGGTGCGTTGATGAGGGATTTTAAATGGTTGTTAGCTGATGTTTAAGTCTTAAGTTTTATAAGGTGAGATGTAGATAGCGGGAGTAGTGCGTGAGAGGTGAGGGTGACGTATCAAGGGAAGAGGGAGGGGTGGGGGACTTGACCCCACTCCAAAGAAGTTAGACTTGAGCATGTCTGCACGGAAATGAAAAGGATAGGGAAGGTAGTGTGCTGACAATGGTCAAGAGTATGTGTGACGTACGTAGCGGAAGTGTGTTGCAGGCCACCTGTTGGGTCAGGTTTCAGCCAGGGTGGCTTGTAACACATGATAAGGAAAGGAACACAGTGTTTGTCAGCGAGGGTCGGTGAGATACGATACCAGTTCTCACGTGGCAAGGCTGGTGGCTGCTGTAGACGGGTTGGTGGGCGTGTGTTCCATGCCAGGGCTGTTGCAGCGACCAGTCTAATTTTTTTTTTTTTGGTGGTAGTCAGGGGTTGGGCTTTGGGTAGTTAGTAGTGCGGTATCGTCCTGCATGTGTGCTGGCTATCCGCGTACGTGTGGGATGATAATGAGTAGATGTAGAAGTAGTAAATGTAGTTAAGTAGTTAAGTAGTTTTAAGAGAGATGTAGTTGCTATTATTGCTTGTTTTCCTTTGTTTCGCTCTGTCTGTCTTTATTGCCTGTAAGCCGATGGTGTACACTAGGGTAGGCAATAAAGATATGTATGTATGTATGTATGTATATACAGTCTTTTGATAGACCAAACTAATGTTAACGAAAATATTTGAGAATAATCTTCCTATAAATAGCAATTCCATGTGATTGCCATGACAGCATATGCACATGATCACACAATACTGAGTGAGCAAATTCCAAATACATAGTTTGGTTGAAATAAGTCCAGCAGGTTTTCACTTTTAGGAATATACAAACAGATAGATAACCGAACAGACAGACAGACAGGCACCAAAGAGAAAAGTTCTACCTCATGTTTCCTCGGTGTTCGGTTAAAATAGGTGGGATTAATTTTCAAGCCGAGCGAAATATGATGCGTCTCTGATTTTCTCCTGTTATGGAACCTTCAAATAACTGTAGGTTTGGGAGGGTGTCCGTCATTGGCTGCAGAGCATGAAACATGTACAAGATAGTAATTTTCTCCGTCATTTGAAGAGTAAGCGAAATTATGTACATAACAAAAGTATTTAAAATGAAGGGGCGTTTCAAATATACCCTACAGATTTTACATATAATAAAGTGCAAAAGGTGTTGTGACAATGTCAATGACCGTTGATGGTCGTGACCAGTGCTTTTTTCCAGAGGCCGGGTACAGATTATACCGAAACGTTCGCACCAGTAGCACGACTTAGCTCGTTGCGCTCGTTGCTCATCGCGGAATGTATGCCCGAAAATTTGATACAGCAACTGCATACTTAAATGGAATCGTTGAAGAGGAAATATTTATGGAGAAACCAAACTACACCAGGGAAATAGTCGAATGCATCGTACAGGAAAGCAATGCAACATCCGAGATCATAGTCGAAGCCAAGAGGATGCTGAAGATGCTGAACAAGGATTGTGTGTGCCTTATTAAAGAGGCTCTGTATGGCTTGAAGCAGGCTGGCTGCTGTTGGCACCGACGAGCGACTACTAAAGCTTGGTGTCAAACCAACATCCGGCGATTCGAGCGTCTATGTGAAGGGTGCAGATGCTGATGCTGACGACATTTTAGTTTTTTCACAGAACTCTAGAGAAATTGACAAAGTCTACAAATTTCTACAAAAGTCGTTTGAGGTCAAAGACCTAGCAGACATTAAGTACTATCTCGGGATTGAGTTTTCTCGACGTGAATTCGGTATCACCTTGAAACAGAAAGGTTACCTTATGGACATCTTAGATCGCTTTAGAATGTCTGATTGCAAGCCCATAGCTACAGCAATTGAAGCTGGAGTTGTCAAGATCGAGTACTTGGTCCAAGGATGATGGTGATAGGCCCCCTTACGGAGAGCTGATAGCTACGGCAACGCGTCCAGACATATCTCATGCAGTGAGCGTGTTAAGCCAATACAATGTTTCTTTTCGCAAAGAATAATGGCAAGCGGCGAAGAGGGTAATGGGGTACCTGAAGGGTTCGTCTGACGTGGGAATTTCGTTTGTAAGCGATACCAATAATTTAACTGGATATGTAGACGCTGATTGGGCTGCATGCATCAACGATCGCAGATCATACAATGGCTCGCCTTTACAATGTACGGTGGAGTCGTATTTTGGGAATCCAGCAAACAACAGACAGTGGCATTGTCTTCAACGGAGGCTGAATATATGGCCTTGAAAGAGGCTTCAAAAGAGGCAGTGCACTTACTACGACTAGCAAGGGAAACAGGCATTAACATCGGGTCGACTGTACAGCTATATCATGACAATATTGGAGCTCGGAAGTTTGCTGGAAATCCTCTTTTCCACGACCGGACTAAGCACAGTGATGTGCGACATCATTTTGTACGAGAAGTTCCTTCATCTGGGGACATTCACCTCGAATACTTGTCAACTGAGAAGATGCCTGCAGACATATTAACCAAAGGACTACCGAAGAATAAGCACTGGAAGTGCTTAGAATATCTCGGTGTCAGAAGACTGAAACGTTGAAGCTGGTTCAGCCTTCGAGAGGGGGTGTAGAGAATATATTTATATACCAGGCGGCTCGCGTGGATTGTTTGAGACCTGGCGAGTTGGCCGTGCGGTTAGGGGCGCGCAGCTGTGACCTTGCTTCCGGGAGATAGTGGGTTCGAACCCCACTGTCGGCAGCCCTGAAAATGGTTTTCCGTAGTTTTCCATTTTCAAACCAGGCAAATGCTGGGGCTGTACCTTAATTAAGGCCACGGCCGCTTCCTTCCAATTCCTAGCCCTTTCCTATCCCATCGTCGCCATAAGACATATCTGTGTCGGTGCGACGTAAAGCAAATTGCAAAAAAAAAGTTTGGGAGACCTGGTGAAAATGTTATTGTACAGCATTTAATCAAAATATCAGAAAAAACTATTATTACAAATAAACCACGGGGCAGGTTAAATATATTTACATAATAAATAACACAACACAAAAGAAAAAATAGTCCAGTGAAGGTAAAGTTGGTATTACCTCCCGTTGAAATTACAGTTACAATATATATATTTCTTACAATTGGCTTTACGTCGCACCGATACAGATATGTCTTATGGCGACGATGGGATAGGAAAGGGCTAGGAATTGGAAGGAAGCGGCCGTGGCCTTAATTAAGGTACAGCCCAGCCCCAAGGTGACCCCTCAAAAGGAAGTGAATAGCGGTGCGTCCGTGTGCCGTTGTGAGGTACACAGACTACTGCGGTCATCTGAGCACGTTGTACGTAAACCAGCACATCCCATGAAACATCTTAACGAGGTTCATGTCGAAAGGGCCGTCGCTTTGATCCAGAAAGGATGGAATTTTCATTGTGTTGCTGTGGATCTCCACGTTTCTCCGTCAGTTAGTCAACGCCTGTGGAACCGCTACATTGAGGCAGGTCAGTTCTCAAGGAGGGTTGGACAAGGTCGTGGACGCATGACAACCCCATAGGATGACAGAAATCTGACCATCGGTGCGTTGCTGCGTCGTTCAACAACTACCAGACAACTGCAACAAGACCTCAGGAGGGTCACTGGAGTCACGGTGTCTGACCATACAGTAAGGAACAAGTTAAGGAAAGTGTCCTTATGACCCAGACGTTCTGTTCGAGTGACCCGTTTAACGCAGCAACATCGCGCAGCTCGCCTTCTGTTTGCCCGTATCCACGTAAACTGGCAACTTCGCCAATGGAGACCTGTGTTGTTCACAGACGGGTCCAAATCTCCCCTGACACATCGCTATGGGCGTCAATGTGTATGAAGACGCCGTGGTGAGCAGTACATGCCAAATGTTGTCCAGGAAGGCGACCGAATCGGACAAGGTTCTGTGATTATGTGGGGTAGCATCAGTATTAATGTCCGTACGGATCTTGTCGTCGTCTGTGGTAATCTCACCGCTGCGGTGTACATCGAGCAGATACTGCAACAGCATGTGTTGTTTGCTGCATACGGTGTTGGCCCTGAATTCGTACTCGTGCACGACAATGGCAGGGCTCATCACCAGAGCTGTCTTGCGAGAACTGGACATTCAAGAGATGGAAATGGCCAGCAGTGAGTCCTGACCTTAATCCCACTGAGAATATGTGGGATAGGCTTGTAAGAAGTGTTCGTGGGCGTCCTGTTCCACCACAGATTCTCCAAGACCTCGAACAAGCTCTCATTGAAGAATGGGACCTGATACCGCAACGTGACTTTTGTCGACTTATACGGAGCATGCCACGTAGGTGCCAAGGTGATATAAATGCTCGTGGAGGACATACACCATACTGAAGCTCTCCAACTGTGATAAAAATCCACCCTAGAGGACTGTCATCATTTTGTTTCGCCCCTATTTGGACATTTCCGTCTGTGTTCTGAAAATGAACGCGAATCCATCGATGTTCTTTTGTAGACTTCAACGGTAAGGAATATAGGTTTAATTGGTTATATACCTGGGAGTGAAATATTGCTTTGCGGAGCATGGCATACGTTCAAAAACAGGTTCCCTATTTTTTTTGAACTGTGTAATATTCTTTTTATGCCCCACTAATTACTTTCACGGTTTTCGGAGACATCGAGATGCCGTAATTTTGTCCCACGTGAATTCATTTACGCATTGATGAATCCATTGATACGACGACCTTCAAATACCACTGGACTGAGCCGGGGTCAAACCCACCCACTTGAGCTCAGAAGGTCAACCGTCTGGGCTACCCTGCTGAGCAGAGAGATAGAGATCAGGGTGGGAGGGACAGTCTGAAAGGCTAAAATACCCACCAAGTTCATGATCTACAAAGAGCCATCCTTATCTGCCGCATAACGAACGTGATGGTTTCAAAGAAATAGGACGAAGGTTACGGCATTTGGGGGAATGTAGATAATTGGAACAAAAGATTTGGATTAACAGTCAACGGATATTATAATCAGAATTCAATTATCTGGACTGTGATATTAACTTTATAACTGAAGCGATGAATTAAACAATAAATTACATCGACTTCAGTATATAGGATTGTCGGAAACGATGCGAGCCGGGTATATGAATGTTAGAGGGTTGGTACTGATAAAAAAATATGAAAAATAATCCGATAACTAGCGCCGTTGTGATTTTGTCAGCTGCTGAAGTTAGCCCAATTACATCGCTTTACGGGCGAATTCAAATGGGCTTTGCAAGGCGGTGTTGCTACATCTGAACGTGACTGAAGACCGGCTTGAGAGAACCAATCAAAGAAACAAAACCTTTGCCAGGGGAGGGATTAGAACATGAAGCTCCCAGTTGACAGGATCGCGCCATACCAAGTACGCTACCGTGACACTGGCTGAAACTCGCGGGGTTTTGCATTTGATGTTGAAATGAAATGGCGTATGGCTTTTAGTGCCGGGATGTGTCCAAGGACTTCGGTTTGCCAGGTGCAGGTCTTTTGATTTGACTCCCGTAGGCGACCTGCGCGTCGTGATGAGGATGAAATTATGATGAAGACGACACATACACCCAGTCCCCATGCCAGGGGAATCAACCAATGATGGTTAAGATTGCCGACCCTCCCGGGAGTCGAACCCGGGACCCCTGTGACCAAAGGCCAGCACGCTAACCATTTAGCCATGGAGCCGGACAATTTGATGTTCATTTCTTGGCATGGCTCTTAAGCCACGTGCAGCTTTAGCAACACCGCCTTGCAAAGGCCATTTTAATTCGCCCGCGAAACGGTCTGATTGCCTATCTTCAGCACTTGTTGAAATGACAATGGTGCGAGATATCGAGTTTTTTCAAATTATTTCACACACCCCAGGGAGAAACCAGATAAGTCTTTTATTCGGTTTTTTAAATTGTTGCTGTAAACTTCCAAGGTCAATGCTCTCTATCCTTTGACACTAACAAGATAAGACATTTCGTCATAATACTGAAGAAATAGCCAAATTTTACTTCCAGATTATTCAAGAATACAATACAGTCCCCGGTAAGAACCAGGTAAGTTGAGTTATCTTGTTAATATTCTGAATACTGTACATAAAATTCACTTCAATCAGATAAGTCAGTTTGTCCTGTATGTAGTAAGTTATAGTTCTTTCTTAATCTGTTTACCCTCGAGGGTTGGTTTTTCCCTCGGACTCGGCGAAGAATCCCACCTCTACCGCCTCTAGGTCAGTGTCCTGGAGCTTCAGACTTTGGGTCGGGAATGAAACTGGGGAGAATGACCAGTACCTCGCCCAGGCGGCCTCACCTGCTATGCTGAACAGGGGCCTTGCGGGGGGACGGGAAGATTGGAAGGGATAGCCAAGGAACAGGGAAGGAAGCGGCCGTGGCCTTAAGTTAGGTACCATCCCGGTATTTGCCTGGAGGAGAAGTGGGAAACCACGGAAAACCATTTCCAGGATGGCTGAGGTGGGAATCGAACCCACCTCTACTCGGTTGAACTCTCGAGGCTGAGTGGACCTCGTTCCAGCCCTCGTACCACTTTTCAAATTTCGTAGCAGAGCCGGGAATCGAACCCGGGCCTCCGGGGATGGCAGCTAATCACACTAACCACTACACCACAGAGGCGGACATGTAGTAGGTATAGTTTCTCTTGCTATTGTGGACTTGGACATCACTACCTTGTAAATTCATTACTGGTAGTGAATTTGCACAGCTACCTGTTAAATCGTACTGGCTAACAATACACAAATTTGTCTTACACCACTTTGGTTTTGATTTGTCCACATAAGAAAATAATGCCTGTTCAATATACAAATCAGTTTCATTCACGATCCAAAGCAGATAATTTGTTAATATTTTGAAAAACAAAATAAAACCAAAACCATTCTTTGAAAGGCTGTTTCATATGACGCTGTTCAACATCTATCTCGAAGAAAGAATCAATGAAAGTTTTAATGAAAAAAGTGGAGCTTGTGTTGGAGGTTAGGAGAGTAGAATGTATAAGATTTGCAGATGATATGGTTCTGATGGGAGAAAGCGAACGTGAAATGATACAAATGTTAGATAAACTCAACATGAAACTAGAAGAATATGGAATGAGAATTAATAAGACCAAAAGTATGATAATTGGAGCAAAATGTAGAAGTTGTCGTATTAGTATAGGGGGAGAAGAAATAGAGCAAGTCAGTAACATTAAGTATTTGGGAAGTATGATCAGAGATGATATGTATTGCACGACAGAAATTAAGAAAAGAATTGCTATAGCAAAAGAAGGCTTTAAGAAAAAAATCAAAATTACTTTGTGGGCCACTAAACAAAGATTTGAGGAAAAGACTTGCTAAGTGTTATATTTGGAGCATAGCGCTGTATGGCGCAGAGACTTGGACATTGAGAAAGGAAGATGAGAGAAGATTGGAGGCACTAGAGGTGTGGGTATGGAGGAAAACAAAACAAGTGAAATGGGAAGACCGGGTAAGGAATGAGGAGGTATTACGAAGAGTTGGAAAAGAACGAAGTATGTTGCAAATCGTTAGAAGGAGAAAAATGAACTGGATCGGACATTGTTTGAGGAGGGACTGTTTACTGAAAGAAGGAATAGAAGGAATGGTGAAAGTCAAACGAGGAAGAGGAAAGAAAAAAATACCAAAGGAAATAAATATTCGGAAATGAAAAACTTGGCGCAGGACAGGCAACAGTGGAAGAGGTTCATTCCATGACAAGACCTGCCATAAGGAAGAATACCTAGACGATCATATAACGCAGAATGGTTTGACAACATTTAGTGAAAAGGTGATTTCATATTGTTAAAATAAATGCTTCCCCTGAGAACTTAATTTTTTTGACTTATCTTGTTATTCCCTAGGATGAGTAATTTATCAGGTCGATGAACCCTCTAACTCTCATATACTCGGTTCACGTTGTTTCCCACCACCCTGTGTATGTTTGGAACGATTTGTTGGACAATGAAGAATAAAACCAGGAAACATACCTTGATCAAGTTCGGTAAAACTAGGACGCAGTCCACTTATGGTTGTGAAAATTAATTTGCGCTGTTCAAAGATATTTCCAGAATAGAGGCAGCTAAAATGATTTGTTTACGCAACGTTAAACGTTCCAATAAAACAAATGAAGAACTGACGATATAGGACAAGAACGGAGTGACTAACTCCAATATTACAGAAAACTTAGAAACAATATCGGATAATGAATGCATAACGAAACACGTTCCATCTAAAACACCAAAAGCAGACGAAATGTAGAACGGCTAAGAAGAAGAAGAATCCCCCTTCTAGAGGGGAAAGAGAGTGAACGGCATTGGTTTCGAAACCTGCTGAATTTCTGGTACAATATGCTTCAACGAAAAATAAGCTTACTCTTGTACTTATTTCTAGACGAGGAAAATAATAAACCCGTTGATTATTTTGTCCTCTGTAGGATTCTCTCTTTTTCTGTCGTTATGTGCCCCGATTCGATTTGGAAGTAGGCAGAGGACATACAATAGTGTGCTGAATTTGTATTCTTGGTTTATGATCACGTACATAAAATACCTTTACGACAGCCTCGCATCAAACTCGGTGCGGAATTCATCACCTGAGAGGAAGCGTGGGTACGTTATCATCAATTTATAAGTTACTGCTCGATTCTTGGCGGCATACTGCGGTGATGTGATACCGAAGAGTTTCGAGCTCGAGATAATAAAACTAAACATTTCAAAGCAATGGCTCAATGAATAATTATAACCAACAACAACAACAACAACAAACAGTTCAAGTCGATTGCTGATGGCCAGAAGATACGACTCATCGTTCATAATAAAATCCACATAATTATCCCACTGAGCTATAATTTTTTCAATACTTTGCAAACGCAGCCTATGAAGATGCTCTCCACTACGATAAAACAATACGCAACAGACATTTTTTCGTGGATGCAGTACTTTGCATCCGTCTCTTGGCAGTAGTGGTGGTGATTATTGTTTTAAGAGGAAGTACAACTGGGCAACCATTCTCTAGATAACACTAGTCAGTAAGAAAAAGCGGAAGGTATCAGACACTTCGAAAAATGAAGGTATCGGCCAAAGAAAGACGAGGACCATGAAGGACGCGAAAATGAAAGACTCCCTAGACCTCGCAAACCTAACAGCGTCGGGGTAGGAAAGGAGGACGAGTTGGCCAAGGGAGGTCGGATAGGATAGATTAAAGTGAGGAGCCTGGCACAAGTAAGTGGAAGAAATACCAGGACTCAGCTAAGGGCCCCGTGGTCGCTAATCCACACTACAAAGTTGAGAGACCCTGGGACCCCATTTAGTCACCTCTTACGACAAACAGAGGATACCGTGGGTGTTATTCTACCGCCCACACCCACAGGGGTTTTTCTCTTGGCACAGTGCAGAGAAAAAATGTAGCTTCCACTGAAGTCCCAGTCTCATCCACGGCTGTGGCAATATGAAAATTGCTGAGGTATGGGTGGTACTGAGTAATGACATTCGGTGCATGACTAGTGCGTCTCGAAGTTATGAAAGGTGTTACTCATAGGGATGGTCGTGTTGCAACAGCACTTTCTGGCACAGTGAGGAAAGCAATGGCAAACTACCTCACTCCCCATCTTGCTTATTATGTCTTATTTTGGGGTCCCATTGATATATGCGCTGTCGCTGAAACAACATACCAATTAGCGGTGCTATGTGAGGATTCAACCTGCCTCCGGGCTGATGACGTAACAGGCGGTACAGGTAGGAGAAGTCCGAGTAACCTGGACCATTTAAATTTAAACGTCCATAGCTATCGACCGTAATTAATATTTCTCAAATTTTATACACAATAATTAGTAGCCTAATATGTACCAAATGATTTGGTGAAAATAATGTTAATATTATCTTTAGTATTTGTTTACAAGTAATATTTATTCTAACATTCATTATCACCGAGCTCGATAGGTGCAGTCGCTTAAGTGCGGCCAGTATCCGGTATTCGGGAGATAGTGGGTTCGAACCCCACTGTCGGCAGCCTTGAAGATGGTTTTCCGTGGTTTCCCATTTTCACACCAGGCAAATGATGGGGCTGTAACTTAATTAAGGCCACGGACGCTTCCTTCCCACTCCTAGCTCTTTCCTATTTCATCGTCGCCATAAGACCTATCTGTGTCAGTGCGATGTAATGCAACTTGCAAGAAAAAAAAAGCATTCATTATCGTGTAATCAGTACCGATAGCATGCAACTTGGACCAGGTGATAATGTAATTTGGACTGGTAAATATAAACTCGTAAGTAGTCAATGAATTTAGTATGACATACTATGCAATAAAATGCGACACTATGAATTGTGGTCGTCACTTTTGGCATGTAGGACAATGATAAACCAATTCATCCTGAATGTTGGCGCAGTTTTCATGAGCTCACTTTTTGAAATTATTGCACTGAATCCAATCATCATCACAATACTTACCAAGTGCAATGTCGTCAAATAGCTCCTCAGTTGTAATCACGTAGTCAGTGTGGATCTCGAACCAGCCCTCAGATCCAGGTAAAAATCCCTGGCCAGGCCGGGAATCGAACCCGGGGTCTCCGGGTAAGAGACAAGCACGCAACACCTACACCGCGGGGCCGTCCTCAAATTATAAAACAAGTTATTTTAGAATCGCCAGTAAAACTACGAAGAAGCGTAATTATTACAATTGTTTCGACGGTCCAAAGTACACACTCTCGAGCAGTCCAAATTATACGACATGCAATGATTTATTCAAAAACTAAATAATATGAAAAGTATTTAAAATTTATGAATGTAACTACGTTAAAACTTAACTGGATATTTTATCAGTAAGGTAACTTAGGGAGATCCCGACATGAGGGAGAACTCGACACTTTAAAGCTTAGCGCCACTGGTAACCACAGTACTGCACAGGCCAAACTTGCAACTACATTTACTGGAGCCATATGGTTTTTGTGTGCTCATGGTCATCCTGTTAGCTGAATATTATCACTATAAATACAAGGCATCTGAATAGCTGAAGGTGAGTAAGTGATATATGATGTTAAAGTAACTTGCTATAATATAATGAGTAGGTTGTGTAACGAAATAGGTAGATATGCGATATGTTTAAAATAATGTTTTAGGTTAGGCGCACAAAGCAAGTTTCGGAGAAGCGGTCATGTCATTTCCAAATCGCCAAACCTTCAGCTTGGTAAGTGTTGTGACCTCTTGCCTGCCAATGAAACTCGGGGAGATCTAGACACGACAAGTTGGGAGATATCGACACTGTCAAGATCTCCCTGAATCTCTAAACCGGGACACATTTTTGGGGACAGGGTTTAATGGTGCGTTAAAAAATTAAATTTCGTGTGGCTATTTCTAGCCGAGTGCAGCCCTTGTAAGGTAGACCCTCCGATGAGGGTGGGCGGCATCTGCCATGTGAAGGTAACTGGGTGTTATTGTGGTGGAGGTTAATGCTATGTGTGGTGTGTGAGTTGCAGGGATGTTGGGGACAGCACAAACACCCAGCCCCCGGGCCATTGGAATTAACCAATGAAGGTTAAAATCTCCGATCCGGCCGGGAATCGAACCCGGGACCCTCTGAACCGAAGGCCAGTACGCTGAATATTCAGCCAACGAGTCGGACAATGGTGCGTTAATACTACAGTTTAGTAGGAGTATTCAATGATTACGATGTGGTGTATTAGGATATTTATATTATTTTTCTAACGCGATTTTTATAATAATGTTCATATTTAAAAAAAGTTAAACGCAAATTACGAGGGTTGGAGACTGATGATAAAGTAGGTTTCGCATTAATAGTTTTGCATCCAAATAGTTATAGGTGGAGGATGCCGCGGTAATATGTGTACAAAGGTCTGCTTTGACGATGGAATGCAGAAGATACGGCTGCTGCTATTAAGGACGTGAAAGAAAATGGAACTACTTTGGCAACAGCTGCGCAGTATTTCAGTGTTCAAAGGAATACACTCATATCCAGAATACTATCTAGTATATCTACCAACAGAAAACTGGAAAAGGAGCAACATTGACAAAGCTATGGAGGACCAGTTAGCAGATTCTCTTTTTCATCTCGATTCTAAAGGGTTTGGGCGAACAGTGACCGACTTACGAGAACTGGCTTTTAGGTTCACTCAGAGGAATGGTGTTAAGAAGCATATTTAATAAACAAAAGGCAATGGTTGGATATAGCTGGGTTTTGCAAGAGCCTGGTACTATTTTCAATGCCAATGAAACCGGTGTTCAGCTCATATTTAAGGCAGGGAAGATTATCCGTGAAAAAGGAAAGAAAAACGTGTTTCACAGCACCACGGCAGAAAAGGAATCTACGGTAATAGTAATGGTGTGTGGTAATGCTATTGGATATACTATCCCACCCTTTGTTATAATGAAAGTGGTAAAGCAAAAAGACACTTACTCAAAAGGAATGCCAGTGGATCAATTGTTAAAATGTCCGAATCAGGGTATATGACCACTGAGGTATTTTCCTTATTCCTTGATCACCTAAACCGTTACAAAACTCGGGGCAGGATTCGGTTGATAATCGACGGATTGCAAAGATCCGGATGTGCTTGATAAGACATCAGCTTTATGAATAGAGATGTGTTGCTTCCCCCCCCCCCCCCCTCCCTTCCGCAGTACTCACCGCTGCCAGCCGCTAAGAGCTTCAAACATTTTTACAATGAGATCACCAGGAACATTTTTGCAATGAGACCACCAGGAACTGTGTTTGCGCACACCCGGGAAAAGGGATCATTGAAGATTATTTTGGAGACCTTCTAAAGCTGGCATGGAACAAATCGGCAACGTCAGGAAATTTTACCGGCGGGTTTTGGAAATGTGGCATTTATCCGTACAATCCCGCTATCCTCCAAGAGGACTTTTGAAAATTTGACATTGTGCTGGACAAAAATGGTTCAAATCATGTACATTTTGGAGAAGATATCGCTGTAGAAGATAATGCCAATAGTCTTACATTATCACAGGAACGCGAAGCTTCACCTGCATTAACACCTCTCAGTTGCTCAGACCAGGAATTGTCTCCTGTTCCGATATTAAGACTCCCATCTGGAAAAGGAAGAGCAAGAAGAGTGCAAGAATCCGCCACGATGACTTCACAGGATTAACGGGAAAATTTAAAGAAGAGGAAAATCGAAAATGAAAAGAATCCTTCAAATCGAAGGACAACAACGAGAACTTAGCGTGTGCGACGGGGAAGCTAGTTTCTCAAGCAGTCTTCTTTGTTCTGACAATTACTGCGCAGTTTGTGACGACAACTGTAATGAGGCACGGGTCCAGTGTAGTGGGGAATGTAGGAAATAGCTCCACGAGATGTGCGTGGAAAGCGGAAACAATGAACAGTTTATATATACCCACTGTGTACAACAGTTGTGAACATATTCGAAGGTCTTACCTGGTGTCAGGTTCTCCCTAAGTGCAGGAGAAGTGGACATTATTGCATCTTTTATTTATTTGATAATTTAACATGTTATGAAATGTTATTTTTTGACATAAATAACAGAAAACAAACTAACTGTGTACAAAATCACCACGGAAATGATTGAATTATTTTTGCAAATAAAGCATGATCAAAATGACAGGTTTTTGCTTAGTGTGTCGAGATATCCCTAAATTACCTTACTTGTAAAAGCTAAACATCCTCTTGGCTGAAATAACTACTAGCCGGGCTGAGTGGCTCAGACGGTTAAGGCGCTGGCCTTCTGACACCAACTTGGCAGGTTCGATCCTGGCTCAGTCCGGTGGTATTTGAAGGTGCTCAAATACGTCAGCCCTCGTGTCGGTAGATTTACTGGCACGTAAAAGAACTCCTGCGGGACTAAATTCCGGCACCTCGGCGTCTCCGAAAACCGTAAAAGAGTAGTTAGTGGGATGAAACGAAAATAACATTATTATTATTATTGAAATAACTACTTCACAGTACAGTTACTTGGCACAGTACAAACTTACAATGAATGTGAGTATTAAAATTGTTTTCTTCTTTCCCCTTCAACCTTAATTCCATTAGCAAAATAACTTCCAGGAAGGAAGCTACCCTCACCTGTCCCAAACTTGCAAGTACCAAAAATATTATCGGTCCAAATTACACGGATTTCCCCTACAGTCCTTCGGATTTCCATAAGAATCACTTAAAGCTAAAGCCAGAGCAAGAAATAATAATTGTCGCCACTTCTCGATGAAGCAACTAGCTTATAGCATCTAGCAGAGTTAGGAAAAGACGTAGCTCATGTGATACTCTCGGTTTGTTTTCGCCCGTCATCGCCAATTGCCCTATTGGTGGTGCATAGTGGTTTGAATAAAGACGTACCACAACAAGGGGAGGAACATTCTCGAAATCTAACACTAACAAATACTAGCAGTCTTGTAAGGATATCCGTGAAGGTCCTACTTCATCAGCTGCATTATTAAACAGTAACATATTATGTATCCGCCTCTGTAAGTGTGATTAGCTGCCACACACGGAGTCCCGGATTCGATTCCCGGCTCTGCCACGAAATTTGAAAAGTGGTACGACGGCTGGAACGGGGTCCACTCAGCCTCGGGAGCTCAAATGAGTAGAGCGGGGTTCGATTCCCACCTCATCCATTGTCGAATTGGTTTTCGGTGGCTTCCCACTTCTCCTCCAGACAAATGCCGGGATGGTACCTAACTTAAGGCAACGGCCGCTTCTTTCTCTTCCTTGCATATCCCTTCCGATCTTCCCATCTTCCTGTCCAGCATAGAAGGTGAGGCAGCCTGGGCGAGGTGCTGGTCCTCCTTCTCAGTTGTATCCCCCGAACCAAAGTCTCACTCTCCCGGGCACTGCCCTAAAGGGATCCCTCACCGAGTTCGAGGGAAAAACCAACCCTGGACGATAAAATGACGAGCGAACGAACGAAAGAAAGAAAGAAAGAAACAAACAAACAAACAAACAAACAAACAAACAAGCAAACAAACGCAGTTGTTGTTGCTCTTTAATATAGTACTGCCAGAATTGCTCGACTCCGCACGGTTCTCTTTTTGTCAAGAAAAACTTAAGAAAAAATAACTTATTCCAGCTGCAAATGAGGAAAAAACACCATGTGAGAGTGCTTATTCTTTCATTCTCTTTTGGAGTTTTCTTACACTTCACGCACTACCAAGCGGAACAAAAATGAACCACTTCAACGCCCCGCGACATTTCAACGCTGTCAAGCAGCATAAAGATATAGCAGCCTGCAATCCTTCACTCCTAATCATTGCACATTCTCCGTCCTTTTACCACTTATACTTATTTTTTCAAAAAGGTTCCTCAGCTGTTACTTATGACCTAAGAGGAACTTATATGCCAAATTTTACTCTTAGCAGTTCAGTAGTTCCAGAGATATAATGATGTGTGAATAGTATTTCACATCTATATATCGTTGTTCCGCCAAGAAAACCCGCTATGTGATTATATTTCAGCTTAGAACACTTTTTTTTCTAGTGGCTTTACGTCTCACCGACACAGATAGGTCTTATGGCGAAAAAGGCCTGGGAGTTGGAAGGAAGCGGCCGTGGCCTTAATTAAGGTGCAGCGCCAGCAGCTTAGAACGCTAACCAGAAAGGTTCTATCATATAAGGTTCAGTATTACACGAACTTTAACAATGATTTTTTCATTTTAAATTATACATGTGCTGCGGGTCAGTATTTCTCCCCTCAACATTGTCACACAGCGATATTTCGAGGCGCAATGACGACTTTTGTACTGTATAGATTGCTTGTGTGGCAATCGCACACATGACAGACCACCACTATACTGCCAGTCTCCAGTGGTATGTCAAACGACGTTCCTCGAAAGAAGACTAGTAGAACATTGTTATTCTCGATAAATCACGTGTAAGCGAACATGACTGACAGCACTTGTGTGGTGAATACAACGAATACTTCTTCAATGCAAGGCATTATGGTCGAAAGTGCTAAACAATATGACAACAAATCATTACAATGCTTGTCTGTACTACTATTACTACTGTCCATTATGCCAATGACGTTCTGAAGCCAGCACACATTTCAGCAAAATATTACCAGCTTACACGTTGCTGTGACCACACAACTTAAAGGATCAGGACACTTCACTTTCGACGAAGCCTGGTAGATCGCAATAATTCATTACTCATTGAACATGTAGTACTTCATCAAACTAATACTTTTAATAACTTAAGGTTACGTCCGTTGTACTGCTGTAAATTGTAAGAAGCCCAAATGTGTTGGGATATTTTCTCAAAAGAGTATCTTAATTGAAAATTCACAGCATGTTTCCAGTCATTCGACCGGGTCATGGATGGAATGAATGAGGCCCCCATATAGCGACGAGGGTAGGAATTTTGCCAGCTGCCGAAGCCTGTCACACTCCTCTGCGGCAATGGTTTATGACTGACAGATGAAATGAAATGATATTGGAGACTGTTGCTGGAATGAAATATGACAGGGAAAACCGGAGTATCAGGAGACAAACCTGTATCGTCTCCGCTTTGTTCAGCACGAATCTCACATGGAGTGACCGGAATTTGAACCAAGGAACCTAGCGGTAAGAGAACGGCGCGCTGCCGCCTGAGCCACGGAAATTCTATGATCTTTATTATGTCAAGTAAATTCACTAACACGCATACAAGCACTCTTAAACGCTGACCTATTACGTCAACATTCTATCCCTCAAACTTGAGATTATTAAGGTGAACGAATACACTGAACGTATACACTGTTATGCTACCCACCAAGTTGGAATTGACCAACGACAGGCGATCAGTACAGTCCTTTTCCAAGAAATGGTGATGACGCTTAGACATTAGTAGCGGTTTTTCTGTTATGTTTGAGTGCTCTACCTTGTTTTGACATTTGACTGGTTTGCCAATGTATTATTTCGGGTATGCGCTGAACCTGAGTTTATAGAAAGAGAGAGAGTAAATTTGAAATTAATTGAATTTCTTGACACTTGAAAATTAAGCTCTTTCGATTTACAAGTGTAAGTGAACTCGCCCAAAATCTCCAGTAATACTGAGAAGTGGTTATTTTTTTATAAGACAAACATCAAAAAGTTCATTGTACATTTTCACAACGTAGAGTTACGGAACACTAATTCAACGTATAATTCGAATCATAGGGATACGACTCTTCCTTACAAAAAACCGTGCATGCATTGTGCGGGATTCGAACTTCAGACGTCTTGGTAAGAAGCAATTGAGGATAGTACTCTGCTATCACGTCAATTATTCATTTTCATTATGGACTGGTGAGACGACGTGTTCATCCTGCAGACCTCTGTAAATAAATCAAGTAGATACAGATACCTCTAGTCACTGCAACTAGCTCTTCCTTTCTCTCTGCCTCTTATTCTTCCTTGGCCTCAAGACTGACACATTCGACTGGGAATACAAATGGAGAAGATGATCAGTCTACCTCCATTTGCCAGGACGGAAAGGAGGCCTTATTACGGCAGCAAGAATGATGGCTTCGGCAGGGAATTCCAAAGAACATGGCAGAGATCTATGAGGACATTTCCAATATTTCCCTCGAGTTGAACATCATTTTCAGTTAAGTCGACACTGGGAATCAAATCCAGCCATCTCACAATGTTACCAAATGCATCAAAACCTGCCAGAAAATTTAAAGACGAAAGTCGCTCAAGTGTCCTGTTACGAATGAAGTCAATAAATACAGGACATACTGCTCGGAACATTTCACGAGTCGGACAAATCACAACAAAAATGGACAGATTTTTTAAAATTACGAAAATTTCAAAACAGAACGTCGGAAAGCATTAAAACCAAGATAATATTCATAATGTTTTCCTAAGTATGATAGCGTGCTTGCCTCTCACCCGGAGGCCCGGCATTAGATCCCCGGCCAAGACAGAGATTTTTACCTGCATCTAAGGGTTGGTTCGTGGTCCCCTCTGCCTACGTGATCTGACGGTGAGATGGCGACCCCGGTCTAGAAAGCCAAGAATAACGACCGAGAGGATTTGTCGCGCTGACCATGCGTCACCTCATAATCAGCAGGCCTTCAGGCTGAACATCGGTCGCTTGATAGCGCCATTGGGAAAAATCTATAGGCCTAATAGCGCTCAAAGAAAAATTCGTTAAATTTTCGATATGTTCGAGGCCCAGATTTCAGTTATCCTTAAAAGTCAGAAAATTAAATGGGGTTTTATTTTCACACAAACAATACGGGCTTTAAATCATTTGTGTTGTTCGCTATTATTGAGATGATCATTCAAATGTTAACTTTACTTTTATCCCGCAATGGAAAATACATCTGAATACATCAATGCTTTTAGTTTCGGCAGTAGAAGAAACCTACGTTGTCAAATTGATGGGACTGTGAACGATATATGAATTTTATAGAGAGAGCTTGAGTTCCCATAAGAAGTACATGGCTACTCAACAAGGAGGTAGCAATACAACGCGTGTTCGACTGAAGTGCGAAGAGATAACATGTTTCTTTTAAGGTTGCCTAAGTTCAGGCGCGAATTCGGAAAACTAAAAAAATAAATTCATCTTCATACAATATTACTACGACTACTATTAAATGTATGCATGCCTCCCCTGAATGGGAAGGTGGGCCTCCTAGACGGTGACGCCATCTCTCCGGCCAAGAGATTTGTATCGGAGGAGATGTGCGAACAAGGCGAGAGGGTTGGCGGCCGTGGCCTATACTAGGAACTGTTCTGCCATTCGTCTTAGTGCAGGAGAATGGAAAACCATTCTTAGGACAGCCGACGCTGGGGACCAGACCCTCTCCATCTGCCGAATACAGAGGCGTAGAGCTACGGTAGAGGAGTGGCAACCTCTCCCCCGTTCTGTTGGTCGGTCGGAGTGCAGCGATGTCGGATTACGGACCAGCCGTCGCCACTTACAGGAAGACTCTATTTGTGAACGCACTCCGTCTCCAGCTTTGAAAAGTAAAGTGAAGCGACTTTTAAAGTAAGTTTTAATATTAGAAAGTATGTCAAATTTAGTAACATGTTAATAAATAACTAAATACCAAAGACAGTTATTGTATTCTATATGGTGTAATATTTTATAAGCGTCAAGAAATGGAGGTCCTAGATATTTTAAAAATAATCTTTTTGTAAAGAGTTGAGTGTCGGAAAAATATGCTATATTCAACATTTAATATAACAGATACAGTTGAACGGAGGAAGCTAATGAAATGAAAAACTAAACCTGATTTCCATTCAATGACTGGGTCAGGGATGGAATGAAGCCCCCATCTTGAGGCGAGGATAGGAATTGTGCCGGCTGCCGAGGCCTGTCGCACTCCTCTGGGGCAATGATTAATGACTGGCAGATGAAACGAAATAATAGTGAAGAGTGTTGCTGTTGGTGGAGAAAAACCTAACCCGCGTCGTCCAGCACAAATCTCACATGGAGTGACCGGGATTTGAACCACGGAACCCAGTGGTGAGAGGCCGACGCGCTGCCGTCTGAGCCACGGAGGTTATAGAGGAAGCTAATATTGTACAAAAATGAATATCTGCAACCATTTTACTTGTTTTATTTTTTAAAAATTGGCTTTACGTCGCACCGACACAGATAGGTCTTACGGCGACGATGGGATAGGAAAAGCCTAGGAGTGGGCAGGAAGCGACCGTGGCCTTAAGGTACAGCTCCAGCATTTGCCTGGTGTGAAAATGGGAAACCACGGATCATCTTCAGGGCTGCCGACAGTGGGGTTCGAACCCACAACCTCCCGGATGCAGGCTCACAGTCGCGCACCCCTTACCGCACAGTCAATCAGCCCGGTCACTTTATTTCTTTAATATATTACGTCAATTTTTAAAATACTGTCTTTTTCGCTGTCCCATTTCACATGGAAAGTCTCATATATAAGTATGTTGCGTCATAGAATGCCGTCGTTCACCTGAGTCATACACAGCCACGGTCCAGTCTTACCTAGGCTAGCTCCCTCCTGTGGATCAGAGTTTAGTGCCAGTCTCCACATTCCAAGACGGCAGGTTCAAACCCGGCAGAGGTAGTCGAATTTTGAAGGGCGAATTTTGTCGCACGAGGTTGACATGCAAAAGATTTCTGGTGTTAACCCAGCAGTGTAATAAAACTCAGCCATAGATTGTCAAAGAGAGAGATCCAGTTTACTCTGCCGTCTGGTAGAGAAAAACCAAACGTCGACACTGACACGCACGTAGCCTACATGCCGTCAAATCAAAATACCTGCACAAAGTAGTTGAGGTCATGTTAATAATAATAATAATAATAATAATAATAATAATAATAATAATAATAATAATAATAATAATAATAATAATAAATTGTATTTGCTTTACGTCCCACTAACTACTTTTTCCGGTTTCGGATACGCCGAGGTGCCGGAATTTTGTCCCACAGGAGTTCTTTTACGTGCCACTAAATCTACCGACACGAGGCTGACCTATTTGAGCACCTTCAAATACCACCGGACTGAGTCAGGATCGAACCTGCCAAGTTGGGGTCAGAAGCCCAACGCCTCAACCGTCTGAGCCACTCAGACCGGCCAAATTATTATTATTATTATTATTATTATTATTATTATTATTATTATTATTATTATCATTACCAGGATTTCCAGCGAGATGCGCGCTGCTGCGTTGAGGAACCTCACAATCTGTTTTTTTTAATTATTAAAAGTGATTGTTTCTGAACCTATTCCAATATGGATGCAGTACCTTCAGGTATGTTAATTATTTCAGGAAGATATGTAATAAATTTACACATTTAAATGGTTTATCTTAAGACGACATTACAGTATTAGTACCGTTTTACCAATGTCTTAAATTTATGCGGTGTTCCAAGTTGTACCAAACTTTCAAGCCTAATAAAAGTGTTGATTGTTAGACACCCATAAAAATTGTTTTGATCTCCGTATGTCATTAAAAATAAGTTAGGTTTATTCTTGTATATCCGTTATACATTACCAATTAGGTTTCATTTCCCGCATTTCTTTTTAGGTTCGAGTTCAACTGAAATCTTTCTTTCTATGAACAATTGTTTTGAAACACGGAGGGAATCAGACTGTACCAAGTTGGATAGACGAGTCTGAAGCTTCGTCAGAAGATGACTCGTACTAAAACATCAAAACTGAAGCTATGTAAGTGTAGGAATGCTAATGTGATACATTAGAGATACATTAATTGATATATAATTCCAAGAAATATTAAAAGTCATGTTATATAGTATTTATATTCGTTTTGTAAATACAGCTTTCTTGGCCACATTCCAAGGCCTATATTTTTACACTTAATTATATTTACAAGTACTTTCTTTTTAATAATGACTTATAATGCTTACGTTGTAAATTATATTCAAACACATTGGGTACTTAATTTCATTAGGCTACGTATTAGAAAATCATAGTATAACAGTATTAATATTCTGCAAAAATTACATTATGGGATATTTGCCAACGCCCTTTCTTTCCATATTTAACTGCATATATTTTGGTATGTCGATCTATATATATTCATTGAAATCGATTTGTAGCGATCAAGGAAGCGGATGTCAGCAATTATAATTAATACTTTACAAATCGATAGTGACTGTCAGTAGGAGGGCGTCTGCTATTGTAATCAATACTCCCTACATCGACTTTGACTGGCAGTAGGAATGGGGTCCTTCACCAACTCCTGTTTTTTTTGTTAGGGGCTTTACGTCGCACCGACACAGATAGGTCTTATGGCGACGATGGGATAGGAAAGGCCTAGGAGTTGGAAGGAAGCGGCCGTGGCCTTAATTAAGGTACAGCCCCAGCATTTGCCTGGTGTGAAAATGGGAAACCACGGAAAACCATCTTCAGGGCTGCCGATAGTGGGATTCGAACCTACTATCTCCCGGATGCAAGCTCACAGCCGCGCGCCTCTACGCGCACGGCCAACTCGCCCGGTCAACTCCTGTTTAACAGGCATTAGTAAAGAGGGCCTACCATTGTAATTAATAATTCCCTTCTCGATTTGACTGGAAGAAGGCAAGGGAACATGCAATTTTGTTCAAAAATCCTCTACCCGATTGTGTCTGGCAGCAGGCGGGGGTGCCCGTCATTAAAAAAATACCCATCTAAAATGTTATTGACATTAGGAAAATTGAAACTCACCAACTCGAGTGTGACTGGCAGTAAGCTGACTGGCATTAGGAAAAGGGGTCTGCCATTATAATAACAGCACAACTCAATTATAATAAAAACACGTCAACTACAATGTGTCTAGAAGTAGGAAAGGGGGCCTGCCATTGTAACGAGAACTCTCCAAATTATAATGAGAACTTCCCAACTCGATTGTGAATGACAGTAGGCAAGTGAGCCTGACGTTATCATCACAACTCCGCAACTCGCACTTTACATTGGAAACAACGTATGGAGAGTTCCTCAAGCTTTTTCTCGGATAACACTAAAAGAGAATGTTATTTCGTTTATATCTTTTTTTTTTTTTTTTTGCAAGTTGCTTTACGTCGCACCGACACAGATAGGTCTTATGGCGACCATGGGACAGGAAGGAAGCAGCCGTGGCCCTAATTAAGGTACAGCCCCAGCATTTGCCTGGTGTGAAAATGAGAAACCACGGAAAAGCATCTTCAGGGCTGCCGACAGTGGGGTTCGAACCCACTATCTCCCGAATACTGGACATTGGCCGCACTTAAGCGACTACAGCTATCGAGCTCGGTTCGTTTATATCAAAGTTCTATTTAGTCATGTCTCGTTCGTTCATTATTCAACTGTTACTTAGTATTAGTTGGAGCAAATGTACACATTATTAAACAGAAAACTGTCGAATATCAAGATAGGTTAATATCGGCCAAGTAAGAACTTTCAAATGTCTTGGAAGTGCAATATATAGAAGGAGACTTCTCTGAGATTAATAGTTAGTATATGGAGGCAGTCGTGTACAGCTGCTCAAGAAAAATGATGAGAGCTTAGAAATATGTAAGTTGCTCACTTTTCTCAGAAATAATTGAACCTATAGATGTAATGTTTCTTGATGGTATTCAAAGGGTTTGTATATGCATGGAAGGTGAAATATTTGTTCATAATAATTAAAATTACGTCTGATAAAACACTAAATACGAGGAACATACAATGTACTCATTCCCTTTTTTCCTTGAGCGACTATACAATAGGGTAGCGTACCGAAAATTTGCAGTAGAAATTCCCACAGCGTTACTTACTCTATCCAGCAGACGTTGGAAGATCGATAGAATCAGGTTAAATGATTCATCAGTGGGGGAAACAGACACCAGAGAATGGAGGATGATTGTTCTCATCTACAGATTCAAGATGGCATATGATTAATAAATGGAACATGTTGCAAATTAGCAACGGCCTTTTATTTTTCATTTATTGGATTTTGGTTGAAAATGGACCATGCATACAACAACAAAACAACAAAACTTCAAACAAAAACACCGAAGAACTATATACAGTGCTCAAAAATTTGCATATTCTGATTTAGTGCACTTTCTACTTTCCTATGTGCATTATACCGTACACAAGAAAGATAGACACAATGGAAACCTATGCAAAATCATCAGAAACGCAACAAAGCATAAAGTTGGTAACATGAACAAAGAAATCATTGTTCACTGCGTAACAGTAACCTCTGTAGACAACCTGGACGCTGAGGTAAATTTAAACACGACGAGGCATACTCAGCAAGGCGTACAATAAGTCGACGAAACATGGTCGGACCCCAGAACAAGACGTAAACCCCACCCCCACTTGTTACTGGGGTGCTCCTGATCGTCTCCATACTACAATGCTCCCGTTGTATGAATGCAAGCTTATGGTGGTCTCTCCAGAAAAAAACGTACGCTTCCACTATTCTTGATGCTATGGACTATGAGTTGTCGTCCACCTTATACGAACTGCTCTATGGTGTGGTGGTTTAAGAGGAGTTTTTAGTAAAGACTCCTTCATATCAGTCCTCCATCGTACAGCCGATTTCGCCCTCCGAAAAGTATTGTACAGTGGAGAGAATACCTATCTGTCGGAAGAAGGTGATGCAACTTTGTATGTCAAAAGCTAGCTCACGCTTCATACGTAGCACGAATCGAACAGGGCAGTTCCAGCTACCAAATGAAGCACGTTTGAATACTTCATATTTCATCGAGAATACGTGTCCGATTTTCAAAATAATCACGGCGCTGAATTTGTAATGTTTGTAGATTAAAGGCTAAGTTTAGAAAACAGTGTAGCTCCATTTACGAAAACAAAGTTAGTACAGTTATCTCAGAAGATACTGACGCCATGAAAAAGTAAACTCCGATTATGAGCCCATTGTTACCATTACTGAAAGTGGAAACGGACTGTCAATATCTTTAACCGTTCATGAGTTATTTGAGGTGGACAACTTAGCTGAATAGCCCTGTATGTATATCACCGACCTTGAAAGTGATATTAAACTGACAGACACGACAAATGCATCCTATCAGATAAATATCGAATATGATCTGTGCTGCTTACAGTCACTACGTGTCCCAGACATTAGTCTATAGTGAAAATCCACAGCCTGTTTCCAGTCATTCGACCGGGTCAGGAATGGAATGAATGAAGCCCCATCTAGCGGCGAGGATAGGAATTGTGCCGGCTGCCGAAGCCTGTCGCACTCCTCTGGGGCAATGATTAATGAATGACAGATGAAATGAAACGATATTGGAGAGTGTTGCTGGAATGAAATATGACAGAGAAAACAGGAGTATCCGGAGAAAACCTGTCCCGCCTCCGCTTTGTCCAGCACAAATCCCACAGAACCCAGCGGTGAGAGGCCGGCGCGCTGTCGCCTGAGCCACGGAGGCTCCATTAGTCTATAACAGGGCCTCTCAAACGCCCAAAATCTCACGCGTGCAAATCGAGGCGCAAGAGCTCTGTGCACTGTCCATCCGTCCCGCTCGGCTCGGCTCGGCTCGGACCAACGCTTCGTCTCAGGGCTACTCGGCTAAGCTCGGCTTAACTCGGCTCGGATATGGAGCGCTACGGGCAAGTGAAGAAGAGAGAGACAGGGGGAGCGAGCGAGACAAGCGTGGGGAATGAGAGAGACAGCGCTATTGCTTCAAATCGAGGAGTGGGGGTCTGCACTCTGGTCAAACAAGCGAAGTCGTCTTTTGCACCGTGCACAGTGCATGCACCAGGCGCATGCACCCTGAGAGGCCCTGGTCTATAGTGTCCACAGTAAATATACAGTATTTCAGGTACTATGACATACACCGTGTGAAATCGTAATCTTTTGAGCATGTATAGTGACAATCAAAATTTTTCGGGCAGAATAATCTATACGTGTAATACCCCTGTTATTAAAGGAAGAACAGGTAATAAATTCGAAAGTACTAAACTCTGAATTTAATGCACTTCGTAGGTACTTTAATCATCCAATTGAAATTTGTAGATGAGTTTATAAAGTAATAATACCGTTTACTTATTTGAGATACGAAGATTTGCTGGTAAATATTTTTCGGACAGGAGATGTTTAGCTACTCAAGGCATGCTTTTCGCTTGTTATGCGCTGTGCAGGCAGAACAAAGCAGACGCAACGATTCATGAGTGAAATGGGATGCAGAGGGGGAAAAAAGTACATTTGATCAAAGGCAATTAGTAATATCCCACCATGAAAAAGGGAAAACATGTCAACAAATCGCAAATTTGCTGAACATGAAGAAATGTGCGGTTAACGATATTACCTACCGATACAAATTTCAAGACAGAATAGAAAATTTGCCACAGACAGGTCGCCCGAGGGTCCTTAGTAGTAGAGAAGAGAGGGCAGTAGTAAGAAAAGTGGAAAGAAATCCACGCCTTACTACAACCACTATTGCTGCTGCAGCTGAGGGCGAGTTTGGAGAGAAAATCAGTGCAAGTACGATCCTGAAGGTGTTATATAGAGGTGATTATCATGGGCGAACTGCAAGAAGGAAGCCCTATATCAACAAAATAAAGACAATCAAGCAATAATGATTTGGTAAAGAGCATCTTAGCAAAGACATGAGCTCTTGCAAGACTGTAATTTTCTGCGATGAATCGGAATTCAACGTTTCTGGCTCAGATGGCCACATCATAGTTTGGAGACAGACCAATAAAGAGGTTGAAGAAAGAAATGTGAAGGCTACGGTAAAACATGGAGGGGGGGGGCATGTTATATGTGGGGCTGTAACGTCGGCTCAAGGAATAGGGGGGCTGGTTTTTACAGACTGAAACATGCACCACCGCCAGCATCTTCATACTGTAAAAAAGCAATCAGAAGTACAGAAAATATGGGAGTTGGTGACTGACTTACATTTTATGAGGACAATGACCCGAAACATACGGCCTATAATGTATAGCTATGGTTGTTGTACAACTGCCTTACAGTTGTGAATCCTCCCACACGAAGTCCTGACATTAACCTCATGGAGAATTTATGGCATATACTGAAAAAAAAATCCGGAAACTTCCCATAAATTCTAAAGCTGATGTGAAGAGACGACTGCAAGAGGAGTGGTAAAACTTGTGGAGAGCATGCCGAGACGCCTGACTGTAGTGCTTCGCAGGAAGGGAAGAATCACTAAGTATTAATATTCCTACATGGACTCCAGCCTTCATATTTTTGTTGTACTTGCATTTTTGTCCGAATATTTATGAACAGACATTTTTTTTGCTAGTTGCTTTAAGTCGCACCGACACAGATACGAGGTATGCCTTATGGCGACGATGGCATAGGAATGGGAAGGAAGCGGCCATGGCCTTAATTAAGATACAGCCCCAGCATTTGCCTGGTGTGAAAATGGGAAACAACGGAAAACCATCTTCAGGGCTGCCGACAGTGGGGCTCGAACCTCCCGATTACTGGATACTGGCCGCACTTAACCCTCAAACACACGCGTATGGGGTGTAATCCACCCCAGATCATTTTATTTCCTAGTGTAATGTACAAATAACTTTCCTGTGCTCCCCCCGCTCTTATATCTTTCTGGCTGGATCCCCGCAGAAAGAGTCATTCTTTCATAATCTATCTTAAAATCTTCAATTAATACAGTAATTCATATTTTACAACACAATGATATGTGGGGTGGAAAGCACCCCCACGCGTGTGTCTGCGTCCCAATATTTGGCGCGTGTGCTTGAGGGTTAAGCGACTGCAACTATCGAGCTCCGTGAACAGGCAATTTTGAATTATTGTAATTGCATTCATAAGTTTCAAAAATGGCTTGTGTACCACTAAATGAAGTGTATATTTATTGTTTGTATCTGTATGTGTAACTATTCATTCTGAAGTAAGCAAAATTAAACTAGATATGTTTGCTATTAATCTGTTTAAGTTAAAATATAAAGAAACTCTGTCTGTCCGAAAAATTGTGATGGTCACTGTACACTACGATGTAAAATAAATTGTGCTTTAGGTTTGAATGTTACCGGGCGAGTTGGCCGTGCGGTTAGGAGAGCGCAGCTGTGAGCTTGCATCCGGGAGATAGTGGGTCCGAACCCCACTGTCGGCAGCCCTGAAGATGGTTTTTCCGTGGTTTCCCATTTTCACACCAGGCAAATGCTGGGGCTGTACCTTAATTAAGGCCATGGCTGCTTCCTTCCCATCTCTAGGCCTTTCCTATCCCATCGTCGCTGTAAGACCTCTCTGTGTCGGAGCGACGTAAAACAAATAGCAAAGAAAAGGTTTGAATGTTAATGCACTTGGTATATGTTTTTTATAATAACATACACTTTCTTGTTATTGAATGCTAGAAGAGAATAGACACTGCTCGGGAAAAAAAAGGCCTTTGAATTTGCTTATAATTTAAGTAACTGAAATAAATGTGATTGAAATCTTGTATTGCTGGCTTAGCATAAGCACAATTAGAAGTATCCACATTACGTTGGTTCGAAAGATATGGCTTCAAATAAAAACATTTCATTTGCTACTGTTTAACGTCGCATCAACTCAGACAAATTCGTCGACGGCGGGATAGAGGAACAGCGTGTCCTCGCCGGGTGTTCAGCGTCAACACAGCGGTAGTACGAGTGTGGCAGTCGACAGCTGAATCTACTCACAATCAGGGATTCAAGTGCGGTTAGTGCCATTCAAGAGAAATTGGACAGGCAATATTTTAGGATTAGAAAGAACACTAGGGAAAAAAGTGATACTGTTAAACGAAACTGAAGTACGGCAGCAACTGGATTTATGCAGTGAAGACATTGCAAATGTATTCTGAGGTTGAAGAGTATAACTACTAGCAGCATAATCTGACGCCAGAGCGTTAGTTATTGATCGCACTTGACAACAATTGATAAATAATCATTTAAGTAGCTTTATAACAAGGCGACAGCTCTCAGAGCTTCATTAATAAGAAGGGAGGATTGAGCTTCCCAATTTACAAGGTCTACGAGCCTTCATAAACTAGAATAAACCCTATTGAACACTCGCTGTCCTTTGATTTCTCAGGGAAGCCAACGAAAATGGTATGTATTTTCGGATTCCCTTAAAGTAATAATGACCGAGCTCGATAGCTGCAGTCGCTTAAGTGCGGCTAGTATCAAGTAATCGGGAGATCGTGGGTTCGAGCCCCACTGTCGGCAGCCTTGAAGATGGTTTTCCGTGGTTTCCCATTTTCACGCCAGGCAAATGCCGAGGCTGTACCTTAATTAAGGCCACGGCCGCTTCCTTCCAATTCCTAGGCCTTTCCTATCCCATCGTCGCCATAAGACTTATCTGTGTCGGTGCGACGTAAAGCAAATAGCAACAAAAAAAAAGTAATAATGGGTTTTGGGGTTAATGTTAAGTGAATAAAAGTAGTTCCAGTTCTATTTAACAAAATTAAATCAATTGTATACTGCATTTAAGAAAAACTACCACGTTAAACTAAACATAAATAACAGCTCATCATAAAAAGCAAGGGCCGAAACCGCTTCCCGATACATTTTTTTTTTCGATCGTGTTTATTTACAAAATCGAGTGACTTACTACAGTGATCGAAATGTCATATTTCAAGTTGCCTCTGAAGTTGAGCATGTTTCATACATCTGTTCTACTGAATGTCAAAACATAACACACTGAAGTTGCTGTTTGTTGAGAGCACAAATCCGTACTGCACATATTCATCACAATATTCTTTGATTACTTTTTTTTACTGCTGGGCTGAGTGGTCAAAGGGTTGAGGAGCCGGCCTTCTGACCCCAACTTGGCAGGTTCGATCCTGGCTCAGTCCGGTGGTATTTCAAGGTGCTCAAATACGTCATCCTCGTGTCGGTAGATTAGCTGGCACGTAAAAGAACTCCTGCGGGACTAAATTCCGGCACCTCGGCGTCTCCGAAAACCAGAAATGTAGTTAGTGGGACGTAAAGCAAATAGCATTATTATTATTATTATTATTATTATTATTATTATTATTATTATTATTATTATTATTATTATTATTATTATTATTATTATTATTATTACTAAGATCCCATCAGATGCCAGCACATTTTTAATTTTTTTTCGAGTGACATAGAACGTATCGAAGGACTGACTTGTAACATTGATGATCATAGGTCGCTTACGCGGTTCCTTTTTTTTCTCTTCTTCTTCTTCTTCTTCTTCGAAATTTTACCTTACGGGTAATCTAGATCTCACTTTAATGAGCATTTTGTGCCCGAAAAAGACTAGAAGGCAATAAAAGCGTGATCTACAGTGGGTGAACAGTGAATATATAATTTATGAAAACCCTAGTATTTTATTAGTTATTTTTGTACACAATTTTTATTCTATTTATTTTACAATATTTCGAGTATTTAAATCCAATGCATCATATAAGGTTCTAATACTTCGTAGCAGAACTTTTTTCTCTGACTATATTTTAGCTCATGAATCAGTAAAACATTGTGTAAGAATATCAGGAATTTCAACCAACCACAACTGCCTATCACCATAATTTTAAGTTTTAATTTTGTAGCATCTACGTGCATTTTAAAAATACATCATCATCATAACAGCGCACTAAAACATCTTTATAGCGTGCATTTTACCACAGGGTGCACATTTTTTCTATTTGCTTTACGTCGCACCGACACAGATAGGTCTTATGGAGACGATAGGATAGGAAAGGGCTATGACTGGGAAGGCAGTGGCCATGACCTTAATTAAGGTACAGCCCCAGTATTTGCCTGGTGTGAAAATGGGAAACCACGGAAAACCATTTTCAGGGGTTCAAACCCACTATCTCTCGGATGCAAGCTCACAGTGGGCGCACAATCAACAGGCCATAATTATGCTATCCTGATGCTGCAACATCATCATCATCACGTTGGCATACCTACTGAAGATATTCTTTTATTTGGCAAACATTAGTGCAATTAGGGTAACTCTCCTTTTTTCATCATATTCTAAACTGCTATTGTAGAAAAATGTCGAACCTTGAAGACTTCTAGTCGTGGATAACTGAACTGCTACTACGAAAATCAAAGCACTTCTTTATCTTCATCTACAGTCAAACAGCCCTAAGGATTTTAACATTACTGTAAGCTGCTGAAATGGGACCTGAATCTAACAGGTCCGTACCGTGTTTTCTTTCCCTAGTTGGAAGAGTAGACGTTCAAATAATTAGCGCTCTGCTCCTGGCCGTAACGATGTAAACATTCTGGCCTTGAGCAAATAGTACCGTTTGGTGATAAAAGATGATTATTTGGACTACCTTTAAAGAGTTCTGATATTCTTACCCATGGCACAGTCTGTGGACGGCACGCACGTCGCACAGCCCCGCGAGGGGAAATATCATAGTATTGATTTCATACGGAGAAGCTCCATGTGGAGAGTCCTCCTTTCCGCCCGGTTATTCTGTCCCCTTGGTCAGGATTGGCGTCGAGCACTATCGAAGTATTCACTCGACTAACCTACAGAGGTTAATTTGAAATACAGTTAGTGTAAACAGTATTCAGACAACGGCGGCTATCGCAAGGAGGTGCTCTAAGATGCGTGTGAAGACCGGGATATAGCGGTTTAAGAATTGCATTTTCTGTCCACTGACATCTGTATTTATTCATACATAGCAAAAAATACAAATATAGCAATAACAATGGTAAATCACAATAAGAAAGCAAAAGTCTCTTTTTGCGGTGACAAAAAGTGTTCGGAGACTCCAGTATAACTATGATTTAATGCAGGGCAGTGTCCTAATATTGTCCAAATATCACAAACTTAATACCTTTGTTGCGTGACCCTTGGCCTTTATTTACAGCCTCAAGACGATTCGGCATTGATCTGACGAGGGACTTGTTTAACTATGTTGGTACTTTATCCCACATTTCCTGTAGTGCTGTTAAGAGGCTTGTTTTACTCGAAATGTCTCTCTTCTTGAATGTCTTCTCGAGAAAACTCTACAGGTTCTCAATGGGTTTAAATCTGGCGACTGAGGTAGCGTGTGTAGTCGTTTGGGCGTATTATACTGTACCTACAGACGCGTGTTCAGCGCTGTATGCTTCGGATCATTGTCATGTTGAAATACAAAATCGTCCGGAATTCCTAACTGTTCTGCACTAGCCACCAGATTGTTCTTTAAAACATCTATGCATTTCATATGTTCCATGATACCGTCAATGACATGAAGTTTTCCGACCCCCAAGGTGCTCATACAGCCCTACACCTTTACCGAGCCTCCTCTGTGTTTCACCGGCGCTTTCAGATTTACCGGTTGTAGTTCCCGATTTGTCTTCCGTCATGCCGTTTGGCGTCCATCTGAACCAAAATTATTAAATTTACATTCGTCACTGAAAATAACCTTGTCCCAGACCTCAGGGGAATCATTGTGATGCTCCTTCGCAAACTGCAGTCGCTTCTTGCGATTTGCTTCACTTATCCATGTCTTTCTACGGGCTACTCTACCATGAAAGCCTTCTGCGCGACACACATTACGCACTGTACTCACGGATAGATTCATTCCTATCTTGCGTATGTCGGCTGTTATCGTAGGGGCCCTAGTCTTGGGGTTCATCTTTATCTGTCGCACGATGAATCGCCTCTCCGCGTCCGTGAGGGAGCGAGGGCGCCCACTTCGTGGCTTGTTTTCCACCATTTTCCGGTGCCCAAAACGTTCAATGACACAATACACAGTCGATTTCGCCCTTTCAGTGAGCGTTGCAATTTCTCGGAGTGTTTTACATTAATTGTGCAGCCGTACAACCAACTTGCGCTCTGATTCCGTTGTCTCCCGTACTTTCCGAGCCACGTTGACTCACTAGCGTTCGTCCACTGACCTATTCGTCTGGTACTGTCAGTCGGGCACGTACGGTGGGAATCATATGACCACGTTATCGTGCTCCTGTCCGGCTCCATGGCTAAATGGTTAGCGTGCTGGCCTTTGGTCACAGGGGTCCCGGGTTCGATTCCCGGCAGGGTCGGGAATTTTAACCTTAATTGTTTAATTTCTCAGGCACGGGGACTGGGTGTGTGTTTCGTCTTCATCATCATCTCATCCTCATCATGACGCGCAGGCCTCCTACGGGAGTCAAATCCAAAGACGTGCACCTGGCAAGCCGAACATGTCCTCGGACACTCCCGGCACTAAAAGCCATACGCCATTTCATTATTATTCTTTCTTTCTTATCGTGATTTACCAGTCATTGTTACTGATATGTTTGTATTTTTTTGTTACGTATGAATAAATGCAGATGTCAGTGGACAGAAAGTGCAATTCTTAAACCGCTATATCCCCATCTTCATGCATCTTAGGGCGCCTCCTCGCGGTTGTACGAATACTTTTTAACTAACTGTAGCTAACTGTCTAGGTGTGGAACGCTCCGTACATAATTTGATGAGCTGTAGTTTAACGACTCAATATGTTGAATATTGTATGAACTATTTAAAATAAATACAATGATAATGAATATCGCTTTCTTCAATATTTAGATTCATTACGTAATAATGACAAATGCAATGATTTTCTCGACTTAAATACTGTATTCTATATGCACGTATTAGAGTCACTAAGTTTGTGTAATGGCTGTCTAGTGTCGTTTAGGTGTACTACAGCGGAGAGTTAGCCGTGACAGTTCATCGCTAGTCCCAGCAAGAGGCAGTTACGTGCATACAGTGTAAGCAGAACTATGGTCTCAGTTGTGAAGGGTAGTCAGCGGCGGAACTTGAGAATGTAGTAGTTTGAGCAACGGTCTAATTTCAAGTTCTGCCAAAAAAAATAGGCAAATCCGCTAGCGAAACGTTTACGATGATCAAGTCGAAATCGCCTGCATCTCCACGGCGGGAAAAGGACGCGAAAAGGCAGGTCAAAAAACGATGTGATCCTTGAACTGTTAGCGCCAATCCACGAACATACTGTAGTACGCACATAGGTGTACATTCTGTGACCCATAGTGTAGGCGCCAGTCCAAGAACATATTGACTGTGGTACATGAGTGTACGCCGTGTTGCCTGCACTATAGGCACCAGTACACGAACTTATCTACTGTGGCAGTAGTAGTAGTAGTAGTAGTAGTAGTAGTATGTCTACCACTTACTTCTATTTCTTGATGCGGGGTCGGGGATGAGTTGAGAATTTATAAGGCATGTTTCTTCGGCCCGATGCCCTTCCTAAGCCAACCTCAGTTGGGGAGGTAATAAAGATGAAGTGAATGGTGTCGAGTGAATTTCCACAAGGTGATGGAAGGAATCTGCTGTAGTAGCCTACGAACAGGAATTGTCCCTGCATTATCCTGGAAGTGAAAATAGGAAACCACCGAAAACCATCCTCAGGACAGCCGACGGTTGGGGTTCGAAACCACGCGTCTCTCAAAACTCCATAGCCGTAGCGCGTTAACAAGCGCGGCCACTCCGCTTGGTATATATATATAGGCCTATATCATTTTGCAACTATCACAGAGATTCATCGCGTGGTGTTTAAAAGTCATTTATTGCCAGAGAGTAGATTTGCACGCCTCTCCCATGGTCCATGAAGTCCCTTGAACGCTTTGGACAAGCCTTACTATAACGTGCGTTGTTTTTTTTTTTTTTTTTTTTTTGGGCAAGATTTGCTGCTTATCACTTCAAGCAGCTCGTCAGATGACCTCGCGAGGCAGAGAGAACCCTATTCTAGCTCGGAATCGAATTCGGGCCGTCCAGGTAACAGACAGAATCGCTAGCTCAAGGTCATGGTGCTGGTAGTTCGTTGGCATAACATACTGTGAATTTAAACCCAGGCAAATATTGCAGCTCGCAGATTAATGGCCCTTTCGAATACTACTTTGCTTCAAGAATAATGCTCAAACCATAATTAAATGTTTGATAAACTGTGTACAAGTAGCGTTTTTCAATGCTAATTAGAAGTAGTATCAGTGGTGGTATGTCCGAATCATGATCTGAAGTTCTCAGGTTCGATTCCGTCTCAGGTAGTCGACTTTTTAAATATCTAAGCAGACCATGCCATTGCTGTTGGCATGTTAAAGATCTCCGATGATGAAACAGTGTCACCCGACGAACTACAACAACTCAGCCATGATATCTATCCAATAGAATTCCACATTCGTTGCTACACAGCAGCACAATCGGATGTCGAAACTGGAAGGCAGGGCACCTAGATGGCACCACTTCAGAAGATCTGCAACTCGATAGCTGAGGCAATACAATTATTATTATTATTATTATTATTATTATTATTATTATTATTATTATTATTATTATTATTATTATTATTATTATTAATGTAGGGTACGCCTTTTTGGAGGCGTGACGTTTGGTCAAAAGTGACACACAGACATTATTATCAATAGCCGTATAGGGCATGCGTGTAGTCTGCCGTGGTCGTAGTTACCACAGTCCATTGTTAAAAGTACAACTTCATACTGTGAAAAACAAGACTATATTACATGTTTCGTTATCTATTTGTGCATTTTAAGCCATTTTATGGCAAATAATAGTCGTTTATTAGAATAAAATAGTATTACTATTTTAATATTTTATTCTTTTTTTTTTTTTTGCTTAACGTCGCTCCGACACAGAGAGGTCTTATGACGACGTGGGATTGGAAAAGCCTAGGATGGGGATGGAAGCGGCCGTGGCCTTCATTAAGGTACAGCCCCAACATTTGCCTGGTGTGAAAATGGGAAACCACGGAAAACCATCTTCAGAGTTGCCAACAGTGGGGTTCGAATCCACTATCTCCCGGATGCAAGCTCACAGCCACGCGCCCCTAACCGCACGGCCAACTCGCCTGGTCTATTTTATTCTAATGGATAATTATTATATTATTTATAATTTTTAAAGTTTACTACAAATTGTCAGTCCATCAGTCCGTTCTACTGGACCGATTTGCTTCATTTTTGTTTTATGTTCTCTGGAATATCCACCGATGAATCATCAGGCATCGATAGGTCTCAGTCAGCTTTGAATAATCCTAAAATCAAATCACTAAACGACCACTCCAATAATAGCAGGCGTAGCCTTACCCTAGCCCGCAACACATTCAGTACTTAACGGGTTGTACAGTGTTACGGAGCAATATCGTTATGCAAAAATATCGGCGAAGTTAAACGATTAAAAATGACAGTGACAATACGCAAATCTACAATTTCAACCAAACATGGCACACGTATGACCATGAAATAGTGTGGAAGCAAGACAAACCTAGCATCCATAGGGGTTGACGTGGAGGAAATGACATGTAGAAACAATCGAAAACAACTTGTATTAGTGTTGAATCAATAGTTTTGGGGGGTCCCTGAGATAAATAGTGGCACTCCGGATGGCAGTTAAGTACAGGTGTAGCCGCCACGGGCATAGGGGGTAAGTAGGGATTGTAAAGAAAATGTCCAAAATGACCAAGATTATATGTGTATGTTCCAGGATAGCTCTCAACCAAACTGGGAACACATATGACTTACTATCTGGATAAAAATACTGCGGGGCTAAGACAACCCTAGCACCCACCACAGCTGGTGGGTTGGGAAGGACTGACGTGTAAAAATAATCGAAAACGACCAATATTAGGGTCGAATCCATAATTTTAGGGATCACGGGGATGAATTGTGACACTATGGACGCCTTTTAAGTTCAAGTTCAACTTCCGTCGGCATGGCGAGTGGGGAGGTTAAAAAGGGGTGGAAAAGATGATGTCCAGAATGATGGAAATTATTGTTTAATGCGCAGTTTTCCGACTTGCTAGGCTGATTGGTGAGTCTCAATGGCAGCTGGAATCGTGTAGATCACATATATATAGGGCGACATGTAAATACATAGATTTATCACTAATTTTAATTATTTATTCGAAGGGATCCACAACTTTGCAGACAATATGGGCTGCAACAAGGCCAAATCTCCATCCGAAACAAAATAATCTAAAACTTAATTAAATACACAAAAAGTACTAAATAACTCGTCAAATATAAATCAACATCACATTAAAGAAATCTAGAAAAGTTCACTTGATACATAATTAAGATTCACAATTAAGTATTTATTATTTTCCACCTAGTCGATACAATGATTGCTTAAGGCAATTTAATGGTTAAAAGTGGTACATGTTTCGTATTTTGTCAACATCTTCAGCCACATAACACTGTTTAGATGAAAAATATATAAAATTGACAAAGTAATGCTTAAGAGGAAGTGTCCTTAAAATTAACATAAGATTGACAACATTAAAACAAACAAAAACTCAAGAGAAAGGTAATAGAAATTCTAAAAGCAGATATTCAGAAATTACCCGGGCAGCGCATAGAGCAATTTCATACAAGACACGTTATCTCACCTATTTATAACGGAGCAACATGGGTCCTGTAGTAATTATGATAAACACATTGCAAATAGATACGGTAATCTTTCGCGTCATTGCCGTGTCAAAGAAAACCAAGGCAAAACCACATCATCATATCCATCAACAGCGACCGTGAAAAATCAATCTTAACAATGTAAATAGTTGTTCAATATTAATAAAGCAATAATGCTGGAGTTTAATTCCTAGATAGTTGATATCTGGAACATCAAAAAATGTGAATCCAGTCGAATATGAATATTTCTTTTTCGCCTAAATATTTGTGTCGTTTCATTATTATTTATGCAAGATATTTCATGAAAAAGCCTCAGTGGCTCAGACGGCAGCGCGTCGGCCTCTCACCGCTGGATACCGTGGTTCAAATCCCGGTCACTCCATGTGAGATTTGTGCTGGACAAAGCGGAGGCGGGACAGGTTTTTCTCCGGGTACTCCGGTTTTCCCTGTCATCTTTCATTCCAGCAACACTCTCCATTCTCATTTCATAGCATCTATCAGTCATTAATAAATCACTTTGGGAGTGGCGACCCCATCGTCCTAATAGCCTGTATATGATTCATTCATTACATCCCTGACCCGGTCTTTGACTGGAAAACAGGTTGTAGGTTTTCATTTTCATTTCATGAAAACAGTTTAAAATAATGAGATGTCTCGGGAGTCGGGAGTCATATGATATTAACGACCACTAATGGACAGGAAAGAGTATAAAAGGTGCCTCGCAAGTAGTTCTAACTCACTAATACATTTAATCATAATATGTTTTCCGGCTCTATGGCGGAGTAGCCAGCGTTTTAGCCTTAGGTTTTCGGGACCCTGGGTTAAATTCCTGTCCGCTTTAACTGTAAACGGTCAATTCCCTTCATTCGGGGACTGATAGTTTGTGCTGTCCAACATTCTTGCAAGTAACATACAACACATAACACTATCCTCCACCACACTAACACGCAGATGCTACGCATCCTAATCGAAGGCCCTAACTTATCAGGCTGGCATTATTATTATTATTATTATTATTATTATTATTATTATTATTATTATTATTATTATTATTATTTTAATAATAATAATAATAATAATAATAATAATACCGGCTGTCCTGAAAATGGTGTTCTGTGGTTTCCCCATTTTCACTTCCACCCAAATAAGATAACGTGCATACGCACTGGCCTTCAGAACATATTACGCCATGCACCTCCCCTGCATGCTCGCTCAGCTGTGCTCGTTCCTCAACAGCGGGGAGCAAACTGGCTCCGAAGTTGCTTCGTTCTGAGTTGACGCTAGCTGGGATAGAACAGAGCTAGGGACTGGATTGAAAGCGACTGCGGCTTTAATTAACGTACAGTGCTTGGTATGAAAACGGGAAACGGCGGAAAATCATCTTCAGGGCTGCCGACGGCGCAGTTCGACGTTATCATATCCAGAATACAAACTAACAGACACGAACCGTGCAGCCAACTCGCTCGGTCAGATTCTTGAAGGGAGGAAAAAACTGGTATTAGATTTCTGGCGATACATTTGGTGCTTAATTTGCAAAATTAATGAAAACTCAGAAATACGCCGTCCAGATAAAGTTCTTGTTTATCTGTCAAACGGTAGAATACAACGGAACGTCGAAATTGACACGCGGGCAACCTAAATGGCGTCTAATCAAAATGCTTGCACATTGTGGCGGAGTCCATATTATTAATATTAATATTATTATTATTATTATTATTATTATTATTATTATTATTATTATTATTATTATTATTATTATTATTATTATTATTATTATTATTATTATTATTATTATTTGTGGGCTTTTTCCTAAGAGAAAAGGAGGCGGTACTTAACCGAACTTCTACATAAACTGTATCTCACACGAGCTCATACACTTTTTTCTTTTCTCCAGATGTACCGTACCCTCTTCTTCTCCTGATCGCTGTTTGCTGTTTGTATCCAAAGCGAAATATCATCCTTGCAACAGCCACAGAACAACATATTTGTCCGGCATGAAACTGGTGAGAGGAACTCCAACTATTTTTATAAACATGAGTGCAGAGGTTGTTTTTATTAGTAAAGATGATCTGGATGGTGTCAATATCTGGTTCATCTACGAAAACTCTCTTTGGCATTCACTGAGGGATATAGCAATGGTGCTCAGTGTACTTGAGAGAAAAAGCAGACTATCCAGCAATTTATCTTCTTCAAGAAATTTACGAAAATCCAGAACATCCTCTCTTTCGTTTACGCGAAGCTTCTATGCCAGCTTTCTAATCTTTGCTTCTACAAAGGTGACTTGTCCTTATATTTTTCTTGCCTGTAATGCGAGTCTAAGACTTTGGCACAATCAGGCAAAACAACATTTTTTGTCCCCTCAGGAGTCTTCTTTCCAAGGATTCCTTTAGTCTCTGATAAAAGTTGGCTGAATTCACTACACAGCAGTACTCCTTCTTTGTTCAATCTCTTTGAAGATCGTGGGTTTCTTTCGCTTTGGAAATGGATGCTGTAATATGGGCCAGCCTTAATAATTCTTTCTTGAAACACTTTTATCGTACTCTATCTTCTTGTCAGCCTTATACAAATTTGCATTTCTTTCCTGCAACTCTGAACTTAAAATCACTCAGCTCTTGAAGAGCATCACACATTAGCCTCAAATCCAAAATAAAATGACAAGATGTAATGTTATTCAGCATGCCCTCATAAAGACATCGCTTTGTTTTCCTTCGTGGAGCATCATTCTGTACTTGTAGGAAATGGCAAGCTAGTGCTGGTTAATCTTGTCATACTGCATGGACTGTCCGGAAGTAATAATAATAATAATAATAATAATAATAATAATAATAATAATAATAATAATAATAATAATAATAATAATAATAATAATAATAATAATAATAATAATAGTCCTTTACGCAAATGAAACACTGGCACGAAACAGAAAACAAGAGCTTGAATAAATCAAAAGCAAGTATCGGAAGAGAGGAAGATCATTAGAAAACTCTTAGGAGCAAGATACACCCAAGACGGTTACAGGTTACAATCAATTTAAACAACATAAACGTTCTCAAATATCGAAACTGACGTTAGGAAAAGACGAATGAAATTCTTCGGTCATCTCACTACGTTACCAGAAAATCGATTGACAAAAAAGAATAATAGATTATGTAACGTCACTTAAGAACTCCACACCCTGGCTTAACGAACTTCGTAAGGACCTCAAAAAGGCAAACGTAAGTTCAACAGACATTCAAGAAAGAGGCATCTATAGACACAAAGTAAACAATTCGTAATCTACACCAGAGCTACCACAACGAAAACAGTACAGACCAAAGTGGTCGGAAGAACGTAAACAAGCCTTCTCGAAAAGAATGAAAGTCTACTGAAATAACGAGAAGTACCCACAGAAGAAATGATTGAGTTATTTGCTTAACGTCTTCCAATATTTGGAAAATTCCCTAATAATAATAATAATAATAATAATAATAATAATAATAATAATAATAATAATAATAATAATAATAAAGTCCCACCAAATACTTCTACGATTTTCGGAGACGCCGAGGTGCCGGAATGTTGTCCTGCAGGAGTTCTTCTACGTGCCAGTAAATCTACCAACACGAGGCTGTACGGAAATTTGATTTGATGCTACCCATCGGGTACTCAAGATCCTTCTTATTTTCAGGAGCTGCAAATCTAATGTTGCTGCACACTGCTGCAGTTGCCTTGCATGTTTTGGAGAAGCATGGTACGTCGCTTACCGTTTGTCAATAAAACGCTTACATGTGTAACCTGCAGCCGAACTACTTCTTGTATTATTAACTGATAATTCCATTAATACATGCACCAATCCACTGTCGCAGGAATACATCAACTCATCCAGGATTCAATGCGCGGAGGGCATTTTGAACATTTCATATAGGAAAGTGTTGCATGTGGTATGCTGGTACGCCCTGTTCCTGTATGTTTCCTATGATTTATGTACTATGTAAATCTGTAGAAAGTGAATTCTAAAATGGAAATAAATAGTTTCCGGAACCAACATATTTTCTTCTTCTACGTGTGAGGAAGGTGGCCTGAAAGTTTGGCCGTACCATTATTGTTATACCCTAAAGCAGTTGTGATCAGACAAATAATCAGATAACGGTGAAATCTATAGCAGTGAGCGATTGATTGATTGATTGATTGATTGATTGATTGATTGATTGATTGATTGATTGATTGATTGATTGATTGATTGATTGATTGATTGATTGATTGATTGATTGATTGATTGATTGATTGATTGATTGATTGATTGATTGATTGATTGATTGATTGATTGATTGATTGATTGATTGATTGATTGATTGATTGATTGATTGATTGATTGATTGATTGATTGATTGATTGATTGATTGATTGATTGAACAGTCACCGAGGAGAGTTTTGAGAGATGGTAGGTTCCCTTCTTCCTCCAGGACGCCAACACTTTTTGCTCCTATCTTAATTTCACCATGTATCCACACAGAATCAAATTATTATTATTATTACTATTATTATAATATTTTAGCAGACAGCGGGGCATCTCATACAAGTTCTTCAATGCGCCGTATTCCACCGACACGAAGTTGCACTGTAACCACCTTAAAAGTTGCCGATTATAGCAAGTATCGGAACCCAGCGACTTGGCCGTGCGTTTAGGGGCGCGCAGCTGTGAGCTTGCTTTCGGGAGGTAGTGAGATCAAACCTCACTGTCTGCAGCCATTAAGATGGTATTCCGTGTTTTCCCATATTCATACCAGGCAAATGTTGGGGTTGTGCCACGGCCGCTTCCTTTCCACTCCTATCCCTTTTCTGTCCCATTGTCGCCATAAGACATGTCTGCGTCGGTGCGACGTAAATTGTAATTTAAAAAAATAAAAATGCAGGTATCAAACCCGCTACCTTAGCAACAAAAATCCGATAGAGATCGGAAAGTATATTTGCAAAGTTCATATTCCTACTATAATCTCAACCATTTGTACGGTACGAGGTTGCACGTTCATTATAATGTACGTGCTGCAGTTTTCTTGTGCACCAAGAGTTTCCCAAAGTCTTCGATTCTAAGGCTTCCTGAACGACTAGTGATGAGTTTCTTTACTCTATTGCATCATGGACTGCGCATTCGCCTATTTAAATTGTCTGTCAGAGCCCGCGCATACTGAAGTTGTTGGGGATTACCGTAATCTATCCCTGCGATAATAATGTTCACGATAGGTTGTATAAGAAAGCTCCTTGGCTCCTGTAAGGACTGCAACCTGACCGCATGGCCGTGGCTAGTATCCAACTGCGCACTTGAATTTCGCTCACCAGATCAATAGCAAGCCAGTTTATAATCCATGAAGCATTTCATATTGAGATGAACAACTCTCTTGCGTGTCTGTTAATGATCACTTTTTGCTCCTGTGTTCTTTTTTTAATTTTGAAAATAATGTATTTCAATATACTGTAACTGAAATCCATGGTGCATAAGATGCTATTACATTTTTATCAACTTGTTTGCGTTGTACAACTTCCCGAAACCCTTCAAATTTATACGACAGTACTCTTGATTGCATTTACTTAACTTTCTTCATATTACGTTACGCAACGGTTCATTACATTTTACTTCCCTGCCGTGATAAAGTCTATAAAATCAGGCTACATACATTTGAAAGCCGGCCCCGCGGTGTAGAGGAAGCGTGCCTGCCTCTTCCCCGGAGGACCTGGGTTCGATTCCCGTCCAGGATAGGGTTTCTACCTGGATCTGACGGGTGATTCGAGGTCCACTCAGCCTTCGCTATCACAGATGAGGAGGTAGCTAACGGCGAGATAGCAGCCCCGGTCTGGAAAGCCAAGAATAATGGCCGAGAGGATTCGTCGTCCCGACCACATGACACCTCATAATATGTAGGCCTTCGGGCTGAACAACGGCCACTTGGTAGGCCAAGGCCATTCAGGACTTTTGCGCCATGGGGTTTGGTTTGGTTTGGTTTGGTTTGGTTTGGTTTGGTTTGGTTTACACACATTCGAACCTTAGTGTAAGGAAACCAGTGCTCAGTTTCGGTTTCATAGCTCCGGAACTAAAGAACAGATCCTATCCGAACGCATAAGATACCTTTTGACTGGAAATGTAAAACATTAGAGAAAATATGAAACTCAGTGGGTCTCAGTTACATACGAGGAGTTGGAGATGTTTTTCTTAAGTGACAATTTTGAGGCATATGATTTAGTTTGTAATGTCGAAACCAAGACACACTCGACGTTGGTCAAGATGTTTGATGCCTACATTCACGAAAATCATCCGAATCACGAAAGAAAATCATTGCAAGAAACGAGCCTTAAATTTGAATTCGAAATTTATTTTCGAAACATTGTCGATGTGGCCGTCTAAATATCAATTCCGACCCCTCATGTGGGAAACTGTTAGAAAACTCTCTCTGAGTAGCGCGAGATGACGTTATCACAAAGGTTGTCATACGACCCACGGAGACAAAGTTTCGAAAATGTGGGCACTTTTTCATTTGTTTTATATCGATTTTTGAATGTAACTTCCGACCTATGAGATTTAAGGTTCAATATTCTTCTACAAATGCCAAAGAATTCTCGCTTTTATGTTATATGTACTGCGGGTCAGTATTTCTCCCGCAATATTATGACAGCGGTTTTCGCAGGCTCAACCACGATATCTGATCCGTGAGGTATAGTTTAACATGATACATCTATTTATAGTAATTGTAAGACATGAATACAAGCTTATCACACACTCGATAAAATCGCCTCTAGAAAGGAAAGTTCCAGGTAGAATTCTAGATAACGCTTTCCAGTCAAGACTCGTCGCAATAAGTTACGAAACTCGACTGCTGAGCTTCATGCTAAGGGTTTACTTAGTTGATAATAACTATTCCCTTGTTATTGAATAGAGAATCTTACGCCCGACATAACGGTACCATTACGGTAGGATTGGGGCTATTAGGATAGAAGTGACATGGTGTAAGAAATTTCGAAAACTACAAAATATTTTGAGACATTACCATGTTTGCTGTAATTCGAACTGTAATTCGAATTAGGAATTCAAATAGTATTTCACTCTGCCTTCATAACTCTTCTCACACCCCATCTTGACGAATTACAACCAGTCGGAATCATACGAATTACACAATCGCACGCACTCACCGACTGGTGCTCGGGTTATAGGGTATAATTAGCCATCAGGGTCGCTAGGTGACCAACCAGATAAGTTATTTCGTAATAAGTAACATAAGCAACATAACAAATATCAAATCGGTTAATCGTCGTTTATTTATTTTAATTCATTTAATTATTATACTGAATTGACTAACGTACCCTTCGTTTCACCTAAGTCAGACTTCGTTGTCACGAAAACTCAGTGGGAGAGTCCCTCACCTGTACCCACCCGACCCTTTTCCTTTCTCCCCCCCCCCCCCCTTGATTTTCAACGTTGTACTAATAAGGCTTTTGGTCTCACAAGGATAGAGCAGGACTAGAAATGGGAAGTAAAGGTTCATACATTTTTTTTAAAGTACAGTCCCAAAATATGCTTAGTGGAAAAAGGGAACATAGATATTCATTATACTGTAGACTGGTACGGCTTTCAGCGTTCACACCGCAAGCCTCTGAATTAACTAAGGGCTTCGACAATTCTCTATTTGTAACTAGCTCTGTATACTTGTATAGCTCCAACCCTTTTATTATTCAATCATTAAAAACCGAGTCCAACCATCGTCTTCCTCCACTTCTCTTGCCCTCCATGTTAGAGTCCATCATTCTCCTAGGTAAACTGTCCTGCTTCCTCGCCTCACATGCTTCCACCACCGTACGTACACCTTCATCGAGTTTACTAATTTAGCCTTCAACTTCTCATTCAGAGTACCCTTCTCACATGTTTGTACCAACAATCATCCTACAAAACCAAAAACCAAACCCCATCGCACTACAGCCCATAAAGGGCCTTGGCCTACCAAGCGACCGCTGCTCAGCCCGAAGGCCTGCAGATTACGAGGTGTCGTGTGGTCAGCACGACGAATCCTTTCGGCCTTTATTCTTGGTTTCCTAGCCCGGAATCATCCTACAACTTACGTCTTTTACTTCCTTCTTATCAATAAGCTAACCCCACGGCTTCGCACGGGATCAGTTATGAATTCAAGGATATAGGTTACTTTCAACCGAGGATTTATTTAAGTTTTCCGTCTATACCACAGCACAACTGGGATCACACACCAACTGAGTCAGGGCAGAAAACGCACCTCCGTAGCGTAAGAGTTGGCACTATTAGCTGCCGTCCTCGGCGGCCCGGGTTCGATTCCAGGAACTAGCAGGGATTTAAGAATGGATACATTAGGGGAGAGAGAAGGATAAAAAGGAAACCTTCCTACTGTTGACTTCAACATGCACTCAGGTACGTTAATTACTCCAATGGTCCACGCTATCCAATTGAGCTAACAGTGCACATGGTGCGTGGATCTAATTCATACTTATACATCGGCAAACATTTCGTTTTCAGTAGCGGTGGGTTATCGCGGCCATTCAGAAGAAGTATCACACTACATATCATACCACGAGACCTTCAGAACACTAGACAGTCCACACTGTCATGCACCAGCAGGATCCGATGTTTGTAAGATGTCTGTAAAATGCATGTAGCCTAGAACTGAAAAATAATGGGGAGCAGACTCGCATGGTTTATTAACAAGGATTTTACAAACAACATTTAAATGTATTCCTCTCCTTGAAAAATTGAGGAGAGGACCCCGGTTTTCCTGGCATTTCACTTGCAAGAGAAATTAGTTCCATAATTGGCAATAATTTCGGTTACGTCTCAAAACTCGCGGGCTAAAATTAGTAGAAAATAGTGTCAAAACACACGACTGCAAACTAGTACCTAAATTAACATTCTAAAGATTCTCGAAATTCACGGCTCGGACAGCAGGTGCCTGCGATGACCGCAGGAAGGATGATGTGCGCGGTGACTCTCGCTGCCCTTCAACCCCCGTTTGACAACCCACTTTTAGAATGGTATTTCTCGTGTATTGTTAACAAGAATTATCACCCTGCCGCAGACCAAATTCTCCAAGTATAACAATAATTTTTACTCACAAGTCGGTTTTCTGCTTGCTGTCATCGAGCAGTGCACAACATGGAATTCATTACTTCGCAAAAGGGTAAACTAAATTGAATGTACAATGTTTATAGGTGTTATAAGCAGAGAGAAAACAAGATGCAAGATGCGCAGGTAAAGTTATATTGCAAGTGACAATAGCGTTTTAAGTGAAACAGCCCACCAGTGTGTAACTGATATCCGTGGGTTCCTCAACCTCTTGTCGCGAATACTTCTGGGAGGCTAAACGACAGGCCACTTTTTTATTTTTACCAATGGCGTTAGGTCTCGGAAGACCATGCGGCCAGCATTTACAGAGTGATCATATATTTATAGTACATACATTTTGTGGTTGAAAAGAAAAAGTCATCTCTTATAAATTAATATTACAGTCTGATAAATATTGAAAAATTACAGCGCACAATTGTGGATTAAAATTTGATAACAGGATGGCAAATGAAGTTGGCAGTGAGGTATTTAACTTCACCAAAGAAGAGTACATATGGTTCTGTTGTTGGGAATACTTCCTACATGACAGTATGATGTGGTTCAAGTCTGCTATTTCTCCAGGGTCTTCTGGGCAGTAATACAATGGCGTATGGCTGTTAATGCCGGGAGTGTCCGAGGACATGTTTGGCTCGCCAGGTGCGGGTCTTTTGATGTGACATCCGTAGGCGACCTGCGCGTCGGGATGAGGATGAAATGATGATGAAGACGACACATACAACCAGCCCCTATGCCAGCGAAATTAACCAATGATGGTTAAAATTCCCGACCCTGCCGGGAATCGAACCCGGGTCCCTTGTGACCAAAGCCCAGCACGCTAACCATTTAGCCATGGAGCCGGACGTCTGGGCAGTGAGGGTTGTCGAAGACCTTGATCCTGTGTAGACGAGTCGGATAGCATCCATGCCCCAGACGCTTTCTTATTAAAGATGAAAGGTGTCTGCGAGTTAGTTTCGATTTCTTGAACCGTATTTGCGTTGGTATGGTGGGCTGAATTTTAGCATAGTGCTTTCCTCTTGTAAGTTGCAACATTTTTCATTACTCAGACCATTCCCTGTAGACCTGTTGTTTGATTATGGGCAGGAAATCAAAATATGGTAACTGTTTGTAAAGGCGGAGTTCACAAGTTGTGGCTTCTTTCGCTAGCTGGTCTACTATCTCGTTCAGCGTTATACCAACGTGGCCTTTAATCCATAGGAGATGCACTTCCTGAGCTGCTTTTTGTTTATTACCGGGCGAGTTGGTCGTGCGGTTAGAGGCGCGCTGCTGTGAGCTTGCAACCGGGAGATAGTGGGCTCGAATCCCACTGTCGGCAGCCCTGAAGATGGTTTTCCGTGGTTTCCCATTTTCACACGAGGCACTCGCTACCAAAAATAATCTTTTATATTTACGTCGCATCGACACAGATAGGTCTTATGACGATGTGGGATAGGAAAGGCCAAGGAGTCGGAAGGAAGCGGCCATGGCCTTCACTAAGGTACAGCCTGGTGTGAAAATGAGAAACCACGGAAAACCATCTTCAGGGCTTCTGACAGTGGGGTTTGAATCCACTATCTCCCGGATGCAAGCTCACAGCTGCCGCGCTCCTAACCTCACGGCCAACTCGCCCGGTGAGCTGCTTTCTGGGCGGTATATATTAAGTTCAAAATGTCTAATATACGGTATACTGATGTGTAGACAGGTCCCAGCGAGAATTTTGTAACTTTTGAAGGACACGTTGTGAGTCAGAAAGTATTAGAATTTTGCGGAAGTGACGAATTCCACAGCTAATGGCTGAATGGATAGCTAAAATTTCTGCAGTAACAATAGGCGTCTCTTGAGGCCACATACAATTTCTGCAGTAACAATAGGCGTCTCTTGAGGCCACATACAATTTCTGCAGTAACAATAGGCGTCTCCTGAGGCCACTTCTTGTTGAGAAAAGTACCAATTACAAGAGGGCATGCAGTTCCGGCTGGCGCTAACAATATAACTTTTCGCACAATTCCGATTACATTTTCAAATACCTACAGTCGTTATATGGGTAGTGTGGGACATTTATCCATTCAAACAAGGACTAACCCGGCTCGTGAGTTTTGAGACTGGTCCATTCTTGTAATTCGTTCATTTTGATACGCCTGAGTGTTAACACTCGCGAGTTCTGAGACAACACAATAATTTCTGGTGAATCGCCAATATAAACTTTCGCCACAGCTCAGAACTTAGTATGGCGAAGTGAGAGTTATTCAGAAGGAGCATCACTTCATAATTCAACGTGCGGACTATGACGAAACTGTCGTAGTAGCACAAACTGAATGAATATGCATGTGCACGACTGACACGCGCTTGTCTTGCCAATCAAGTTACTTATTCAACTCTGCAGGTTAGCTAAGTCTTGGCAGACTTAAAACTCATAATGTTTGCCAACACATCTATAAGTTAAAGTACTTACCAATACAATATTGAACTTCTCAAATTAATAGGCTTCGTCGTGTAATGTCCCGATATATTCTCTAATTAACATACATATCGGGTTTCTGTTATTTCTTTTTTGCTAGTTGTTTTACGTCGCACCGACACAGATAGGTCTTACGGCGACGATGGGACAGGAAAGGGCTAGGAGTGGGAAGGAAGCGGCCGTGGCCTTAATTGAGGTACAGCCCCAGCATTTGCCTGGTGTGAAAATGGGAAACCACGGAAAACCATTTTCAGGGCTGCCGACAGTGGGGTTCGAACCTACTATCTCCCGAATACTGGATACTGGCCGCACTTAAGCGACTGCAGCTATCGAGCTCGGTTTCTGTTATTTCATAGAGATAATAAATATGTAGAATAATGTAATACCGCAGTATTATTGGTTTTACGGTCCGTTGGCTGAATGGTCAGCGTACTGGTCTTCGGTTCAGAGGGTCCCGGGTTCGATTCTCGGCCGGGTCGGGGAATTTAACCTTCATTGGTTAATTCCAATGGCCCGGGGGCTGGGTGTTTGTGCTGTCCCCAAACATCCCTGCAACTCACACACCACACATGACACTATCCTCCACCACAATAACACGCAGTTACCTACACATGGCAGATGCCGCCCACCCTCATCGGAGGGCCTGCCTTACAAGGGCTGCATTCGACTAAAAATAGCCACACGAAATTATAATTATAATAATAATAATTATTATTATTATTATTTGTTTTACGTACCAATGATTACTTTTATTTTCGGAGACACCGAGATGTCGATCTTTTGTCCCGTAAGAATTCTTTTACGTGCTGGTAAATGTACCGATAAGATATTGGCATCTTTGAGCACTTTCAAATACCACAGGACTGAGTCAAGATAGAAGTCGCCAAAACGAGCCCAGAAGGTCAGCTCCTCAGCCCGGCAATCTGTAGAATTGTTAGGTGGTTTCTTTTTTTTTCTTTTCTTTTTGCTATTTTTTACAATTGGCTTTACGTCGCACCGACACAGATAAGTCTTATGGCGACGATGGGACAGGAAAGGGCTAGGAGTAGAAAGGAACCGGTCGTGGCCTTAATTAAGGTACAGCCCCAGCATTTGCCTGGTGTGAAAATGGGAAACGACGGAAAAACATATTCAGGGCTGCTGATAGTAGGGTTCGAACTCACTGTCTCCCGAATGCAAGCTCACACCTGCTAGGTGGTGTCTACATATTGTATTAGTAACTATCGCCCGCAACTTCACTTGCGTATGTTCAGGTGTTTTGTTAATAAATAACGTCGTCGCAATTAAGCTTGGGCTTCGAATGAACAGGAGCTGTGCGCCTTGCCTTCCACATGGCCAACTGTTCTGTCAAATAAACTTGCTCCCACCGGTCTGTCTGCTAGTGGTCGAGCGATTTTTATTGGGTGTTTACGGAGACGATAACTTGAAAACTATTACTTCGAAATATTCCCTGCAAAAAGCCTTCTCATTGCTAGTAAATTTACTTACCTACGGGGTACGAGGTTCATAAAGTGTCGTAGCTGCGTGCAATAGTCATACGAGATATAAAAAGTATTTGAGGGGCCGATGACCTCGATGTTAGGCCCCTTTAAACAACAAACATCAATCATCAATCAAAAAGTATTTTCTTACCGTTTTTGGTGTATCTTCAATCATTTTGGAATCCCAGAAACTTTGAGGGTGTCGGATCATATATAGTTTAATTCAACTCCTCCTGGGTAATTCACATTTTTTGTCAGGCAGTGTAATTAGGGAATTTATTACGTTTTCAGAACATGTCCCCTCACACGTACTGCTTGTGTAATACCGTGGACTGTAGACTGCCTTGGAATCAGTGTGTGGTACAGTTGGTGTGAGTAGAATTGGAATAGTTTTATTTTTGTTGTTGTGAGATATATTGTCGTGCTGGATAGCACTGTTGAGTTGTATACCTATTTCTCTCCCAGTGATCTTTTTTATGTATAACTCTAGTGCATAATATGTTGAAATGTAATGTGCAACTATATACTTTTAAGAATAAATCACTGTCTGTTTTATTAACCTAATTCTAGGATGACCTAAATGAATACGCACACACAAACACACACAATTCCATTCCACCATGAATGGCCAGACCCTTACTAACTGCTGTCTATTGTCCGGTCCATGGCTAAATGGTTAGCGTGCTGGCCTTTGGTCACAGGATCCTCGGGTTCGACTCTCGGCAAGGTCGGGAAATTTAACCATCATTGGTTAATTCGCTGGCACGCGGGCTGGGTGTACGTGTCGTCTTCATTATCATTTCATGCTCATCAAGACGTGCAGGTCGCCTACGGGAGTCAAATTAAAAAACCTTCACCTGGCGAGCCGAACATGTCCTCGGACACTCATGTCACTAAAAGTCATACGCCATTTCATTCTTGCTGTCCATTTACAAGTCTCTCATTGCAGTACTCCAGCTGTTCAGTCTTTACCTGAACGGGCGATAATCCTCATTGACAAGCTCCACCTTTCACGTTCGCTCCCACACTCAGCCCATTCACACGCAACAACTGCACGCAGATAGGTTTGTACACAGGGCTGCTGGTCCTCACAACACACGCTGACAATTCCTTGGTTCGACTCCAGTAATTCACGAAGTCAACAGAGTAGTTCACCTGGCCGCCCTCCACAGTGAACTACTTATCACTGACAACTAACAGCGGTCACACAATAGCAGCAACTCAACAGTGCTATCCAGCACTACAATATATCTCACAACAACGACAATAACACTATTCTAATTCTACTCACACCAACTGTTCCACACACTGATTCCAAGGCCGTCTACAGTCCACGGTATTACACACGCAGTACTCCAAAGCAGTATTATCTGCGCACTTTTTAGTGACAGATTTACACCCTAGTGCTGAAGTGGTCGACTTCGGTTATCTTCGAGATTCGTATTGGCAACCTTTGAAACACAAACTAAGAATCGCTTATCATCGCTGTGCAACATCTGGCGTACACTTTAAGTACTCGTACTGTTGTTGTTTACACAGCAGAGCCAAACTATAGAATTCATGCTAGGAACACGTTTCGCAATGGGAAATGCTATATAGTATTATATATTGTGTGTGTGACACAGTTGTTTGCTTAAAATAATAAAGGTTTATAAAATTCATATCGATCGATCATATTATCGATTCAATTCAGATTTCATTTCCATTCAGTTGGCAGTATTAACGGAACCCTTCTTACTTCTCCAACGAGTACAAAAATCTATCACTAAAAAGTGTGCAGATAATACACAGACAGTACGCCGTTTATTACACGACGGTACTCTGTCTCCCCTGGGAAATTGAAGACAACCAGCACTAGCCCTCCAGCTCCAATCACTCACTCCACGTCGGTATACACACAACACTCCGGTCAGTACTACAAGGCAGTACACACACAATACTGCGCTCAGACTCCCGTGGGACCCTGCCACCCCAGTCCAACTATTCCCATTACTCACCGACTGTTCGCGGCTAGTCTCCATTCTATATCCTCAAGAGAGAATGCTAGAAACTTCGAGGTTCGCCTAGAGAACGAACATTCTCGTTGCATCTTTCAGAAGGCGGACGGAGAATCCAGACGAAGGTAACAGCACACGAAAAGGCCGGCCATGCCCTCCAGGCCGGCTAGGAGCTCCCTGGTCTGACTAATTAATCCTTTCCAGGAAGTATCGACGGAAGATTTAAACAGCTTGAGTTGACATATTTCTGTTATTCACTCACCGTTTTATTCAAGAAGCTCCATTGAATATTTTAGTAGAAACATATTTTTGACCAAGCTCACTTCTCTCTGCAGCATTTAAAGAATCTTAAAACTAACTGAACAATGACGCTTAATCTCAAAATCATGACATTCATAACGGCAGAAGACAAACGTATTGAACAATATCGTTGTGGTAATTTCTACTATGTATCAAAATACTATGGACAGCGTGCTGTCCTTGGGTCCAGAGGGTCCCGGGTTCGATTCCAGGCCGAGGGGATTTTAACCTTCATTTGTTAATTCCGATGCCTCGGGGGTTGGGTATGTGTGTGCCGTCTTCTGCATTAAGATTCATCATAGGTAGGGCCCCATCCTCAGAGACGCGCAGGTCACCTATACGGCATCAACTAGAAAGACCTCCATCAGGCCTTTCTAGAGGTCACACGCCATTATATTATTACTCACAGTCAGCTGGACTGCTCCATCTCTTAGCAATTTAATTTCACACAATATTTTGAAAATATCAACGAAAGTAGCTAAGTGTAACAATATTAACCTATGAAACAATGTCCATACTTCTAAACTTTGATAAATCAGCAAACAAAATCAATAACTTTTCTACAGTGGAGTATTCATTTCTATCGCATAACCATACTCTGCCAGCGTCACGTACCGAGCTCTGAAACTACTCTAATTACAGTGCGTGGACACGTTTGTCAGGGCGCTGGTGGTGATTATTGTTTTAAGAGGAAGTACAGTACAACCGGCCAGCAATCCTCTATTAACACTAATCAGATGAAAAATGGAACGAGCCCGACACTTCGAAAAATGAAGGTATCGGCCAAAGAAAGGCGAAGACCACGATGAGCGTGAAAATGAAAGACTCCCTAGGATTTGCAAAACTAAAACCGTCGGGTTCGGAAAAGAACAAGAGTTGATGAGAGGTCGGATAGAATAGATGAAAGTGACGATACTGACACAAGTGGAAGCATTGCCAGGACTCAGCTAAGGGCGCCGTCGTCACCAACCCACGCTCGCGAGTCGAGAGCCCCTGGGGCCCCTTTTAGTAGCCTCTTACGACAGGAAGGGGATATCGTGGATGCTATTCTACCGCCACCACCCACAGGGGGAGCTAATATTAACAGTCGACAGGATTCATCACACTGACCATGAGTCTCCTCGTAATCTGCAGGCCTCTGAGCTGAGCAGTAGTCACCTTGTTAGCCAAGGTTTATTATTATTATTATTATTATTATTATTATTATTATTATTATTATTATTATTATTATTATTGTTGTACCGGGAGGTACACCCCAACGCCTCACATTCGAATTCTGCGCCAAAATGAACTCTTCTATTGGTGAAACTGTGAAACTGAAACTACACCAACTTGGATCTTCAATCAGAAGATGTCACCACCTAAATATTGAGTAATTTTGTTATTGTGAAGTTTCCTGAACTGACTGAATTTCGACTAGTTTTGTTTGCTATCCATCAAGAAGTTTGGACATTCGTCCACAGATGACTCTACTAAAAACTATGATCATGCACCCTGGTGCGAGGTGTAAGAACTTATAATTCAAAGAAGTTTTGTATTCATAAGTTTTTTTTCTGATTGATGTTCATTTATTTTTGGGTTGGCAATATTTCCTTTTTATTTCCGCCAGTTTTAAATCTAGCCAATCCCTAATTTCTGTAATTAATTTTCCACCTATCATCGGCTTCTTTTTCGATTCTGTGTGTAACTTTGAAATTAACCAATAAACTTGATAGGGTGTGGCTAGTTTAATCTTGAATGGTCTCGAACCTTCCCTGAGGGTTTATCAACTGCGGAATTTCACGTCTCTTGGCCAATTGATCGACATCTTCTGAGTGTGTGTGTTAAGCAGGAGGCGGGCGGCCTTTTCGTCGGCAGCTAGAACTGCTACCAGGTATGGCCACATAATTCCATCGTTCTTGTTGTCGCTACCGCCGCAGATTATTCCAAGAGGAAGGTCCGAATATTTAACCATGTAACCTACGTTTATAAAATGTAACTTCTGCCGGCTAATGTAAAAGGTTTCATAAAATCTTTGACTGTAAATCGGGGATATAGAGTTAAGTACCCTCTCGAGCTCCCCTTCATCTTGGTTTGAGGTGAGTACGTTTTGTAACTGCTTTTCTTCCTTTCCGTAGTGCATTAATTTACCCTTATACGAGTCAGCTCAGTAGTTTGGGAATAGCCCCTGTTTCATCGGCCTAGAGCCCTTTCGGTTTTTAGCGTTTATAAACTTGGAGTGCAGGGTACGGCTCCATTCATTTCAGTTTTCATATCGCAAGTTGTGCCTTGACAGGCCAGTGTTTGTAAGTTGTTGCCTTAAGTAGGCAGTAAGAAACTGAGAGCCTGTTAGCTCTTTTCCAAGTTTTGTAACTGTAAAGTGTGCCTCTGGGGAGGCTAGATATTGTGAGTTAGGGAGCAAGTGCTCTTGAGTTAGGGAATTTCTGCCCCTCATTAAATAATGCCTCTTTCTTTCGTAAAATTGTAAAACTAGGGGCTTAAAGCCCAAAGTGTTAAGGTTCTGTATCTTGGATTTTTCCCAATCTTGTTTAATGATTGCTACTTGTACCTGTAATATTGTTTTTAAAAATTGTTAAGTTTGCAGTTCTAAAGAAATATAACCTTTGTTAAAGTTTTAAATTAACTTTGGTATTGTAGAGAAATCCATTCACCCCGGCACCTTCTTTCACCTCTTTCTGCTCCACGGGTAACACCGTAACTATTATTATTATTATTATTATTATTATTATTATTATTATTATTATTATTATTATTATTATTATTCCTTCCCAGTGAATCATGTGATCTTGCTGCGGTAGGAAGGCGTGTGCGTCCCAATGAAGCAGGTAGCCGAGCAGCAGCAGCAGCAGCAGCAGCAGCAACCATATCAGACGGGCATCTGTCGATAGACAAGTGGTTAATCTAAAGCCGGTTAGCAACCTTTCGGAAGTTGGAAGGGCGACAGTCTCGATGATTGACTTATATGAGCTTGCAATAAAATTTAGCATAGCGCTGATAATGCTACACATAACGGGAAACTACTGCCGTAACTAACTCCCCAGGACATGCAGCTTACTGTCAATGTCAGTTCACTATATCTGAACTGTATTTTGAATCAGACAACGTATCACTTGCACTGATGAGACAGACGGGCGTTTTGTGGTATAATAGGCAGTGAAGCAGGTTGTTACAGCAAAGCAATATGCCGAAGAAAGTCGTTCCAGTGTGTCTCCAATATTTGACAGCCAACTGATTGGGCCGTTGTTTTGGTAAAGCTAAGGCTCTTTAAAATCCCTACAACCCACAAATTAAGTTTAGAAATGATTAATACGTAATGAATTTATACGCGACCAGCTGCTGTACCCGTCAATGACGGATTATTCATATTCCCATGTCGAAAATGCTCGCCGTAGATGGACTTTGAAATAACAATATACGTTTTTAATACAGTATGCGGCAAAAAAGAAATATGATTTATTAAATCCATCAATTTCCCGTATGTATGGGCTGTCCACAAAGGACAAAGTGTACAACAGGCAAATGAAAAAATTTAAAGTTATAAAGCTGAGAACTAACATCCATTAAGAATAGACTTATTGAAGACAGATTAAAAAACGAAAATGTGGATTATTAATGCGTCCACTGGTTGTAAATGTTATGATCGCACTATTCCCACTGAACCGATAATTATATATATGACGACGTACGAAATCCTGTCCTCTGGTAAACTGAATCATTTCCAGAACTTGATGAAGGTTGACACAGTATCATGAGCTCCAACTATTAACCCTATTACCTCGATCGATTACCCCTTTCTAAGTGTTAACTTCAATTAAATGAAAATACACAGCCTGTTACCAGTCATACGATCGGGTCGGGAATGGAATGAACGAAGCCCCTAACGACCGGCGATAAGAGGAATTGTGCCGGTTGCCGAAACCTATCGCACTTATCTGGGGTAATGATTAATGACTGACAGATGAAATGAAATGATATTTGAGAGTGTTGCTGGAGTGAAAGATGACAGGGAAAACCGGAGTACCCGGAGAAAAACCCGTCTCACCTCCGGTTTGACCAGCACAAATCTCACATGGAATGACCGGGATCTGAACCAAGGAACCCAGTGGTGAGAGACCAGCGCTGCCGCCTGAGCCACGGAGGCCCTTAACTTCAATTAATTAATTATTAATTACAAACATTTTCTGAACATCAAGATACGTCATGATACCGAGTGAGTTGGCGTGCGGTTAGAGTAGCGTAGCTTACATTTGGGAGATGATTGGTTCGAATTCCACCATCGGCAGTCATGAAGATGGTTTTCCGTGGTTACGTCTTTTCACACCAGGCAAATGCTGGGGTTATACGTTAATTAAATTCACGTCCGCTACCTTCGCACTCTTAGCTCTTTCTCATCCTACCGTCGTCGGAAACTTTCGATGTGTTAGTGCGACATTAAACCACTAGGAAGTTAAGTCATGATAACATGCAAGGTGACAACGGCAATACTATCTAACTGCGTCGGTACACCATGTGTTCAATATGTGCACCCTTATGTCTCACACATTGTTTATAATGGTTCTGAAGAGTGTCGAACGTGTTAATGGACACAGGTGCCGGAAAGACACAAAAAAATTACTATCTCCGCTCGTAATTCGGGAACATTCCTAGGTAGATCGTCTGGCCAGTAAACGAATTCTTTCAGCATGCCCCGAATTACGAGAGAAATTACAGTAATTTTTGTGTCCTTGCGGCAACATATGATATTAACATGTTCGACAATAAATAGAACCATTATGAGCAATGCGTAAGACTTGAGGGTGCACATTCTTAACACATGCTGTACCGACGCATTTAGATACGTGTTGCCGTAGTACCTTGCATTTTATCATGGCGTATCCTGATTTTCAGAGCATGATTGTAATTTCAGGATTGTGTTTTGCCGCATACTGGATTCCCGTTATCGTAGGTCATATGGCAACAATTGACGGAATATAGAATATCGAAATTACATTTTATGCGCTTCTTGTTATGTAGAGGTATTAGACAAAACTGATATTTGTGGAGATAATTAGACGTTTGTGAAAAATTTAATGATCACAATTGGCTCTATTGTTATTCATGACACGATAAAAACGTGTGGAATATGAGAGATAGGCAATTTATTTCGCACAAACCGAGCAAGTGATCGCGCGGCTTGGGTCACTTATCTATCAGCTTGCATTCGGGGATAGTGGGTTCGAACCCCACTGTCGGCAGCCTTGAAGATGGTTTTCTGTGCTTTCCCATTTACACACCAGAAAAATGCTGGGGCTGTTCTTAATGCAGTAAATATTACCAAAGAAATTTGACATTCCCAGTTTTGGTTCCTTTTATATTGCTACGCCACTGTATACCAATCAAGTAATCCTGTATATAGCCTACTGCACTCTTCGGATATACAAAATGTCCAGAAATTCTATTTTCCACTTTTCCCATGATATACAGACAGGCAGTACAAGTTGAACTGAACCTATTTTCGACTTTAGTGTACTTACAAGGAGACACTACGTACGTGTCATGTGGGATTCGGTTCATATCTGATGAGTTACAAGTCAGAAGAGCTACAGGTCAAAATATTAAGACGCTAGGGAACCCACCTCTACTAACTCGAGGGCAGTGTCCTGGAGCGTGAGGGTCGGGGATACTTCTGGGCTGGCGGACAAGTTCCTCGCCCTGGCGACCTCACCAGCTATGCTACTGGGGAGATTGAAAGGGATAGACAAGGAAGAGGGAAGGAAGTGGCCGTGGCCTTAAGTTAGGTACCATCCTCACATTTACCTGGAGGAGAACTGCGAAACTACGGAAAACCACTCCGAGGATGGCCAATTTGGGAATCGAGCCCCGTTTTCGAGAAATATCGATTTAAACATTTCGCTTTCGTTTAAATAGATTAAAATGTACACTTATGTGTTACAAGTATGCTTAGCGCTTGTGAGAGCGTATCGGTCCCCCATCCGGGCGACCTGGGTTCAAGTCCCATCACTGACATATTTTCTTTTGTCATCACATTTGTGTTTGGTACTTTATTCTTTTTATGTTCCGGTAGGTTATTAACAGTTGTCATGTCAACAAACATACGAACGTCATTGAGTTTATTTGTAACAATGCGTTCATGCAATAAATTAATGGTTGCCTAGTTGTACTGTCTCACAATAATCACCACCAATCAATTAACAATCTATCTAACTTTCTTTCTTTCTTAGTCTGTTTACAGTCCAGGGTTGGCTTTTCCTTCGGACTCAACGAGGGATCTCGCCTCTACCGCCTCGAGGGCAAGTGGGAAACCACAGAAAATCACTCCGAGGATGGCCGAGGTGGGAATCGAAACCCTCTACTCAGTTGACCTCCCGAGGCTGAGTTGAACCGTTCCAGTCCTTGTACCACGTTTCAAATTTCGTGTCAGAGCTGTGAATCGAACCCGAGGCTCCGAGGGTGGCAGCTAATAACATTAAGCACTACACCACAAAGGCGGACATAAATTAATAATCAACGTCCAAAAATTAATCTTAAAAAACAAGTTAAAAAGAAAAAAGTATGTCGATGTTCGGACTTGAACCCAGGTCGCCAGGATGAGAAATCGACGCACACTCACAAGCGTTAAGGACAATCTTAACACACATGTGTAACTTTTAGTCTATTTAAACCAAAGCGAAATCTTTAAACCGAAACTTCTCGAAAATTGGGGGGGGGGGGTCAAAAATGTAGCTTCCACTGAAGCTTCAATCTCATTTATGATATTGCAAAAAAAAAATGGAAGCTACTGACGTATGAATGGTGCTGAGTAAAGAATGACATTCGGAATACTAGTGCGTCGATGTTATGAAAGGAGCAATTCATAGGTCCGATCGTGCTGCAATAGCTTTTTTGACCAGTGTGGAAATCAATAGCAAGCTACTCCACTCCTCATCATACCTTGTACGACTCATTATAGCACTACCATAATACAGTACATATGAGGATTCAACCGTCGTTCGGGCTGATGTCTGAACAGACATCATTTCTTAGGTTACCGACTGAGGTGATGATCGTCAACCTTTTGACTGCTAATGCTTCTCGCCACTACGTGCTAAACAACGAATTAAAATTAACACGAGGAGGATTCACCCTGTGGGAACACCTCTAGCGATAGAATTCTCTTTCTAATACAAACACACACACACACACACTCTCTCTCTCTCTCTCTCTCTCTCTCTCTCTCTCTCTCTCTCTCTCTCTCCTAATTTGTTCACGTTTGGAATTCATATGAACTCCAAAGAACTTCGCTAATAAAAACAGTACGTAAAAGTAAATAGAAACTGTAAATACACAATTTACTAAGAATTCATTTATGCACAGGAATGGGAATTGACGAGATATTCGGACCGTGACGTAAATGACAAAAAACATCTCGCTCTTCAACATCACTATCTCGAAAATCTCCAGAAGTCTCCAAGTAATTATTAATTTCATATTACACAAATATTGTGGTAGTTACATCCGTAAAGTACGTCACGCGTCCGCCTCTGTTGCGTAACGGTTAGCACTATTAGCTGCCGTACTCTGGGACTCGGGATCGATTTTCGGTACTGACAGAAATTTAAGACCGGCAGGAGGTCTATAATTATAATAATGCTATTGGATTTTACGTCCAACTAACTACTTGTTTACGGTTTTTGGAGACGCCAAGGTAACGGAATGTTGATCCGCGAGAGTTCTTTACATGCTAGTAATTCTACCGACACGAAGCTGACGTATTTGAATACCTTCTTATACCACCGGAATGAACCACGATCGAACACGCCAAGATGGGCTCAGAAGGCCAGTGCTCAACCTTCCGAGCTACTTACAGGATGGCTCTAAGTAGTTAAATAGGTACATGAAGCTCACGTCAATCGGTAAGGGTGTGCCTGAAAAGAGTTGCACCATGTCGGGATGAGGACACACGAATTTACATTTTTTATTTGCACTGCGTGTTGAGACAAATAACTTATGACCTAATTCGACCCATTTACCTCCCCGTTACAGGAATAGATCATTCATTCATTTAATTTAATTATCGGACCCCTACTTCCCAATATTCAGCGATGTGAAGGTATCTTCAGAACGTACTATCTGCGCACTTTTTAGCGATACATTTACACCCTAGTGCTGAAGCGGTCGACCTCAGCAATCTTCGAGATTCGTACTTTGAAACACAAACTATGAATCGCTTATGCATCGCTGTGCGACGTCTGGCGTACACTTTACGTACTAGTACTGTTGTTATTTACACAGCACAGCCAAACTATAGAATTCACTCTAGGAATAAGATTCGCATCGAGAAATGTTATTTAATATTATAATAATGTGTGTGTGACACAGTTGGTGGCTTAAAATAACAAAGATTTACAAAATTCATATCGATCGATCATATTATCGATTCATTCCAGATTTCATTTCCATTCAGTTGGCAGTACTAACGGAACTGGAAGCGCTCCTTCCTTACTCCTCAAACCCGTACACAAATCTATCGCTAAAAAGTGCGCAGATAGTATAAGTTCGGTAAGTTTCTTCTTACATTCTACCAGAAATATATTTTAAATATAAATTAATATATTTAAACAATTACGGGATATTATTCCTTCCTACGTGGAATAAGAGTATTCAAGTACCTTATGTTACTTTCTTTCTTTCTTTCTTTCTTAATCTGCGTACCCTCTAGGGTTGGCTTTTCCCTCGGACTCAGCGAGGGATCCCAGTTCTACCACCTCAAGAGCAGTGTCCTGGAGCGTGAGACATTGGGTTGTGGGATACAACTGTGGAGGATGACCAGTACCTCGTCCAGGCGGCCTCGCCTGCTATGATGAACAGTGCCCTTGCGAGGGAATGGGAAGATCGGAAGGCATAGCCAAGGAATAGGGAAGGAAGTGGCCGTGCCTTAAGATAGGTAGCATCCCGGCACTTGCCTTGAGGAGAAGTGGGAAACCACCGAAAACCACTTCAAGGATGGCTGAGGTGGGAATCGACACCCCTCTACTTAGTGACCTCCCGAGGCTGAGTGACCCCTGTTCCAGGTCTCGTACCAATTTTTAAATTTCATGGCAAAGCCGGGAAAAGAACCGGGCCTCCGAGGGTGGCAGCTACTAACCACTACACCACAGAGGCGGACTTCATATTACCAGAATATAAATTAATATATTTTAAAAATCACGGAATATTATTCCTTTCTACGTAGAATTTGAGTATTCAAATAGCTCATGTTACAGTTCACTATCATTTTCAGGTGTGTTATTGTCATCTTGTCACCGCAGTACATGAAAATATTATAAATTTCTTTCTGCTAGTGGTTTTAACGTCGTACTAACACACAAAATGTTTTCAGCGATGGAAGGATGGAACAGGATTAAAATTCGGAAGGAACCGGTCTAGGCCTTAATAAGTTACAGCTCCAGCATTTTTCCGGCGTGAAAATGAGGAAAAAACATCACCTTCTGAACTGCCGATGCATGGTGGGATTCGAACCCATCATCTCCCGAATGCAAGCTCACAACTACGTGACTCAAACCACACGGCCAACATACTCGGTTTACTCTTTATAGCAGGAGAACAGTTTTCTACAAGGAAGTTGATCACCGTGAAGCTTCAGCAGTACACTGATTTCGGGAGCAAACGAACATTCGTGTAGAAATGCGGTCAGTTAAACTTACTTTAAAAAAATACAATTTGCTTGACGTCGCAGCGACACGATGGGATAGGAAAGAGCTAGAAGTGGAAAGGAAGTGACCTTAGCATTAAATAAGGTACACAGTCCTAGCATTTGCCTGGTGTGAAAATGAGGCACCACGGACAAACGTCTTCGGGGCTGCCGACAGTGGGACTCGAACCAATTATCTCCCGAATGCAAGCTGATAGCTACGTGACCCACACTACACAGCCACCTTTTTTTTTTGCTATTGGCTTTAAGTCGCACCGACACAGGTCTTCTGGCCACGATGGGATAGGAAAGGACTAGGAGTTGGAAGGAAGCGGCCGTGGCCTTAATTAGTGTACAGCCCAAGTATTTGCCTGGTGTGAAAATGGGAAACCACGGGAAAACCATCTTCAGGGCTGCCGACAGTGGGATTCAAACCCACTATCTCCCGGATACAAGCTCACAGCAGCGCGCCCCTAACCGCACGGCCAACTCGCCCGGTACACAGGCACTCGCTCGGTCTCTTAAAACTACAAGCTTCTGTGTGTGATCACATTCTAAGGTAAAGATAAATTTGTGTTTAAAACATCAACAAACAGTACCATTACATTTTTACAATACCTGAACCGATCAAATCTCTGATAAATAGAAACATACAAGTCGTGTATCATCGATGAAGTGAAAAAGCGATGTGTTCGAACAAGGCGTGCGTTATAAGGAGACCCTTTCTGAAGATGATTATAATTGGAGCCTGGATTGTTATGCAGTAATAGGTTAGAATGCGAACTTACTGAAGCGGGTAACAAGTATAGCCTGATCTGCACAACGGTTATGTTACGAGTTTTGCATAAACATTAGGAGTTTGCCCATCAGAACCCCTAGAATGTATGATACTCTTACTACATTACGGAAGAGCGGCCTAGACTACGCATCCTAATAACCAAATAAGCTTATATTCTAATCTATTACTGCATAAAAATGCGGGGTCTAATTATAGTACTACAAGATATGCAAACGGCAAAAGTTGCAATCCAATAGCATAATAAAAATTACATCTTTAGTACTAAACCTATTATTTTCAGAATTCATTTATTTTCATTGAAAAGGGAACAGTCTGAATGTGTGGTGTAGTGGTTAGTGTGATTAGCTGCTCCCCCTGGGCAGGGTTCGATTCTCGGCTCTGCCACGAAATTTGAAAAGTGGTACGAGGGCTGGAACGGGTTCCACTCAGCCTCGAAAGGTCAACTGAGCAGAAGAGGGTTCGAGTCCCACCTCATCCATCCTCGAAGTGGTTTTCCATCTCTCCTCAAAACCAAATGCCGGGATGGTACCTAACTTACGGCCACGGCCGCTTCCTTCTCTCTTTCTTGTCTATCCCCTCCAATCTCCCCATCCCCAACAAGACCCCCGTTCAGCATAGCAGGTGAGGCTGCCTGGGCGAGGTACTGTCCTCCTCCCCAGTTGTATCCCCGACCCAAAGTCTCATGCTCCAAGGCACTGCCTTGAGGCGGTAGAGGTGGGATCCCTCGATGAGTCCGAGGGAAAAACCAACCCTGGAGGGTAAACGGATTAAGAAAAACATGATAACATTTCGGAGAATAATAGTAATCATAATAATAATACTGTTTTGCGGATTTTTGGAGACGCCGAAGTGCCGGAATTACTCCCTCAGGACTTCTTTAACCTGTCATTAAATCTGCCGACACGAAGCTAACGTATTTGAGCACCTTCAAATATCATCGGGCCGAGCCGGGATCGAAACCGCCAACTTGAGCTCGGAAGGCCAGCGCTCTACCGTCTGAGCTACCCAGCCCGGCATTTCGGAAGGTGATTAAGGATAATCAGTTGATTTAAGATACGAAATTTTGAAATGAAAATGATGCAAAGCCATAATGGTATGAAGAAGAGGTCACCTCAAAAATCAATTGACCGTATACTCTGACTGAATTCTCTTGTAACACAGGGAATTAGCATGCAACGGAAGAAGAGCAAAGGTAACTAATATACTGTATTTCTTTCACAAAAACACGATATAAAATTATAAACGACAACATATTTAAAACTACATAAGACTGTAAAACGTGAATACAGAACGTTACTGAAATATACAAACACAGAAACCAATGTAAGCTCCCACTGACATTATAAAACGCAATATATGAGAACGATGTACGGAACAAAGAACACGAAGTGAAGCATGACATGAATTGACTTACAGTTAGTTGCTACTTCCCTGTTAAGAATTAACCTCAGTTTAAAGATTACTAATACCAAACACGTACCTATCGAGTGCGTTTAAATGCCTCATGATGGTGTTGACGTCGAGGCGGATCCCACATCACACAACATTCACTCATACACACGAGCTTTTCCTTCCCATTTCACCTTTGTGCGTTTCGATTAGTGCGGTTCCCTTCCATGAGTCAACTGCCGAGTCTAAGCACGACACTGCAAGGCTCCGTCACACGATGGATCACGCATGCGCCTGGTGCCATGGCCCCCTGTGAAATGCTGCACCCCGTCCTGGCTAACGGGTGCATTAGTTTTATATGGGTTGCTTTGCTCTTGTGTTGACATTGACACAGTTATAACTGCGCAGATGCGAAAGACAGTCACGACAAATTGTGTGAAAACTGAGTTTTACGTCAAAAGTATGTTAATATTAATCCATTTGCATTCCCTTCTGCACTAAGAATAAAGGACGAGATTCTGAGCAGACTGGTTGACTGATTTATTGATTCGTGGCCAGAGAAGAACGAAGAACTCATCAGCCCCAAGGGAAAAGGGGATATATAGAATGGAAAAATAATGGCAGTAGGAAGATTGGAAAATGGCTGTAGGTAGCAGGGAGTTTAACAAGTCTGAACAATTCCAGAAATGTCAAAGAAGAAAACAATTAACTAACATGTCAGTTACTTAGAATCTATATAAAATAACATGTCCTGACTGACTGATTGACTTATTCATCATCGCCGAACCGATACCACTGAACCTATAAATACCCACGAAATTTGGTCAGTGGTTTCATTTCATAATGAAGAGACTCAACAAGAAGAGATTTCTCAAAATTCAACCATTAAAGTCGTTAAAAGTTTAATGGAGAAACGTAATAATAATAATAATAATAATAATAATAATAATAATAATAATAATAATAATATAATAATAATAATAACAATAATAATACCCGTGTGGGGATTTACCGGTTACCTCCATCGGGCGCGTCCCATTGGAACTGGGGAAGCTCGCTGGCTCTGCCGCCAGCAGTGTCAGAGGGTAGTAGGGAAATAAAAAACCACCGTGAAAAAAAACTGGTCCCTTGCCAGGGTTACGGCAAAGACTGGTAAATGACCAGAAGCCAGAAAACATCTTGAGGCAACCTCTAGGGCTAACAACCCTAGTTGTAAAAGGATGGGTACCCGTCCAAAGCAAAGTCAAGTCAAAAAGCATGATGGCACAACATTTCAGGAAACATACCCCAGGGGGTAAATCTTCGGATAAATCCCTCGTCGTGAACGCCACGGCGCACGAGTCTCGTTCGGATTCTGGGGGAGACTCGACATCATGCAAGAGACGAGTCGGAGCGTCTCGGTGTACCACGAAGAGTCAAAAACTCCGGCCAAAATCTAAAACCTTTCTAGCAACTTTCAACATAAATTCACTTACACAAACTGGCAAGCTGAAAACCCTCACCAAAGCTCTTCACGAAAATCAGATATCCATAATGGCCCTACAGGAAACAAGGTACCCAGTTGAAGAGATTTTTGAATCCGAAGGCTACCGATTTTTCAAGAGCAAAGCGCAAAAAGGAATCCTCACTGGAGCTGTGATGCTTGGAACCGCGTTTGCTGTTAGAACCAATATCCTTAAATCGGTTGCAAATTTCGAACCTGTGAATGACAGATTGTCCATACTCACAATTAAATGCGCGAACAAAACCTACGCCCTAGTTAACGCACATGCTCCTACAAACGATAAGAACAAGTCTGATCCAGACGAAGTTGATAATTTCTGGGACCTACTGGATGAAAAATTAAACAAAATCCCCAAACACCATGTCAAGCTTCTTTTGGGTGACTTCAATGCCCAACTAGGTCGTGAACAGAAGTACAAGAAAGTTATAGGAAATTACCCTGCTCACAAAAGAACCAATCCCAACGGCAAAAGACTGGTGTCCATTTGCGAAAATCACAACCTGCAGGTCATGTCGACCCACTTTCGCCATCTACCCAGAAAGCAAATGACTTGGCGTTCTCCCGTCCAAGCTCTCGGAGAGTTCCAAATTGATCATGTTGCAATCTCCAGGAGAAACAGCCCTGAGATTATGAATGTCAAGGTAAAGAAAGGCATCAATGTGGCCTCAGATCATTATATGTCTCTTATCAAATTCAAACCAATTCCCGCAAACACAAGGAAGACAACCAAACAGATCACACGCTTCGACAATGATAAACTTCGGCAAAGGGTCGAGAAGTTCCAGGAGAAGGCTAGACCAAATGACTGTGACTTTAGCAACGCCAAAAGTCTCCTTGTTGAGGCCGCCAAAGACGTTGCAGAAATCAAGAGAAGCAAAAAGCATGCCTGGTGGAATGGTGCCTGCGAATCAGTCCTCCAAGAAAGACTCAATGCGTGGAAACAGTACTACTCTACAAAATCAGAAAATGATTGGGAAACCTACAAAACCCAGCGTGCCCAAGCAGCTAGGGTGTTCAGAACTGAGAAACGTAAATACGAAAAATCTCTCATTGAAAAGATAGAACAAAACTTTAGGAAGAATGAAAGCAGAGAGTACTACAGAGCCTTCAAACGCAAACTCACTGGCTATAAACCACCATCTCTATGCTTTGAGCGAAAGGACGGCTCATTGGCGACGTCATATGAAGAAAATTGCAGCATTCTGGCAGACTACTTCAAGAATTTACTTAATTGCTCTAAACCGCAAAGCCCCATTGAAACCAAGGGACCCTTACTTAGGTACCCAGATTCCAGACCACCCGACAGAGATGAAATCAAGCGCCACATTGCCCGTCTCAAAAATAACAAAGCGCCGGGGGAAGACTCAGTAGTAGCAGAACTATGGAAATATGCCCCAGAGGAATCACTTGATATCTTGCAAAGGCAAATAGAAGAAATTTGGAACAAGGAGACCCTACCCGCAGATCGGAAAATAGCTTGGATCCATCCATTACACAAAAAAGGCAGCATGAAGAACATCAACAACTACAGAGGAATATCTTTGCTACCCGTGACTTACAAAATTCTATCACTTGCCATCCTGGAGCGTTTGGAAGCACAAGTCGAACATCAAATAGGTGAATACCAAGGAGGGTTCAGAAAAGGTCGCTCAACAGCTGAACAGATTCAAAATCTCAAAACGATCATCAGATATTGTACACTAAGGTCCAAGCAGTATGTGTCTGTCTTTGTGGACTCCATTGACCGGGAAGTCCTGCTAAACATCTTAAATGAATTTGGAGTTGATTTGAAACTGCTGGCATTAATTAGAGCCACCCTGACCGATACAAAATCCAAGGTGAAGTTCCACGGATGTCTCTCGCATTCCTTTGACATCAAAACAGGAGTCCGACAAGGTGATGGGCTATCCCCGATACTCTTCAACTTTGTTCTTGAAAAGATCATCAGAACCTGGCGGGTGAGATTACAGGAAACCAACTACAGTCCATTGAGAATAGGAACCAAATCTAAGGGGATCGCAACAGACTGCTTAGCATTTGCCGATGATATTGCTGTTCTCTCAAACGACATAGAAACCGCTAGAGCTCAAGTTGAAATTTTAAAGGAAATTGCCGAACAAACTGGTTTGCAGATATCGTTTGAGAAAACAGAAGTAATGACTAACATCAAAGAGGCTCCACCAAAACTCCATACAAAATACGGGGACATCACCCGAGTAGACAAATTCAAATACCTGGGTGAGATCATCATGAAAAGTGGACTGGACAAAGAAGCACTTCAGGAGCGAGTACGCAAACTGGAAATAGGCTACCAAACATCCCGCACACTCTACAACAAAAAATGCCTTTCCCAAAACACCAAGATACGTCACTATGAAACAGTTCTGAAGCCAGTAGTTCTATATGCAGCCGAAACCCTGTCTCTAAATGCCAACAAAGGACTCCTTGAAGAACTGGAGAAAAGAGAACGCAAAATTGTGAGAGGAATCTTGGGATCAAAGTACAGAAATGGAGTCCATCAAAAGAGATCCAACAAGGAAGTCTACAGCAAAATAGAGAAAATTACCGACACAATCAGAAAAAGACGGGCACGATTTTACGGTCATCTGAAAAGAATGGACGGAAGAAAGTTAACTAAAGAAATCTTTCACTTTTTTTATTCAAACCCCAAAACCACAATTCCCTGGTTTAGAAATACCAAAGAAGACCTTCAAATGCTACACATCTCAGCTGAAGACGCCCTTAACAGAGATCTCTTCCGCAAGAAAATACTGACGAACGGGCTAAACCGAGACGAGCAACCGAGGAGAAGACACGGTGCCCCTTGGACAGAGGAGCGTAAGCAGGCCCACTCACAAAGAATGAGGGAAATTTGGGCTCTAAAGAAGGCCAAGTTCAGTGTCAAATGCAACAAGACTTAACGTGGTCCTTGATGGCCCCAGCGAATTATATATAATAATAATAATAATAATAATAATAATAATAATAATAATAATAATAATAATAATAATAATAATAATAATAATAATAATAATAATGTTATTGGATTTACGTCCAACTAACTAATTTTACGGTTTTCGGAGACGCCGAGGTGCCGGAATTTTTCCCGCAGGAGTTCTTTTACGAGCTGGTTTAACTACTGGCGGCTGTGAGCTTGCATTCGGGAGATACTGGATTCGAACCCCACTGTCGGTAGCCCTGACAATGGTTTCCCGTGGTTTCCCATTTTCACACCAGCAAATGCTGGGGCCGCTTCCTTCCCATTCTTGGCCTTTTCCTGTCCCATCATCGCCATAAGACCTATGTATATCGATACGACGTAAAGCCAATTGTAATAAAAATATATGTGATAATCTACCGACACGGGGCTGAGTATATGAGCACCTTCAAATACCACCGGATTAAGCCAGGATCGAACCTGTCAACTTGCACTCAGAAAACCTGCGCGTTAACCGTTCGAGCCACTCATTCCAAGGAAACATTACAAATGCGTCTACTGACTTCAGTTAAAAAAAATGTAAATAATTAAACCCGTATTTTGATTTTTAGGATATCAACCCTCTGCCCTCACTGAGTCCGAGGGGGAGAAACCAACCCTGGATGGTAAACGGACTAAGAAAGAAAGAAAGAAAGAAAGAAAGAAAGAAAGGAGGAAATCGACCCCAAAAAGATATAAAAAGGTAGAATACAAGTTTGTATTAGAAAATAATATTTTCTTGGTCCGATTTTCTGGAAAATTATCAAAAATACTCTACAACGCGGACAATATAGTGCGTATTTCAGCATGGTCTCAAATCAATACACTCTATGGGTTTTTTGACTGGCGGTGGTGGTGGGTGGGGGGGCTGAGGCCTGATGACAAAAATATGCATTTGTTTAATACCGCTAGACACACGAGTTTGAAATTTCACATGATGGTTGCTCTCCTCTGCCCTAGATTTTAAATAATAAGAGGTCATTAAACAATACTATCCTAGAGATTTCTGTGAGTGAGTCCTGATGACAACATTATTAATTTCTCTGAAACCATTTAATTACGAATTAAAAATGTCCCATGAGGTTTGCTCCTCCATCTTATATTTTAAATAAGATTTTAAAACAATACACTCCTAGGAGATTTTTCTCGGAGTAAGAACTGCTTGTGAAGCCTGATGACAAAAATATTATTTTTTCTAAAACTGCTATACACACGAGGTTGAAATTCCACATGATGGTTGCTCCTGAACGTCTCAGATTTTAAATAAGTTAATAAGTAAATCCCTAGGGTTTTTTCTGGAGGTGAGTAATGATGACAAACATATTCATTTCTCTGAAACCGTTTGTCTAACCCAGTTAAAGTTTCAGATGTTATCCTAGGTGTTAAATAACAGGCGATTTGAAAACACTAACCCCTCAGGGAGTTAAATGTGTTTTAAGATCCGGAAACAAAAATATTCATTCCTTATAAACAGTTTAATGTACGAAGACGAAGTTCCAAATGGTGGTGTACATTTTATATCCTAAGTGTGAAATATAAACTATTTTAAAACCTTCCACAGTAAAGGGGTTAAATGGGATTAGCTCCGGAAATGGAATTATTCATTCCTCCAAAACCTTCTGATGTACGAAGTTGTAATTTTACAAGAAGGTTGTTGTTTCCTGTCCTCGATGTCAAATAGCATATACTTCAAAATATTTATACCGTAAAGGGTTCAGAAAGGGATAACTCTGAAAGAAAATTACAATATTCATTCTTCCGACACCACTGAAGCTTGTGTGTTTATAACTTACGTGACAAAGGCGAAGCGTGTATGAATATTTATATGTGTGTATTTCGAGGTGCTCTTCCTACAATTGAGCACTTGTCTGATATTGATGATCAAATTATTGGTTCTAACTTGCTTACTGCTTATGCATCACAGGACGCAATGACTGCTGCTAATAAATTATATTGGTGTTCGAAGAGGTAGGCTAAATTATGCAAAAAGCAAAGCAATGTCTTCTCCGTACAGGCCATGAAGGCCCTTGGATGGGTGGAAGGTAAAGGCTTCCACTATCCGTAATCTCGGCACTTGATGGGGTAGAGTGATTAGCTCTACGCCCTGCCGCCTTTGCCCCCAGGAATTAATATGGTACTCATTCTGGGTGTAGGCTGAGTGAACCTCAGGGCCATATGCACCTCCGGAAGTGGAAATCTCATTTCTTAAATTTTACGACTTCCTGACGGCGATTCGAACCCACGTCCTTGCGGACGAACCAAGCACGCCTTTACCGCCTCGGTCAGGCAGCCCCGAGGCTAAATTATGGAGGTATGAAATTAATAATTTACATAAAGGTTGGTCTTCTGTGTCCTAGAAAAGAAATAAGAAATTTTTTAAACATTCGAGTCCTAAAACAAAGCATTCATTCCTCTATTACTGTTCAACGTACAAAGTCAAAATTTCGCATAATATTGGTCGCTTCTACGCCCTAGGTGTTAAATAAGATAGGGTTTTAAAACATTCTCTTTCTACGGAGTTCAAATGAGTGTTAGATCCAAAAATAAATAAACGTTACTCCAACACCGTTTTACATACGAACTGAGAGTGTATTTACAGGCTCGATCGACAGCGGAGTCCCCAAAATTCAAAACTTTGAAAGACGAGATTTACCGCCTACGTGATAAAAGTGTACTCAGTTAACCTGGAGGTTCGTTAATTCGCTTTACCGTCAGGGAGCCCAGAAATTTAGAAACAAGATTTCTAATTCTGAATAGGCATATCGTTGCTTAAGAAACAATACTGCCTATCATACAATGTTCTTCCTATCCATTATGTTCTTTAAGACAGATCACGTCTTCCAGCTACATACGGATATCGTCATTGCGCCTAGAGAAACCGCTGTGTGATAATATTCCAGCTTAGAACTCCGACCAGAAAGGTTCTGTAATCTAAGGTTCAGTATTGAATGAACTACTGTATATCAACGAATTTTTGCAGGGCTGAGTGGCTCAGGCGGTTGAGGCGCTGGTCTTCTGATCCCAACTTGACAGATTCGATCGTGGCTTAGCTCGGTGGTATTTAAAGGTGCTCAAATACGTCAGCCTCATGTCGGTAGATTTACTGGCAAGTAAAATATCTCCTAAGGGACTAAATTGCGGCACCCGGCGTCCCCGAAAACCGTAAAAGTAGTTCGTGGAACGTAAAAACAATAACATTATTATTATCCAACGAAATTTCGTTGTTATAAATGTGCTGCGGGTCAGTATTTCTCCCCTCAACATTGCCACATAACGGTATTTTGAGGCGCAACAACGATGTATGGTTATATTATCTTAGTTTTAGCCATTCTTCGAGTCTTATACACAACTTTTGTGCTGATAATGCCAAATATTTTTGTTTGTGTTTGGTTATTTTGGATTTCCTTTTCTTAGAAACATGTCGTGGTTAAATAAAATTCGAAGATAACGGGACTTTTGCGAGCAGTGAGTTATGAAAATATTAAGGGAAAAAGAATGTCCGAAATGTGGCCAGTATGCTGCTGGTCTTCTAAGTAAATTTTGGGCAATATTTATATTTTCTCTGCGTCATATTTTGGTATTTTTAGAGCTTAAGTGCACGCACATTTCCAGAGTTTCTTAAGTCACAGAAATCCAAGCCCTATTCATGAGACTGCCGGCCTCGCGGTGTAGGTGTAGCGTGCCTGCCTCTAACCCGGAGCCCCGGGTTCGATTCCCAGCTAGGCCAGGGATTATTATCTGGACCTGGTGGTTGGTTCGAGATCCACTCAGCCTACGTTATTACAACTGAAGAGCTATCTGACGGTGAGATAGCGACCCCGGTCTAGAAAACCAAGAATAACAGCCGAGAGGATGCGTCTCCTCATAATCTGCAAGTCTTCGGGCTGATTGTGAACAGCGGTCGCTTGGTAGACCAAGGTCATGGGATTTGGTGTTTGTTTATTCATGAGACTACGTATGACATACAAATATTATGAAATATAGTAAAGAAAAACAATGCCTTAACAATCTCTTTCTCAAAACGATGAAAGCTGAATTGTGCCAAATGATGTTTATCAATTTAACAATGGTAGTAGTAAGGGTCCTGGTGGTTATTATTGCTTTAAGAGAAATAATTTTCCTCTTTTAACATTAATCAGTGCAAAAAATTACTTCGGAAATTATGGTATCAGCAAAAGAAGGGGAAGGGTCATGATGGAAAGTGAAAATAAAATATTCCCTAGGCCTCGCAAACCTAATACTTTCGGAGTCGGAAGAGAAAAAGAGTTGACCATCGAAGGCCAAACAGGGAAGATCTTGACACAAGTAAGTGGAAGCAATCCGAGACTCAGCTAAGGGCCCCGTGTTTGACAACCCACGCTGCCAAATTGAGAGCTGCTGGTATCCCCACAGAGTCACATCTTACGTCTGGGAAGGGATAGCGAAGGTATATTGTATCGCCCGCATACACACGGATTACTTGTAAGCTTCAGAAATGTCTTATAACAGGTTTTATTTTAGGGCCAAAAGCGTTGTGTAGTTACTCAAGGATACCCGCTGATAATGTCAGTGTTAGAACCCCGAATCTTCTGATGATATGAAGCGAACGTTAATGCGCACAGGAATGAATTTATTTTCCTGTTAAATTAAAGTTTCCCAAAAAAACATGATTTCTGGGGGCGTGATAAAACGCAGTAGCTTAGCTGCTGGCCCTTCATCTCGATGGTGGATGTTCAATTCTTCGTCGATCCCAGGTAGGAATTTTCACCTGAAAACTTAGGTGGCGTCAGGTAGGGAATACGATCTTAAACCCCCAAAAGAGCCAGGTGGTTCCACGGGCACCAAAAATATTTGGGATAAGCTGAAGAGAAAGTAACAATCTTTATATAATAATTCTGGACGACAGAGGAAAACTATCAAATGCAAAAACGACGATCTAGAAGTTTTTATCGTATGTGACTTGCTTTGGTCGCATCTTCTTATGGGTACTCTATTGTATGTGCATGTTCGACAGGAATTAAGGTATGTGATACTATCACACATGTAAAGAACCCAGCGATAAATAATGACAAGTGATCATACAACAGTTCAACTTTATTCCGTCCGCCGACTTCCTTACGAAAGCTGTTACGAAAGCTTACTTTCGTTAGAAATGTTGATTCGACCTGTATTAAAGGTAGCAAAATAAGCGCCTCTTTCTCTTCTCCTGCAAATTAGTGAAATGTCACTTACTTCTGACGTCCAGAATTTTGGCTCGAAGTAAAATAGTAGGCCCTACGGGTATGTCGCAAGGAACAATTCCCGTGCTCTCCTGAATCTGTATGATCGGGATGAATGATGAACTGGTAAAACTTTTACCCGGCACTACCAATAAGTTGCAATCTAGCAGATATTACATTCTATTATCGGAAGAAACAATTCCCGTACTATCATGAATAAAGATCGGGATGAATGATGAACAGGTAAAATCTGTTTGCGTTCTCAAACATTACAAATAAGTTGCAATCTAGCAGATATTAATTTTATTACATCAATTATACTTTAGAAATTTTCGCTAGAAATGTTCTTGCTGTCCTAAATTCCAATGTGTATGGATTTGATCTAGTTTTATGGTCGGATGCCCTTCCTGACGTCAACCGTATATGAAGTGATGTATTCGATACTGCGTGTTTCTATGGTGGTTAGTAATGTGGAGTACTGTGTATATACGAAGATAAATGTACTAAAACGAACAAGAAACGCCCAGTCACCGAAATAGAGAAATTGCCCATACATAGTTAAAACTCTCGGGCCCTCTGAACGGACCTATAACCTGAACATTCAACTAAGGAGCCGGACTTTCGTTGCAAATATTGACTGTATTAAATTCTATAAAAATAACCGTTAGTATTAAATACTTATTTTATCAAATATTTATGTTAACATAACGTTAAGGAGCACAATAATAATAGGCTCATTTTTTACAATCTGTTTTACGTCGCACCGACACAGATAAGTATTATGGTGACGATGGGATAGGAAAGGGCTAGGAGTAGGAAGGAAGCGGCCATAGCCTTAATTAAGGTACAGCCCTAGCATTAGCTAGGTGTAAAAATATGAAACCTCTGAAAACCATCTTCAGAGCTGACGACAGGTTTATTAGGTGTATATTTCACTGCGAAATTCTATATTGTGTGTGTATTTATATATTCACACATATGAATGCTGTCTTTGACTTGATAACAAATATGTATCTTCAACTGATCATCATTCCTAGATATTTCCCGACTAAAATCACTAGCCTGCTATTTCGTATGCACGTTACTTCTAGTTAGCTTCCGTGGCTCAGGCGGCAGCGCGCCGGCCTCTCACCAATGGGTTACGTGGTGCGAATCCCGACAGCATATTCGAATATCATTTCATCTGTCAGTCAATAATAATCATTGTATAAGAGGAGTCCGCTGGGCTTTGGTAGCCGGCACATATTCTATCATCGCCGCTAGATGGGGGCTTCATTCATTCATTCCATTTCTGATCCGGTCGAATGATTGGAAACAAGTTGTAGATTTGCATTTTCGTACTGACACTATTATGGAATATATCATAATATGTTTATAACTGTAAAAACGTTCTATTCAGTATTATCACAACATTTTATGCGCTAAAATTAGAACGTTCACTTCTAAACGCCGTTATGTCCTCCATTGTTATTATTATTATTATTATTATTATTATTATTATTATTATTATTATTATTATTATTATTATTATTATTATTATTCACGCTGCCACTTCACAACTTATTCAGTCCCCATGTACTACTATATTGGCCTCCACCGTACCGCATACGTTTGCAGTTACACGACTCCGCACCTCGCTCTACAGTGCTCACTTGTTCTTACGTCACAGCTGCAGCGTGTTCCGATCGCTGTTTTAAAACATACACTATACATACTGTATATAAAAGCAAGCAAGTTTGCAGTTTTACGTGAATGATAATATTGCATTCATTAACTACAAGACCACAACACTCTTCTATGCATACTCGTATCGCTTGTCACCATGTGCTTGTCTCCTACCACCGCATCGATCTTCCCCGCCTTGTTATTCCCCTTCTACGCATGTGAATGTTCTCCACTATTTGCATGAGCTTTATTGCCCGACTTGAGCGCGGATCGCAAAGCACGCATAGCGGTTTGCAGCGATATCCGCTTGTCGCCAACCACTGCTTGCAGGAGATGTCCTAGGCAGCCCTCTCAACACGTTTGTGAATGGTTGTCTAAGTGTTTCGCGAGTGTGGTTAATGATGGTTTGTTATCATAGAAATTAAAACTTCCTCCACAATACAAAATAGCTTAAACTCGCCCACGGACCATGTCTTTAACACTTTTACCACTAACATACTTACCGCAAACTGTGTGTTTTGGCCATGTTCTCTTTACTGAACTTGTCGCTCTACATTAATGAGAAGATGGAGAAAATTATCTTCTTTTCATACATAAACTAATAAAAGATGTGAAAAGGTTCACGTGGCTGGTTTTCATTATAATGTGTCTTGTGCAACAGACATGCTTATTATGCTTAAAGGGGGAATTTACAAGTTGGTCGTCAGACCTGGCCTTTTGTACAGCTCGGAATGCTGGACAAGGCAGGATACGCATGATAAGCAAATGCCATAGACATATAAGTTTCACGTTCAACCCGAACTACTTTCGTTTCAAAAATTCGACATGCTTTGGCAGAGGTTCGAACCACAGCCGCGTTGATGAAAACCATGTGAAAATGTCACTTGGGTCTCTGTCCATCACAAATATTTAACGGACAAAACATGTTAGTGATTTTATTATTAGCCTGTAATATATAGTCATTAACCGCTATGGGTTACAAAACCACAGTGTATTTCGCAATTACCCGGTATTTTCAAAGATATGTCTTATAAGAAGTGCATTATAGCTTGCCCGTAGCGACTGTTGATTTCTAGCAGTAACTGTACATTTCCAACCATTCTTAACATTTTGACCTTCATGTACATCACGCCGTATTTCGATTCGGGCGATGTCTATCATATACAGCCACGTGCAATACAGACCGAAAGTGCTCTACGCTTCATATGAGCTCACGTTTCATTTCAAGGCACATGATTATCAATTCCCGCAGGCCAATGGGAAATGTTCAGCTCTTCTTTTTTTGTGTTGGCCCATAGGCCTACGTATTCCCAAAGTGTTCGAAATGTTCATTCAGCTTTATGTGCGCGATTACATGCTGTGAAATAATATTAGGACTACCGAGTGAGTTGTCGTGCGGTTAGGGGCGCGCAGCTGTGAGCTTGCATTCGGGATATAGTGGGTTCTAAACCACATGGTTTTCCATGGTTTCCCATTTTCACACCAGGCAAATGGTGGAGCTGTACCTTAATTAAGACCACGGCCGCTTCCTTCCCACCCCTAGCCCATCATTGCCATATCTATCTGTGTCGGTGTGACGTAAAGCAACTTGTAAGCAAACATGATTAGGATTGCTAATCAAACATATTACTGTTGTTTGTACTCACGATCATGTTTGCTTGTTTCCCTTCTGGAACAAAAACTGGATGATAATCGTAAAATAAGAGGACACTTGCCAAATACATATCTAAAACTCTATCCGTCATAAAACTTTCCCGTCATGGAACTAATAATGCACATAGCTTGATAAAATTATAACTAATTTTTTTGCAAAATTTAGCTATTTATATTGCGTTGTGATTCAATTCCTCCCTCGCAAAAGTTAAATGTATTCGCACCAGGCAGGTTGAAACTCTGTTTGCACTTATTATTTCGTGGTCATCTGCGTGTACCCGCCATGTAATTACTCCGGAGTATTTACTCAGGGTCGGGGGTTCCGATCCGTAGAGACTATTCCCTTCACTTCTCTAACTGGGCTACTGGAATTTTCTTCTTCCTCAAGGCGCTTCAAACTGTTCGCCGGCACGTTTCTCTTGGTTGTCCTCTGCCTCTACTTGGTTTAGCGATGGCAGAGTATTCTGTACAGGATGATCTCGTCACGCCGTTTGGCATGTATGTACCAGCAAATTGTCTCTCTATAGTTTCTCATCGACAACGGTGATACCAAGGATCCTCCAACGTGCTCATTACGCACCCGGTCGGTCAAAGTAACGCCTGCAGACCATTTCAGCATTTGCATCTCCATGGCATTTGCTTATCATGCTTCTCCTGCCTTGTCCAGCATTCGGAGCTATACAAACGGGCAGGTCTGAAGACCATCTTGTAAACTCTCCTTTTAAGCATAATAAGCATCTGTCTGTTGCACAAGACACATTATAATGAAAACCAGCCACGTGAATTCCATACATCGCTCGACTTTTTTTTTCTTTTTTTTTTACATCTTTTATAACTTAGTTTATGTATGAAAAGAAGATAATTTTCTCCATCTAGAGCGACAAGTTAAATAAAGAAAACAAGGCCAAAACACAAAGTTTACGGTAATTATATTAGTGGTAAAAGTATTAAAGACATGGTTCGTGGGCGAGTTTAAGCTCTTTTGTATTGTGGAGGAAGTTTTAAGTTCTATGATAAACAAACTATCAATAACCACACTCGCGAAACACTTCACACGCGTGTTGAGAGGGCTGCCTAGGATATCTCCTGCAAGCACTGGTTGGTGACAAGGGGATGTAGCTGCAACCCGCTATGCGTGCTTTGCGATCCGCGCTCAAGTCGGGCAATAAAGCTCATACAAATACTGTAGTGGAGAACACCCACATGCGCAGAAGGGGAATAGCAAGGCGGGAAAGATCGATGCGGTGGAAGGAGACAAGCACATGGTGACAAGCAATACGAGTACGCATAGAAGAGTGTAACCGAGAATATCCTTCCAATAATTAGACACACACATTTTCACATTAAACATAGCACGGTATGTTAATCGCTTGACAGAAGACTATGGATCATTCACTGTCACTACTTCCACACAATGGAACACCCTCCCGATATTTCATTTTCTATAGCCGTGTGTATTTTTCACTTCTTCTGGCAGTGTCGATCGATTAATTATCACCTTCGCTTGTGACATCGGTACAGCTTCTATTACTGTCAGTATTCGAGTCCGTGTCACTTCCCATATGTATGATCATCTCCTACGCTTGGTCCAGTAAACATTCACTTGAAATATACTGGCCTTCACTTTTCTTTACATGCTCACGGCGTTTCTTTCAGTCCTCTTTTGTAATGGAAGCAATTTTTTCATCCGTAAGTTTCAATAACGCGTCTATTCTGAACGCCACATTATATTCCGAAACGCCGTTCTTGACAGTTTCCCATATAAGCGCAATAGGATTCAATCCCGGGTGGTATGGAGGAAGGCGTAATACGGTATGACCATGTTCAGCTAAAATTATATTTCATAAGCCCATTGGAATGGTTTGTTCATTTTGATTAATTAATATAAGCAGAGTCTCAGCATGACCTCATGGAAAGGAATTCCCTTTTCCGTTACCCAGGACATAATTTCTCTCCTCATAGAGTTGGATGTGGAAGCTCGAGTTAAGTCCTCGTTGTGGTAAGAAGCATTATCTATAAAGAGGAGAGTATGAGGTCGTAAACTAGGTATAAATCTCTCCCTGAACCACTTTTCATAAGTCCATGTCATTGCGATAATCCCCTGTTTTCTAGCCAGATTTAAATCTTATGTAAGCATTCCGTACGAAGCCGTCCTCCCCGCCAGCATGGATGATGATAATTCTGTTTCCTTTCGAAACAGGTTTAAACAAGCCCTGCAGTGAATTGTCATTCCATCCGTATAGTACTGTGTGAGAAGTGCAAATGTAAATCTCGTCCATATAGACAATTGTAGTTTCGGATACTTCTTAAGTAAGCAATTCGTTCGACCCTAATAACCTACTGCTTTGTTCCTGGAGTACTTTTCGGTTATTCTTTGTCTTCTTCCATCCGAATCCCAGTATGCGAATAATTTTTCGGAGTGTGTTCATAATTCCTTCTAAATGTATTAAAGTCTTTAATTTTGCATGAATTTTCTTTAAAGTGGGTATTCCTTTATCTGTAATGTAGAAATTATTTGATACGCGGCGAATGCATTACCATTGTCTAAAATGGCCTTCCAAGATCTTCTGGAACTTTCCTCACGAAGTGTCAAAAAATACGAGGATTCACCTGCCTGGACACTTTCCAATTCATTCTTGATTCATAGGACGATACGCCAGTTGTTTCAGCCATTCGTTTCAATGTGGATTTTAGTTTCAATGGAACACAAATCACAACTTATTTCTTCATAAATTGGTAGACATTAGTAACCACTTCACGGGTTTGGTTATAAAGAACATCACCACTTAACTAAGCGGAGAGTACAGACCTGCAGGCAAAGGCCTTCTCCACTATTTTCACGAGCTTGTAATAATACACACATGTTCATAAAAAACAGAACATTTTGAAACACTTCGTCCCACACGAACAGTAATTTCCCGGACGGATGCATCACGTTCTCTCATGCCAATAATGCGCCTTGTTTCAAACTCACTCATTTGACGGTACGGTTCTCGCATACGTCTGCGAGGCATCCTGCACTTCTGCTCAAGTCACACTGATCCATTACCTTCGGTTTATAGTTACAACAAGAGCCGCAGGCACATTTTATCACTCGGTGGTGGTGCGCCGAGATGTGGACCTTGAACCTGAAGGCCGATATGGTTCAAATGTTAAACATTTCTTCAGAACATACTAATGCACATGTCGTGTGAATATGAACTTCCTGTCTCTAGTCTTTCAAGGTGATTTGGGATTTATGAGCATGGGTGTAGTAATGAATCATAATGACGGCGACAATTATTATTATTATTATTATTATTATTATTATTATTATTATTATTATTATTACATGGGTATATAGTAATAAATTATACCTCAGTCAGAATGGCCATCTTCTTCCAATCGTGAAATGCTATTTTTTGTCTCAATAAGTAGGATACATATACTTTTTCGTTACCAATATCAAAAATGTAATATTACTCATACGTTCCAAACTTCAAAATAATGTTATTATATATTCGATTGATGCGTTTGGTTATGGGTTGGCAACATCACGTTGCCATGGGTTCTTTGTCAGTTATTACAATGTTATTGCTCATTGTGTGTTGGTGAAAACACAGTGTATTCTAAGTCTGCACACATTCTGGATAGTTTGCAGTCGAAACGAGATGGAGTGTCAAGCGGGCAAAGTTGAACATTTCCGTCACATTCTTTTTTTCGAGTTCATTCGTGGATCGAATGCAGAAACAGGGGCACAAACAATTTGTGCTCTGTATATAGCTAATACGATTGCTCAAAGTACTATGATTCAGAAAACGAAGGAGGGACAAAATAAAAAAAAGGTTGAGATATGCCATCTTGTCCAAGTCAAAAAAAATCCCTTAGTGAGATCTGTGTCGAAGCCAGGTTTAAATGGTTTGGTCATCTCAAAAGAATGGGCCCACAAAGAACAGCTAGAGTATGGTTTGAGAAGGAAATCGAAGGCAAAAGATCAAGAGATCGACCAGGGAAGAGATGGATCGATCAAATTAGAAATGATCTAACTGAACGAGGTCTGAATTTGCAGCAGGGTATGGGAAGTAACCTTTACATGGACAGAAGTAAATGGAGAGCGTTCATTTACCGCACCCGGGAAACTGGAGCTAGTTCAAGATAATGATGATAATGACGGCAAGGAAATAGTTTTTCGTTCCCAAGAAAACCGATTTGACTCATCTGATGATCTACGGTCAGTAAAACCGTCACACTTCGATGAAGATCGCTTAAGTGTGGTTATTCATGCAAATCACTGTCAAACAAAGCGGAAATTGGCAGAAGTCGACTGCTTAGGATCAAATAAGGGTAACTACAAAAACACTGTTTTGAGATATTGTCACTTAAATTTTTTGCAGCAAATAAAGACATTTTTCACATCAAAATTTAAAATAATATTCTCACAGTATAAAACACATAAAAGTGTCTGGTTTTTGTGTCCATTTTAAAAAAGAATATTAGATCACTTCGGTAGTTCGAAATAAATTATTCGTAAAATTACTACCCTGACTCTAAACTATTGCATGCAGTTTCGCTTCTCCGATTCTAAACTTACAGCTAACTTATGATACAGGCTAGTTAACTGGGTCATCTGATGGATTCCGAAAAGAGAACAATTCAGGTTATAGTGACCAACTGTTTTATTTACCCTGGAATAGGTCTGTATGAATGAAAGAACAGAATTCCAGCAGTGAATTACATGCTTCATTCTAGAAATTCTTCTGGGCCTTCATTGACATTTTTGTCTCATAATCAACTGTTTTGGAACCGGGTGGCACCTGCTTAGAATAATTCGAACTCCACTGTCGGCAGGCATGAAGGTTTTCCGTGGTTTCCCATTTTCACAACAGGCAAATGTTTAATTAAAGCCACGGCCGCTTCCTTCCTATTTCTAGCCCTTCCCTGTTCCATCGTCGCCATAATACCTATATGTGTCCGTGCGACGTAAAACAATGTATATATATTATACACAGATTGAAAGAGACCAGGAAGAACAGCAAAAACTTATCAGAGGAATTTAGAAAGGTAATTTAAAGAAGGTGAAAACAGAGAGAGGGCGGTTGAGTGCTCGGTGTTGTTCAGTGCTACGACATACCTGCAGAATGTGTCGAACAAGGGAGAGATACCTGATTCAATCTCAGGCTGTGCTGAGCCATTCCAGTTCGTTTTTTCCTAGTAGTTCAACGTCGCACTAACACACAGGGTGGCGTGCACCATCTGAGAGAAAATTACTCCGGAAGTAGCGTCTACTAAAGAAATCCATACTGCAGAAGTAAACTACTTCGGAAGTAACGTCGGAGAGCTGAATGACAGTTTTTTTTTTTTTTTTTTTTTTTTTGCTAGTTGCTTTACGTCGCACCGACATAGATACGTCTTATGGCGACGATGGGACAGGAAAGGGCTAGGAGTGGGAAGGAAGTGGCCGTGGCCTTAATTAAGGTACAGCCCCAGCATTTGCCTGGTGTGAAAATGGGAAACCACGGAAAACCATTTTCAGGGCTGCCGACAGTGGGGTTCGAACCTACTATCTCCCGAATACTGGATACTGGCCGCACTTAAGCGACTTCAGCTATCGAGCTCGGTGAATAACAGTTTACTCGCCTAGTTACTACTATAGAAGTAGCGTTTGTTACTCGTGGAGTAGTGTTGTGTTTGTGTGTTATCTTTAAAGAAATCTAAATGGATAATGTTATGTGTGGTTGGAAACGGGAGAAAAACGTAAGCGAAAAAGATAAATGCTTTTTAGTAGAAATAATTAAGATTTATGCAAAGGGAGTGTAAGAAGCACGACGTAAAGATGCTGGATAAAAAAGAAATACATGGAAAGCCGTGACAGAAGAATTCATTGCTCCGAGTGATGGAAAACACAGTGAAGAACAACTTAAAATTCTGTAGAAGGACTTAAAATCGAAGGCTAAAAATAAGAACGGCTAAGACACGCGGAAAAAAGAATTAAAACTGGTGATGGTTCACAAACAACGCACGTTGATGATGTATCAAAATAATTATTGAAATAATGCCCCAGGTGTTCGATGGTATTAATTCGGTTTATGACGATGATGCGATAGCAGCTAATCACATGGAAGACAACAACAATAATAGGCCTATACATGAAGCCGATGACACTTATACTGCTGATCTGTATAATGATAATGAAGTAGGCCCAAGTCTAGACATTCCGGTGGATCATGACGCTGAAATTTCTATCACTGATACTGCTGGAACCGAGCTCGATAGCTGCAGCCGCTTAAGTGCGGCCAGTGTCCAGTAATCGGGAGATAGTGGGTTCGAATCCCACTGTCAGCAGCCCTGAAAATGGTTTTCCTTGGTTTCCAATTTTCATACCAGACAAATGCTGGGGCTGTACCTTACTTAAGGCCACTGCCACTTCCTTCCCATTTCTAGCCCTTTCCTGTTCCACCGTCGCCGTAAGACCTATCTGTGTCGGTGCGACGTAAAACAATTTGTAAAGAAACAAAGATATTGCTGGAAGTTCAAAAGTTGGTAACTGTAAAATTAACTCTCATTCGATAAGAAAATATTGTTGGCATTGCTTATAAACCTCTTTTTTTTTTAGTATATGTGCTGAAATTCTTATGGGTATGGTAAAAACACATATTGTTTTATATTACAGATCTTTGCTATTTGTTTTACGTCGCACCGACACAGATAGGTCTTATGGCGACGATGGGATAGGAAAGGCCTAGGAATGGGAAGGAAGCGGCCGAGGCCTTAATTAAGGTACAGCCCCAGCATTTGCCTGGTGTGAAAATGGGAAACCACGAAAAACTATCTTCAGGGCTGCCGACAGTGGGGTTCGAACCCACTATCTCCCGGATGCAAGCTCACAGCTGCGCGCTCCTAACCGCACGGCTAACTCGCCCGGTATATTACAGATCTTGGAAGTACTGAGAAAAGTAGAAGGTGCCCTAACACACAGGACAATGAGATACATAAGCGGCATGAAGACCTACATAAGATGCGTCTGGACTTCCTTCGCATAGAGCACAAAGAGAAGATGTCCATAATGAAGACAGAGAGAAAGAGAGAGAGAGAAATTGCAAGAGGAAGTACGGAAGTGCGCAATATGAAAATGAACGTTTTAGAACTATTAAAGAACAAAATATTTTCCATGCCCGCAGAAAATTCGGTCAACTTTGTGACTTAGATCACGCGAGTGAAGTAGTGAAACTGTATCGGAAATGGCAGATTGAAGTTTCGAACAATGCGTAACTATTTTCACCCTATATCTGTAGCCAGTTTTATTAGCAATTTCTTATAAAAATATGTTTATATACAGTGTGAATAAACATATCTCATAATACTGTCTTTATTTACAACCTAAGTTTCACAAGGGAACATGGAAAAATGCACTAACTGGTTTTCGCGTTCATGAAAAAATCATTTACACTAGGTCGCCGAATGGCGTTTTCAGCTATATTTTCTTCGTGATTCACAAATTGAATGTTTTCGTTGTTATTGAACAAGTCTATTTCTTCATACAGATCGCCTGCATCCACAGCGTTCCCGCATGCTGTAGGCTTGAAGCGCATATCCTTCTCGAGGATTTGGACTTTTTTTTTTTTTTTTTCACACTCCAAAAGTGCGTTCAACAACATTGCGGGTTTTTGCATGAGCATTGCTGTACCGGTGTTCAGTGGGTGTTTTTGGTTCTAGGAGTGGTGTCATGAGGAATTTCGTACAGGCATAACCCTTATCTCCCACTCCATTATATAAATCATGCTGAAAGATCACTGCAACAACATTACTGTCCCAAATTCGTGCATCGTGCGTAGAACCAAGCCATCGGCAAACAATATTCATGATCTTCATTCTTGCATCACAAATAACTTGTGTGTTCATAGAAAAATACCCGTTCCGATTTCTGAAAAGTTCACCGCTGTCACCGTGAGGGCACAAAATAGGAATGTGCGTGCAGTCAATTGCACTCACGATGTGTGGGAAACCTGCCAACGTGAAGAACTTATTTTATTTTCAGGACATTCATCATTACCTGCAGGCATATTTAGGTACCTTGCTCTTAACCTCATTATTGCTCTAACCACGCGATGAAAGATAAGGCCAGCAGTCATGAGGTGAACGTTTATTAGATCACCGACAACTAACTGAAATGTTCCAGTACGAAACACTCGCAGGACACACAACTGTAATTTGGAAGATACAGCTGAATTTCTGTCTGCATTTTCTTGTAAACAATCTCCAAGTAGATTTCGAAGGAAAGAAAAGGATTCCTTCCTAAGGCCACAACGATCCTTTAACTGTCTCTCTGTGTACATGTCATACGCATCTCACCTTTCACGCACTGTACGCACTATTACATTCCCGTCGTTTTCTTCGTCGAGATCGTCAATATAATCCAAGTAATCTATAACCACGTTTGAAACGTCTTCCTCTCGTATACGATACAGTATTATAATTAGTCAACAAATCTAATCCTAGATTACTCCACTGACGATGTGAGAGGAAATTCTAACCTATATTCGTGCGTTATTTACTTCTTTAGTAATATACTACAAGATGGTGCTCTTCAACATTTTACTCTTGCAGTAATTTAGTCCGGGAGTATCTAAAAGGATCAAAATACTTCGTAAGTAATTTACCCTCGTATGGAAGTCGCTGAATGCTGACTTCAAGAGTACTTGACTACAGAAGTAGAACTTACTCATTGTTGATGCACGCCACCCACAGAAGGTTTCAGGCGACACAAGGTTGGGAAAGGGTTAGGACTGGCAAGGTAGCGGCCGTGGCTTTAATTAAGTTACACCGGGCAATCACGGAAAACCATCTTCAGGGCTGCCGACGGTGGGACTCGAACCCACAATCTCCCAAATGCGAGCTCATAGCTATATGACCCTAACCGCACGGCCAACTCGCAAGTTACATTATAGTTATGTATTAAACAAAAACCCGGGAGCAAAAAAAAGGCTTAATTCTCGATCCGACAGAGTTGAATCACATGCACAACAGCTCACTGAAGTTGACGAAGAAAAAAAAGGCATATTCACCTCCCTATTACTTCAATAAGTAGGACTTTTTTTTTTTTACAAGTTGCTTACGTCTCACAGACACAGATAGGTCTTATGACGACGATGGGACAGGAAAGGGCTAGGAGTGGGAAGGAATCGATCATGGACTTAATAAAGTACAGCCCCAGTATTTGCCTGGTGTGAAAATGGGAAACCACGGATTACTATCTTCAGGGCTACCGAGAGTGGGGTTCGAACCAAATATCTCCCGAATACTGGATACTGGCCGCACTTAAGCTACTGCAGCCATCGAGCTCGGTAAGTAAAACCTTGAGGACACTGAAGTCATAGGGCTTATGCTGGGTGCAAGGGGCACCATTCTTAAACTACTGGTCACTTACGTCGTTTTGGTGTGTCGAATGAGACCATTGTGAACTGAGACATATATACATTGATAGCCTCGATATCGATCTTGAGACATCACCTCTACGCTCCACCCACTTAATTAAATCAATTAAAGTATTGTATCTGCTTCTTCTCATTAGAATTATTGTTCATATGTTATTCTGTATTGTAATTAGATTAGGTACTAAATTTATGTTGTATGATATTCTTTGTCGGTTTGGCAACCACAATCATTTGAGGAAGAATAAATATTATTATTATTACTCTAGGCTTGGGTAAACTACATGATTTAGTCACAGCAAGTTGATAGGAACGTAAAAATTCAATAGTCCATAGAATGTTATTATCACTTCGCGCATAGGTATGCCAGGTTGATGACTAAAGGAGTCTTAAAATCGTTAACAGATATAAATGCTCATGTCCCACCGCGTTGGCAAACTACGGCAGCACGTTAGGGTTGTATTTGTCATTGGTAGTTTTAGGCTATAGCTCAAAACCAACCAGATGAAAACGTATCAATGGACCCCTGGCGAGGGTGGTTATACGTAAATACCATTCCTCGCACTCTGCTTCCAAATTACTACATAGCAAAACGAACGTCCTATCGTGCTTCTGATGCTACCATTTAGCAGTTTGTTACACACAACACACTGCAATCTTCCCATCCAATTTCGATAACCTCCACGTATTTCTTTTCCTGCACAAGAATAAATTTGGTAATCGATTGAGCTATATTTAGTTCTCATGTCTTCATACAGCGCTCACCATGTTATTTATTGCAAATATATAGAGAGCGAGTGAGTGATGTAAAGTTACTCAGATGTTTCTACTTCCCTCTCACTCTTGTCCGAGAACGGTGAATTAATAAGATCGCACATTCGAGGGCTTAGGGCATGTAATATAGGCATAGATGTACGTAGTGCTATTATATGCCAGTTGAGTGGCTCAGAAGGTAGAGCGCTGATTTTCTGAACTCAAGTTGGCGGATTCGACCCCATATTAGACCGGTGATATTTGAAAGTACTCAAATACGTCAGCCTGGAAATCTACCGACACGTAAAAGAACTCTTGTAAGACAAAACGTTAGCCAATCAGACCACTTCGCGGGCAAATTCAAATGGGTTTTGCAAGGTAGTGTTGCTAAATGTGTACGTGACTTAAGACTGGCATGAAAGCACCAGTCGAAGCATAAACCTTCGCCAGGGTGGGGGAGAACTTGAACTGACAGGATCGCGCCAAAGCCTGTACGCTACGATGACACTGGCTGAAACCAACAGTGTGTTCGTGTTCGCTGCTGATTTCTCGGCATGGCTCTCAAGCCGTTCTTAAGTTACGTGCTCATTTAGCAACACTGCCGCGTAAAGCCTTTTGAATTCGCCCGCGAAGCGATCTGATTGGCTAAATTCAGCAGCTCATAAAATAACAACGGCGCGAGATATCGAATGATTTCTTTGAAATAATTAATCAGCATAACCAATCCTCTAACGCTCATATACCCGGTTCACGTTGTTTCCAACCACCCAGTATACTCATATCAAACACCTTAAAGTCCGACTCGTTGGCTGAATGGTCAGCGTACTGGCCTTCGGTTCAGAAGGTCCCGGGTTCGATTCCCGGCCGGGTCGGGGATTTTAACCTTCATTGGTTAATTCCAATGGCCCGGGGGCTGGGTGTTTGTGCTGTCCCCAACATTCCTGCAACTCACACACCACACATAACACTATCCTCCACCACAATAACACGTAGTAACCTACACATAGCATATGCCGCCCACCCTCATCGGAGGGTCTGCCTGCACTCGGCTAGAAATAGCCACACGAAATTATTTATTTATTAAACACCTTAAAGGTGACAATACATTCAATATGTCTTACATAGCGTCTGCCTACTCTTGATTCCAAAATCAATTCCTCTCCATGATACTGACAAGAGAGAACATAATGAGCAAAACTGATACGAATTTCACACCAGGAACACCTTATGAAAGATTCCTCTTCACGTCCTGGCATGCCTATTTCATACGGAAACCTTCCCTGTATGCATAACTACCAGGTGTTCATAAACGAATTATGCAAATGGTTAAACATCGAAACGCCAGTCCCGAAACTTTATGAAATGCAGTTCTGCACGCGTCTCTGCACACGAAAGCAATGCACTGATGAAGTTTCACGGTGATCAACTTATCCATAGAAAACAGTTCCCTTGATAGAAAGAGCGAAGCGAATAATTTGGTCGCATGGTTTGCGTCACGTAGCTGTGAGCTTGCATTCGGGAGATGATGGATTCTAACCCCACTGTCGGCAGCCCTGAAGGTGGTTTACCCATTTTCACACAAGGCAAATGCTGGAGCTGTACCTTAAGGCCACGACCGCTTCCTTCCCAATCCTAGCCCTTTCCCACCCCATCGTCGCCGTAAAACCTCTCTCTGTCGATATGACGTACTGTGGAGCAAAAGAAAAAGTGATCAACAGTTTCTCAATATTGCACTATACTATACGTTTGATATATCTGCACACAGATTTTGACAGAATTCACTAAAGCTGTTTCACGTAACAAGGCGAGGATGTCTCAATCCCCTACTGTTACGAATAAAACACCGTATGTTTTATTACTCCAATGTATTTAGGGATGACCTAATAAATGCACACACACACACACAGACAGACAGAGAGAGAGAGAGAGAGAATTCTACTCGACCATGAATGGCCACACTTATTAATTTCTGTCTATTTACAAGTCTCTGCTCTTCTCACACAGACTTCTGTCCCGTACGCCGTCTTCAGTCCAGCTACTCGCTGGACATTCCGATACAACAATCAAAACTCTTCGTTCAGACCTCGGTGGGTCACTAGCGACAGCCAACACCTCTGTCGCCCTCAGCCCAGCCACCGAACCCCAACACACTGAGTCTCGCATTGACTCAATACTGAGTCCCACACTGACTAACACTGACTCCAACATCGGAGTCCAACATTGACTGACTGTCCGCGGCTAGCCTCCCTATTTTTGCTCGGGTGATGTGTACCAGAATATTCGCGACGTGGCTAGAGACGGAACATTGTCTCTGCATCACCCAGAAAACTCACAGGTAAACCAGCCGATGAGAACTATACACAGAAAGGCCGGCTGGGAGATCCCACGTCGTCTGACTCACTAGCTCCTTCCAGAAAGTACCGAAAGAGTCAACCAAAGGGCTGGCACGTAACAATATGTACAAACACAGGGTAAATCACCTAAAAGTATCACTGTGAATATTTCTAAACCGAGATGGGCAATTGATGTGCTGCTTTCACACAATGGAAATACCCTCAACTGCACAAAATTAGGCCACTAGATAAAACCTGAAGAATCCGCCACATTAAAGATCCACCATTTAGGGCAAACCAGTACAGTACGGACCATGAAATGGAAGCATACACAGTATCTGGCGTGTAAACGTCACTGAAATCCGATTTCTAGATCGACGCATAATACATAAACAACAAATAGCGCAGGAAATTGTTTCTATAAGGTCTTTTTTTCTAGCTGCTTTACGTCGCACCGACATAGATACGTCTTATGGCGACGATGGGACAGGAAAAGGCTAGGAGTGGGAAGGAAGCGGCCGTGGCCTTAATTAAGGTACAGCCCCAGCATTTGCCTGGTGTGAAAATGGGAAACCACGGAAAACCATTTTCAGGGCTGCCGACAGAGGGGTTCGAACCTACTATCTTCCGAATACTGAATACTGGCCGCACTTAAGCGACTGCAGCTATCGAATTCGGTTTTCTACAAGGTAAAAGAGCAGCTATCCTTCTGAAAAACCCGTTAATAATATACTTCATCGCTAAGTTGATGTTATGCGATGTGATCCGAGAGTGGGATGTAGTAGCTCAATTGGTAGAGACCCTGTATATGGGCGATAGGGTATAAATTGCAGTGGTTCAAATCCACCCAGTGTTCATTACCCTGTCTTTCTCGCTACTTACAACAACTTGTATTCAGTCGCTTTTTGGAATACACTAATAATATTAACGGGGAGCAATTATGGTAATTACCTTATTTCATTTCTCTGTATAGCAGTGTTCTGCCTGTCGGGACTTTCATTGTGTTACCCTTGTAAAGCTGCATTATCAACCAGATAAGATGAAACGGTATGCCCAAACTACTAATTAATTAATGTAATTGGCTTTACGTCCCACTAACAACTTTCTTTATGGTTTACGGAGACGCCGAGGTGCCTGAATTTTGTCCCACAGGAGTGCCAATAAATCTACCGACAACTGGCTGACGTATTTGAGCACCTTCAAATACCACCGGACTGAGCAAAGATCGAGCTTGCCAAGTTGGGGTCAGAAGGCCAGCGCCTCAACCGTCTGAGCCACTCAGCCCGGCCCACAAACTACTAAGGGTCATTCACAGTTCATCCCACCACGAACCTACTATGCTGGCGAAGCAGGGGGAGAGGTGATACTCCCACGTGGCGCATCCCAGGTGGCGGATAGGGGGGTCCTAACCGGCTTGCCGGCGGACTTGAGCGAAATAAAATAGGTCTCGCGGACCAAACACACAACCCTTGTGGGTGGGAGACGCAAACGAAGAATACACCCACGGCATCCCCTGGCTGTCGTAAGAGGCGACTAAAAGGGGCGACCAAGGGATGATTGAATTAGAACCATGAGACTACTTGTTATTAGTACCATCACGCGAGGAACACCATGAGTCACTTTTACCTGCGAATAGTACCGCTATGTTAGGTTTGTGATTAGTAGCAACAGAGGGCGAATCAGTATAGGTTTTACAGTACCCGTGATTAGTACCATTATATGCGGAACACCACGGGCTTACGTTGCTTGTGATTCGTTCCACTGTGATTAGTACCCACTATGTGGGAACACCACAGGGTAGTACGAGTCCCTGTGATTAGTTCACCTGTGTAAGGAACACCATGGGTTTGCGTTGCCTAAGTGGCACCGCAATGTGAGAAAAACACAACAGGTCTGCGTTACCTGTGTCCCGGGTTCGATTCCCGGCCGGGTCGGGGATTTTAACCTTAATTGGTTAATTCCAGTGGTCCGGGGGCTGGGTGTTTGTGCTGTCCCCAACATCCCTGCAACTCACACACCATACATAACACTATCCTCCACCACAATAACACGCAGTTACCTACAAATGGCAGGTGCCGCCCACCCTCATCGGAGGGTCTGCCTTACAAGGGCTGCATTCGGCTAGAAATAGGCACACGAAATTAAAATTACATTACCTGTGAGTAGTACTACAATGTGTGGAACACCGTAAGTCTACGTTACTCATGATTGGTGCCGCTATATGAGAAATACCACGATTCTTACTTTCCTAGCAATAAGTATAATTGGTCTGGATTTTGCACCCCTTTAGACAACAAGCATCATAGACCTACTATTGTTTTAAGATAGTTTCTGGTAAGTTAGGGCATTGCGGGTTGAATTGTTTTAAGTTCACAATCATTGTGATTTTCTTCGTTGGAGAAAGGGAGTCGAAGGAAGGAAATTTATTTTGGAAAATTACAACTCCCTTTATCCAAGGAAGAAATTCTTCCTAATGACTGAAACCGTATGGAACTAGAAGCATAAATAATATGAGGGAAAACATAAATCGATAAGAGAATAGTTCTTATAATAATTGTTTTCATTGTCGCCGGGCTGAGTGGCTCAGACGGCTGAGCGCTGGCCTTCTGACCCCAACTTGGCAGGTTCAATCCTGGCTCAGTCCGGTGGTATTTGACGGTGCTCAAATAAGTCAGCCTCGTGTCGGTGGATTTACTGGCACGTAAAAGAACTCCTGCGGGACAAAATTCCGACATCTCGATGTCTCCGAAAACTGTCAAGAAGTAGTTACTGGGACGTAAAAACAATATCATTATTATTATTGTTTTTCTTGCGGCTGGCTTGTCTTGGTGACACTATCGGATCGACTAGCTGTAGCTGAACTTGTGTGCCTAGTGTTGTACCTGTGTGGGGCCTGCGGAGGGGGGTGGGCAGGGGAGGGACAGGTGGAAAATGTATTGGTTGGTCTTGGAGATTTGTTGATGTTTTTAAAGGTACTCTCTTTTATTTTTAATATTTGTAGTAATTGTGGGATTAGCTCGTATAGAGGGCTTTTGGTGTCTATTGTATTGTTGTTGTTTTTTTTTTTTGCTGGTGGCTTTACGTCGCACCGACACAGATAGGTCTTATGGCGACGATGGAATAGGAAAGGCCTAGGAGTTGGAAGGAAGCGGCCGTGGCCTTAATTAAGGTACAGCCCCAGCATTTGCCTGGTGTGAAAATGAGAAACCACGGAAAACCATCTTCAGGGCTGCCGACAGGGGGATTCGAACCCACTATCACCCGGATGCAAGCTCACAACCACGCGCCTCTAACCGCACGGCCAACTTGCCCGGTATATTGTATTGTTTTTTCTATTTGTTTTACGTCGCACCGACACATATGTCTTTGGCGACGATGGGATAGGAAAGGCCTAGGAAGTGAAAGGAAGCGGCCGTGGCCTTAATTAAGGTACAGCCCCGGCATTTGCCTGGTGTGAAAATGGGAAACCACGGAAAACCATCTTCAGGGCTGCCGACAGTGGGGCTCAAACCCACTATCTCCCGATTTATTGTATTGTTTAAATTGAGGTTTTTTTTATTGAAATATTGGTCTAAAAATGTAGAAATTTTCGTACTCATTCATCAGTTTGCCCTTTCTTAAATTCTTGAGAACTGTTAAATCTTGTTCTATTGTTGTGTAGGTGTGTCCAGTTTCCCTCATCTGTATGCTCATGGCTGAAAATTTATTAATGTTTATTTGCATTGAAATGTTCCAAATATCTTGTCGAAAAACTACGTCCTGTCTGTCCAATGTACGAGGCGAAACATTGAGAACACGTGAGCTTATAACTCTCTGAACCTGAATATTGATCATTACTGAAATTAACAATTTTATGGTTTAGAAACGTACATTGGTTGGTGTTCTGTGTTTTAAAATCAATTTTGACATCTTGTTTTTAAAATGGGTTTGTGACCTGGTAAATGTTAGGATTATTATACGTGAATGTAGCAAACGTAGACTTTTTGTTTATATGGAATAAGATTTGACATTAGTTTATTTTTGACTTTTCTGATTATATGGTTAACCATATCTATATTTAATCCATTAAACTCAGCTATGTTCTTTATATAATTTATTTATTGCAGTCCTTGGGTGTGAGGGGAATTTTGAAACCTCTATAAACTAAGCTATAATATGCTACTTGTTTGTGGGAATTGGGACGTAACAAACTGTTTTTAATTGTAATTGGGGAAAAAGTTGGCTTTCTGTACATTTGGCACTCGACTCCATTATTCTTACGTGTAGCAGTGATGTCTAAAATGTTTACAGATTTATGACTTTGTCTTCTATAGTAAATTTTATATTCCGATCTAGGGTATTCAGGCATTCTAAAATATTGTCACTATTGTTGAGTTCTTGGTCCATTATGGTAAATGTGTCGTCCACGTAACATAGCCATAGACTTAGTCCTTTTATTTTAGTTAATATTTTGGTGTGTTCTAAGTGACCCATATAAATATCTGCCAAGATACCTGAAACAGGATCTCCCATTCATGAACCCTTTTGAGGATATATTTTCCCACTGAAGGTGAAAAGGTTATTTTTTTTACAAGTAGCTTTACATCGCACCGACACAGATAGCCTTATGGCAAAGATGTGGCAGGAAAGGGAAGCAAGCAGCAAGGGAAGGAAGCAGCCATGGCCTTAACTGAGGTACAGCCCCAACATTTGCCTGGTGTGAAAATGGGAAACCACGGTAAACTATCTTCAAGGCTGCCGACAGTGGAATTTGAACCCAATATCTCCCGAATATGGCCGCATTTAAGCGACTGCAGCTATCGAGCTCGATAAAAGGTTATCTAGTACGAATTTTAATATATTAATAAATTCATCTGTTTCTAATCCGCTGAGATGACCATGCTTGGTTAGATTTTCTTTAATAATACTGACTGTTTTAGTAGGAATGTTTGAGTACATATTGGTTAAAGTCGAATGAGCACATGACATGATTATATTGTATTTTAAATTTTTTAGTTTTTAACAAAAGTCTATTTAATTTTTTAGTGGGGATATGTTACAAAGTTTATAGTGGTTTTTAAGAAAGCTATGTATAAATCTTGATGTCTTATAAGTTGGACTATTCTTACTATTAATAATAGGTCTTATAGGAATTTCTGTTTTAAGAATTTTTGGTAGTGCACTCGCTGTAGGTATGTTAGGGTTCATATTTATTAATTTTTTATTCTTGTTCTTTTAATAGAAAAGTTGAATTTTTACGTAAAGTTTTGAGGTTGCATTGAACTTGGGCTGTGGGATCTTTGCTTATAATGGAAAAAGATTTATCTGTGAAAAAAGCTTCAGTTTTATTAATATATTCATTATGACTGTGGTTCCTCCTTTGGCAGCTTTTATGACTATGACATCATTCTGTTTTATTTTTAATTTGTAAAAACTTTGTTTAATTTGTGATTAGTCAGTTTGGAATTTGTATTTATTTCATTTGCCAAATTGGTTTTTTCTTAATTTCATGTCTCATATCATTTTGCTGTTTGACAGAAAGCTTGGATATGTTGGATTCGACCTCTGCTATTGTTGTTATAATATCTTTTTCATTGTGAAAACCAGACCAGTTAAACTTTAGTCCTTTGTTAAGTAAATTTAATTCCTCCTCTGAAAATTGTGTGTTTGAAATGTTTACTGTAAGTGGAGTGTTGTTTAATGGTGGGTTGGATTTTTTTATTTCTGTATTCTGGTTTGCTATTTTTGAGTTAGGTTTTTGAGGTGTATGGGTTTCCCATCAAGTGTTTTTTGTTTCTTACTTAATATGGTTTCTAATTTATTAGTTACATGCATTTGAAACGAGCTCCATTCTGTGGGAGCTAGTTGTTGGGAAGCGTTTAAATGTGACCTGTATAAATGGGTATTTAAGAACGTTTTCCTTTTGTATAGAAAATTTATTTCATTTCTTAACCAAATTCTGTTTATCATATTCTGGATGTTATTCATATTAGATGTTGAAATATCTTTTCTTTGTGTGGATCTTAAGAATTTGGGTACCAAACTGTGTTTTAGGCATTCTTTCAAAAAACTTATATCTTTAATTATTTTACAAATTTTGATTTTAAGGTTAAGAAACCTGTTGGGATGTTGTTAGCCTGGTTGGCTTTAGTAATACAAGTTATGAATCTCAGTTTTTGGTCCGTATTGAGCTTCAATGTAATATTAAAATCTAATTTTTATTTGAAAATTGTCCACCTGTTCAATACAATATATTTTCTTTCCACATTAGAACCTTTACATTTTTGTTGATTCTATTAATGGGACATGATTTTGAGTTAAGAAACATGGCTGATGATGCCCAAAAATTAAAGGCAAAACATGTTCCATTAATAGAATCAACAATAATGTAAAGGTTATAATGTGGAAAGAAAATATATTGTATTGAAAAGGTGGAAAAGGTGGAACTACAGTCATAATGAATATATTAATAAAACTGAGGCTTTTTTCACAGATAAATCCTTTTCCATTATAAGCAAATAAAAATTAGATTTTAATATTACAATGAAGGTCAATACGGACTAAAAGAAATGAGATTCATAACTTGTTATACATAGATTATATCGGATCTTTCCCTCAATCTAAGAGGAACGGGAACAAATTCATCCTTGTGTGTGTAGATGGTTTCACATAGTTTTCATGGCTGTTTCCTACTAGGCTTGCCACCACTCAGTCCACTATTTCTTGTCTTAACACTATTTTTGCATCTTTCGGTCCCTGTCAATATACAGTTTCTGATAACGCCAAGGCATTCACCTGTAATTTATTTTGCAAATTCTGTTTTGATCTATTCATCTCACATGTTACAATGTCAGCCTATTACCCAAAACCATCTCTAGCTGAGCAGGTTAACCATAATATTCAATCTGCCTTGATTGCTTTTCATCATGATCATTCTCAGTGGGACACTTCACTGCACTGCCTATCTTTTGCATTCAATTGGGCGGTTCACGAGTCACACAAGTTTCCTCCTGCATCTCTTATGTATAAGTTTGTTCCAAACAGCCCGTTGTCCAATTTGTGGTCAATCGATGATATTTTACCAGAGAAGATAGACCCTGATAATATCAGGGATCTGTGAAGAAAGGCTAAAAATAACCTTAAAGCCTCTCATGAGAAAGTGAAAGAGAGATATGATCGTGGACGGAGACCCACCAATTTAAAGGTCGGAGATCAAATCATGGTAAAAAATTTTGTTCCTGCAGGCAAGCTCACCCCCAGATTTCATGGTCTTTGAGTTATTCTGGATTTCTTAATGCCTGTCACCCTCTTGGTGAGTTATCCCGACACAGAGAGAATTTTTAGGGTTCATCTGTCCCAACTCAAACCTGTATGAACTCAGCGCTTTTAAGAAAAGGCCACCAAGTGATGGCATTGCCTACTTAATTATATTTATTTCCTTAGCATCTTAGTAATAGTAAGTTTAAATAAGGAGGCCTTTTGCCCTAGTTAATGGTGAAAATTTGGAAGTAGTTATTTTCAAATTCATCTGGTAATTTTTTGTAAAAACGTTCCCTTCAATAATTTCTTTCCTGCCTGCCATTACCTTGCCCCTATCTCCAAGCCTGAGCCAGAAATTTCGTGCACTCATCTTACATGCTGCCAACCTTAACTGCATCACCAAAAAAAAAACACTGTCCATAAAATCAGTTACTGTTGCCCAGGAATTAATTGTTGCACTGCCCTGATTTCATCTGAGGCCATATCGTAACAACTGGCGAGAGTTGCCGGCGTGGGGTAAGGGCCCACCTCATTCCGGCCAAGTCTCCTTCTCAATGGCTAACTTGCGCAGGTAAAGGCTTGTATGCTGAACCCCAACCACCCACTCCATCATTGGGGAGAACTATGATACTTGGTCCGTAGTGACTATCACCATGGCTACCCCTCTCAAGGTAGCATGAGAGAGGTATCTGAGGGTACTTGGGAGGTCTGGGGGACCCCACTCTGGCATTGGCAGTGGCGGCCACTCTTGCCGTCAACCTTGGGCATAACTGTCCAAACTTCTACAACATAAATCACATCAAGAATTATTTTCTTCAAAATCCCTTGTGAAAGGACTCTCCATCAAGACATTTTCTAACTTTAATCTTTAATTTTTTTAAACTTCTTAAATGCCAAATTTCAAAACTGTATTGACTGTGGTAAAATCTTAGCGGTGGAGGTCTGTACCAGAGGTACACCTTCTCCGTGCATTTGAACTGAACGCCTTATAGAAGGCCATTTGTAATGTAAGCCTGAGCTGTGTATTGGAAGAAGTTTGGACCTCTAATCTTCAGATGTCTCTACTGTCGACTTATGTGCCCCCTCTAGCAGGAGAACAGACAATTAATTTTTTAAGGAAATGTTCTGTTTTCAAGTTTTGTACACCTAAAGATTTTTTTGTGCTGAACTTGGCCTCCTTCTTCCTGAAGTTGTCAACCAGTCAGAAATGTTTGTATATATATTTGTAGCCAATTAAAATTGGGGGTGTGTAAAGGCATTCTGCCTAGAGAATTATGGAACTTCCCCCTCGGCTATAAAAGCTGCGAGCTTTTGGGCCATGTTGTCTTCTTCACCGCACCAGTCTAGAGTGAATACGGTTAGTGGAGGTAGGGGAAAACCTTGCCCATCGTTGGAAGGCCCACCAGCTCAAGGTAATGGCAGACATCTTTTAAATATGTGATAGCACCAGATGGCTCACTTGAGGGGAAGGTTTCAAAATTAATTCTTAATGTAAATTTCTTAAGTTTAATATCATATTTTAAATGTAAATTTTCAAGCAACTCTAAGGATTCTATTCAAATCCCTGCTCGGAAAGATGTAACTTAAGGAATAAAGAGTGTTCACAATCCTTTAATTCTCATTCAAATTTTCTAAATTTTGAATTTTAACTCTATTTTGGAACTTAATATTTTCACCATCTAGTCACCCTCTGTAGTACAGGCTTAGCCTCTGTAACTTTGGGCCATAAGCCCATATATGATTTTAAGTGCTTTTCAAAGTGTATAGCCAACGGCCGTAGCCGTGTTGAAACACCGGATCCCGTGAGATCTCCAAAGTTAAGCAACATTGGGCGTGATCAGGAGTTGGATGGGTTGCCACGTGCTGTTGGTGGGGGGTAAGGGAATGGAGGAGCAGAAAGGAACTGGCCACCCTACCGCACGTAAACTCCGGGTCAGGAACACCTCTGCGGAGGTTCGGACCTGCCTTCGGGAAGAATAACCCTTACCTATCAAAGTGTATTTAAAAAGGAGTGAGAGAGTTTTGCCTCCTAGCATTTTGTTTATGGCCAATTTCTTAAACCCTTTCTTTTGACCACTAAGGCCATTTAGAATGGGCACTTATTGCCTCTGTTTAAAGTGTCATTAATTATGAATGAGTGTATAATAGATTGCTGAATTGAAATGACATTGAACATTGTTTTTGGAGTGATCTAATGTAAAATTTGGATGAGAAACTTGTGCCTTTGAGAGGCCTGACTGTAGGGTTGGTAATGCAATCTAATTATCATCATTGATGGGAATAATGTCCCATCCCTTTTCACATTGGCCAATAGGAATGCAAGGCTCTTTATTAGGTTATAATAGTAAGTCTACTTCTGAGGGTGGGTTGGTGGGTTCCTAGACATTGCAATGAACACATCTCTCCTCTGTAAGGAATTTGAAGTAAGATATACTTCCTTATAATGTTACAAATCTTAGGTGGCAAGGTGGCAACTTTTGCCAAGACTAGCAAAGAAAATGCATAACGATAAACTCATTGCCAGATCATTGCTCTTGGTAAACTGTCAGCGTGTAGTAAATAAACGATTAAAATTCAGTACATTGATGGAATCTTATGAGACTGATGTGGTGATAGGAGTGGAATCATGATTGAGAGAAGGAGTGGGTAATAGAGAAGTATTTCCAGAAGGGTATACAGTCTATCGCAGAGACCGAGGAGATAAAAAGGGAGGTGGGGTGTTTATTCTGGTGAAGGAAACTTATTGTTCACATGAATGGTTTACCGATGAAAGGGATGAAATATTAGGGGTAAAATTAGTTTGTGATAATATGAAAGAGGTGGGAATTATAGGAACATATAGGCCTGGAAGAGAGGAAAGAGACAAATAATAGATTATACTCATAAAAACAATAATGATATGGTAATAATCGGGGGGAAATCTAAACTTGCCTGAAGTTGAATGGAATGGAGCTGCAAGTGAAGCCCATGAACAGAAACTGGCAAATAAGTTAATTTGGGAGGGAGGATTTACACAAGTAGTACAAGAACCAACTCGTCTCAATAACTTGCTAGATGTATTCTTGGTTAAACCATGGGAAATTGTTGATAAAACTGAGGTAATTGAAGGAATATGTGACCATAAGGCTGTAATAATGGATGTAGGACTCATACCAAAAATGCTTAATAAGAGGGTCACACAAGACAAGAAATTATACAGAAAAACTAAAGTTGATGAATTTGGGACTTACCTTAAATCACAATTCAGTTGTTGGATAAGTGAAGGGAGTAATGTGGATACACTTTGGGATAAATTTAAAGGAATCATTTGGGAAGGAGAGAAGAGATTTGTACCTGTTAAGAAGGGTAAAATGACCTCAGAACCTGTTTATTATACAAGGGAAATAAGAAAATTAAAAAGAAAATGAAGAATGGTAAACAGGAAAATCAAAGAGGGTAGGGAGAATAGAGAAACTAGAAAACAACTAATGAGGGAACTGAATAGAGTGAAAAAGGAAGCAAAAGAGAATTATATGAATGCCATACTTCAAGAGGGTAATGACCACAAAGGGAAATGGAAAATGCTGTATTCATATATTAGGAATCAAAAAGGAAAAGGAATCCAAATTCCTACAATGGTAGGAGAAGGGGATGAACACTACTTAACAGATACTGAGAAAGCAAATCTATTTAGTAGGGAATTCAGAGATTCAATAGAAGATTGTCAGGGGTGGAAACAGTAACAGAATATAGAGAGGGAGAGACACATAGGGAAACAAGAAGCTTTTCATTCACAAATGAAGATATTTTCAGAGAAATCCAACTGCTTCAGCAAGGAAAAGCACCAGGAAGTGATCAAATTACTGGGGAGTTATTAAAGGCAATGGGGGTGGTACATAGTGCCTTATTTAAAATTTCTCTTTGACTATGTCATAAATAATAGTGTAATACCAAAGGAATGGAAGGAATCTATAATAATACCAATTTATAAAGGAAAGGGTGATAAAAGGAAACCAGAGAACTACAGACCAATCAGCCTGACCAGTATAGTTTGTAAAATACTGGAGAGTTTAATAGCAAAGTACATCAGAGGGATATGTGATGATAAAAATTGGTTCATGAGGAGCCAGTATGGATTTAGAAAGAAATTTTCTTGTGAGGCACAACTGGTGGGATTTCAGCAGGACATATCAGATCAATTGGATTCAGGAGGCCAGTTAGATTGTATAGCCATAGATCTTTTCAAAGCCTTTGATAGAGTGGAACATGGAATATTATTAAAGAAATTGGAGGGAATAGGATTGGACGTAAGGGTTATACGTTGGATAAAAACATTTCTAAATTCAAGGGTTCAGAAAGTCAAAGTAGGAAATAATATATCACAGGAAGAGAAAGTTTGGAAGGGAATTGCACAGGGTAGTATAATCAGTCTGTTACTTTTCTTGATATACGCAAATGATTTAGGGAACAATATAACATCAAAATAAGATTGTATGCAGATGACATAATTGTTTATAGGGAAATAAATAACACTGAGAATTGTTCAGAATTACAAAGGGACCTAGAGAGTATTCAACAATGGGTAAAAGAAAATAATATGAAGGTTAATGGAGGCAAATCAACTGTTACAACATTTACAAACAGGAGCTTTAAAACTGAATTTGAATATACTTTGGATGAGGTAGTTATCCCAAAAGATGGCAAGTGCAAATACTTAGGTGTGAGATTTGAAAGTAATTTGCACTGGAAGTGTTATGTTGATGACATTGCTGGGAAAGCATACAGATCGTTACATGTCATAATGAGGCTACTTAAAGGATGCAACAAAGAATTGAAAGAAAAAAGTTACTTAAGTATGGTTCGTCCATTATTGGAATATGCAAACAGTGTTTGGGATCCTCACCAAGAATACCTAATGAAAGAACTAGATGGTGTGCAGAGGAAAGCAGCAAGATTTGTAACAGGGGATTTCAGGAGAAAGAGTAGTGTATCAAAAATGTTAAAGGAACTTGGGTGGGAAACTTTAAGTAAGAGAAAGGAGAAAACTAGACTTATAGGATTATATAGAGCCTATACAGGAGAAGAAGCATGGAGAGAATTCCATGAGAGGCTTCGGTTGGAAAATAATTATATTGGCAGAACTGACCACAAGTACAAAATTAGAAGGAATTTTAGCTGAAGCGATTGGGGTAAATTTTCATTCATTGGGAAGGGCGTGAAGAAGTGGAACAGTTTACCAGGGGTAGTGTTTGATCCTTTTCCAAAATCTGTACAGATATTCAAGAAGAGAATAAACAGCAACAGAGAAAATAAATGAAATGTTAGAGGGCATTTGACCAGTGCAGGTTATTGTAAATAAAAAATGTGTGTGAATAAATTAATTCCATCCCCTGTTCTATGGAGTTTGGACAGCCGAAGTAGGGGATTGCCTGTAGGGGTGAAGTACAGTGGGGACTTCGAGGGCCCTGGGACCACTACAGTAGCTATGAAGGCCCTTCAGGAACTCTGAAAAGTGGTGGCAAAAGGGACTCTGGTTAACACGCAGCAGGTCATTATGCTACTTAGGTTCCAAAATGGGTAAAAAATAAATAAATAAATAAATGTAATGTAAATTTTATCTTATACCAGTTGTATAGTATTATTTGAAGTAATTCCACATACTGTATATGAGTTGACTTTGTTTGTAAGTACAGGAGATATTTTAAGTAGAATTTTGTAAACAATATAAATTTATTAAGGATGAGCTGTGTGTTTAATAGAAAAAAATGTTAGTGTAAATTGTATAATATTGTATTCTAGGAAAATTTTCTTCTTCTCTTGTTAATTTAAAATTTAGTGATTGACAATAATGTATTTTAGTGTACCATTTGCCACCAAGGTAGACACCTCATTTGCAAATAAAGAGATTTTGATTTGATTTTGATCTAATAACAACAGGGCTGTGTGGGACATAATAAAGCGGGAAACAGGAAACACAGCAAAAATACATCAAAATATCACACTGTCATGAGATAGTGAACTGATTAATATCCCTGAAGAAGTTGCAAATACATTCAACAAGTATTGTTTGGAGATTCCTGAAAAGTTACTGGGGAAACACCATCTAGGTAGGTACTCAAAATATTTAATAATAAGAAAAATACCTGCTGTGAACCTCTGTTTCTAAACCATGTCACATTGGATGAGGTACAAATAGCTATAAAGGAACTAAAGACTTATTTCTGTACTGGTATCGATGCCATCCTTGATACAATTTTAAAGAAATGTACTGAGAATATAATTTATCCATTAACTCATTTATGTAAAAGCTCACTACTTACTGGAACTTATCCTGAAATATTAATGCTCTCTAAAGTAATTTCAGTACAAAAAAAGGGCCAAGTGATAAATTAGATAACTATCAACCAGTTATTTTACCAACTGGAGTTTCAAAATTAGTTGGAAAATAATTTGTAATAGACTAGTAATATTTACAAAGAGAAATAATGTACTATCAAATTCACAGCATGGATTCAGAACTGGGATGTTAACACAGACGGCCATTTGTGAATGTATTAATAATATATTAGAACTAATTGACAACAAAATAAATGTAACTTACATATTCCTGGGTTTGTCAATGGCTTTTGATGTTGCAAATCATAAAATCCTTCTTGCGAAACTAAATCAATATGGTATTAGGGGTGTGGCTAATAAATGGACTGAATCATTTCTAGTTAGGTGGAAACAAATTGTTAGCTTTCAATACAATGGTGGTGGAAACACTCCACTTAATGAGCAGTTATCTGAAGAGGGTACCATCAAATTTGGAATTCCACAGGGGTCAGTCATGAGCCCTCTTCTTTTTTCTCTACTATTTAAACGACATAACACAGAATATTGATTCATGTGAGAAGATTTTGTTTGCAGATGATACCACACTTTTAATGAAAGGTAAAACAGATGAGGCTTTGCAACAGCCTGCTGATGCTATTGCAATTATCTGAAAGGTCTCGAAACAATCGTCAAACAATCAGTTATGGAAAAAAAGGTATCACTTAATTTCCATACCACTCAGAACAGGAAACCTGCAACTCCAAATATAATTTTAAATGACTAGAAAGCTAGAAACATTTTTTTTAGGGATTTGGGTTCAGAATGTCCTCAAAAGGAATAAGCATATACAGTATTTAAATTCAAAACTGAGCACAATGCTTTTTTGCTTGACATATTTTGAAATCTTGCATAAGCATGATAACATTAAGAAATGCATACTTTGCTTATTTTCATGCATACCTACGTCTTGAAACAATCGTCAAACAATCAGTTATGGAAAAAAAGGTATCACTTAATTTCCATACCACTCAGAACAGGAAACCTGCAACTCCAAATATAATTTTAAATGACTAGAAAGCTAGAAACATTTTTTTTAGGGATTTGGGTTCAGAATGTCCTCAAAAGGAATAAGCATATAAGTTACAGTATTTAAATTCAAAACTGAGCACAATGCTTTTTTGCTTGACATATTTTGAAATCTTGCATAAGCATGATAACATTAAGAAATGCATACTTTGCTTATTTTCATGCATACCTACTTAAAATATGGAATAATATTTTGGGCTATACTGCCAGATGTTTTAAGTACTTTCAGGATTCAGAAGTGAGCGCTTAGAATTATGATGAATATTAAAACTAGAGAACCTTGCAGAACTCTATTCAAGACTATATCTATATCTTGGAAAGTAATGTTTAAAAAAAAAAAAAAAAAAAATGAATGAACAAAGACAGTGCCCTAAAAATGAATAGCTGTATTCATGGCCATAACACAAGGCACAAACAAAACATTCATATCTTACATGCAAATACAAATACACTACATATCAAAAAGGAATATTACACATAGGAATCAAATGATACAATAAACTACCACAGAACATCAAATTTGCCCCAAAAATTATATTATTAAAGGCATATCTAGCATAATATTGTTTTTATTCTGTGGAGGAATATCTAAATAGGCAAATAGTTTATTCAATGGTGCAATTACAAGATTAGAATATAAAATGCTCATAACTAGAGCCTGGATTTCCATGCACAATCAAATCTCAAAATATGCGTGCATTCGTGCACTATAATATGGCAAAACGTGCACTCTCAAAATTCAGTTTCTCTTGAAACATTGTGCAACTACCGTAATTTCTCCAAATCATCTTAATTTAAGCTCATTCATTTATCTGTCAGCATATTCTTAAACACAGAAAATGATCTTTCTACGTCACAAGAAGTGACAGATGTACACTTAATTGAAGACATTTGGGTCAAATTGAGGTCAAATTGTATGTCTTCTGCATTTTTACCACAATACGTCTTATATTGAGGATAGCAACAGGAAATTACCTCACTCCTCATTTCCCTTGCATGCTTCTTCAGTAACACCTAGGCTATCTATGACAGCTGTTGGTGGAGCTGTAGAGGATCAAACCAGCCTTTGGGCTGAATACCCAACATACACACGTCTTATATAAGCTTGACGAATTCAAAGTCAGGATCTGAACGGATCACTTTGTTCGATCTCAATAACCGGTAACGATTGCCTGCTGCGTTAACGTGACGAGTGAGAATTCCGGGTAGGAAATTCCAGGATAACAACGGAAGAGGGTTCAGTGCAAAACCAAGGTTTGTGAGCTATCTCAGTAAATGAAATGGCATATGGCTTTTAGTGTCGGGAGTGCCCGAGGACATGTTCGGCTTGCCAGGTGCAGGATCTTTTGATTTGAGACCCGAAGGCGAGCTGCGCATCATGATGAGGATGAATTGATGATGAAGATGACACATACACCCAGCCCCTGTGCCAGCGAAATTAACCAATGATGGTTAAAATTCCCCACCCTGCCGGGAATCGAACCCGGGACCCCTCTGACCATAGGCCAGCGCGCTAACCATTTAGCCATGGAGCCGGACTGCTATCTCAGTAACGTGGTGTCACAGAAGTGTGATACAAGAGATACAACAAATGAGCCGTCAATGAGTAATGCACAATTTAAGGTTCATTTTATAGCAATGTATAACTGGGACTTCTATTCCTAAGAATTACAGAGATCAACGTGGGTACTTCTGCCTTATGTCAATGTTTACTCAAGCAACAGATAACAAAGTGCTTGCTTAATTGGATTATAGGACCTCTGGCGTATGTACACTTAGTCACATAAGATGCTAGGAATACATTGTTGCCATCTCTCAATAATAGACATACTGCATAACGTGGAAAAATAGTCCCAAATTCTGCACACCAACATTCATAAAAGGCACTATCATTATATATGCGCCAAAGTCAGAAGAAGATTCTTGTTCAATATAAACGTCCAAATATTCGCTATTAAATCCAGAATCTTCAAAATATGCATTATGGATGAATTTTCTCCTAGAAAGGCCAAAACATGCAAACATGCACAAAAAAAAGAGAGCGGTTATTTGAAATCGTTAAGCCATAAAACGAATATTTGCAAAGTTTGAGAGGTGTAACCAGCTTATTTAAAAACATGCATTTGCATGGAAATCCAGGCTCTACTCATAACTATTTGTTCATAATGATTTACTTGTACATAACTATGTTTTATATCATATACCTTTAAGATATATCCAATATCAAAATGTACTTTGTATACATGTATTTGATTTGATGGGAGAATAAATATACTATATTAACTATTCTAAGTATTTTAATCTTACAGAAACAATTAAAAACAAACAATATTCATGGTGGCAAGTGCGGTACAGTGGAGTGGCACTTTTGAAACTCAACATAAAAATGGCATGCTGTATACTGCAGGTTAGCCAATTCTGTACTAAACTATCATTACAGCAACGTAAGAAAAGGATATGTTTTTATAGTGTAAAACATTTATATACTCGCCACATGTTTTAAAAGGAAAAGGATTTATGACTACAAAAAATGTCTAACAAATATTTCAAGAGGATACTAACAAATATTTCAAGTGGATAATTCACCTAGTGGTGGAAGTTTCTCACTGATCCAGTCCATCAGCTGTAAAAGTTCTCTCTTTGTAAGCTCATGGTCAGCATCTTTGATTATGTGAAACTGAACATCCACACCAAGTTTCTGCAGGGTGTTGGCAGTCTGACTGGCCCACTCATCACTTACCAGTCCGTCTTGATCCCCGTGGCACATGAACAATGGTGGAAGCTCTTGTGTAGTTTTCATCTGCAGTGCCTGCAACAAGAAAGATATGAACATAGAAAATAAGTTGGAACTCGATAGATACGAAAGGTATGTAATGATGGAGAGAAGTATATATCATACTAAGCAACAATAGATGAGAAACATGAACATTATTATGATAGGATGTTCATAGTTGCCCACAAGCTCTACATTTCTTTGTTTATTGGCAGATAACAATTTGCACAGAAATCAGTTTAAACAGACATAGAACAGACATAGACATTAAGTGTATAAAACAACATACAAATTTAAGACAGAATTATTGAAATTTGATTGTAACCATTGTTTTTATTCTATTGAAGAATAATTAGCTCTCAAAAATTAACATATACTGTATATCACTGTTTTTGTTTATGTGTGCTTCTTTACTAGATTGTAGTCCAGTTTCAGTATTAAATGGTTAGCATTGATCACAGGGTTCTGGGGTTCAATTCTCGGCAGGGTTGGGAATTTTAACAATAATTGGTTAATTCCACTGGCAGGGGGGCTGGGTGTATGTGTAATCTTCATCATCATTTCATCCTCATCAAGACATGCAGGTTGCTTATGCTTTGGACACTCCCGGCACTAAAAGCCATACGCCAATTCATTTTTTTTTACTAGATTGTATATTTCTCATTTTTTCTTTGTTACTGTAAATACGATTATCGATGTGTCCCGTATCACTGTATGATCAGACAAATGAAATAAAATACAATACAATATAATCTCATTTTCATGTTGCATTGGTGAAAGTGACAAGCACACTAAACTGTGTCCTGGTATACACCAATATGTACTGGTATGGATTAAAGACCTCAATGGAGGTCTATCCTAGAGTTATATTTCCACTTATAGAGAGTATTATTATCCTAATGGCAAAGAAGACTTACCAAAATAAAACAAATATCATTCCTCCTGTTCCAACATCAGATGCTCCACATATTAAGCATTTTGAGACATTTACATGTGCGAAGGGCATACTACATTGTTTTACACTTTATTTTTTGTACATCCAGGTGTGTTTCAGATTTCACTTTTGAAGGTGGTGACGTGTAACTAGTGTCTTGTTCCACCCTTCTGGTAGCAGCACACGCACAGGGCCAACGAATGCACTCGTCATAGCCATTTCATAACAACACTGTCGGCGTAGGAGCAGACAATATGGAAAGCAACCGTCAGGGACAGCACTAATACAACTTGGTTCCTATGGAAAGAAGGCGTGACCACTGCAGAAATTTATCGGCACTTGGTAGCAGTATGTGGAGAACATGCGCCATCACGGAAAACAGTTTACAACTGGGTGGAAGGTTGGACAAGGGAACCAGTTCTGGAAGGAATGTGTCAGTGTCAACACCAGCCAACATTGCCCGGGTCGAACAGGCCATCCAAGGAAACAAATGCATCACATTTACGGAAATGAAGACAGCCACGGGTATTAGCCGAAACACCCTGCAGCGGATCATGCATGGTCACTTACAGTTGCAGTTGGGGAAGGTGTCATCCATGTGGGTGCCTAGACTCTTGTCTGCAGATGAAAAACAGAGGTGTGTGGATATGTGCAGAGAACTTTTGCAGTGCCATGATCAAGATCCAGCTGATTTCATGGCTAGGCTTGTGACTGGTGATGAGACATGGCTCCATTACCATGTTTTCCAACCTTCCACCCAGTTGTAAACTGTTTCCACCAGTTAGGTCAATAGAGACCAGCTGCTCAGACTTCCTCACACAGCCTATTTTTGTCATCTCCATCATTATCTGCTATAAAGAACAAATCTAAAGACCAAGCAAAAATGGATTGATACTTATCACAGTTGGATGCATACATTTTATTGACAAAATCCAACAAAAATTGTAAAAGAGCTATTCGAATTCACCCGCAAAGTGATTTGATTGGCTAAGTTCAACAGCTGATAAACTGACAATGGCGCAAAATATTGAATATCAAATTATTTATCAGTACGACCAACCCTATAATGCTCATATACCCAATTCATGTTGTTTCCAACCACCCTGTATAAGGTCATTCAAACACAAGCAAAAGAAAATTTCAGTTACTGCTTCGAAGCAAGAGACCTCCTTAACCTCAAGGTTGCCACCGTTTATATTCTGCCACTGGTGGCAGAGATGATTTCATGCAGTGTGACCCGTGTACCCTCCCTTACCACTCAAGTTAGCCGACGGCGACCCCCTGTCATCAACATGTTGTACACCACGACAGTTGACCCTGGTTGTGGTGATTTTGTCTGAACGCATAAACTCATAGTCTACTCTTGAAATGTGTGACGTGGAAAGACTAGTAACTGCACGACTTCAGAAACTGAATGCCCCACACAGCTCCATGTCAAAAACCTGGATTCAATTGCAAACCTCTTCACATATGACGCTGTTGATGGCAATTCATCCATCAAATGGTGAAGTTAAGTCTTCATTTGGTGTTTTTGGCAAGAGTAGACTGTTTTATCCTCTCTTGAACACATCCAGACCTGTGGGTGTCGAACAGACACTCCCAGCACTAAAAGTCATACAATAAATAATAAATGACCGTGATTTAGTGTAGGGGTCATTCCAGGTTGCAACGAGAACAGCCTCTTTTTTTATTATCTGTTGATACAGGCATGTCTTTAACAGGAGGTACACTCTACAGTGAAGCTGTTTCATGTAAACATCTTTCAACACTCCGGAAAACATTTGCAGTTAGCTATTTTACAGTGTGAGTCTTGTGCCCCTTTGAATGTAGTTTCAGGCCACACTTTGCAAGCACACATTTTACAGAAAACATACACACATCAGGCCATCCTGATGTGCACATACTATGAATGTTTTTGAGTACACTCTGTAGAGCTTGATGAACTTATACTATGGATTTGGTAGTAGTAGCACTCCTGAATGAACTCGTTAACCATTTGCAACAGCAAATGAAACTTTTATACATGTGGAAATTGTATTCGGTCTACTTCAAGTGCACTGGATAAAGTGTAATCTTCCAGTGACCACCTAGGTCTCTCATTACTTCAGTTGAAATCAGCAGTGAATTCATGAGTGTCCAAATAAAGTGTAGGCTGGTTCAAATCCCCAGGGGGGCTGTTTTTAAAACGTTTATATTTCACCTTACTTTGTGGGGATGTTGTCTCACATAAATGTTTTCAGTTTCTGGGTGTTTGTGTGGCCCTAAAAGGGACTACTTAGTGATGAGGTCTGGATGAGAACAATATGGCTGGTGGAAGGGACTCAAGGTACATGAACACAAGTTCACTAATGCAATATGTGCTCTAAATGGTGACCTTCTTGATTAATCCACATTTAGGCAAGGCGGTGAACTGAAACTCTGGCTTGCTGGAATATGTTAGGTGTAACGGATAATTAGGCCTCTGTAATTAGATTCCAAAGGCTCTCACGATCTTCTGGCTGTTATATACAGACATCTTGTTTCAAATGGCACTAAAGAAATAAGTCTAATGGTGTTCAATCTAGTGACCTGACAGGCCAGGGGACAGGTCCTGCCTTTTGCATCTATTGATTGGGGTGTGTAGCATTCAGGTAGTTGCAGACGACTGCTGAATTGTGCGGTGGAGGTCCGCCATATTGAAACTACATGGTAACACATCCTCTAATAATAGTGGTTTATTTTTTTATCCTATAATGAATCTATGTACACACATGTATATACCGTATTTTATCGCATAAGCTCCCACCTCGCATATTTCCCTCCCCTACGATTTTCATCATTAAAATTATTTTATTAAATATCGCGCATAATTCCCTCTTCTGGTTTGTTCTTACTGGAGCGGCTTTCAAATGACTTGATAATGGACAACAACGAACACAGCGGTACTCTACATAAAAATGTTTCCATTGTCACAACATACCGTAAATTTGAACAGTGAAGTTGCAGACGTGTTTCTAGGTCAGAAGTCGTCATAATGTCGAAATATTCAAACTACACGGCAAAATTTAAATTAAATGTGTTATCTTACGCCGATACAAATGGAGTGAAAGCTGCAGGAAGACATTCCTTCGTTGATCCTAATTCAATACGGTATTGGCGGAAACAAAAGGATAAACTCATGACTGCAAAGGCAAGGCTCCAAATCTTTCCGTGGGCCTAAAACAGGGAAATATCTCAAAATTGATAATGGTGTAATTGCTTATGTCAATGAACTTCGGAATGATGGTTGTGCTGTATCTTACGAAATGATTCAGAACAAAGCTCGCGAGATAGCTGCCACGCTCAACATTGACAGAAAGGATTTTAAAGCAAGCATTGGTTGGGTGATTCGTTTTATGAGACGGCAAAATCACAGTTTAAGGAGGAGAACATCTTTGTGCCAGCGTTTACCTCGAGACTACACAGATAAGGTAATCGAGTTCCATCGTTACGTAATACAAGTGCGACAGCAATATGACTATTTACTCCCTCAGGTTGGTAACGCTGACCAGACGCTAGTGTTTTTTGACATGCCGCATAACACCACTGTTGCTCAAACTGGCTCAAAAAGTGTCCTTGTGAAGACGACTGGAGCGGAGAGTCTAAGATGCACAGTGATGTGCATTACAGCAGACGGCAATAAACTTCCACTGTATGCCATCTTTAAAAGGAAGACATTACCAAAGGAGACTACCCACATGGAATTCACTTACGAGTTCAAGAAAAGGGCTGGATGATTTGATGGTGGATTGGTTGGAGAAAGTCTGGGGAAGACGACCTGGAGCATTATTACAAAAGAAGTCCCTTCTTGTCCTAGACTGTTTCCGGGGTCACCTTGTGGAAGCTGTAAAAGAGAAAATGAAACTGATGAAGTCCCATCCTGTCATCATCCCTGGAGGTTTAACGTCCATTCTTCAACCTTTAGATGTCAGCATCAACAAATCTTTCAAAGAACATGTTCAACGCCTGTATTCAGAATGGATGGTGGTGGGATCTCATCAGCTGACTCCAGGAGGCAAGATAAGCAAGCCATCAATACCGACGATGTTCGAGTGGATACTCCGGGCATGGGAGAAAATTAGTGTCGATATTGTTAAGAATAGTTTTTAAAAACTGGAATTTCTTGTCCCATTGACGGTTCCGAGGATGACATGTTGTGGAATAGTGAAAATGAAGATGATGATGTGTTATCTGAGCCTGAAAATAGTGACAAAAATGAGGCCGCAGAATAGTGAGAGAAAAGAAACAATGAAACAATTCATTGCTGCTCTTCATTGTAGCCTAATGAAACCGTGGTATTCTTTTGTGTTAATTGAAAATAAATACCTGTAGGTACCACTTTTTTCACATACCAGTATTACCGTAAATATAACTTTTACCTAATACATCGTTTCCTTTCCTTTCTGAATGCCTAGAAGCACCATTTGCATAATTCCCTCCCTACTGTTTTCAAGAAAATTTTTCGAGAAAAAGAAGGGGGGAATTACGCGATAAAATACGGTAGTTTCAGAATAAATGAGCGTAGTCACAAGTCCGTACAATACTACAACTCTAGGTCTAGCATTTTGACCCAATCAACTGCTTCATCCAATGTGCAGTGAATGTCCATTAACGTTCCTTTGAAAGCTCGAATTGGGCAGTCAGCAACAATGTGGCGGATTGACTGAGAAGAGACACCACAATCACAATCTGCAGAGTTAGTCCAACCCCATTTGCACAACAGATAACCACATCTGCCTTGTCCAGTTCTTATCCGACTGATGATTCTCCACTGTCGTCTTGGAAGATCAAATCCTTGTACGTGTTTAGAAGGATTCTCAACTAGATGTTTGTTCACTACTGAAGACTGATCCCACTGGGCTTTCCATGAACTGTTAACACGAAAAGAGGTTCTTTCAAGAACCATTGCTGTACGCCAGGGTGATTTCCTTGATTTCAGTCGATGATGTTCAGTGTACGTAATATCTTGATGGATGGGTAGTTGGGGGTTCTGATGAATGTTCTTCCAAACCTTTAGGAGAGCTTCTGATCGTCTTAGGGCTAAAGGTGGAATATTGTTGAGAACAGAAAGCCATAGTGTGTTCGTGCTCCAAATGCAACCCGTGATTATGCACATTGCCTGATTGAGTTGTACATCGATCTTCTTTGTGTGAACACTATTGATCCAAGAGGGGCAGCTGAATAGTGGTAACTGATGGCAGAGAAATAGTAGAAAGTGGGCTCCTGTCAAATGGCCCTCAAAGCCATGTGGACCAATTAGGTGGTTAACCAAAATATCACACCAAACATTTACTCTTTTTCATACCTGAAATGCTGCCTCTCTTATCCAGTGGGGATTATCAACACTCTAGTAATGCATGCTGTGGCAATTCATGGTACCATTATTGTGAAAGCGTGAATATTTTCCAAAAACAAGATTTTTAAAATGAACACACCATCATTCATCACTTGCCTCAGTATCCATTCACAAAAGTTGACCCAAGTTCTGAAAACTGCCCCACGGAGCATCTCTAACTGGAGGCAGTTGGGAGAACGACCCTGTTATATGCAAATGGCATACCACATTACTAAAAGTAACTGTGGCCGGGTGTTATCTGTGTGGAAATCTCTCTTGGTAAATGTATTGCACTTGTAGTGCTATCGCTCTTGATTCACCATAAATTAGAAGCATATCAATGTACTAATCCCTTGAATAAATAGTGAAGGAATGAATAGCACTACCGAGACCACAGACTACAGTATTTGAGTGAGGGATAGTTAATATTCACATCCCAATAAAACAATGTATTGTTAGTCTAATGTGGCACGAACAGGCGAGCTTGATAGCCAAAGCTCCAATTGCAAAACAAAAACAAACAAAAACGTCTTTGAAGGGAAATTTGAACAATGAGGTTCAGTGGTTAAGTGTACAAGAGGGCCAAGAGCCCTAACATCGCCAATTTATAAACAAACAAACAAACAAACAAACAAACAAACAAACAAACAAACAAACAAACAAACAAACAAATCTATATAAATAAAATTGTTTCTGTTTGTCTGTTTGTCTGTCTGTTTGTCTGTTCCACCATCACGTCGAAACGGCTGGATAGATCTCAACCAAACTTCATATTTAGAGTATACTGACCCCGGGGAAGGTTTCGATATGCATATCATTTTAAAATCTTTGAAAAGACGGGGGTTTTATAGGAAAAACGGTTTTCCTCCATTTTCTCTTATACTATTATAGGCAAAATATCGAATTTGTCGTATAAGGACGAGACAAAGCTCAATTTAATCCTCTTGACGCAAAGAACAAAACTCGGTAAGCCCTACGGGCCCGAAAACCATGTTTTAAGGCCCTAAAACCAACCGTTACGGAGATATTGGCACCACACTACCCCTGCTCTAGGAATCGGATAAAGAAATGAACTGCCGTAACCATGGCAACGTCAGCTCCAGGATTGTAGAGCAGTGAGATTATGCATGTACGTTTGGGCATAGCTGTCAACCAAAATAGGTACAAATAAGACTTAATATCTGGGGAAAAAATATACTGTTGTGTAAGGCACTCATAGGACTCCTTTGGGCGGGGATGGAAAGGGGGTGAAGAACGAGTGTAAAAATCTTACTATATATAGAAATGGAAGTGTGTGTGTAAATGACACATCTCCAACTAAACCACTGGAGCAATTTCAACCAAACTTGGTACACGAATCACTTACTATCGGGAGACGATCACTGTGGGGGGTAAGCCATCCCTAGCGCCCTTAAGGGAGAGGGTCAGGGGGGTGGTAGTTACAATAATAATCGAGAATAGTGTCGAATTCATAGTTTTCGGGGTCGCTGAGTTGAAAAGTGATACTCTAGAATTTTTTTAAAATCCAGCCCCCTTTTAGGTTGGGAGCAAAGGGTGGGGGGGTGGGGTGAGATATAGAAATAATTAAAAACAGTTTCGAATCCATAGATTTCAGGGTCTCTGAGATGAACAGTATTACTCCGGATTTTTTGCAAATCCAAGTGGGGAGCGAAGGGGGTGAGATATAAAATTAATCGAAAAACTACATATAAAAATATTATCTTCTTCTTCTTACTATATATAAAAATTGATGTATGTGTGTGCGTGGGTGTGTGGGTGTGGGTGTGTATATGACACATCTCCTCCTAAACTACTGGAGCAATTTCACCAAACGTGGTACACTTATCAATTAGTATCAGGAGACAAACCGCGTGAGGGTAAGACACCCCTAGCACCCTTTTGGCAGGGGGCGAGGGGAGTGGTATAAAAATAATCTTATAAATAAAGTTGTTCGTTTCTGTTTGTCTGTTTGTCTGTTTGTCTGTTTGTCTGTTCCACCATCACGTCGAAACGGCTGGATAGATCTCAACCAAACTTCATATTTAGAGTATACTCATCCCGGGGAAGGTTTAGATACGCATATAATTTTAAAATCTTTGAATACACGGGGGGTTTATAAGAAAACCAGAATGGTTTTTCCACCATCACGTCGAAACGGCTGGATAGATCTCAAGCAAACTTCATATTTAGAGTATACTCCTCCCGGGGAAGGTTTCGATATGCATATCATTTTAAAATATTTGAATACACGGGGGGTTTATAGGAAAACCAGAATGGTTTTTCCACCATCACGTCGAAACGGCTGGATAGATCTCAACCAAACTTCATACTTAGAGTATACTCCTCCCGGGGAAGGATTAGATATGCATATCATTTTAAAATCTTTGAATACACGGGGGGGGGGGGTTATAGGAAAACCAGAATGGTTTTTCCACCATCACGTCGAAACGGCTGGATAGATCTCAACCAAATTTCATATTTAGAGTATACTCATCCCGGGGAAGGTTTCGATATGCATATCATTTTAAAATCATTGAATACACGGGGGTTGATAGGAAAATCAGAACGGTTTTTCCACCATCACGTCGAAACGACTGGATAGATCTCAACCAAACTCCATATTTAGAGTATACTCATCCCGGGGAAGGTTTCGATATGCATATTATTTTAAAATCTTTGAATACACGGGGGGTTTATAGGAAAACCAGAATGGTTTTTCCACCATCACGTCGAAGCGGCTGGGTAGATCTCAACCAAACTTCATATTTAGAGTATACTCCTCCCGGGGAAGGTTTCGATACGCATATCATTTTAAAATCATTGAATACACGGGGGGTTTATAGGAAAACCAGAATGGTTTTTCCACCATCACGTCGAAACGGCTGGATAGATCTCAACAAAATTTCATATTTAGAGTATACTCATCCCGGGGAAGGTTTCGATATGCATATCATTTTAAAATCTTTGATTACACGGGGGTTGATAAGAAAACCAGAATGGTTTTTCCACCATCACGTCGAAACAGCTGGATAGATCTCAACCAAACTTCATATTTAGAGTATACTCCTCCCGGGGAAGGTTTCGATATGCATATCATTTTAAAATCTTTGAATACACGGGGGTTTATAGGAAAACCAGAATAGTTTATCCACCATCACGTCGAAACGGCTGGATAGATCTCAACCAAACTTCATATGTAGAGTATACTCCTCACGGGGAAGGTTTTGATATGCATATCATTTTAAAATCTTTGAATACACGGGGGGTTTATAGGAAAACCAGAATGGTTTTTCCACCATCACGTCGAAACGGCTGGATGGATCTCAACAAAATTTTATTTAGAGTATACTCATCCCGGGGAAGGTTTCGATATGCATATCATTTTAAAATCTTTGATTACACGGAGGTTTATAAGAAAACCAGTATGGTTTTTCTACCATCACGTCGAAACAGCTGGATAGATCTCAACCAAACTTAATATTTAGAGCATACTCCTCCCGGGGAAGATTTCGATATGCATATCATTTTAAAATCCTTGAATACACGGGGGTTTATAGGAAAACCAGAATGGTTTTTCCACCATCACGTCGAAACGGCTGGATGGATCTCAACCAAATTTCATATTTAGAGTATACTCATCCCGGGGAAGGTTTCGATATGCATATTATTTAAAAAAATTTGAATACACGGGGTGTTTATAGGAAAACCAGAATGGTTTTTCCACCATCACGTCGAAACGGCTGGATATATCTCAACCAATCTTCATATTTAGAGTATACTCCTCCCGGGGAAGGTTTCGATATGCATATCATTTTAAAATCTTTGAATACACGGGGGGTTTATAGGAAAACCAGAATGGTTTTTCCACCATCACGTCGAAACGGCTGGATAGATCTCAACCAAATTTCATATTTAGAGTATACTCATCCCGGGGAAGGTTTCGATATGCATATCATTTTAAAACCTTTGAGTACACGGGGGGTTTATAAGAAAACCAGAATGGTTTTTCCACCATCACGTCGAAACGGCTGGATAGATCTCAACCAAACTTCACATTTAGAGCATACTCCTCCCGGGGAAGGTTTCGATATGCATATCATTTTAAAATCTTTGAATGGTTTTCCTCCATTTTCTCTTATACTATTGATTTTCTGTAAACTTCGTTTACCGTACGTGAAACGTCTCTTCATTATAAACAACTTTCGTTATGTTTATAATTTACCTTACTCTTTACATGACGGAGAAATTTACAATTTTCTGCTGGTACCATGCTCTGCATTGAGTGACCGACAGACCGACAACGAACCTACAGGTTACCATGGCAACGTCTCTGACTGCATGCCAGCAGGGAAGTAACGTATTGCCATTTTCCTCATTATGCTTTTAAATTCTTGGTTGTTCCTTGGGTAGAATGCAAGAAAGGCGTCAATCGGCCTATCTGCGGGATATTGGCGGAATATCGTTGGATGTTATAACCGCCTTCGAATAGATTAAATAATAACACCATTAGTCATCTTCTTATTATTTGTTTACCTAGGAATCAATGGACCTAAATTGCTCCTCTGTTACCGTTTTATTATATCCATAACTCACACTAGCATAATTTATGGAGGGGCATTTGTTTTTCCAATACATTAACTTGGCATTTACATATTTGTCGTTTTCCGGCTGTCCTCAGTTATAATCCATTTTCTATTACTTTCAACTATCTTAACTGTATTATTTTCTTCCTTAATTACGCCGTATGTACGCGAGTGCTACAAACTACTGGATGTATTTCCACCAATACTCATATTTAGAATACACCTGTCCTTGATAGATTTTAGGGCAAATATTGTTTCTAAATCCCTGAACTGACTGGGGGTTTATACGAAACCGAAACTGTGATTTTGCACTTCCACAAAATATACACAACCAACGTTAATTTAAATCTACCTGCCTTGGTAGAAATTAATTTCTAAACCTTTTTTCTCATGTGCATCATTTCGATACGAGGATTAATAAGGGAGATATCATTAACGGACCGTTTTTCTGTACAAGTCCCATCGGACTTAACTCACGAGCGGGTGCGTGTAAAGCGTATTCCTTACAACTTGAAAACTACTGAAGACATTCGAACCAAAATTCATATTTAGCATCCACCTGTCCAAAGGTAGGTTTTAAACGTAAATAACATTTCATATTCCGGAATGGACTGGCGGTTTATAGGGAACCGAAATGGTGATTTTACTCTTGCACAATATATAGAGAACAAGACCAACCTGACTGGAAATCGACCAAACGTGATGGAATTCCACCTCTAAACCTTTTTTTCATGTGCATTTTTTCGTCAGGAGGATTAATAAGGGAGATATCATGAATGGTCAGTTTTGCAGGTTAAGTCCAGCGGCCATAACCAAAAAGGTGTTTTACATGGAGCAGATTCCTTATCTATATAAATCAAATCGTAACGACTGTGTGCCTCTACACTGACTATTTTGGCGAAATTTTCGTACAGCTTTCCGTTTAAGGGGAAATAATGACCATCTGCATAATTTTTGGTTTAGTTTCTGAAAGTCCTAATTTTTACCCGCCTCGCCGAAAATCCAGATTGCGGCATAATCTGCCAGAAGAAAAAGAAGATAATTGAAATTTGACAAAATTATACGTTTTAGCCTGTAACGAACGGAAAACATCCAAGATCATTAAATTCTTCACTTTTTATCCCCGAAGAATATCGAAATATGCAGGCAATTTTAATAATGGTGCAGACCTTCTGAAATTCCTATCGCATAACAGATTGCACAATCTCCGTTCAATTTGGAATGATCTACAACCTTGGTCTTATTACTCTTTGCCGTATCTGTATCAATTTTACGTTTGATTTTTCTCTATTAATGGATGTTAAGTCAATTTGGAATTTTCACATGCATAATTTACACCTTCGATTACTTATATGAAATACAGAATCATCAAACTCTTCACGAAAATTGGCCCACCCAGTAGCCATATATGAGCCAAATGCTATGTATATAGCTGTCACATAATTATCCGAAAAGTAATGTAATGTGAGATAATCTTACAAGAACGTTACCCTGTTCCACGTTTCTAACTCAATCTGACCCAAGAATAGATTACATATCATAGGACCAGCCATTTAGGCCACTAAATCCGGCGTGTCTTATGGTATAATCCTTTGTCGATATGACGTACGTTTAGTAGCAGTTAATCTGTAAATGAAGGTCTTCAGTATTGTAAACACGCATATAGTTTCGTATGTCGATCTATATATATTCACTGATGTCGATTTGTAGCGATCGAGAAAGGGTGGGTCTGCTATTGTAATCAGTACTCCCCACACCGACTTTGACTGGCAGTATGAAAGGGTTCCTTCTCCAACTCCTGTGTAACTGTCATTAGTAAGGAAGGTCTACAATTGTAATGAATAGTTCCCTTCTCGATTTGACTTGCAGAAGGCAAGTGAGCATGCAGTTTTGTTTAAAACTCCCCTACCCGATTGTGTTTGGCAGTAGGCAAGGGTGCCCGCCATTATAAAGAAATGTCCTCATCTAAAATGTGACTGGCATTAGGCATAGTGGCCTGCTATTTTGATGGAAACTCACCAACTTGGTGTGACTGGCAGTAAGCTGGCTGAAAGTAGGAAAATGGGCCTGACATTATAATGATAACTGCACAACTTAATTTCGAGTGGTAGTAGGGTAATTGCATGCCATTATAATAAAAACTCTAATCTGTCTGGAAGTAGGAAAGGGGGGCTGCCATTTTAACGAAAACTCCCCAAATCGATTCTGTCCGCATAGTAGGCAATGGGGCCTGCAATTATAACGTAAACTTCCCAACTCGATTGTGAATGGCAGTAGGCAGTGAGCCTGCCGTTATATCACAAATCCATAACAAACACTTTACATTGGAAACAACGTACGGGGACCTCCCCATGCTCTTTCTCAGATAACGCTAAGAGACATGCAATTTTAAAACAATCTTATTTACTGCATGCACACTATTTACTTCGATATTCGAATACAATGTAGAATACCGTAGCGAAGCACGGGTACATTCGCTAGTAAATAAATAAATGAACGAACAGTGCAAGGGATAGTACCTATACTGTTTAGCCAACTGAGTCAGCCAGATAATGTACGGGCTGGTTCGAATCCCCAGGGGTGCTGTTTTAAAATTATATTTTTTCACCTTACTTTGTGGGAATGTTGTCTCACACAAATGTTTTTAATGTGACTGGATGCTTATGTGGCCCTGAAAAGCACCATTTGGTGATCGACATCTCATTTTTTTTCATTCTGTGCAGTCGCTTGTCGATTTTATATCACAGAGGCCGCAATGGATGTGTTGAAGGAGCCATGGAGTAGCTTCTGCAGCCATCTCCACACAATATTTGCAACTACTATGAAATCTGCAATGAGAATAAACTACAAGAGCAAGCAAGTTCACATTATCACATAGCGTAAGACCAGGTTGCAGCTGACTCTTCCAGGGTGAACAGAAAGCGGTATAATATTACAGTGGAGGAACAGATAAATTAAGTATTAGGAAAAGAAACCAGCAAAAATGATAGTAATTTTGAGAATGAAATACAAGGTACAAAAGAACACTTTTTTTTTTACAAGTTGTTTTACGTTGCAACGACACAGATAGATATTATAGCGACGATGGGATAAGAAAGGGCTAGGATTGGGAAGGAAGCGGCCATGGCCTTAACTGAGGTACAGCCCCAGCATATGCCTGGTGTGAAAATGGGAAACCACAGAAAACCATGTTCAGGGCTGCCAACAGTGGGGTTCTGCAGCTACCGAGCTCGGTATACAATAGAAGAACTGAGTGATGAAACTGTCAGTAGTGGTAGAAATGGCATCTGGTCTCCAGAGAGCCCTGGTGTAGATCTTTCGAGGTGACGCAGTATAGGTAATCTGTGCATCTAAGAGGATAGGGCCATACCTGAAATGCTGAAGATGGCACAAACACCCAGCCCCCAAGCCAGAGGAATTAATTAAAGTTAAAATCCTTGACCCAGCCAGGAACCAAAGCCAGGATCCCTTGAACCAAAGGCCAGCATGCCATGGAGCCAGACAGTAGTGATGAAAGTGTGGGAAATTTACTGTATATTGCCGGGTGGAAGGGAGTTGTCTGATGTCAGGTAACGTAAAGAATACATGTTCTACAATAATTCCAAACCTGTAAAGATGAACCTACCACTTGATTATTGATTATTTTTTCACCATATTTTGACAATGAGTAGTTCGGTGCAAATGGTATATGTAAACCTTATACACTGTATATCAACTCAAAAGGTACTCATTTTGGAAAATATCTGTGTTTTCAGAAACAGAAATAAGTACTTTTAGTGCATATCAATTTTGCATTAGATAGAAATAACAATATGTAAAACCATAACATTTTATGAACTTGCATGTTTACCCCAAAACAAAAACATCCTGGCTGCAGAAATTTAATGGACCTGTATGCCCAAAAAGGGTTCATTTTCAACCATTTTTGGAGGAAAAAATAATCAGAAAAAAAATAACTGCAAGATATCCTTCATGTGACCAGTCAGCAAGTGCAATGTTGCAGTTAACAGTAAAACCCACACTTCTGCACAACTCGTACGTTGGCCTTGGCCTTAGCTGCTCTCTCCCCCTACCAATGGCCTTCAAGCTTCCGGGCTCCACATCCCATGTGGCTTTGTGTAGTGTGTAATTAGGAAGTGCCAAGCACATGGGTAGAAGTGAAAATGAGCAAGAAAATAAGTTATATGGCATTCTTCAATTTGAATGTGTTAGAATATGCTGCAGAAAATGGAGTGAGAGTGGCAAGTTATAAATACGAAGTGCAGCCATGTATGATTTGTTATTGGCATAACTAGAAAGACAAATTATCAGGAGCAAAGAAAATGTCTATGTCTTTCCACAGTCCAAAGAAAGGAAAATATGAAAATGTGGATAGAAAAGTTCTGGACTGGGTTAGAGAGGCAAGAGACCACGGCAACACTGTAAATTACAAAATGATGCCAGTTTCTTTAGAGGCGCTGGACATCTCCTTCAATAAGCCATTCAAAGATCATGTTAGGTGGTTCTACACAAGTTGAATGGGTGAAATACAAGCATGAGATGATAAAAGGCAGCAAAATCAAGCAGGTGTCCATTTGTGTAATCTTGAGTGGAGTGGACTGTAAGTTCATGGGGACTAAACACACCCGATATCGTCCAAAAATGTTTTACAAAAACAGAAATTTTTTCTGCTCTGGATGAAACTGAAGCGATCTACTCTGGGAAGGGGAGGGTGAAAATGAGGATTTGGACCGGCATGTGACAATGAAAGTAGTGACGATAACGATGATCCCACTGATTGATCTGAAGCACACTTGCAACAAAAAAGAAATCTAAGAAGAAATGAATTTTTAATAGTTATATCACAGAGAATAGGAATAACAAGACAAAGCGAACTGGCCGTTCGGTTAGGGTCGCGTAGCTGTGAGCTTGTATTTGGGAGATGGTGGGTTCGAATCCCACCGTTGCCAGCCCTGAAGATTGTTTCATAATTTCATACCAGGCAAATGCTGGGGCTGTACCTTAATTAAGACCAAGGGCCACTACATTCCAAATCCTAGCCCTTTCCCATACTTCTGTCACTGAAAGCCTTTGATGTGTGAATGCAACATTGGAGAATAAAAAAGAAATAGCAAATGAGAGCACTTCGACTCACTTCCCATTAGAGCAATGGGATGAACAAGTGGCTATGATGTAGAGAGTTGCCACTGCAACACAACGATCGTTCTTGACCCATAGGATGCAGTCGTTTTCATTTGTTGTCACAGGAGAGTCCTTTTGAGTAGGGAAGAATCATGTAGGATCAGACACTTAGGCTATTTACTTACTTTTTTGCTAGTGGTTTAACGTCGCACTAACACTTCACAAATAAGACACCCGTCAATACGGAATAAGATTTATAACTTGCAATCGCACTAACACATCAAAGGTTTTTGGCAATGGAACAATGGGAAAGGGCTAGGTTTGGACACATATTTTTCAATTTAGAGATCAATTTTTTGTACCAAAGAAATGAACAAAACTTTTATAAAGAAACCTTAGAGAACATAAATTAATATCAAACACACAAAATAAATTAATTAGAACAAAAATGAAAGTAGCTGTATGCAGAGGTATATTTAAGCAGACTGAAAATAAGGTCAATGTGTCAAGTAAAGGTGAAGGAAGTCCTAAGTTCCTTAGCAAGAAACAAAAAAAATTGTGGATAAAATGCTCAAGAAATGTAATACCAGCCCTAAAGGTATGTGAAATTCTAAAGAATTTATATTAGATGGTTTGCTTTTGAAAATCAAATCACCGGGTGAATTGGCCATGCGATTAGGGGCTTGCGGCTGTGAGCTTGCATCCGGGACATTCTCATTCAGGACGCCTTTTCAGAGTGGTTCTGTGATGGTGTGGTCAAGAATCAATACAGCTGCAAGGACGGATTTGGTCTTCGTGGGGAATGGGAGCCTTACTGCACATCAGTATGTGGAGGAAATCCTTCTGGAGCAGGTTGTGCCTTTCACTCCGTTTACTGGTGATGATTTTACACTAATGTACAACAATGCACGCCCACATGTTGCGAGAATTGTGCAAGATTCTTGGATGAAACAGGGATTCGTGCTATGGCTTGGCCTGCTCGAAGCCCTGATCTGAATCCTACTGAGCACATCTGGGACCAGTTGGAGAGAAGAGCATGTCAGCACTATCCCGAAACCCTACAGGACATATGGAATGCCCTCCTGGAAGGATGGGAGATGATTCCTCAACCGGACAATTTACCGCATGAAAGGTTGAATGCCGCCATTGGTGCAAGAGGTGGCAATACACGCTTTTGAAGATGCAAACAGAGGTCCCTGAGATTGTCTCCAGGGTCTGTGAAGTGTATAACATCAAAACAGAAATGCATTACATTTATGAGCTTACTCAATATTTCCTTGAAATGTGCATCTCTGGCTTAATTTGTTCAATTTATATATAGTCGTATTTTCTTTTCATTGTTAGACACTTAGATGGGACCGTATCACAATATTCTATCATAAAATAGTGGATTAGTGTCATAAATTTAAAATAAATTTCAGTTTTGAAAGAAAATGAAGTGTTGCATTTTTCGTGCCACTCAGTGTATTAACACCTAGGTACTTACAATGATCCCCATAAGGAACTTTCACCCCATCAACACAGTAATTAAAACTGAGAGGACTTTTCCTATTTGTGAAACTCACAACATGACTTTTAACCCCGTTTATCATTACAACATTGCCTGCTGTCGATCTCACAACATGATTGAGGTCATTTTGCAGTTGCTCACAATCTTGTAACTTATTTATTACTTTATACAGAACAACATCACTCGCAAAAAGCCTTATCTCTAATTTACTCAAATCATTTATATATATAAGAAAACATAAAGGTCCAATAATACTGCCTTGAAGAATTCCCCTCTTAATTATTACAGTGTCAAATAAAGCTTCACCTACTCTAACTCGCTGAGATCTATTTTCTAGAAATATAGCAACTCATCCAGTCACTCTTTTGTCTAATCAAATTGCACAATTTTTGCCAGTAGTCTCCCACAATCCACCCTATCAAATTCCTTAGACAGGTAGAGTTGTAGGAAAAAAAAAAAAAGTTCTAACATGGAAATAGTGTTTCCATACCCATGTCCAAATAACACATCTTCTTCTTCTTCTTCTTCTTCTTCTTCTTCTTCTTCTTCTTCTTCTTCTTCTTCTTCTTCTTGTGAGGAATGTTTCCTAAAGTATGGCCGTACCTTATTGTTACACCCAGTATATACAGTACGTATGTTTATAAGTGATCTGAAAGAATCTTAGGATGTTCTTTTAGAATGAAACAGATCATTCTATTATTTATGTGTTTTTTTACAGCTTTGGTATAGTGTGTTTATGTTTTATGCTTTGACAGACTGAAAAAAGTCTTATTTATCATTAATCACTCAGTCATTAAAAGATGAGTCTACCCATTGTCACCCTGGTATCCTCTGCCATGGCTGTCTCTTATTCTCCCAGGTAACTTATCTTCCACTACCCACCTCACATGAGTCCACCGCTGCAGGCAGTTTATGAGTACAGCTCCATCCATCAAGTTTATTCCTAACAACCTATACCTCCTCATTCGGACAACCCTCCTGCCTTGTTCCCAACTGTTTGTACAAGTACATCATTCTAGTTACTTTCTGTTAATCCTAACTTAAAAATAAGATATCCTGAGTCCATTTTTCTCTCCTCTACAGCAAAGTCCATCTGAAAACAGTCAAATGTAAAGATACTCGAAGAGCTGTCTTCTTTCTTACAGAATACTGTTGACCGCATCTGCAAGCTCACTACCTTAGCTTTGCTGCACCCTGATTCAATTTCACTTAGTATACTACTATCCTTGAAGGATACGTATCTTAAATACTGGCACTGGAAAAGATCCACTTCTTCCAGTTTTGTATTTCCGACATGACATTCAATCTTTCCAAGATTAAAAAAATATTATTCCAGTATTGGTGATCTACATCAATGTGTTGTCTGTAAGGAGGGTATATGCAAGATAAAGGACGTGGTACAGCTGCCCCAGTCCACTGTATAATTAAAAACTGACCTCTGCCTAACTTGGAGATCTTTAACCCACCACTATTTAACTGCCAGGCAAGGTAACTAATCATAGAAATAACCACATCATAACAAGTCATCCCCAAGTTCAGGGTGATATAACCTTCAGTCATGGTTGAATTGAAGTGAAAAGTAATTCTCACAATAACAAAATACTAGAGATGGAATAAAGAGGTTACAAATACAAATTCCTTTTTCTTCGATACACTTACCTCATACACCGAAGAATTGTGGTTAAGAAAAGTTGACAGAGCAAACACCCCACTCAACTGAGGTAAATACCGATATGCTAAATGCAAAGCCATTGTTCCTCCATTGGAAAAACCACCTGCAAATATAATCATAATGCAGTTAAAATCTAAGGTTTCAATGACTTTCACAGATTTTTAGCAAGAAATGTGGTTTAGATGCATAATCATTAGGTAAAAACATCAATGATTATAAAAGACAGTAAGCTAGAAAAGAGGATACAAACACATCAACATAAATATGACAGGTATGTATGGGCAGAGGGAGCAAATGAGATGAGAGACAAGGATATTATTATTATTATTATTATTATTATTATTATTATTATTATTATAATCATTATTATTATTATTATTATTTATTATTATTAGCGTATTCTCCCAATAATGGAAGACGTTAAGCAAACAACTCAATCAAGCTTTCTTTGGGTTCTTCTTGTTCTTCCAATAGGCTTTCATTCTCTGAGAAGGCTTGTTTATGTTCTTCCGACCATTTCGGTCTGCACCGTCCTTGCTTTGGTTGCTCTGATGTAACTTCCCACTTGTTGACTTTGTGTCTGAAGGTGTCTCTTTCTAAAATGTCTGTTGCACATATGTTTGCGCAGTTGAGGTCCTTTCGAAGTTCGTCCAGCCAAGGTGTTGAATTCTTAAGTGAGCTAACATAATTTAATATTCTTTTTGACAGTCGATCTTCTGGTAATCTTGTGAGGTGTCCAAAGAATTTCATTCGTCTTTTCTTAATGTCAATTTCAATGTTTGAAACTTTTTCTGTTGATTTGATTGATTGTAGCCTGTAACCATCTTGGGTATATCTTGCTCCTAGGATTTTCCTGATGATCTTCCTCTCTTGCTTTTTTATTTCTTCTAATTCTTGTTTAATGTTAAGTGACAATGTTTCACTTGCATAAAGGACTGTTGGTTTTATGACTGTGTTGTAATGCCAAATTTTTGTCTGTCTTGACATGCATTTTTTGTTGTAGATGTCTTGAACTAACCCTAATGCCTTCTTGACTTTTTGGAGACGGTTTTGCTGTGAGATCTTCTCAAGGCCTGTCGGTTCGATGAATTCTCCGAGGTATTTAAAGTATGAGACCCGGTCGATTTTACCGTATTTTGTTCTCAGGCTCGTGATATCTGTCTTTGAACAGAAGAATTTAGTTTTCTCAAATGAAATCTGTAGTCCTACTTTTTCTGCAGATTCCTTAAGTATCTCAAGCTGCTTGATGGCAGTCTCCTCATCCTCTGTTAAAATCGCCAGATCGTCTGCAAATGCAAGGTATGGTACGTAGAGGTTGTTTTTGGGAAAGCCCAATCGGATCAGTTTCCAAGATTCACGTTTCTTGAGTTCCTTCTCCCATTCTTCCATAACCTTGTCTAGAACGATGTTGAACAGAATAGGAGAGAGTCCATCACCTTGTCTCACACCTGTTTGAATGTCGAAGGGTTCTGAAATTACTCCCATAAATTTCACTTTAGATTTTGTGCCCGTTAGTGTTTGTTTTATGAGTTCTAGGGTTTTGGGATCTAGTCCTCTCTCCTCTAGAATTTGGAATATACCTTTTTGAAATCTACAAATGTGCATACTGTAGGCTTTTGTCTGAGGGCTCATAGTTTAAGTATGGTTTTGAGGTTGAAAATTTGTTCTGGGCATGACCTGTTTGGTCTGAATCCTGCTTGAAATTCTGATAATTTGGGTTCTAATTGTTGTTGTGTTCTATGCAAGAGACAGGCTGATAGTATTTTTTATGTGACTGATACAAGTGAGATTCCTCTGTAATTGTTTACGTCTAACTTGCTGCCTTTTTTATGTAGTGGATGGATTAGAGCAATCTTCCAGTCATCCGGGAGCTTTTCGGTTTGCCAAATGTTTTGGATTATTTGTGTAATTTCTCTGAGCGAATTTGGGCCTAAATTTTTCAGAAGTTCAGCTACAATTCCGTCTTCCCCTGATGCTTTGTTGTCTTTAAGTTTCTTGATATGTGAATAAATTTCTTCCTGAGTTGGTGGTGACGAATTTTCCGGTATGATTTCTGGCTGTACTTTCGGGAATCTCTTTTTGGGTTCTGGACAATTTAAAAGCTGTGAAAAATATGTAGCTAATTCTTGGCAGTTTTCCTTATTTGTCAAGGCTAGTTTACCATCTTGCTTCCAAAAGCAAAGGTTCTGTGGGGAATATCCTTTAATTTGGTTCGCAAAGGTCTTGTAGAAATCGTGTGTGTTATAATTTTTGAAGTTGTCTTCAATTGACTTCAGTTGGTCATTGACGTATTTCCGTTTATTTTGTCTTAAAATCTTGGTTACAAGCTTGTGAACTTCGAAGAATTTCTTCTGTGTTTCTTCTGATTTGTTACAATTGTAGTTTTGAAATGCCTTTTACCTTTCTTCTAGTGCGGTCTCAAATTCTTGATTCCACCAAGGATGTTTTGGTTTCTTGCGAAGGGGGATTAGGTCCTTCGCCGTTTCGATGATTTCAGTCTAGAAATTCTCCCAGCTCTCTGCAGGTCGTTTTTCCCATTTTTCTGAAATGTTGGAGTCCTTGATTTTGTGTAGATCAAATTTTGGAATCACCGATGTTTTCCTGTTGAATTTCCCTTTGGGTGTGAATTTAATTTTGATTCTGCTTAAATAATGATCCGAATCGATGTTAGCACCTCTGCGCACTTGCACATCATGAATTTCCTTTTGGTAATCATATGATATTGCCACATGATCAATCTGAAATTCTCCTAAATGATGGATGGGTGATCGCCAAGTTTTTTGCTTTTTGGGATTCTTCCGGAGTGATGTTGACATAATTTTGAGGTTATTTTGTTGGCATAACTCAATGAGGCGTGTGCCATTTTTATTGGTGAATCTGTGGGCTGGATAGTCTCCCACTGTCCTCCTGTATTTGTATTCCCTGCCAAGCTGTGCATTGAAATCACCGAGTAGAATTTTCACATCATTTTTAGGGATTTTGGCCATTTCTGTTTCAAGTTCTTCCCAGAATCTTTCTGTTTTTTTCAGGCTCCTTTTTATTGTCTCTATTTGTTGGTACATGCACATTAATAAAGGTGTATTTTTTGTTTGTATGCCTGATTCTTAAGGTCATAAGCCTATTGTTGATGGGTTTCACCTCTATTACTGAATCCAAAACTTTTTTGTCTACACAGAAGGCCATTCCTAACAATAGCTGGCCATACACGGACAGATTCTTTGGCAGGCCTCGCCTTTGGGGCCAGATCCGACAGACCGCCTGCCAGGCGTGACCTTCAGAGACCCGGTCCGCTGCTCGCCATCAACTGTGACACCAAGCCTGTCGTGTTGTGCAACATAATCTGTCAACATTCCAGACCCTCTCGTTAATGGAATGATCCCTTTGTTCCCAGCAGGCCAAGCCTCATCCGCTGGCCTTTCAAACTAGTTTGAAATCCTTGCCGGTCGGGTCTGCCGTACTTAGAACTGTGCGATGGACATTGAAGCAGACGGTGTCCAGAGGGGAAAAAAAATGCTGTTGCGGCTGTTGGAATGTGCATTTTGCTATATGTTAAATCATGCAAACAAAAAAATCGATCGAAGTGGATGAAATCATGGATAGGACAGCGAGACAGCTTTAGTCACATGAGTCTGATACAACACCTGAGAGAAAATGAACCGGACGATTACAAGAATTACTTGCGAATGGACCACAGCGATTATGATATGATGTTAGGTAAGCATGTACCAGGCGAGTTGGCCGTGCGGTAAGTGGCACGCGGCTGTGAGCTTGCATCCGGGAGATAGTGGGTTCGAATCCCACTGTCGGCAGCCTTGAAGATGGTTTTCCGTGGTTTCCCATTTTCTCACCAGGCAAATACTGGGGCTGTACCTTAATTAAGGCCACGGCCACTTCCTTCGAACTCATACGCCTTTCCTATCCTATCGTCGCCATAAAACCTGTGTCGGTGCGACGTAAAGCAACTAGCAAAAAAAAAAAAAGTAAGCATGAATGGATTTTTCTCATTATTACGTTAAATGTTTGATCCTTCTCAGTCTTATCCTTGGCTTTGACAATATGAAAGTGACTGAGGTACGAGCGATGCTAGTAATACCATTCCTTATGCAGCCAGTCCCTGTTATGAATGGTATGAAAATATCACGCATAGGGTCAGCTGGTGCGTGCATTTCAGTGGGTTTGGCTGACTGATATGCGAGCAACTTCTGGTTCGGCGAGGAAAGCAACGGGAAGCTATCTCACTCATTTCCCTAGTACGCTTCTTCCAGTGATGCCTAGGCTATCTATGACAGCTGTTGGCATAACTGTGGAAGATCAGACCAGCCTTCGAACTGAATACCAAACATACACAACACATACATAATGGACTTGTTTACCGGGCGAGTTGGCCGTGCGGTTAGGGGCGCGCAGCTGTGAGCTTGCATGCGGGAGATAGTGGGTTCGAATCCCACTGTCGGCAGCCCTGAAAATGGTTTTCCGTGGTTTCCTATTTTCACACCAGGCAAATGCTATGGGCTGTGCCTTAATTAAGGCCACGGCCGCTTCCTTCCAACTCCTAGCCCTTCCCTAACCCATCGTCATTATAAGACCTATCTGTGTCGGTGCGACGTAAGCCACTAGTAAAAAATGACTTTTTTGGCGTAGCTCTTACTGGAGAACAGTCTAGTTGAAAGCGTATTTACTGTGGATATTGTAGCTTCTAAGCTGAAGGAGGAAAGGAGGATACTGAAGAACGCTTGATTGCGACACCTCATGTTTTAATTGTCAGAGACACAGCCGCTCTTTGTACATTTCAATAAATTTCCCTAGCAGTGCCTTTGTCCACTCCATGCTTTCCTTACAGGAGGCTTGATCTGTGAGGCGAGGTCTTTCCATTGAGGTGCTGACAACAGATCTGGTCTGTAGCGGATAACGCCTCAAACTGACCTTGCTCACTAACGAGCAGCCCTAGCCTGTCGGTATGCGTCACAAAAGACCTCGCCTGTCAGAATTCCTTTCCGTGTATGGCCGGCTAATGCTGCTCCTTTACCAATTTTCTTGTTTGTTCCACTTTTGAAGATCCTATAATTATTGTAATCCATCGTTTCTGAATCGGTGAAGCGTGTTTCTTGTAGGGCCAGAATTTGGATTTTCTGCTTTGTAAGTTCTATTGTGAGATTGTGCAGTTTTCCTGTTTGAATCAGTGTCTGAATGTTGAATGTGCCAATGAAAGTGTGAGTCTTTCGTGGAAGTTTATCAGAGCACTCCGACTTGCTCTCTCGTATTCGCCCAAGCTCCCCAGAATCCGAATGCTTGGTTGCCAAGAGTGGGTGGATTGTCCACCTGGGGTAATTTTGTCTTTACTTGTACGAGTCATGTCTGCTTGTAAGCAATCTTCTAGCTTTCGCTAGTGGTGTAGAACCAGGGATTGTTAGTTCCTGGAGCATATTTACAGCCGCACTTCTGGTGATCAGACGCTGACCACTTGCCGCTTGCTACAAGTCAGAAGCGAAGTGGATTTGATTCGGTTCTTCCGCCCTCTCTGCCATTGGGATGTGTCCTCTTCTGCCATCGAGGCCGTTGACCATTTCTCTGTTTACCTCAGTTGATTCGCGGGTGCTTATTTGGCTAAGCCTTATTCACACCTGTCCTGCATTACAACAGGAGCTTCCCCTATCAGCCATATGGGACGCGCCGTGTCGGGGTTGAGGGCCCCCACCCCAGTTTTTTTTTTTTTTTTTTTTTGCTTTACATTGCACCGACACAGATAGGTCTTGTGGCGACGATGGGACAGAAAAGGGCTAGGAGTGGGAATGAAGCGGCCGTGGCCTTAATTAAGGTACAGCCCCAGCATTTGCCTGGTGTGAAAATGGGAAACCACGGAAAACCATTTTCAGGGCTGCTGACAGTGAGGTTCGAACCTACTATCTCCCGAATACTGTATACTGGCCGCACTTAAGCGACTGCAGCTATCGAGCTCGATATTATTATTATTATTATTATTATTATTATTATTATTATTATTATTATTATTATTATTATTATTATTATTATTATTATTATTATTATTATTATTTGTTGAGAATATTTATATATATTCATATGACTGTGGCTGAGCTACCATCAAGTAGCGCCACCTACACACTACGGTTTCTTTTTTCATTCTGACACGTCACGATTGTAATCTCCATGTCTATTGTTTCCACTGCATCCATCTGTGATTTATGTATGTAATAAACAGTGTCATTATAATATAAACCGTGCTGACTTATTACTTTCCAAAACATCATACCTTTTCAACAGGTTATGGGCCCAGGATGTGCGCTTGGAAAGTCATTAAATGTGTAGTGGTAAAATACATTGAAAAATAGACGCGTGTAAATATCGTGTCGCGCACAGTTGGCGAGGTTGAATTGAACATTTAGCCAAGTGTCTTCTGCGAAGAAATACTGTGTGAAGATGAACACTTCAAGTATGATGCACATCAAGACGTTGTCAAAGGACAACTTTGATATGTGGAAAATTCACATGAAGGCTGTGTTAGTAAAAAATTGTACGTGGGCGTACGTAGCTGGGATAAAGGTTAAGCCTGAACCGGTCGGCGATAACGTGGCCGCTATTACAGAATAGAAAGAACGTGACAGTGAAGCAATGTCAGATATTATCTTGGCGATTCAACCCTCGGAATTGAAAAGGTAAAAGATTGTGTCACATCGCGCGAACTGTGGCTAAAATTAGAGTCGATTTACCAATTGGAGGGGCCAGTGCAGAAAGCAACATTATTAAAGCAGATTGTGCTTCAAAGAATGAGTGAAGATGGGGATGTGCGCGATCATTTGCGGAGATTTTTCGACGCCGTGGACAAGCTCAGTGGTATGGACGTTTGGATGTTTTACAAGCATGTGCAAAAACCTAAATTTTGGGGTGTGCAGTGGGCTAAGAAACCTGACTCTCAAAGGGTTAAACTTGTTCAGTACACTGAATTACACTCCCAAACACTTTGATAAGAAACAAAAACAACACGATAAACTTAATGACCCATGCCGTTTGAAAATTGTAGGAAAACTGAGGAGATAGAGGGAGGTGTAGTGACGCGCAGGGATCAAGGTCAACGCTCTCCCCCGGTGCTATTTATAACTGGAGTCATACTGCGTCAGCACCGTGTGACACACTACTAAATCTTTCTTATACTCAACAGGTAGCCTTTTACTGTAGGCCTACGTATTACAACACCATAATTAATTGTACAATTTGCGCAGGAACCGTACATTGAATTCAACTAAAAAGTGAATATTTGGCATACTTATAGTTATGTTCTTGCTTTCATAGTTAAATTTATTATCTAATGTGAACATTAAATATTTTTTAAATATCTACAAATCTGATTCGGATAATCCAGAGATCAGAATAAACGAGGGCCGGATAAACAAGGTTTTACTGTATAGGTAATTTAATAGTTAACTATAAAAATACAGCATATTCTCACAGCAATGTAACACAAACTTCGCACTTATCACTTAAGCTCACATTTGAAATGTCTACTCGATGGTACAGAATATAGTATGCAAGGTAAACGCACACACGGAGAAATCTAGGCGTGGCACCATCTGTGTTGTCCAAGAAACGTCACGTCTGCTAATGGGTTTAGGGAGGAGGATAGGATTTTGCTCACAAGGTTAAACACAAAGATAGGTTAATGTGGGCAGCAGCACGGCCGACTTGATGCGTCGCTCTAGCTAGCTCCTTACCGGCCTTGACAATCGGGTCCACACACTGTAATCGGAGTAGTTACACAGCTCGACACGTGGCGCTGGCGGCCGACCTATTTGCGGTAGAAATACATACTTCTTTATGGAAAAGATATTGACTTTGATTGCCGATTTATCGTAATTTAGAGTTATGGAGAATGTTACATAGGTTAATATTGTTAAAATGATTAATCCTAAAGGTTACTTTCGTTGATATTTGCCAAAATGATATGAAATGAAACTGCGGGGAGATGACTTAGTCCAGCTGACGTTCTGATATTGTCTCTGATTGCCAATGTATCTTAATTTAGGGAATAAAATAGTATGTTATATTGACTAATGTTGTTAACATGATTAATCCTAAAGGCTACTTTCATTGATATGTGCCAAAATAACGTCGTGAAATGAAACTGCGGAGGATGGAGTAGTCCAACTGACATTCCTTAATTGTGAGGAATAATAGCAATCGTTTTTATTATCATGGCATTTAGATACATAGCAGAACTTACCACAATACTTTTGTATTCTGATGTTAATATTGAGATTAAGAGTCAGTGTTCAATTAGAGTTTTAAAATTCTTCAACAAAACATAAAAGTATTACTTTTTCCATATTCGTTGTATGCATAACATAAATATTTTGACTCAAACATGTTTAAATTTTAATTTCAATATGTATAGTTTCAGATTAGATTTCATTCGTACCTTTTGTTACCTCTCCTACAGTGGTAACACCAAAACAAGGCACAAACACAGTTAAAAGGGGAAGGTAAGAGTAAACTACACAATGTAAGAAATCACTACACACTCGGAAAAACAGTAGCTGGCATTACGCGGATCTCCAACAAAACATGTACGTAAATATCAGTAGGGCCAACTAGTGAACAACAAACCGGGAAGATGAAAAGGGCTGGGAACCTACCAAAGGCATGGACATGGCTTAGATAGCGGATTCCGAAATAAATCGCCGCGATCCTTAGATTTGAAAAAATATTATTTACAAAATAATTTTATAAATACATTCAAAATACAATTTCAAGTTATGAGCTATAAGTTCAGTGATATACATGGCTTATTTCGTAGCAGTGTAAATTCAAATTTTAAATCAACTATACATCTAGTTACCAATGCAGTACTACAATGCAATTTACAGTGATGTAAAATAGGTTATCCAAAATCTAGGGTACCTCAAGTGATACAGAACTACCAGAGGCAAACCCCAAGGGAAATAATGTTAAACTACAATCTACATATTTACTGAAACAAGAAGTGGGGATGCCTCGGAAACAAACAGGTAAGTCCAGCTGAAAAACTAAGACGTCAGAAGTAACTAATTTGGTGAATCTAGGCGAGGTTAGGGCAGACTCCCGTATGAAAAGCAAATCGGAACATTACGGAAATTTTGGCAGGAACAGAATTCAAGAGTGCTTACCCGAGGAGAGTGCCATCCCAGAAACCGGGGGACGTGAACCAGATAGGCTGCTCGCAGACAGATAGATCAAGACCAACAGAATTCAGGATACAGAATTAATTCGAACATTTTTATTTATTTTTTTTTTTTATCGGGGGGGCCCCCGAAGCCCGCTCCCCCCGCGTGACCAACGACTCAATCTACATGGCCTCCAACATGCTATTATTTCTAAGAAGAAAGAGATAGCAGGGAGGAGTGGGAAGTGATACAAGGAGTATCTGCCTGTTTCCATGTCAGACACGCTACCAGGCGAGATTGTGTTAGGTATATGGTATTGAAGTATGGTATTGAAGGGTCAGAGAAAAACCACACAGGCAGAAAGAAGAAAGAGCCTACATGTAAAACCTGACATCTTTTGATAGCACATGCAAGGATGTGGGCTGGAGAAAGACCAGAGTTTGTGTTAGTTAGGAACAGGTAACATGCACAAAACATAAACCAATTCCTTGCCATTCCATCGCCTGGGGATCAGTCCATCTGGGCACTGCTGTGACTAGCGCGGTCCTTGCCGGCTGCGGAGCCATGAATCGAGTACCACTAGGGCCCGTCGCACGACTCCACCTCCTTGGGATACCTCGTACCCAGTCTCCGATCCCGGAGAATGAGGCCAAGCCCACCGAGGCGGGGGCCTCCTGGAAGGGGGTGGGTCATGGCGCCGGGCCTCCTTCCTCTCTGCCTGCGCCATGGCCCGGTAGACAGGGCAACTGCGATGGGAGGCCCCCCGTGCAGTTGGCGCACACCGGCGCCTCCCGAAGTGCTGCGCAGGCCGTGTAGTGGTGGTCACCACCACAGCGGTTGCACCTCACCTCGAGCCCACAGATGACCTGTCAGTGGCCCCACCTCAGACAGCGGAAACACTGCAAGAGCTGCTGAGGGGGACGTTTTACTCTCACCTGACTGCCGCTTCCCGCTGAGGTCCTCTCCTGATTGGCTCCTCGGTTGACTGCTGTCCTGGGGGCAGTCTTGGGTTGCGGCTGGACGGCCCTCTCCTGGTGGGCCGGCGTTGCCTTCTGCTTCCTGGTGCGGCGTCTTCTTCTTCTTCTTCTTCTTCCTCTTCTTCTTCTTCTTCCCTAGGGGTGCTTCTCGGCTGGGGAAGAGGCCTCATCCTGATGGCTCTCCTCCCGTCCTGGTGACCCCGGGTTGGCTGGTGGTTCCGCTGCGTTGCCATCTGCTTCTTCTCCCTGGCTGGCGGCGGCGGCGTCGGTCAGTGCTAACGCTCGGCTGCGTTCCCTGTCCTGTGGGGTGCATATCGAGGTCTGCATCTCGAACGACATGTTGGCTGGCAGGGCCTGGACGGAGACTCAGCATGCCAAGGGGCATCCTTATCCACTGCCGTGCTGCCATCCACCATCACGGGCGCTCTCCTGGTTTGCGCCCGGGTTACAGGCCCCTCCTGGTAGGCCTGCGTCTGCGACCACTTCGCCTTGGTAGGTGGGCGACGGTCCTGGTTGGCGGCCTTGTTGGTCTGCGTGTACTTCGTAAAGTACAGCTTTCCAACTGAAGTCGCGCCGTCACGGTGCTCGGAAGTGCCGCCGTCGTCCTCGGTCAATGGCTCCGTCTGCGAGGCTGCCTCCTGGTAGCCTGAGACGTCCAGGTGCTCCCTGAGTCCTGGTAGCCGGGCAACCTGGAACTGCTGGGACGCACGCTCCTCGTAGACCCTGAAGCTGGCTGCGTCATTAGGGCGAATGATGATCGCCCAGGTAACAGCCATAATGCCGATGATCGGCAGGAGTGGCTCTCCGATGAACTCCGCAGTCGCATTCAGGTTGTCGAATACGTGGAGCGTCCCCTGGTAGTGGCCTTCCGCCTGCCGGTTGAACACCACCAGTCCTGGGCGTTCATAGCTGGGGACATCCATCGCGTCGAGCGCGTCCAGCAGCTTCTCGATGGCTCCTTTGTAGTCGTAGTCGACCAGTCTCACTGGTAGTGTCGGCTTCTCCATCCTGGTCCTCCTGTAAGATATCCTGAAACAGAAGAAAGAGCGAGCACTGAAAAGTGCTACAGCTCAGACAATGCTCCTTCGAAAATGTACTAATAAGTACAAGTGCCTGGCTGATACTTGAAAAGTACAGAGCGCCTGGTAAGGAGAGAGAGAGCGCAGCGAGAGGCATGTATGTCCTTTCACTACGACAGTCAGCTCATCCTTTAATTCGAACACTGCCTCGCTCTCTATATATAGGAATTTCCGGCCTTGGATCAGCCAATCAGCGTATACGAGTTCCCTATCGCCACCTAGACTCACCAATCACAACCTTTCTTTCGATCGCGAACTTTGACTAACATTCTAGTATACGCCTGACCGCGAATGTCGTATTTCCAGAAGAGTCAGAAATATTTTCTAGAATACATTACTCACAAAACAACAAAACCTTGTTCCCTAATTCATGTGACTTTCTGGATCCTTCCAGGAAATATAGAACAGAATTCTACTATTTACAAATGCATGTCACCAATCTTACACAGTACAGGTTAGGTCATAATAAATAAAACATCATATTGCACTTCACAAATAACGTCTTTAAAAAAAAAACACTTTCCACTTGCACTACATAGTTCACTTGTGACACCTTTCACTAGAATATTAAATACCGGGCAAGCTGGCCGTGCTAAATTCAGACAATTTTTACTTGAAATGCAGTAGGGTGGAACAAGTTGGATGCGCGGCGTACAGCTGTGAGCTGTGAACTTGCATCCGGGAGATAGTGGGTTCGAATCCAGTAGCGATTCTTACTTGTCAATGTTTAAATGTTAAAGTTCAGATTATCTTGGATAAAAAAAAGTGTTGTGTTGCTGTCATATGGCAAATACGACACCACCCAAAGGATTACTCTATGAAAGAAAATTAATGGATAAAAATACCTGATTAGCGTGATTAGCTGCCACTCCCGGAGGCCCGGGTTTGATTCGTGGCCCTGCAACGATATTTCAAAAGTGGTACGACGGCTGGAACGGGGTGCACTCAGTCTTGGGAGGTCAACTGTGTAGAGAGGGGTATCAATTCCCTCTCAGATATCCTCAAAGTGGTTTTCCATAGCTTCCCACTTCTTCTCCAACCAAATGCTGGGATGGTAACTAACTTAAGGCCACAGCTGCTTCCTTCCCTCTTCCTTGTATATGCCTTCCAATCTTCCCATCCCCAACACAAGGCCCCTGTTCAGTATAGAAATTGCAGCCGCCTGGGCGACGTACTGGTCATCCTTCCCAGTTGTATCCCCGACCCGCAGTTTCACGCTCCAGGACACTACCCTTGAGGTGGTAGAGGTGGAATCCCTCACTGAGTCCAAGAGAAAAGCCAACCCTGGAGGGGTAAACAGAGCAAGAAAGAAAGAAAGAACGAAGGTAAATACCCGAAATAGAAACGGAAAACTAAGATGAGAGTGCTACCTGCTTTTAGCCACTCCGTAGTTTTGTCCTGGTCTACAGAGAATTCGTGAAATGATAGTGTCCCTTTGCTCTTTTTTCCTGTTTGGAATACAAAAAAGGCACACAGCAATATGTATTTGAATATTTCCTAACACAGTTAAAGACAAGCAAATCGCCACACCATTAAAAAACGAATTAGCGCATAAATTAAAATCCTTGTTCAGGACGAAGTTACAGCGAGAAATCACTTTGTTCTTGTTTCCATAAAATTTCTGCTCAAAGTACGAAAAGGTGCACAAGAATGTCACAAATTCCAAGATTTGTAAACACAATTTAAAAAATATAATCATCACACTACACAAAAAGAAAATAAACTCGCTAGCGCATAACTAACAGATCTCAATATCAAGCCAACAAGCACCTCATTGCAAACACACTGCCAACATTTACGACAGAAAAACCATATAAATAAAATTGGAAATGCGGCAATTTGCGATATACAGCTTCCTGTCAGTGGGTAGTAGGCCAGCGCTCCAGCGGCATTACGGTGAAACTTTCCAATTACAGCTTTATGCTGGGCTTCACAAGCGATTGTCTAGGCCGGTATAAGGAGCGCAGCGAGGGATCCAATTGGCCGTGGCAGCAGGAACAGAAAGGAGAAGTAAACATGAAAACAAGAAGGAGAATGACAAACTCCACACTTTCAAATGCAGTCATTTTTTATCTTGTCACCTACCACCAGTATTATGTTTTTCATTCTTTTTATCTTTCCCTGTTATGTTATTTATCTTTTTCCTCATCCAACACAAACCCCCCACATCAAGACTCTTGAAAGAATTTGAAAATTAAGGAAATCCTGACACTTGCTTTATCTTCTCCAAAACCTGAATGAAAATAGACAGAGAATATGCTAACCAGTGGCATATACTGAGGGCTACCAAGGCTATCAGTGAAGCCAAAATCTCAATTGAGAATGATGGAAGTCTAAATCACATTGTAATGTAAGTATCTGAAACATTGTTCCATTTACCAAACTTGAAAGCAGTGAAAAAAACCGTCGCACGTATTTCTGAGAGCAAGGCATCAGAGACTGATACTGCAGCCCAGGCTCTCGCCCCTCTCCCCTCGACTCGCCACACACGGCTTGCTGCTGGAGCGGGAACCAGAGGAGGATAGGTGTGCTATGCTTCGGTCCATCGATCGCCACTGTTAACTATCAACCATGCGTTACTCATCGTATGTACTTTTCACTTAATACTTCTGACTTAATGATATAGATAACAGAGTGTGGGAATTCCTCACTCCCATTTAATTCTACATCCTTGTAGGAAGACTGCAGGGCTACTATTAGAGGAGCAATATAGTTTTATTTTTATTGGTAGACTAGCAAGATACCCGTGCTTCGCTATGGTATTATACTGAAATTTATAATTGAATGCTTAACGTTTTATATATAATCCTCCGAAATTCGCGATTTGACTCGTTTTCTGAGAGATTACGGCAAAGTTCCTCACATTTTTCAATCTTTCTTTCCAGCAATCGATTTTGTTCTTCCCGGGCTAAGTTAAGGAATTCCACGCGGTCAGTTGGGTCCCTAAATCTTTGCCATCTTTTCCTATAAGCATTTTGAGTACGGATCAAATCCTGAAGGAGAGCCGGCGTGGTGTCATCTTGGGTACCTTGGCGGTACTGAACCCGCGGCCGGACTATACTCGTAGTCATTACCAGGCCAGGACCCATTTCCAGCGTGGTCCACACAATTTGACGATTGTCCAGTACATTATTATTATTATTATTATTATTATTATTATTATTATTATTATTATTATTATTATTATTATTATTATATGTTCTGGACCCCACAGCAAGATGCAAGACTGCTACTTGGCGGTAAATTACATCTGCTGCCATTGTCATTGTTGACAATGTGACCAGCACCATTGTCGCGCATAGGCAAGTGTGCAGGATTTCTGGCGATACGAATGACATACTTCCGTGCATTATTGACCTTATTATAGAGGTGAACAATTTGACGGTCAATCTCATTCCTATCATTTATTTCAAATGTGTTTAAATTTTTATTTACATGCCAGGAGAATCTACTGTAATCTAAGAACGTTCTCCGATGGAAAAGATGGCTGTTGAAAACGAACCCAGAAAAGATTAAAAATGATCAGTTTATGATCAGAATAAGTACATCAAAAATCTACAGCCTGTTTCCAGTCCTTTGACAGGGTCAGGAATGGAATGAATAAAGCCCCATCTAGCGGCAACAATAGGAATTGTGCCGCCTGCCGAAGCACTCCTCTGGGGCAATGATCGATGAATGACAAATGAAATGAAATACTCGACAGTGTTGCTGGAATGAATGATGACAGGGAAAACAGAAGTATCCGGAGAAAAACCTGTTCCGCCTCTGTTTTGTCCAGCATGAATGTCACATGGAGTGACCGGGATTTGAACTATGGAACCCAGCTGTGAGAGGCCGGCGTGCTGCCGCCTGAGCAACGGAGGCTCCTTATAAGTACATTATGAACAGTAAAATCAATTGGTCTCACCTCCTTTTAACCCCACCGCTGTTAAGTTTATTTACCCCCCCCCCAAAAAAAAAATTAAAAGAAGGCATGTTTCTTTATGTTTAATGGAGATTCCAAACACCAATGTTCACATCTATTACCTTCAGTTTTGAGATATAAGTATCCCCTTACAAATAATTCACGTTTTTCACTTCCTTTCACACTCCTCCCCCCCTAAGTGAATTTTCCAGCAAAAAATACTTGTTTCTTTAATAGTAAAGGATCTTCTAAATACCAATTATCATGACTCTAACTTCTTCAGTTTTTGATTTATGTGTCCTCATGAAAGGAATTCAACTCCTTTTCACTCCCGCCCCCCAAGATGGTTTCCCCCCAAAAATGTGTTTTTCTTTGCTTTTAAAGGAGATCCAAATACCAATTTTCACGTCTGTAACAACTTTAGTTTTTATTAGATGTAAGTATTCTCACACAATTAAGTCAATTAATTTTTCAATTCTTTCACCCCCCCCCCCCCCGCTTCATTGAATTTTCCGAGAATACGTCTTTCTTTACTTTTAAAGCAGATTCCAAATATCAAATTCCACGTCTGTAACATCTTCATTTTTGAGATATCAGTAGCGTAATTAAAAGAATTCAACATTTTCAGTCACTTATACCCCCCCCCCCACTCCACCTAACTGGTATTTCCGAAAACTAAAAATACACATTTCTTTATTTTTAATAGAGATAAAAAAATACCATTTTTAACTTCTGTAACTTGTTAAGTTTTTTTGAGATATACTGTAGAAATTCTCATTTTGAAATTTCACCCCTTTTTAGTTCCCCTTAAGTAGAGTTTCCAAAAACAAATCACCTATGTTTCTTTACATTTACAGGAGATTCCAAATACCCACTTTTTACGTCTGTAACATTTTACGTTTCTCAGATATTCTGTAGATGTAGTCTTTCAAAAAATTCACCCCAATTTGTCACTCCTGTTTAACCGCCATTAATTGGATTTTCCAAAAACAAAAAATACGTGTTTCTATATTTTTAAATAGATCCCATATACAAATTTTCAGTTCTGTAATATCTTCAGTTTCTGAGATATATGTATCCTCATTAAAGGTATTCAACCCATTATTCACCCTTTTACACCCCTCCTATTGGGATTTACAGAAAAGAAAAAAAAAATGTGTTCCTTTATTTTTAAAGGAGATTCTAAATACCAATTTTTACATCTGTAAACTTTTGAAGTTTTAAGATGTAGACTCACTCATTTTAAAAATTCACCCCCCTTTCCACCCCCTACCCCCCATTATTTGGATTTTCCAAAAACAAAATAATACCTATTTCTTTATTTTTAAAGTAGATCCCAAATACCAATTTTCAGGTCTGTAATATCTTCAGGTTCTGAAATATAAGTAGCCTCATTAAAGGCATTCAACCCCTTTTTCACCCTTTTCCACCCTTCCTATTGGGATTTTCCGAAAAGAAAAAAATACGTATTTCTTTATTTTTAAAGGAGATTCTAAATACAAATTTTTACATCTATTAACTTTAAACGTTTTGAGATATAGATACACTCATTTTAAAAATTCACCCCATTAATTGGATTTTCCAAAAACAAAAAAATACGTGTTTCTTTATTTTTAAAGGAGATCCCAAACACCAATTTTCAGGTCTGTAATATCTTCAGTTTCTGAGATATAAGTATCCTGATTAAAGGCATTCAACCCATTTTTCAACCTTTTCACCCCTCCTATTGGAATTTTCCGGAAACAAAAAAATACGTGTTTCTTTATTTTTAATGAAGATTCTAAATACCAATTTTTACATCTGTAAACTTTAAAAGTTTTGAGATATAGATGCACTCATTTTAAAAATTTCCCCCCCCTTTTCACCCTGCCATTAATTGGATTTTCCAAAAACAAAAAAAATGTGTTTCTTTATTTTTAAAAGAGATCAAAAGTACCAAATTTCAGGTCTGTAATATCTTCAGTTTCTGAGATATAAGTACCGGTATCCTGATTAAAGGTATTCAACCCCTTTTTCACCCCTCCTATTGGGATTTTCTGAAAACAAAAAAATATGTATTTCCTTATCTTTAAAGAGGGTTCTAAATACCAATTTTTACATCTGTAAACTTTTAATTATTTGAGATATAGATACACTCATTTTAAAATTTCACCCCCGTTTTCACCCCCTTAGCGACGGAATATCCAAAAATCCTCTCTTAGCGAGCACCTACATCTTAATATGAACATATCCTCAAAATTTCATTTCATTTCTTTATGTCCAGTAGTTTTGGCTCGGCGATGATGAATCAGTCAGTCAGTCAGTCAGTCAGTCAGTCAGTCAGTCAGGACAAGTTATTTTATATATATATATAGATCTGCTAAAATCAAATGCCATCTTTCAGGTTTAGTGTTTTCTTTTGTTGGTTGCAATCGAACCCATGATCATGGGTCGGACACCACCACTGATCTCCCGAGGAAGCCAATTAACCAGTGAATGATGAGTACGACTGCTGTAAAATAATAATAATAATAATAATAATAATAATAATAATAATAATAATAATAATAATAATAATAATAATAATAATAATAATAATCATCATCATCATCATCATCATCATCATCATCATCATCTGTGCCTGGCTAGCTTGTGTGGGGGTTTGGCTCTGAATTGAGTAGGGGCTAAATGTAACCCTGCATAAGACACTGGGGTGGGGGACCTCAACCCCGACACGGCGCGTCCCAATGGCTGATAGGGGAAGTTCCTGTAGGTATGCAGGGCAGGTGTGAATAAGGCAATGCCAAATAAGCACCCGCAGATCAGCTGAAGTCAAGAGAAAAATGGTCAACGGTTTCAAAGGCAGAAGAAGAATCTCATTTCTCAACATCTGAGAGGGTGGAAGAACCTAGTGGAGTCAACCACGAAAAACAATCATTTCAGACTAACAATCTGATCTTACTTTAGAATATTATTCCTATGCTTGAAACTTACAATTTCAATTGCAGAATGGAAAAGCCACTGAAAGAAAGCACTACCCCAGGAGGAGAAATCCAGCATTGCGTTATGCAATGCATCGGGACCTAGGGTTCTGGGAAGTCCCAACCTCTGCAATAAGGATGAGTCGGACCATCCTTGGAATCCGTCCAGACTTAAGTTTAAACAGAAGTTTTTTGCAGGCACTTTGAATGTAAATTCTTTGTTGAAGGTTTGTAAACAGAAGGAATTAGAACTACTTCTAGATAGAAATGAAATTCAAATCTTAGCAGTACAAGAGACAAGATTTTTGGATGAGAATGTGACAGAAACAAAAGATTATCGAATCTTTAAAGGTAAACCTGCAATTAAAATTGTGAAAGGAATGCTACTCTTGGGAACAGCCTTTTATGTCCGTAAAAGATTATTAGACAATGTAACTGAATTCAAATCCCGCTCAGAACGGATATCTCTTTTAACAATGTACTGCAAAAATAAAAAATATACTTTTATTAACTGTCATGTACCAATAAATGAAGACAACAAAAAGAACCCAAATAAAGTAGAGGAATTCTGGACACTCCTGGATGATGAATTATCTAAAATACCAAAATCAAATGTTGTGATATTACTTGGAGATTTCAATGCCCAAGTAGAAAGAGAGAGAATTCACAGACCAACAGTGGGAGAATATGCCGCACACCAAAGAACAAACATCAATGGAATGAGATTAATTAGGTACTATCTGTAAAAATTTTCAGCTGAAGTTAACGTCAACTTTCTTCAAGAAATTGCCAAGGAAAGCTAAAGCATGGATTTCTCCAAATCCATTAGTAGGTGAATTTCAACTGGATCATTTAGCTATATCCATAAGAAACATGAAAGAAATTATGAATGTCAAGGTAGTAAGAAGAAGAGAATTTTATACCAATCACTACTTGTCTAAAATCAAACTAAAATTCTTACCCAAGAGAAATCACAGAAGAGGGGAAAGAGTAAACAAATATAACACAAATAGACTTCAAATTACATAAGAAACATTGGAAATATTTCAGGAGGAAATAAAAGTATCTCATCATGGGAAGTGGCAAGATTTATCTAAAGAAATAACCAATGCAGCCCAGAAAACATCTGGGCTAGTCAAACCTAAAAAGAAACCTTGGTTGAATCAAATATGTGAAGATGCGTTACAAGAGAGAATAAAACAATGGAAAAAATTTAAATCTTCTGGAAAGACTGAGCACTATGACCAATTCAAACAGCAAAGGGAAGACACTGCTAGAATAATAAGGGGAGTTAAAAAAACTTTCAAAAAATCACAACTTATTGACCTGCAAGACAGTTTTGTTAAAAATAACTCTCAAAACTTCTACTAGACTTTTAAGAGTCAATTAAAGGGGTATCAGACGCCTAGCACATGCTTCAAAGATGCAAATGGTAGACTTGGCCTAAGCAATGCTGAGAATTGTGAAATTCAGTACTTACGAAACACTTTGATCAACTTTTAAACTGCCCTGAACCCAACCATAAGTTGGAATTCTCTCAAACAACTGAAAATCTGGAAGAAGATACACCACCCACTGCTGAAGAAATTACAGAAGTAATTATCAATCTGAAAAATAATAAAGCTAGTGGAGAAGACTCTATAACAGCTGAACTTCTGAAATGGTCTCAGTCAAAATAATTGAAGAGCTGCAGTTAATCTTTGAAGATATTTGGAGAACAGAGAGGATTCCAGAAGAATGGAAAGTGGTTCTAATACATCCAATGCATAAAAAAAGGGACAAACAAAAGGTTGATAACTATAGAGGCATCTCTCTTCTGCAAATTGCATACAACGTATTCTCAAAAATATTGCTTGAATAGAGTAGAAACATCACTTGACAAGCAACTGGGTGAGTATCAAGCTGGATTTTGGAAAGGTAGATCTTGTTTAGAACAAAAATTTAACTTAAAATCCATAATTCACCATAGGATATTGAATTCAAAAGACATTGTTGTGACTTTTGTAGATTTTAGAAAGGCCTCTGACTCAGTTGATAGAGAAACCATAGATAAAACAATTCATGAATTTGGAATGAAAACTAAATTGGCAAACCTAATTCGTGAAACCCTTACTGACACAATTTCAAAGGTAAAATTTATGGGTGAGATATCAAAACCTTGTCATCCCTTCTATTCAACTGTGTTCTAGAGAAAATTTTAAGAATTTGGAATGTAAAGCTTAAAGAGCATAACATGTTGCCAGTAACTTTGGGGAGAAAACACAAAGGTATTGAAATAAATTGCCTAGCATTTGCAGACGATTTTGCTATATTGTCAGAAAACCTAACAAGCGCAACAACACAAATCAGTCTCTTGAAAGAAATAGCCAACAAGACAGGTTTGAGAATCTCCATAGAAAAAAAACAAAATTTATTACAGACATCAAGAATGCTCCAAAATTTTTGGCAACAAATACTGGTCCAGTGGAAAGAGTAACAAAATTCAAATATTTGGGAGAAATAATTCAAGAAAATGGTTTAAACAAATCTGCAGTAGGAGAAAGGGTACACAAGATGGAAAGAGCATATGGTATCACAAAGAATTTTTATAACAAAAAGTGTCTGTCTAAAAATCTTAAAATAAGGCACTACACTACAGTGTTGAAACTGGAATGCTTATACGGAAAGTAATTGCCTGGTAGTAAACTACAGATTAGATAATCTTGAAGACTAGAAAGGAGAATCATAAGAAAAATCTTAGGCCCTGTGAAAACAACAGAAGTATGGAAATTAAGATCTAATGATGAAATATACAGGAACATAGAAAAGATAACAGAAACAAAGAGGCAACAACTAGCTGGATTCAAGAGGTAAAGAAAGATTTAGAAAGAAATAATATAAGAGAAGAAGAAATTATGGACAGAGAAATTTTTAGAGAGACGGTAGTAAGTATCGAAGGTTTCCAAGGAAGATTGAACAAGAAGCCTGGTGCGAAGTGCTCCGAGGACAGAAGGAAACAGCATAGTGAAAGGATGAAAGAATATTTGGAAGGAGCGGAAGAGAAAACAACAAAATAATAATAATAATAATAATAATAATAATAATAATAATAATAATAGACCTAATGGGGATATAATTAATGGCAAAGATGTCATAAACACCCAGTCTCCAATCCAGGGGAATTAACAGTATGAGGGGTTGATTCTGGAAACTGTACTGGGGCCATCGGACCAAAGGCAAACGTTCTATCCATTTAGCCACAAAGCTGGACTTCCATTCGCTAAACCTTAGGCTACCATCTCCACTGATCAGGGGTTGAGCATTGGCAGTAGCAAAGCTGTAAAGCAGCCTTGACAACACAGCAGGCTTCTCCGTTGGCTACTGGCTGCAGCTCAAAACGCTGAAGGCTTGATGTTCACTAAACCAACCATCGAAAAGAGGTAACCTAAGTCTAGTGGTAGCCCAGGTTTTATTTAATTCCAGCATACACCACTGATGCTAGCAGCAACAATAGTTTGAAGGTTCTGTTTCCACTGCCAATAAGTAGGCTAGCAAAACTAAGAACTCTAACTAGAGCATTTCTGACCAATTTTGCCAGGTGCTCATTCAGTGTACAACTTGAGTTCAAAACAAGCAGTTTAGTACAATATGGAGGGCTGCAAATTTTTTCCTCCAACAATCTGACTGCTCTGTCTAGGTTTAAACTAACAATCTTGGGAACACGACACCAGCACTCTGCCTATGATCTAATAACATGGCTATTTGTAAAACAATCATGACATAAATTTCTCAATGAACCTATTGAAAAAAATAATTAAAAAATGGTTTAAGACTATTGAGAACAATAACATCTTATATACCTTTTTGATATAAAGTATTGTATACAGTTGGATCTGTAGAATTAAATTTTCTGAATATTTATGATTATCACAATATTATCAGTAACACCTGGACCTTACTCAAAAATAATTCACTCTGAAAAATTAATATTTGAACTGGAAGATATTTTGCCTCTATTAATGATAAATAGCCCAAAACAAAACTTGCACAACTCACCTACGATAATGCGGTTCAGAGGGATGCCTTGCTCTACTTCCTTATTAACAAGGACTGATAATTCTTGTGCCATAGAATCAATGGTGGTTAAATCCTCAGGAGCATCAAGAGAGACTTTCGGCCTGTTGAACCAAGCATGACTCCGCTGAAATGTGCAGTCTTAGAATAATAATGTGACAAAAAATAACAGCACAATGCATTTTTATTAATTTCTGTGGATAAATAATTCAATCTTCTACTGTACAATATAAACCTGCATAAAAATTATTTTGATGAATGTATGTGATTTTCCCAAATAAAATGTCAACTTATTAGGTCATGTTCAGTACTGATAGTATATACTGAAGAGATAATAAGTACAGAACAAAAATGGTCAACCAGACACCAGAGGGATCCGAGCCCACAGCTGATTTTACAGCAGATGTTCTTACCACTGAGCTACAATGGGGTAGGTCAAATTTGTTCTGCTGGACTGTTGACTGCCAGCATAAATGCAGAGTGTGCATAAGCTGACCATTGTGGAACCATTCAATGAATATTTGGCAGGTGCCAATGGGTTCCACAATGGGTCCAAAATTCAAGAAAACTGAGTGTCAGATAGGGGATACAAAGCTAGAACAAATACTGTACATAATTTCCTAGGAGGGTGGATGGGCAGGATCCTTCAAAATCCTCAGTTAACAGTTGGAGAAGTATAGAGTGGGAATTGCTGCAATTGAAGAGGCTAAATTATTAGGTAATGGTATACAGGACATGGAGAAGTATACACTTTTTAAGAGTAGTAAATAAAATGGACCCCACGAATTTGGTACTGCATTTTGTGTCCAAAATTCACTAGTATCGTCAGTGCTGTCCTTTGAACATGTGAATAAAAGACTATGCTATTTGAGGGTACATTCTAAATGGTTTAACATATCATTGGTGAACTGCCATGCCCCCACAAACAACAAGGATGATCACGTTAAAGACTCCTTATATGAGGATTTGTTAGAACTGTGGAATAAATTACCCAAACATGATGTCAAAATGATTTTGTGTGATTTCAATGCAAAAATTGGAAAGGAAGAAATTTCTGTAATATAATATAGATGTTGATTCCCATAGGGAATAGGGAGGGAAAGTCTGCACGACGAAAGCAATGATAATGTCATTAGACTAATCAATTTTGCTACATCCACAAACATGAATGTGCGGAGAACCACCTTCCCACATGAACAAATACATAAGGATGGTATTCGTGTGATGGTAAGACTGCCAATCAGATAGGTCACGTACTAATTGATAGCAGGCATAGAAGCTCCATATCTGATATCAGAGCTTACAGAGGAACTGAGATAGGATCTGATCACAATATGATCACAATATGCTTCTGTTAAAATTAAATTGAAAACCTCTTCTAAATCACAGACTGAGGAAAGATACAAAGTTGACACTGAGAAACTGAAGCAGGAGGATGAAAGATTGAAGTATAATGTGGAAATTACAAACAGATTTGATATTCTGGGAGAAGATCCTATAGAAGACATTGATGAAACAAATGGTGAAGTTTGTGAATGAATGTGGAATAATGTGAAACAAATCATGACAGCAGTAGCAATGAAAGTGATACTAAATGGTGTAAGAAAAAGAAGTGGTTCTATGAGGCATTTAAATATAAACATTTCATGATGTTCCGTATTGAACTGTATCACAATTAAATTGAAATAACAAATAACATAGTTCAACCTATTCAATACAAATAAATAAGAAATGTAGTGTTACATTTCTATTTAATTATAAGTGGAAGCGGTACTGGTTTCGACCCTGATCTGGGTCATCATCAGCCGAATAAAATGCAAAAACAATGCATAGGTAAACAAGAAATTAAAGAATGAGTCTTTCACAAAAACAGTTGAAGAGGCAAAATAAGATAATGGGAATTGGCACTGTGCGATTTTAAATCGTAAAATCTGGAAGAAGTAGAAGGTCAGTCACTTATATGTACTAAGGCGCGATCTTCTGAATAGTAGCACAACACACACAAAGTTCGGCACTGTCTCCAAATGTTTACGAGATCCTAGTTACATACTTCAATTATATTGAATTGTATTTTTTATATATATATACACACACACACATTCGCAACCGAAACAATTACGGACTGGATCATCAAGCTATTCGCCAAGTTCCGTCAGCATTTGAAAGCACAGTGCCGGACATTGAGTGTGTTGCGCTGATCTTCAGGAGCTAGCAATTCACTTCAATCAAGCGACTCGTCTTCGAATTCTACACAGTTTTGGACTTCATATTCATTAAATTATGTTGTGACTTCGCGCCTGATAATATATGCATGCTGGCTCAGTTAACTGTTCACCTCTTCTCGTAAACCACCTGGAAGAAGGAGATCAACAAGGTACTGAAAAGGACGGATGAGGATTGTGAGATCGGCACAGGAACTTCACGTCCCTCAGAAGCCTACGGACTGAGCTCGATAGCTGCAGTCGCTTAAGTGTGGCCAGTATCCAGTATTCGGGAGATAGTAGGTTTGAACCCCACTGTCGGCAGCCCTGAAAATGGTTTTCCGTGGTTTCCCGTGGTTTCCCATTTTCACACCAGGGGCTGTACCTTAATTAAGGCCACAGCCGCTTCCTTCCCACTCCTCACCCTTTCCTGTCCCATCGTCGCCGTACGACCTATCTGTGTCGGTGCGACGTAAAACAACTAGCAAAAAAAAAAAGAAGCCTACGGAGTGAGTGAGTCTAATGGAAAAACAGCACAAAAAAATCAAAGCTTTCATACTTTGCCTTCCTGGATCTTGAAAAGATTTATGGTCATGTGCCATATGAGCACATTTGGTGCGCCCTACAAAAGCATGGTGCCAGAGAGAATAATGGGATAGGTGAAACTCTTTCATCAAGCTCCCAAAAGCTGTGTGCATTCAGCTGCTGGCTTATCAAGTGAGTTCCCAATCTACATTAGAGTCCATCAGGGATCGGTGCTCTCACCTCTACCTTCCATCATATTTATGGACACCATTAGTGATGATCTCCAGAAACCAGTAGCCTGAGCTATACTGTATGATGATGATTGGTGGCCACTGAAAGCAAGGGGGAGCTTCAGCTACAAGTACAAATGTGGAAAAGCCACCTCAATGAGTTTGGCCTTTGGCTGAACTTAAAGAAAATGGAACACCTTATCACAGACTTAACAGAAAGAGGAACTATTAACATCAAGAACACCTCGGTTCAACAATTGCTGGAGATGGGACCTGTCAGCCAGTAGTAACCAACTGCATAGGCAATGCTTGAATTCAATGGTGGACTATGACTGAAGTCCTATGAGATAAAAAATTTTCAGACCAGCTTAAATCAGTCACCCTCTATGTGCTGAATGCTGGATAGTTACCTAGGAAGTGGAGGAATGATGGAAACAAGGACGCTACGGTGAATATCTGTCCTGACATTTCTTGAAAATGTGGCAAATGATGAAGTACACAGGCAATGTGGAGTGGCTCCAATCGTAGAGAAGATGAGGGGAAACCGCCTGTTCTAGTATGGTTACACACTTCAACCAGAGGAATCAAATGTGGCAAGAGGGCTTTTGCGCTGCAAACATCAGTAGGAAGAATGATGCAATGCTGGCTTCATACCCTGCAGAACGATCACATGACAAGCCTACACCCCAACCAGGCCCATGATCGTGCCAAATGGTGATATAAAGCCAAAGTAGTAGACCTGTCTCAAAGCAAGATAAATGCTAAAAGATTATGATGATGACAATGATATAATGCCTATAACTAGTGATGGTCAATGCTCTTGCTCTTGACTGACGTCACAAATCTCGAGACCGATTCTCCTTTGCTGCGATCTGTGCGACGTCCTGGTAACTACAAGTGTAAGCTTGATAGTATATCATAAGAAGTTATTGCATGAAATAACATTCTCATATGGAAACGTATGCTGATGAATTTTGTCAAAAGCCTGGAAAAGTACTGCATGTTCAACTATGAACTCCTTAATACCATTAATGAAAGTGGAAGCAGGATGTCAGTAACTTAAACTGTACACGACTTATTTGAAGTGGACATCTTAACTGAATAACCCTGCATAATTTGTGGATAACTGTAGACAGGAGGTACACCTACCTGGATACTAGAGGCGTGCATTATACCAACTAAAGACGGGGAAAGATGTGCCTTGCTGCATATGCTACCACCATTATGGATGAGTGGAACGTGTAATTTAAAATGCCTGAGTTTGGTCCAATTCTTTCGATGGGGTAATGATGGGCAAGGCTCTCGAGACCAATTCCCCTGTGTGATGACTCAGTAACTACGAGAGTAAGCTTAATAGTATATCAGCAGCAGTTCTCATACAAAGATGTGTGTGCCAATAAATTTTGTCAAAAGCCTGGAAAAGTACTGCCATGTTCAACTATGAACCTCTTAATACCATTAATGAAAGTGTAAACAGAATGTCAGTATCTTAAACTATTCCAGACTTATTTGAAGCGGACATCTTAGCTGAATAACCCTGCATAATTTGTAAATAACTGTAGATAGGATGTAGACCTACCTAGATACCACATTATTGTTGTCGACAGGATAGCTTGTTGCGATGCAGGCCAGGCCGGAGGTGTTCTCTGTGATGATTCCCCTTCAGTGATATTATGTGTTTTTAATGCTGGATCATCCCAGAAATATTTCTGCTGAAGTATTTTACTTCTTTTGAATAAACAACACAGATGGCTACGCTATGTGGCATCTCTTCAAAATAACCTACATCCATGACTTACGTTGTATTTCAGACATCGTCTTAAAGTTATTGCATGCAATTAGGCAATTACACACTGCACCATCTTATACCAAGGTATGTAATTATGATGCAAATACTCTATAACATTTTAAGGAATTATTTCCTTTGTCACCAAAATATTGATAAACACAAGCACTGGTTATATGGATATTGAATGCGGGGTCCGATGACGATGTACATCCACAATAGCCATCAATTTCTGTACTTAGCCTACTCATTTGTCTACTTACTGCTGCGTAAAATACCAGAATGCGTATCCTTTATAATTGTGTTATACTGCGTCAAAATAGACCTTGGTAGAAATTAAAGAAATGAGCACCCTAATCGCTTGTTGACACACATTTACAGAATGGAGAACGCCCGTAGTTGGCTATTAGCATACTCAGTACAAACAACATTCAGCTCTGTCTCCCTATAGGCCTACGACGCACTGCTTGCCATACAATGCAGGAACAACGTCTCGAGTTCTCTCGAAATTTCTCGAAAGAAACAGTGCCTGTGCTAGTCTCAGAATGCCCATCACTACTTATAACAAATAAGAAGCATACTCAATATGTACTAAGCTAAATTATATTCATCGAGCAAGTGGCTGCACAGTGTGGGTCACGTAGCTTAACACCTTGCATTCAGGAGATAGCAGAGTTGAAACCACGCTGCTGACAGCCCTGAAGGTGGTTTTCTGTGGCTTCCCATTTTCACACCAGGAATATTGCTGTACATTAATTAAGGCCACTGTCGCTTCCCTCCCACTCCTAGCCCATTCCTATCTCATTGTTGCCATAGACCTATCTGTGTCGGTGCAAGGTAAACAACTCCTGCCTTTCTATCTTTACATTCAACGAACAAATTTACAAAGTTACCAACATCTTTAAAAAGCACGATGTAAAAGTAGTTTCCAAAACCAAAAATAGGAATCCATAAGTCTTATATAATGCCACATCCATAAACAAGTTCAATAATTTCTCAAAATCAGGAGTATACATGATTATTTGCAACAGTTGTAGTTCATCTTACGTCGGACAGACCGATGGAATTTTAATATAAGTTACTCGGAACACGTCAATGCCCTGAAGTACAATCAATTTTCAGCTGTAGGACAGCATATGCATGACTATAATCACAAATTCACAGACATAAAACAAGATATGGAAATCCTCACAATCATCAACAAAGGACCCCTCCTTAACATTACTGAAAGCTGCTTCATACATATAGATCAATATTTTAATCTGAATTATAATCTTAATGACATTTCAGAAAAGCCAAATATCCTATTTGACCTTCTAATTCCCATTTAGAAACATCAAACCAACAAGTCATAATTCAGTTTTTCATAATATTCACAGCACCTTTCCTCAGCAGCCATATCCTTCGGTCCCACCTTAATTCCCCCCTTCCCCTCCACCCCCTCTCCCTGACCTCTCCCCTTTCCCCACCCCCTCTCTCTTTACCCCGCCCCTTCCTTTTCCTTTGAATCTCACAACCGTTAGTATTAGTATGAGGCACACAACAATAGGCCACACACCACATGCCGCAATGAGAGGTAATGTCCAACAGCATTTCAGCATGATTTTAACAAGCACTATGGGAACATTTCATTTTATTTATGTTGGTTGATGTGGAAACACCATCTAGCAGTTCTGCATCAGCTGGTGGTTATTTACAGTGGCATCCAGTGGCTTGCATACTGCTAACACCACTCAAGTAGATTTGGTGATTGATGATCTGACTACAGAATCAACATTTACCAGTTCCTGTTTTGCGATTGAAATTGTAATGATTAACAGTGATGGAACTAACAATACTATGAATATCAATACAAGAAAGAGTCTGGATGATGAGCATACTCCAGATGCTAAGAATTTAGGGCCTAACTTATTTTTCAGATTTTACATTTAACTTAGTTCATCCCAGGCTTTAATGTTAATTGTGTTTGTACATTAGTTTTCCTGTCAATTGTGTTTTTACATTCATTTAGTTATTAGACGTATTACATTAAGGCTGAAGATGGCCAGCCAAGGCTGAAACTAGTCCCTAGTTTAGTAATGTAATTCAATAATACTGCATATATATAATAAAGTATTGAAAAAGGTGAACCATAGGCATTAATTAATAATTATTACTGTAGCTCATAATTGTTTATTTATTGATTTGTAAAGTGATATAATGCCAACTATTAATAATAATCAATGGGGTTGGGTATGTAGTGAGTTTTTATACAACTGGATAACCTTCTTGAGGTCAGTCTCATCAGAGGAATCATGGGATGAAATGAATGACGTGACATATGATAGGGTAGAAAGGGAGACGGTTAAACCCAGTGCCAGAACATAGCCTGTTCCTGTCAAATAGCACAAAGGGGTTGGCTCAAGGCTTAATGTCCCCAGCTGAATGACGAATCACCATCAACAATGCAACATGCCCTCACTCCATATGAACACTACAGAGAGGTTTGGAATTGAATGTAGGCTTTTAGCACGCAATTTAATGAATAGGAATTGTAGACCACCCTCTCCCCTGCCCTGCCAACAAACATTCTGATGGTGAACATTTTTTTAGCACGGTACTGGAACCAGCTAACCATGGTGTCAGACCACACAAACTTGACACCGTAATGATCAAGGCCACCAGACGGACTGATGCATGCTTCATTAGATTAAAGGCAGACAGGCGGGTCCCTAGCATTCTTAATTAATACATCTCACAACAATTTCTTCCCTACAAGCAATCAAAGGTAAGATCAGTATAATTTACCTTTCACTTCAATGTTATTTCTCTTGTGGGGCTTTTAGTAAATTTATACCCTCATCCTCATCTTACACCTAGATGTGCAGGTCGTCCATGGGCGTCCAATAGAAAGACTTGCATCAATGAGCCGAACATGTCCTCAGACACTCTCGAGATGCCATACATTAATAAGCAAATAAATAAGCATCCGTACATACAACTTCATTAGAGACTGTTATGCCTTTTAGCGTTCAGTCTGCAAGCATCTGAGAGTTTACCAATCACCACCACAATCCTCTATTTGTAACTGGTTCTTTGGTCTAATTTATTTCTACATCTCTTATCTTTAAATTGCTACAAACTGATTCTAACCATTGTCGTCTTGGTCTTCCTCTACTCTTCTTACCCTTCATAGCAGAGTCCATTATTCTCCTAGGTAACCTATCCTCCTACATTCACCACAAAAGACCCCACAACCAAAGCCAGTTTATGCGTACAACTTCATCCATCGAGTTCATTCCTAAATTATACTTTATTTCCACATTCCAAGTACCTTCCTGAGATTGTACCCACATACTTCTCTACCAGCAATCATTCTCGCTACTTTCATGTCTGTTACTTCTAGCTTATGAAAGTACAGTTGGTCTGAAAACAGACTGATGTAAAGATAGTTTTGTATGGGAGCTGACTTCCTTCTTACAGAATACTGTTGATCACAAATGTGAGCTCACTGCATTAGCTTTACTGCACCTTCATTCAATCTCACTTACTATACTACCATCTTGGGAGAACACACATCCAAAATACGTACCTGTTCCAGCTTTGTAACCCCAATCTGACATTCGATTCCCTTGGATTTCTTACCTACTGATATAAATTTTGTTTTAGAAAGACTAATTTTCATAGAGAGAATTGTAGGCAGTAAGAACGAAGGGGTAGATCAAGATATGAATATGACAAGCAGATTAGAGCAGACGTAGGATGCACCAGTTATATAGAAATGAAAATGTTAGCACAGGATATGGTGACATGGAGGGCTGCATCAAACCAGTCTATGGACTGATGACTTAAACAACACCACCACACTCAATGCACCTATTTTCAAGTTCCAAGATATCAGATTGCACACTTTCAGCAGAAGTTGCCATTAAGACCAAGTCGTTAGCATATTCCAGACTGCTTACTACATTTTCACCTAACTGAATCCCTCCCTGCCACTTACTACCTTTCAGCAAATGATCCATGTAAACTATGAACAACAAAGGTGAAAGATTACAGCCTTATATAACAGCTTCAGTATCTTAAACCAAGAACTTGATTGATTTTAAAATTCTACCCTTAATTCCATAGTCCCCCAGTACGGAGAACATCTTTTCCCTCGGTATTCTGTTGTATGCATTCTCTAGATCTGAGAAACAAATATAACTGTCTATTCCTCTCGTAGCATTTTTCAATTACCTGGCGCGTACTGAAAATCTGATCCTGACAGCCCCTCTGTGGTCTTGAACCACACTGGTTTTCAACCAACTTCCTCTGAACCACTGATTGCACCCTCCCTTCCATGATGCTAGTGAACAACTTGCCTGATATACTGATCAATGAGATATCTCGATAGTTGTTGCAATCTTTAGTGTTCCCTTGCTTGAAGATAGGTGCAATTACTGCTTTTGTTCAATCTAAAGGTACCTTACTAACACTCCTTGCTAATCGTATTAATCTATGAAGTTATTTCATCCCTGCCTTCCCACTATACTTCACCATTTCAGGTCTAATTTAATCTATCCCTGCTGCTTTATGACAATGGAGTTTATTTACCATCCTTTCCACTTACACAAGCGTAATTTCATCAACATCATTGTCCTCCTTCCCATGAGCTTGGTTGTTCGCAACGTCACCGGGAAGATTTTCTTTTACATTGAGAAGATTTTCAAAATATTCCTTCCACCTCTCCAGTGACTCACCTAATTTACCCAAAACACTATTTATTTCCTGTTTCCCCTCCCTTACTAAGATTCTTTATTGCTGTCTAGAAATGTTCCCCTGCTACTTGACCTAGCATTTCCAGGTTATTACCAAAATCTGCCCACGACTTCTTGGATTCAACAACTATTTGTTTCACTCTATTTCTTTTCTCTACATACAATTTTTGTATCAGTCCTTGCTTGGAGTAATTTCTGATATGCCTTCTTTTTATGTTTATAAGCTGCTCTCACTTTTATCATTCCACCAAGATGTTTGCTTTTATCCCATCTTTATACACAGTTACTCCTACGCATTCCCTTGTTGTTTCTACTGACTGGGCTGAGTGGCCCAGACGGTTGAGGCGCTGGCCTTCTGACACCAACTTGGCAGGTTCGATCATGGTTCAGTCCGGTGGTATTTGAAGGTGCTCAAATACGTCAGCCTCGGGTCGGTAGATTTACTAGCACGTAAAAAGAACTCCCCAGTCTAGCTTAAGCCAGTAAAGAGGACGGATGTATTGTGTGGCGTGTGCCTGCTGAGTGGAGTGGAGTAGGAGTGGGGAAGCGGTAAGGTCAAGCGGTCGGCAAGGAGATAGATACGATGAATTGGGTAGACGTAGAGGCTATGAGGAAAGTAGTAAAAGAAGTAATACAGGAGGTATGTCCGTTTGAGCAATTAAAGAAGATGCTTCAAGAACAAGTACAGGAGCAAGAAAAGACGAGACAGTGGATCCAGGATTATATGAAAAATACGAAGATGATGATAGAAGGCAGCAAGAAAGAACTGGTGTCACTAAGAGAGAAAATAAAAAATATGGAAGAAGAGATGGTAAACCTGAAGAAAGAAATTGAAGTCTGCAGACAGGAGCGTAAGAAGAAATCCATATTTATTTATGGGGTGGAGGAAGATAAGGCAGAATCTAAAGTGGACATTATTTACAAAGTGGTAGATGTCATACAAAAAAAAATGAAAATAAATTTCAGTGAGGTAGATATAGACAATGTGGAGAGAGTTGGCAAGGTGAGAGGGCACAGGCCCATAAAAGTGTCGCTGCTATCTTCATTGATGGCAGATATAGTGATAAGGAACGCTGGTAATCTACAGTGTGAGAACATTAGAGTTAAGAGAGATTTCGGAAGAGAAGAGAGTAGGAATTTTAAAATTCTCAAGAAACATTTTGTGAAAGCAAAAATTCAGGGATTGAAAGCGTATATTAATGGTCAGATACTTGTGGTGAGCGACAGGAATTGGACCCGAAAGTGGACAATATCGAAACTGAAATTAATGGATGAGAGTTTGAGGCAAGAAAAAACTAGCAGGGCTGAGAGCTCGAGGCAAAAGAGTTTGCGGCAAGAAGAAAAAAACAGGGCTGAGAGCTTGAGGCAAGAAGAAACTACCAGGAAGGATGTCAGGCAAGAAGAAAAAAGCAGGGCTGAGAGTTCGAGGCAAGAAGAAACTACCAGGGCTGATGTACATACTGTAAAGGGAGGAACACTGAGTAGATGGAGTTCCTGGGAAGAGATCATGAAAAGAGCTGAAGAAAAAGGAAATGCAAGGAGGATGGAAGTAGTCAAAAAATTAATGGACGAACTAGTGTCGGAGGTCTGCGCGAGGGAAGAAAGCAGGATGCAGGAAGAGATGATGGAAAAAGAATCACAGGGGAAGACAAGTGGACAGAATCGGAGCGAGAATAATGGTTTGAGAGAGGAAGCAGAAGTAAGAAGTGCCGTGATTAAAGGGAGAAGCTTGAGTTTGAAGGAGCTATGGGACAAAAAAGGAAAAATGGAAGGAATAATTACGAGAAGTAAAAAGTCAAGTAACAGTAGTAAGTAACATAGTTTGCCTATGGATGGATGATAAGAGAGGAAGCGTAGTTTATGATGGTGTTTGTATGTGTGTATTTACTCAAGTAATGGTGCCTGTATGTGTAGTATAATTGTAATTGAAGTGATGGTGTCTTTAGGTAAAAGATGGATGGATTAATTGTATGGTATTTATTCAAGTGATGATATGACGACTGGATTTGAAGTTTTAAGAATGGAAGGTGATGATGAGGGGATAAGAGAGGTAACGAAGTTTAAACGGTATCGATGATAAGAGAGGTAGCGAAGTTTAGATGGTATTTATTCAAATGATGGTGTCTGTTTATATGGATGAAAGATAAGAGAGGTAACGAGGTGACAAGGTGTTTTTAAGTATATTGTAATTGTATGGTATTTATTCAAGCGTCTTTAGGAATAAGATGGATGAATTGTGGAGTTCGATAGATGGATGATAAGAGAGGTAGCGAAGTTTAGATGATGGATGGAAATGAGGAGAGGTAACGAAGTTTAGATGGTATTATTCAAGTGATGGTGTCTGTATGTGTATTCTAATTGTTGAAGTAAATGTGGCCTGTAATAAGATGGATGGTTTGTGGAATTCGATAGATGGAGGATGTGTAGTATAATTGTTATTGAAGTGATGGTGTCTTTAGGTAAAAGATGGATAGATTAATTGTATGGTATTTATTCAAGTGATGATATGACGATTGGATTGGCAGTGTTAAGAGGGATGGATGATAAGAGAGGTAGCAAAGTTTAAATGGTATCGATGATAAGAGAGGTAGTGAAGTTTAGATGGTATTTATTAAAGTGATGGTGTCTGTATATATGGACGAAGGATAAGAGAGGTAACGAGGTGACAAGGTGATTTTAAGTGTATTGTAATGGTATGGTATTTATTCAAGTGTCTTTAGGTATAAGATGGATGAATTGTAGAGTTCGATAGATGGATGATAAGAGAGGTAGCGAAGTTTAGATGATGGATGGAAATGAGGAGAGGTAACGAAGTTTAGATGGTATTTATTCAAGTGATGGTGTCTGTATGTGTATGGTTTGTGGAGTTCGATAGATGGATGATAAGAAAGGTAGTGAAGTTTAGATGGAGGACTGGAATTGAAGTGTTAAGTATGAAAGGTGATGATGGATGGATGATAAGAGAGTTAGCACAGTTTAAATGGTATTGGTAAGTGATCCATTAATTAATGGTAGATCGGTAAGCAAAGTTGGTTGTATATGATTATTTAAATTAGATTAAGAATCGTTGAATAAGACGAGCAGGAACAGATAAGTAGTGCAGTGATAAATTTGCATCGTGTGCAGAGTACGTTGTAGTAGAATGTGTGTGCAACGGAAGTATGGAATCAGCAACTCAGAGGGAGTCAAGTAGAGGAAATGTAGGAGGAATGGAATGTGCAAAGGTTTGCGTGTTTACTCAGCAGGGACTCGAAGGTCTGTGACATTCATAATACAGCTTAAATTGCATATTCTGGAAAACAATAGAAATATTGTTCTATTCATTTTCTGTTCATTCCGTACATTATTTTCTTTTCTTTTTCTGTACAGCACATAGAGTGTGAAATGGTTTGTTTTTTTAATACATAGAATGTGAATATTGGCTTAGGCTGGACATTGTTATTTTCTCTGTAAAGGATCAAATAGGTACTCTTACTGTAGATCTAGAGAAAATAATAAATCAATAATAGTAATAATAGTAAAAAGAACTCCTGCGGAACTATCTGGCACCTCGGCGTCTCCGAAAACTGTAAAAGTAGTTAGTAGGACGTAAAGCAAATAACATTATTATTATTGCTGTTTCTACTACATCATCCCTGTATGCCACCTATTCTCTTTCTACACTAATGTCCAAAATTTAAGCATAATCACTAAACGAGGCCATACATGTCAGGCGGATTGCTGAACAAACGGAAGCTGAATCACACACCATATGTCACACAACTTGTCCAAACAAACAGTGTCAGAAAGGTTCTGATAGCTAAGGTACACCTTTGACAACAACTAACAAAACTTGGCAATGTCTTCCACAACAAAAGATGCCGTTGATAGGGTGTATGGTTACCCCTAACGGCCACACATGCTTTGCAGCGATGTGGCATGCTTTCTATCAGATGGTCCAAGAGCTCTTGTAGCAGTCAGTCCCATTCCTCTGAAAGGGCAATGCGAAGGACTTGGAGGGTCATTGGTGGAGGCTGATGGGATGCAGTTCACCTCTCCAATGCATCCCAGGCATGTCCTATAGGGTTCAGATCCGCAGACCTCGCTGGCCAGTCCATGCGAAGAATGTCTTCCCCAGCCAGAAATTCATCCACCAGAGCAGCATAGTGCGGTCGGGCATTATCGTTCATTAAGTGGAAGTCTGGACCAATCACACATGTGGTCTCAGTACCTCATCCCTGTATCTCCGAGCATTAACAGTGTTCCTCGGACCACCCATGAAGATGTGCAGGTCCATACGGCCTGTCAACATGATGCTGCCCCACACATGACACCACCACCACCACCACCATACTGGTCACGTTCCACGATGTTACTGTGGTTGTATTGGCTACCCGATTCTCCCCAGATTAATGTGCGACGGGAATCTTTCTTCAAACTGAAAAGGGGTTCATCTGTGAAGAGCACATACCTCCATTCATTCATGGTCCAGTTTTGATGTTGACGGCTCCACATGTGCTGGAGTGAGCAGTACAGCAATCCCTGAGACGGCTGCAAGCTCCGCCGACAATTGTCTTGCAGGTGCACTCCAATTTTGTTGGGTGGTTAAGGCCAGATATCGGTCCTGCGGTGGGTGGTTACCCTTGGTCAAACTGGTACTGGCCTACGACTAACATCTTCTGTGCCTTGAAATCATCTCCAAAGCCTGGAAATGACACTTCATGGCACATTCAAGGATACGGCAACTTCATTCTGTGTCTGGCGTGCTTCCAGGCGGCCGAGTATTCTACCTTGCAAAACGGGTCCAACTGGCATTGTTGTGCCATTATGTTGTCATGTTCACCATGAGGCTACGTTCCATACACTATAACAGGGCAAACATGACTGAGGGAATATGGGGCGCAGGCACTGGCTGTGTTTACCTTGCTGTCATGCCGCTAGTTAAAGCAGGGAATACTCCTTTCCTATACAGAGCGAACACGTAAGGTTGGTAGGTGCATATGTCTTGCGATTTGCGGTCTATTTCCCACTGCCCTGCTTACTCGTAACTTATGCTTAACTTTTGGCCACTAGTGTATATCCTGAACCTGTTTACTGACCACTGTTTGGAACATTTTAGTAATCATATTCTTGCACTTCTAATGATTTTCTACCGGGCAAGTTGGCCGTGCGCATAGAGGCGCGCGGCTGTGAGCTTGCATCCGGGAGATAGTAGGTTCGAATCCCACTATCGGCAGCCCTGAAAATGGTTTTCCGTGGTTTCCCATTTCACACCAGGCAAATGCTGGGGCTGTACCTTAATTAAGGCCACGGCCGCTTCCTTCCAACTCCTAAGCCTTTCCTATCCCATCGTCGCCATAAGACCTATCTGTGTCGGTGCGACGTAAAGCCTCTAGCAAAAAAAAATTATTTTCTACCCTTATTCGGTTGCAGATAGATTTTGCTTTCTCTCTCCTTGGCCTGGAGATACTTAGTTTGCTACAGATCGGACGTTGGTCTGTATCACAAAAAATCCCCAGAATACACACACATTCCTAACAGATTCCCTGAATTCAAAGTCGGTTATGATGTAGTCTATTATGGATATATAACCCCTACCCTCCCATGTGTAGCAGTGAATAGCCTTATGCTTGAAGAATGTACAGTATTTGTAACTGCTGATCCCTACTAGCACATAAGTCCAGCAAATGCTTCCCATTTCTATTAGCTTCTACTGTCCACAAGACCATACCAAGAGCTTGTAAATATCAGAAACAGATAAAAGGAAAAGATAGAGCTGGAATTCTACAGCACTTCTGCTATAGTAGAGAGGACCTGGACCAGAGAGTGCCAAGAGCAAAGACATGCGACTACCCGACTGGTCATACAGGGTTTTCACCATAAAATCTGTGTAAACATAAGATACTACAAATCCGACAAATACTGCAGTTGTATGCTGTCCAAGAAGAGTTGTGTAACAAAGTGCAAAAATACATTAAGATCAATAACTGAACATAGCAAGGAATAACTAATGTACAAATGCTCACTTGAGTGCATCTTTCTTGTATTATTATTATTATTATTATTATTATTATTATTATTATTATTATTATTATTATTATTAATATTCATACACTTCTCCACAGGAAATATGGGTAGTAATGGGGGATGGGATGCACCAAGTGCCTAACAATAATTAAAGTATTTACACATTATAATACAAACATTGATGTACAGGTATATACAAAACTATAGATCACGGGATCTTCATTCTTGCGGGAGGAACGATCGCACAATGTTGCATGTTGACAGGAGGACAGAATGTTGCATAATTTTGTAGATGTTCGGTGGAAGACCCAGTTCTCGCAGACTCTTGTGAAGTGTGTGTGGAATGAGACCGTTGACTGACAGAATCACAGGGACTATCCGTACCAGTTTCATCTTCCAGATCCTCTTGATCTCTTTTGCAAGTTCTTTGTACTTAGAGATTTTTTCACGGTAATTCCTGTCAATGTTGGTGTCATTGGGGATAGCGATGTCAGTAATGAAAGTTGTCCCAGTTTTCTTGTTTACCAGTATGATGTCTGGTCTGTTATGGTTGACTGTTTTGTCTGTCACTACAGCAGTGTCCCAATAAAGCTTAATCGACTCATTCTCCAGGAGTGGTGTTGGATGGTACTTGTAATAAAGGATACGCTCCTGAATTAATTGTTTTTCCTGAGCAAGTGCCTGGTGTATGATTCCCGAGACATGATGGTGCCGTCTCGTGTATTCTACGGGGGGGCAAGTACTGGGCATCCTGCAGTGATATGGTCGATGGTCCCGCGATGAATGGAGCATTGTCTGCATTTGTCGGAGAGTATGCTGGTGTCTTTGATGATGTACTTTTTGTAATTGTTTGTAGCTACTACTTGGTATTGTATAGCAACTGCAAATCCCTCTATCTCCCCAAATAAGCACCCACTTTGTAACCACATACATGACGCATTCTTGTCTATGCTCTGTTGGTTTAGATTACTGTAGTATTTTCCGTGGAGGGTTTTCTCTCGCCATGTCCTTTCTTTCTCCTACAGGGATACTTGGTGATTTGTATGTGGGTCAGAGGCATTGTATGGATACAGAACAGTGTACTTGTCAGCAAGTACTACAGCTTTATGGAGAAGGCTGTTTTCTTGCTTTTTATGGAAGTATCTCCGTAGGTTCTTTATCTGATTCAGGAGCATAACTTGAAGATCCAGTACTCCTCGGCCTCCTGATTTTCGTGGGAGAGTGACCCTTTCCATGCATGAATTTGGATGATGTAATCTATAGGTGGTGAGCAAAGTTCTCGTTTTTCTTTGTATGCTGTCTATTTCTGTAGCAGACCATTTCAGAATTCCAAATGAATAAACAAGAGTTGGAATAGCGTACGTGTTTATTGCTTTAATTTTGTTCTTGGCATTTAGGTAGCTGCGCAAAATCTGATGCAACCTCGATGTATATTTATCAATGAGTTCCTGTTTGATTTTCTTGTGCTCCAGAGTTGCATTCTGAGCAAATCCAAGGTACTTGTATGTCTCTGTGTCATTCCCTCAATTAAAGATCCGGTATGGAGCTCATATGGTTAAGAGTTTGTGTACCGACCACGTTCAATTGTTAGCAGCTTACATTTCTTTACTCCCAACGTCATTCCCACATCAGTTGAGTAAAAGTCTATTATATTCAGCAGGGCGTTCATTTGTGTTTCGTTGTGGGCATACACTTTCAGATCATTCATATAAAACAAATGAGATATTTTGTGTTTCCTATTATTATATTTAATATCAAATCCAAAACCAGTAGCTTTTAGAAGATTGGATAGGGGATTCATTGCAATGCAAAACCACAGAGGACTTAATGAATCTCCTTGAAATATACTATGTTCAATTTTAAGTGTGTCGGACATGATACATTTATTTTCTGTCTTCGTGCAGAGCACTGTCTTCCAATTGTTCATAGTAACTTCAAGAAAATGAATTATGGCAGGACTAATCTTGTACAAATCAAGTACTTCTTTTAACCATGAGTGGGGAACTGAGTCAAATGCTTTCTTATAATCTATATACACTGTGTACAGGTTCCTTTGTGAATGCATTGTCTGTTGTGTTACAACAAAGTCTATGATTATCTGTTCTTTGCACCCTAGTGATGACTTTTTGCATCCTTTCTGCTCCTCAGTCAGAATGTTACGGTTGCTGATATGTTTATACATTTCTTCTGTGAGTATGGATGTAAAAAGTTTGTAGATCATTTGTAGACAAGTGATTGGCCTGTAAGCTGATGGATCTTTAGCATTTCCACCTTCCTTAAGTAGGAGGTATGTAATTCCTGATGTAAGAAATTCAGGACACTCTTGAGGATGTTGCATGAGATAAGTGAATTGTTGAGCTATTTTCTTGTGGACGCAAGTGAAATGTTTATACCAAAAATTGCGTAATTTGTCTGTACCTGGTGCTTTCCAACTTTGAGTTCTTCTGGCAGCATTACTCACATGGGTTTCTTCTGTGGTATCAAAACTCATTTCTGAATAACCATTGTTGTTTTTCTCTTCCATAATCCATGTTTTGTTTGTATTGTGGACTGTGTTGGTACATCAAATACGTTTCCAAAAGTCTTCCATGTCCTGCATACTTGGAGGTTATTCTGCCTTATTTTACTTGAGCGTTATGTAGAATTGGCCCTCATTCTTGGAGAAAAGGTTGTTTTGCATTTTCCTAGCTCGAGACTCTTTGTAGCTCCTGAGCCTTGCCGCTTTTGCACACAACTTTTGTTTTTGGGTGTCAATGTATTCTTTGACCTTTTCTCTGTGCTTGGGTTCATTTGTGTGGGTGTTGATTTTCCTGAACACATTCCTCAAGTTTCTCTTAGTTTTCATTTTAGTTCTGTTACAGAGGTATGCAGAAAGTTGACCAATGGTTTTTCTTAGCTCTTGGATATCACTTTGTAATTGACGTTGCCATGGTGGAATATATTTTGAATCTGCATTCTTACAAGAGCTTCTGGAAATGGGTATTAGATTTTGGTTGTTCAGCCTAACCACAGTTACTGCTGCACAATAAACGAGGGCGTTTGTTTCCTCTATGCTACTGGATTCTTCTATATACTGCTGTAGAATGTTATTTACACTACTTACAAGGTTTTTGCTCATTATAATAATTATTATTATTATTATTACCTTCCATATTTTCCCCACATTTACCACTCACCTTTTTGTATTTTTCAGTTCAATTTCCAACTCTTGCATTGGAATCGCCCATTAGCACTACCCTGCTGTTGACCCCAACTACAATGTCACTCAATGTTTCATAAACTTGTCAACTTCACCCTTCTTTGTAACCTCATGTGATGAGTACACTGACACAACTCTTATTCTAATTCCTCCAAGTGCCAAACCTACATACGTATATTATTCGCTCATTCACCTGCTTAACAGAAACTAGGCTACATTGTGTGCAATAGTATTCCTGATGAACAGTCCTACCCCACACTCTATCCTTCCGTTTTTAACATCCGTCAAGTACACTTTATAATCTCCTATCTCTTCCTCGATATCTCCCCTTACTCAAATATCATTAACTCCTAACACAGCCAGATGCATCCTCTTTGCTGGCTCAGCCAGTTCGACTTCCTTTCTTCCTTGCATAAGCCCCATTATTATTGACAGCCACCTATCGAATTCCGTTTTGTTTGCCAAGCTGTTTCCAAGGAGTCCCTCGCCTGTAAAGCAGGATGCTACTCTTACTTACACATAGTCCAAGTGAGGATCTCTCCTCTAGTGGGTTAGGGACCACCAGAGGATTGTATAGTCCTAGTCGTCTGAGCACAAGGAGGGCCGTGACTCAGAATATGTCCAAGAGGCCCACTCCCATTTCATAGCAACTGGTATGCCGACTCTCAGGACCACTCAGCCGTTGCCCATGGTCCATGAACTAGGACGTGACTACAGTTACCCACACCACGATACAATAAATAAATCAGAATTTATGTTCAGGTTTGAATTTAACTTGCATTCTCTAAAACATATTGAATATGCATATTATTGTTGATAAGCACTATTTAATGGATCATACTGCCACAATTCTTTTTTGAAAGCAAACTTGTAGATTTACATGGCTGTCAATACCATAGAACCTTAAATTTTTTGTGGAATCCAAACTAGCCTACCAGGACACGAATTTTCATTTAAAAAATCTTACATGTATTAGCTGGGATAATGATACATCATGCCATATCCCAAATTCATTGCAAATTTATTCCTGAGCCTTGTGGTGGTTATTTCTATCTGGCACACTAGCAAACTCAACAGTAACTTAGAAGACAAAATACTGTGTAGTCGATATACTTTGTCTTTGTGGCAGCCTCCACATGAGGGAAGTTGTATTAATAAAAAAGTAATAAATAATAGCACTGTACAATATTTGAAGAACAACCAACATCGGTACTGAGAAATTGCTTTGAGAGAGGTGGTTACAGCTCACTATCATATTCCTTAAATAAGCAACACCTTAAATATGTTTAATAAAAATATCTTACTAGTCCTCCAAGAGCTGAATACGGTCTTATTGGTGCAGTTGGTATCAGTACTTTCAATTGAGGAAAGCTCATATCCTTCGTCAGCAGTGATTTTATCCACTCCTTAAAACGAGTTCCTGTGAACCCTGAAATAACAGTTACTGTATTATGTCACTGAAAGGAATTAAATGAATTATAATACTTAGGGTGAGCAACTCTAAATTTTCAAATGGAGGACAGAATCTTAAAAATTTTCATAAATATGGAGGACAAGTAGGATTTTAATTTTTAAATATTAAGTATAGTATTGCATACATTATTATTGTTATGTTGATGATAATGCTAAAATTGTAGCTATATTTTTGCTGATACTTTTGACAGTAAAGATGAACTGTTTTCTTGTAATAAATAACTGTAAAACCTCCACATGGTATGTTTTTTAAAATTGCACTTCACTATTAAAATACACTTAACTGACTCGGTCAGCAAACAGTTTCTTTCTTTGGACCACTGTGTATTAATCAATGAAAACAATCATTCAAAGGTAGCACTACAACTGGAATAGTGAAATAAAACTGACAAATTTTAATAATCATAGATATGTATTTCGCACAATGTGGATGGACATAACAAATTTTTAGCAGCTTACTAAATGTTTCATTGTCAGAGCTACAAATGAAAAACTCACACCACTGCTTATCTAATATTGTATGTTTATCAATTTCAGAACTCCTAGTGTAATTCCGAACATTGCAAGGTTGGTCAAAAAGTTTTGAATTGTCTATCTCTACACCTTTAGATTACAAATACTCGAGACAAAGAAGAACATCTTTCATACTATGAAGCTTCATGCATTGGAAACCCTTAAATTCTTCCATCATAGATAGGGTAACTCCATTTTAAGAGATAGTAAATGCACATTTCATAAAAGCCAACATGTTCTACAAATGCAATGCATTTCCTTTCAAAGCCATTTACAGTGAGGGATTTCAGAAACTGTTTGACTTCAAGAGGTATACGTTTATTTTCCATCCTATTATAAGAGCTTAATTTGGTGAATACCCGTCTTAGTTCAACTGAAAGGTAGGGTAGGGAGGGAGAACATGAATTGAATGGATTGGTTCAACTTGCGATTGCATTCCAAGATTTCGTTGCTGACAAAATCAGAGTGCATGCGCAAAATCAAGTGCGTAAATGACAGTGGTTTTCAGAATAAGGACTGAGAGGAAGTTCAACAAAAATAACTTTGCAACAGAGAAAACAATAGGAAACTGAACAACTAAGAACACAATATACAAAAAGCCAGACATTTAATAAGGTAAGGTAAGGGTTATTCTGCCCGAAGGCAGGTCCGAACCTCCGCAGAGGTGTTCCTGAGCTGGAGTTTACGTGCGGTAGGGTGGCCAGTTCCTTACCATCCAACTCCTGACCACGCCCAATGTTGCTTAACTTCGGGGATCTCACGGGATCCGGTGTTTCAACACGGCTACGGCCGTTGGCAGACATTTAATAGCAAATAATAAATGCCTGCCGGATGGAGGACAAGCATTAAAAAAGGAGGACATGTCCGGCATGCCGGACAGTTGGTTTCCCTAAAAATACTTAACCTGAGGTCCTACTTATTACTCGCACACTTTTTTGTGATAGATTTTTGTACAGGGGTGAGGAGTAAGGAGGGAGCTCTCCCGGTTCCGGTAATACTGCCAACTGAATGGAAATAGAAATCTGAATTGAATCGATATGATCGATCGATATGAATTTTCTAAAACTTTATTATCTCAAGCCAACAACTTTGTCACACACACACATTATATAACATTTCTCAATTCGAATCTTGTTCCTGGCATGAATTATATAGTTTGGCTTTGCTGTGTAAACAACAACAGTACTAATACGTAAAGTGTACGCCAGATGTCGCACAACGATCCAGAGTTTGTGTTTCAAAGGTTGCCAATACGAATCTTGAACATAACCGAGGTCGACCGATTGAGCACTACGGTGTCTATCACTAAAAAGTGTGCGAGTAATATTAGGATCTGAGAAATCATAATTACTTCCTAATTGCTTGCTTATCAAACTACACATTATGTGAACACTTTTCAACATATCATTCAAGATTAATACCTGTGCCATGCAGAAATATAACAGTTCCTGAATGAACTTTGCTCGTATGAGCAATTACTTTAATAACACCAAGTTTAGAATTCATAATTTTACGGCCAGATACGGTTTGATTACTCCTTCGAGAAAACAAATACCACTTATTGAAGAAAAATACATTAAATGCTTTCACTATCAATTTTTTTTCTATCTCAAGCTATCCCCCGAGTTCGACTGTCGAGTAAGCATAGCCTAACTTCTCTGTAAAAGTTCGCATCACATTAACCTTCCAACAACCTCATTCCTAAAGTGCACCAAATAGCTTATAACAAAGATATAAGTTATAAGCTTATAACAACGTTAAGATAAGATAAGATATAAGCTAGCCGGGTCCGACACTATTCAACCTTCAAACAGCTGATGTAATCAACATAGCCTAATTACATAAGGACAGGATGTTACGCCGTTAACAAACTCTTACGATCAAGTAAGCGATCTACAAACAGCAGTAGAACGGCTAGAGGTCATGGCAAAAGAAAATGATTCCAAAATCAAGAGAAACAAAACTGTAATGATGATCTATACACAGAAAGGGAGGAAGAATTGTAGCGGGAGACATCATAACTTAGTCGTGTCTATTTTCGTCATCTGGTTTCTTCTTTTGTTTATAGGAGAAACAACCCAGCATTTTCAAACTTTTTTTTTCGACAAGAGGTGTGATAGGTGATCTTAACTAATTTTGGGTCGCCGAACACGAATCTGTTGTCCGTTTCTACTTATGACGTCACGTTTTCTCGCAATAGGTATATCAAAATAAGAGATAGACCTGAATATTGCATATAAAAAGTAGGTACCGGTACTGAAAAATGTTGATAATTTTGGAAATATTTATAATTTTTTTGTATTATTACCTATATATTTTGAAATACTTGAATTATTATATACAATGAATAATTATTGAGTATAAAATCAAGAAAATATTTAGCATTTATTGTAATATAATACTAATTTACACAAAAACACATGAAAAAACAACTCTGAGGCTATGAAAGCAATTTATGTTGACAATTAAACGTGATTTACAAGCAAGCAATGTAACGTTTATTCAGTATCTTTATGAATTCATAAATGTGAACAAAATAAACTTTAACAGTCCTAGATGTCCCCTTGGAATGAAAACTTGGCTGCCCAGCGACTGCATCAAGTTTGTCTTCTCCTTTCAAACACCAACAGTAGGCCCTAGTCGGCCATCATTGGTTCATCCCACCTCCTCTGGTATCTTCTTTTTGCCTCCTTGATGTCATGGTGGAATCTCTCTACCATCTCTTCACTAACAGCCCCAAGATTTTCCGAAAAGTGATCGAGATGAGAATGAAGGAAGAGCAGTTTCAGACTCATTCTACACCCCAACTCTTTCATATCATCCAACATCGTTTTCCCTATTGTTTCATATTGTTCATCCTTTACATTTCCTAGGAACTTCGTTATGACGTCTCTTATTGAATTCCAAGCAGCAGGTTCCACGGCATTCATCGTCTGTTCAAAGTTTCTGTCTTTCAGAAGCTTTCTAATTTGTGGTCCATTAAATATGCCTTCCTTGACTTTTGCATCAGATAAATGTGGAAATTTGCTTGCAATGTACTTGAACCAGGGGCTACTTTTGTCCAAGGCCTTAACGAACTGCTTCGTGATTCCCAGTTTGATGTGTAGCGGTGGCAAAATATTTTCAACTAAGGCAGCATTTGTAACATTTTTCACACCAGGTGTCAAAACTTGTTTCTTGGCCCAGGAAGGTGTATGTCAGTGTTTGTCCCTAGCTCTGCTATCCCATTCACATAAGCTAAATAACAAGGGAATTTAGTGCAGCCTGCTTGTTGTCCTAATAGAATACCACACACCTTCAAGTCACTACACACATCCCACCGGTGCTCATGATATATTGATATTTGATTTTATCTAAAACAGTTTGCATCGTGATATTTTTTTTTAGTGAAACGGAATGTGCAACAGGAATCGAAGCTAGAATGTTTCCGTTATGAAGTAGTACAGCCTTTAAGCTCCTCTTAGAGGAATCCACAAACAATCTTCATTCTTCAGGATTGTAATCCCTCCGTAGCTGTTCTATCAATCCTGGAATGTCACAGCAGTAGGTCAGATCATCTTCCTTCTTGAAATACTGCCTGAACTCCTTATCTCTATATCTATACCAAGAAAAGGTAGTTTCAGGCGCAAGAAGCTTTTTCCTTTCAATCGTGACCCTAGCAGTTCACTTTTTTCTTCGTAAGACCAAGGTCTCGTATCAAATCACTCAACTCCGACTGTTTAAACAATTGTGGACCTACCACATCTGTGGCAGGTGAAAATTCCATATCCAGAATTTGAGCAACCGGGAGAGTCAGGTAAACTGCTAGGAGTAGAAGGTATTGGAATTTCCGGTCCATGAGGAACAGGTCTCATCGCCGACTTTAAATTCGGGTACACAATACTGTCCTTGTTTCTCTTTACACAGGCAAAAGTAACATTACCTGGTATGGTCCTGCGGCTCGCGCCAAACCATTCCTATCCCAATGCTCCACTGTCGTAGGTTTTCAAGGCACGTTTCACAAATTATGTGGGGAGACCACGACTTGACCAAGTCTCTTAATTTTACAAAGGGCACTAGGAAAGTTTTGCAATGTGAGTGAACGCTTTAGACTTTTTCAAAATAATTTCCACCACACTCTATACACTTCTCCATACGTCAAAACCAGTTACTGAACCAACTCTGCCAATATTCTTCGATTACATTTTCACACTCTTGATCCCATGCTGCCAGAAGCTCCTCGTCGGATGCAAAACGCCGCCCTTTCAGCTTCATCTTCACTTCTGGGAAGAGTGCGAAGTCACATGGGGAAAGATCAGGACTGTATGGAGGGTGATCAAGCACAGTCAACCCTGATCTGGCAAGAAAATCCATTGTTACATTAGCACGATGTGCTGGAGCATTATCGTGATGCAAGAGCCAAGTGTTAAGCCCTGCCCTTGGACGGAGCTGCTTCAGAGCCTGGATGACCTGAGGCAGACAAGACTCACTGTACCACCTCACAGTAACTGTCCTTTGTGTTTCTAGCACAACCTGAGTCAGGATGAAGAATACTGCAAACCTCCTTTTCTTCACTGACCTTGACTTTCGCACAGTCACAGGAGTACCCTCATCTTCAAACAGCCACACCTTGTTCTGGGATTTTGTTGGGACATCGTAATAACAAAGACAAGTTTCGTCACCTGTAATGATGCTATTGACGTTATGCGAAGTCCCATTTTCAAACTGTTTTAGCATTTCTCAGCACCATTTCATTTGATATGCCCTTTGTTCCTTTGAAAGTGAATGGAGCACCCAAAGGGAACAAACCTTTCTAACATGGAGATGGTCGTGTAGAATTGAATGGACAGCTGGTGCAGGGATGTGGAGGGTCTCTTCTACCTGCCGATATGTCAACCGCCTCTCCTGCTGCAACATTTTCCTCACAGCTTCAATGTTTTCCTGTCACTGATTCAGACGGTCGCCGAGAACGAGGATCATCTTTAACCCCAAAGTTTCCCCTCTGGAACACTTTGTACCAGCAGAAAATTGTTGTCCGATGTGGATAGTCTTTCTCCAGCACAGGAGTCATTTCCTCCAGGTACTGGTCAACAGTTAATCCACGAGCAAAATTGTAGCGGATAATTGCGCGATAAACACCTTTAGACCACACTGACATCTTAACTTGCTTTCAATCCCACTGCTTGGTAACAATTGGTGTGAAGGTCGTGCCTTGCTGTCTTCTAGACCAGTTTTCACCTCTCTTTTCATCCCTCACCATAACAGGGGTGTCCAGCCAACAATTTCTGCGTATTGCAAAGCTTTCCTAGTGCCCTTTGTACGTTATAATATGCATAATATAAACATTTCACTGATGCAGTTATTGGCCTTTTTTTTAAAGCTATTTGTTCAAGGCGTCGACCGGTGTGGATTTTTTGCCGCTACTAGCACCATATTGTACAAACCTGCGTGTAATTGGAATGGCGGTTGTGTGGAATGTTGTGTGTAAGGAAAGGAAGATTAAGGACGTCACAAACACCCAGTCCCCAGGCCAGGGATATTAAACATTACAATTTATAAACTCTGACCCGGCCGGGAATCGAACCCGGGGCCACCGGGTGACAGGCAGACGTGTTGCCCCCTACACCGCGGGGCCATACCAGTTATTGGCCTACTCTGTCCCTTCATAATATAACACCCACACACAAAACAGAATGAGTCTGGCTTATTTACATATCTTCTTCTAATTCCTGACACACTTGCCATTTTCGCAACACAACACAGTATAAAAAGGTCATTATTCAGCCACACTCACGATGCAACTGACTGGCTTCACCGCACTGCCGCTACCACGAGCTAAAAATAGACTCTGTTATCTGACTAATTCAATGGAAGGGACATAGTCGGTGGAGGAGGTTTGGATTGATAAACGTTTGCACCATTAACAAGGCAAACCACGGCCACTCTAACAACAGCCGATTCGCTGTTATCACAAAGCAGCACTGTGCCACAATGACACATTTTTAGACAGTAAATGGCAAATAACACAAAAACTAGATGTGATACAATAGAACTAATGACATTTCTGAAATCAGAAGACCTTATTTAGTTAAAATCCCATATCTGATTCTTTGCCGCAAAAATCATCCTGGGTAGTGAAATTAGAGTTTAAAGGTTTAAAACCTAATTCACATGCGGATAGCTTACTGGAGTCAAGTACTTGAAGCAAGTAGACTTTCCTACAACTTTCCCCATGTGAATTAGGTCTGCACAGTCAAGTTTTAACCTTCATTGCAAATAAATTTGAGTTGCCGAGCCGTTAAATTTTGCGTCCATTTTCCCGTCACTTGACATGACTGACTTGATTCCAGTAGTTGCCCCGCCTCGAAACGCACTCGTGGAAACGGGTTGAGTCTTAGTTCACCATTCAGCCGGTTGGATCGCGTTCTTGCCCCCTTGTGTTCGCATGGTCGTACATGTCAATAAGTAAATTATGTCCTATTATATCCTAAATAAAAAGAGCTGAATGTTTTTGTCAGTATTTACAGTGTCTTATTAATAGAGCGGTGCTTCATTGGCTCTTTCAAACTTTCCTATTGAGGGGCTCTTATCAAGTTTCAAAATTTTCTCTCTCTCTCTCTCTCTCCCTCTTTCCTACTTGAATGGCTCGAAGCAGTGTTGTCTAATAGAGGTCTCAGAAATTTTTGGAGGAGGAAAAGAGATAGTTTGTTGTCTTTACACTATCTACACTTAATTTCACTGATAAACATGTTTTTCAGAGAAACGTACACAATTTTAGTAACTGTCTTCGGGCTAAGTTCTGCACAGCAGATGTGACAAAAACTCCGTTGTGCATGGAAGAAGTGCCACAAATGATGATTTTGGGTATTTGAGGGCTCCTCGACCTTGAAAATGAATAAGACACAATGTTGGACTTCGAGTATATGGAGAATTGATACCCTATGTTCTAAACAGTCTTAACAGTCTATTCTTCTGCCACACGCACCAAGTACCCAGTTACCATAGCGTCAGAAATACGAGGCATTGCAGCTGTTGTTCCTGAAACAAATTAATTATATTTATACACTAACCAACACTTTACCCAGCACTTGCTTGCTGTGAAAATGGGAAACCACGGAAATTCATCTTCAGGGCTGCCGACAGTGGCGTTTGAACCCATTGTCTTCCGAAAGCAAGCTCATAGCCGTGCGACCAACTCACTCGGTAATAATATTTATTTTCTGGTATTACTTTTAGATATTTTCTATTGAATCTTGTAATGTCAGATCACGAATTCTCAGAAATAACTGAAGTAAGCTTTAAAATCGACGGGAAGGTTACTTAGTTGACTCATCCCTACTGTAGTGGATTAGAGCATACCAAGGTATTTTCAGTCTCCTTAACGGTGGTGGTGCTGATTTTTGTTTTAAGAGGAAGCACTACCAGGTAATCATCCTCTCTGAACAAATTAAGTGGAAAAGTGTCTTCTAAATCGCATAATTTCGTGCTCTACTTTCAGGAGTAGAAAGAAAATAACAATTTCTCCCATTTTTTACTTAATATAGTTTCAAACGGCTCACAATTATATTATCCGTCAACTCCAGATATGGGACATGGATGATTTTTTACTTCTCTCAACTGGATTTGCTAAGTCAGAAGTTCCCAAGCTTTATTGTGTATGTCTGAAAACAAGACATAAGGAGTAAGCTCAGCAAATCGTAATACTTGCCTGGACGGAGGTATACTGATGATATGTTTTCATCAGGACTAAAATCTCGTGAAAAAGACGTAGTGTCCAAGATAAAATATTCAGTATTATAGGACTAATCTTGGATTAATACATTATCATACATTACACTAGCCTGCAAATTTAAACTTTTCATTTGTTGCCTAAAGTATCAAATGTGATTTTATATAATGTCGATGTGCTGAATCTGAATTTTCAATCCGTTTGCTTCTATCGCGTAAGGTTTTCTTGCAAAATCACTTTACATGTATTGTATAAATTAGGCGAATTTCATCACAAACATTTTCATAATACTTTTTTATTTTAAAGAAAACACAATATTTAATATACACAACTTGCTAAATTAATGTGTGTGGTTGTTAGTACATGTCACTAGAGTGTTTTTGCTTTATTTTGTCTTGTTTACTTCACTACTGGAAAGTCTCACACAACACTCTTTGCTTCTTACTTGAGATAGCCCTCCTATTCCTTTTCTTTTATGTTTGTCTTCAGGTATTTCACACTTTAACATCCAAGAATAGTCTGCAAGCACACTGATGCTCCAGCGTCCCGCACACGACGACAAAAAATATAATTATAAAGGAAGTTTCCAGCTATGACAGTAATATTAAAATACATTTTGAAAGCTTAACATCCAAAAAATAAATGAGCAATTAATGTGCATATTAAATTTCAAAACTTGGAAGTTGAATTTAGTCTAATTAAATTCACTTTAAGATTAAAAAAAAAAAAATCATTACCATTACGGCTTCAGCAAAGAAATTTCTTTACCTATAGCCACCAACGACTGTTGAACTTCTGTCATCACCCTCCACTTCTTTTCTTCTAATTCTTTCAGCAACAAAGCAGCCTTAATACCCTGGGTGCAAACACACATTGTCCTCTGCCTACCACAGCTACCACAACAAACTCTATCACATATGACTCCACTGCTCCTTCTTCTTCCATTAAAGAAGGTTCATCAGAGGCGAGATGTCTGTAGAATAATCTTTCAAGAGAACAAGCAACCAAAGCTAAGATTATATGGTGCATGCATACTGTCATGCAGGCCGACTCGTAGGCTGAATGGTCAGTGTACTGGCCTTTGGTTCAGAGGGTCCCGAGTTCGATTCCCGGTCAGGTCGGGGATTTTAACATTCATTGGTTAATTCTAATGGCTCGGGGACTGGGTGTTTGAGCTGTCTCCAATATCCCTGCAACTCACATACGACACACAATACTATCGTCCACCACAATAACACGCAGTTCCCTACACATAGCAGATCCCGCCCACCCTCATCGGAGCCTTACAAGGGTTGCATTCGGCTAGAAATAGCTACACAATATTATTATTACTGTCGTGCAATACCATTCTTTACGTGCCAGTGAAGCTAGTGTACGTTTGTTCCCAGTAATATTTCCAGACTCTGAAATTGCTTCGAAAGTTCAACTGCACAGAACGAAAGTTGCATATGCAATCATTCATGGTTTGGCTCCCTATTTTCATAAACAAGTTCTTGAGATGTGTAGTAAGTGCACATATTTCACCGTTGGTTTTGGTGAGTCACTGAATAAATGGATCTTGTAGTTCATTGTTTCAATCCTGATACTAATGAGGTATGCACTTCTTATTTTGATTCCGTGTTTCTTGGTCACTCTACCTCTAGGATTTGTTAAATGTTTTTTGCAAGCACTGCAAGGACTCAATCTAAAAAACTCTTACAAATTTCAATGGATGGTAAATGTTAATAAAAAGTTCCTTCAGGGTATCGGTAATTTATTAAATGATGATCCAGATGCTCCTATTTTGGTGAACATTGGACCTTGTGGCTTGCATACTGTGCACAATTCATATAAAATGCCAGTAAAAGAAACCCAGTGGAATATTGCAGAGTTTCTTCGTGCTCTTCACTTCTTGTTTTGCTACGTTCCTGCAAGATGTGCTGATTATACACATTATTCAGGTTCAAACATATTTCCTTTGAAATATTGTGCTATAAGATGGCTTGAAAATTCGAAAGTCATTGAACGTGCTATAGATATCTTACCTAATGTTGACAAATATGTGGAAGGGAAAAAAAAAGAGACAAGAAAATCCCAAACTGTAACAGCTTCAAAATAGTATCAACTTCACTAAGATAGTGTATACACTTCCTAAAAATATCCAACACTAAAACAAGAATAGGTACATTATTATTATTTATTTATTTATTTATTTATTTATTTATTTACAGAGTTTACGCCCACATTGGAGCACTTAAATCAGACTACAACAAATTTGTCTTCCTTTTCTTCTCCCAAAAAGTCTTGAGTCTGGTTGACCTGGCTGCCCTCTCCGCATCCGTTATAACATATTGTTTCCTCTGTACAGTGGTCAGAGGAAGCCTGATGCATTTATTCTTCAAAATACTTTTCTCGCCTCTGTTTTCTATGGTTTGCATGGTAATATTCAACTCCTCCAAATCACTTTGGACTTCTTTAAACCAATTGTTTTTTGATTTACTATTCCAAAAGTAATTAAATAATTGTTTTAAAACTCTTGTTATCACTTAGTCGAAATATATGACAAAAAAAGGCAATTCTTCTTTTTCTCATCGTGTCTGTTATGGACTCACTTTCCCGATAGATAACCTCATTCGGCAACAATCTCCACTGTCCATCCACCTGATGTTTCTTGTTTATGATCGTCCTGAGTATCCTTCGATCAACTCGTTGTAAGCGTTCTGTTGTTGATCTAGTATTGAGTTTAAATAATGTTTCACAAGCATAAGTTGCTTCTGGTTTAATAACAGAGTTATAATGCCTAAATTTAGCATTAATCGAAAGACATTTCTTTTTGTATGTAGGCCAAGTTATCCGTTGTGCCTGCTTCAGTTTATATATTCTGCTCTCTATTGATGGTTTTTCATTGCAATTCCAAGTGAGATTTTCACCCAAATATTTAAATGTACTTACAATTTCAATTCGTTTATTATTATTTAATAATAGCTCTGAATTTAAAGTTCTGAAAGTAGGCATTATTTTTGTTTTATCATACGAAATTTGTAATCCAACTTTTTTCGCTACATTTGCAAGTTCTTCCAATTGAACTTTAGCCTCTTCGAAACCATTTGCCAGTATCGCAAGATCATCCGCGAATGCCAAGCAATTTAGTTTGATATTTTTTCCAATTTTGACTTTTGGAGGACATACCTTAGTCCACTCTCGCATGACCTTTTCCAATACCGGTACACAATTGAGCAATAATGGCAAAAGTCCATCTCGCTGGCGGAGGCCTGTTGTAATTGCAAATGATTTAGATAACTCATTTCTGAATCTAACTTTAGATTGAGTATTCTTAAGAGTCATACCAATCAGGCTAATAAGTTTGGAATGTAGACCAAATTCCTGAAGGACATTCAACAGTGATTCACGATGTATACTATCATACGCCTTTTGAAATAACTAAATTTTTGTTTCTAGATCTATGATGTTTCATAATCCATTTTAAACTGATGATTTGGTCAGGGCAGCTTCTTCCTGGACGAAATCCACCTTGATATTCCCCTAGTTCACAGTCAAGATGTCCCTGTATTCTGTTATAGATAATAATGGTACTCCCCGATAATTATTTAGATCAGATCTATCACCCTTTTTATGCAATGGTTGAATTATTGCCATATTCCACTCTTCAGGCATTGTAGCAGTATTCCAAATATCTATAAGATGTTCATGTAGATTCTGAACGGTTTGGTCATTAGCATTCTTCCATACCTCTGCGACGATTTGGTTCTCTCCTGGTGCTTTATAATTTTTAAGGCAATCAATTGCTGCTCGTACTTCATTATAAACGGGCGGTGTAACCTTTTCTAAAGGTATCCTATTTTTTGGATGTGTGTCATATTGCAGATATTCTGAAGGTTCCTCACTGTTAAGTAAGTTCTCAAAGTATCTAGCTAAAATTTCCGCATTATCTTGATTAGTATGTGCCTGTTTTCTGTTAGTATCTCTCATTAGGAGTGTTGGGGGAGTATAATTAGTTTGGTGTTGCCGAAATGTTTTATAGTAATCTCTTGTCTTATGTTGAGTAAATGCTTCGTCAATAGAGTGTAACATCTCCGTGTGATAATTTCTCTTAACCCTTCGGATGATTTTAGCCGTATGTCGTCTAGCAGTAACAAGTTCTTCGCGTGACTGTTCTGTTTTCCGTTGTTGATCAATCAACCATGCCTTGTGTCGGTGTTGAATCGCTGCATCGCACTCCTCATTCCACCAAGCATGTTTTTTCCTCTTTTTAACGGGAGCGTTTTCCTCAGCAATGGTTTTTAGCTTGTTAATTACCGTTCCCAAATCATCACTTAGATAGGTTTTAGATTGTTCATAATATAATTTATTATTAATGAAATAGCTAGGGTCATATGTTTTCTTCCTATTACATTTGGAGAGAATGCGTTTCTTTTTTGGAGTTAATTTTATTTTAATTTTGGACAAATAATGATCTGAATCTATGTCCACTCCACGGAGGACCCTCACATTGTAAATTTCCTTATGATAGTTCTTATCTATAGCTACATGATCAATTTGGAACTCCCCTAATTTAACATTAGGGCACTTCCAAGTCATCAGTTTATGTGGTCGTCGTTTGAATCGTGTGGTTTCCAAAAGTAGCCCATGATCAATACAAAGATCGATCAATCTCTGACCATTCCTGTTAGTTAGATGATGAGCTGGCCACTTACCTACAACATTACGAAACTTATTCTCACGGCCTATTTTAGCAATGAAATCGCCAAGCATGATTTTAATATGGTTATCGGAAATGGATGATAATAGTTGGTCTAGTTCTTCCCAAAATTTGTCTGTGTCTTCCCTGTTGGTCCTGTTTTTTTCATCCGTTGGAGCATGGACGTTTATCAATGTGTACGTTTTATTCTCTACTTTGATTGTCATCAATGCCGTTCGGGGGGGAGGTGGAAGAAAAATCTTCAATTGAATCTAAGATACTAGTATGAACCAAAAAGCCGACTCCAAACTGAGGAACACTCTTTAGTACTCTTTCACCTGGGGGACCCTTGTATAGGCGATATCCCCCTGACTCAAGGGGGTCTTGATCCGTATTACGCAATTCTTGAAGAGCAGTTATCAGTATCTTATGTTGATCTAAGACGTCTGTGAGATGTTTTAATTTGCCCACTTTCATTAATGAATTTATGTTCACTGTAGCGAAATATGAGAACTGTCCTGATTTATTAAATTTAAGTTTCCTCTTGATCGGATGTTGTTTAATGGGTTGCAGGCGCTCCGACTCGCCTTGGTCTTCCATGTGACACCCCACCATATCCGAATGGTGTCTTTGTTTGGATCTGATGATCGTGTGTATCCAAACCGGTGGATATTTCATTAGAAGACTAATCATAATAGGCTGATTGTCTGATCAATGTTCAATACATTTCTGACTGAAGTCAGGGCTTACAATGCCAGATGTGATCTGGCAAGGTGATGAATGGTGAATGATGGGTGATGAAAGATGAATTGTGAAGAAGGCTTTTTGCCTTATTTCACGGCTAATGACTGGCATAGGAAGGATGATATGGCGGATCGAGACCACGGTCCCAATTTTTGCTGAGTCACATTCTTGCCACTCGTCTTGCATGAACTATACTGAGGTATGGTACACAGACGAACTATATACTAACCAACACACGGATGTAAATAAAATTATATCTACAGTGAAGACTATTAAACCTATACCGCACACGCTGAGCTACCACCCTCATTAATCTAAATAAAATTGACCCGCATATAAAATTCACACTTAAATCCGAAATTGAATGGAAAATTGATTTTTTAGACTTAAATATTATCAGGCACTCAAGCTACTTAAGATATAAGATTTTCAGAAAACCCACCCAAACAATCACTACAATCCGTCAAGAATCTTCACACCCCAAATTCACAAACAAGCAGCGTACAACAGCATGGTGTACCGAGCCTTCAATATTCCAATGTCTAAAGAGACCACAAAAATTAGTTGAACACCATTCGTAATATAGCTAAATCTAATGGATACAACAGTTTCTTTACTGAAAAAATAATCAATAAATATAAATATTGCCCCTCTACCACTTTGAAAAAAGATAAACCAAACAACTCTTCCCTTTCTATCTTTACGTTCAACGAACAAATTTACAAAGTCACCAACATCTTTAAAAAGAACAATATAAAACTACTTTTCAAAACCAACAATAGGAATGCACGTCTTACATAATAGAGTAAATTAATGTATTATTTGGGTCCACCTTTTCAATACAAATACATTAATTTACTCTATTGTAATCACAGTTCAATACGGATCTATCATTATGAAACTTATTTCATTTTCTTACATAATGCCACGTTCATAAACAAGTTCAATAGTTTTTCAAAATCAGGAGTATACAGATTATTTGCAACAGTTGTAATTCATCTTACGTCGGACAGATCAATGGTATTTTAATATAAGGTACTCGGAACACGTCAATGCCCTAGTACAATAAATCTTCAGCTGTAGGACAGCATATGCATGACTATAATCACAAATTCACAGACATAAAACAAGATATGGATATTCTCAAAAATCAACAATAAAGGACCCGCCCTTAACATTACTGAAAGCCACTTCATACATATAGATCAATATTTTAACCCGAATCATAATCTTAATGACATTTCAGAAAAGGCAAATATCCTATTTGACCTTCTAATTCCCATTTTTAGAAACGTCCAACCAACAAGTCATAATTCAGTTTTTCATAATATTCACACCACCTTTCCTCAACAACCATCTCTTTTCCCACATCCTTCTGCCCTGCCTTAATTCCCCCTTCCCCTCCACCCCCATCCTTTTCCTGACCTCTCCCCTTGCACCACCCCCTCTCTCTTTGCCCCGCCCCTTCCTTTTCCTTTGAATCTCACAAGCGTTAGTATTAGTATGAGGCACACAACAATACACCATGCACCAAATGCTGCAACAAGAGGTAAGTCTCATATAACCTATGCCATTTGACTAACACGCTCTCTCTCTCTCCTTCTATTCATTAATTTTATCTATCATTTATTCAGGTTAACTTCATGGACACCGCAATGAATTGCAAATTTATACCAGCCACAAATTACGAATGTGTCAGTTTTAACCATATCTTCATGTGCCGTCCTGACAATGTCCAACAGCATTTCAGCATAATTTTAACAAGCACTATGGGAACATTTCATTTTATTTACGTTGGTTGATGTGGAGATGTGGAAACACCATCTAGAAGTTCTGCGTCAGCTGGTGGTTATTTACAGTGGCGTCCAGTGGTTTGCATACTGCTAACACCACTCAAGTAGATTTGGTGATTGATGATCTGACTACAGAATCAACATTTACCAGTTCCCATTTTGCAGTTGAAATTGTAATGATTAGCAGTGATGGAACTAACAATACTATGAATATCAATACAAGAAAGAGTCTGGATGATGAGCAAACTCCAGATGCTAAGAATTTAGAGCCTAATTTATTTTTCAGATTTTACACTTAGTTCATCCCAGATTTTAATGTTAATTGTGTGTTTGTACATTAGTTTTCATGTCAATTGTGTTTTTACATTTGTTTAGTTATTAGACTAATTACATTAAGGCTGAAGATGGCCAGCCAAGGCCGAAACTAGTCCCTAGCTTAGTAACGTAATTCAAAATATTGCACATTATAGTATTGAAAAGGTGGACCATTAGAACATTAATTTAATAATTATTATTGGTTTCACCTTTCCAGCTATATTAATTCACAATTAAGAGAAACGTCATTACACGTTGAGAAAATCGGAGTCTGGATTGCCATATGATGAGCATGAATTATAGGGACAATCTTTTTGATACTAACTTCAGATGTCTTATTGTTCCTAGGTAATTTATCCATTTATTGCCCTGCTGAATGAAAATGAGATCAATCATTCATTTTTTCAACAGCACAACACTACAGCTCATACGGCACACCAGTCCCTAGGACTTCTGGATGAATTCTTTAGACACACAATAATTAGGAAAGGACTTTGGCCACCGCGTTCCCTGGACCTGACTCCACCTGACTATTTCCTTTGGAGTGTGGCTAAATCATTTAAATAACCTGAAGACACTATATGATCTGAAGACAGAAATAATTCATTATATACATTCGATTACGTGTGAAACATTGGTAAAAGCACACCACACTTAACACTTTCCTCCACCACAACAACACGCAGTTACCTATACATGGCAGACGCCGCCCACCCTCATCGGAGGGTCTGCCTTACAAGGGCTGCATGTGGCTAGAAATAGCCGCATGAAATTAAATTAAATTGGTAAAAGTGTTTGCAAATAAATGAAAATGGGTTGAAATATGCCTTCCTGAAGAAGGTAAACACTTTCAGCACCAACTGTGATAGTGGTGAGCACAGTATATTTTATTTACTGTTTCATCAGATCATCTTCCTTCCAAGTATTGGGCCATGTGACCCGTTACAGTCTTGCATTTTCTTTTCATCGCTTCATTGGACGTCCTATAGATCTGTGCCCTCTTGGTTGGTAGTGTAGGATTTCCTTTTGTAGTCTTCCAGATTCCATCCTTTGAGCATGACGTTTCCAGTTTTCTTGGTAATCATAGATGTAATTGATTACTGATTTCACATTCAGTCCCTTAAGCACATCCTCATTTCTTATACAATCCCATTTTGTATAGCCTGCTGTTCTGCACATGAACGTCATTTCATGTGCTGTAATTCTGGAAATGTCTTGAGTTCTTATTGTCCATGCCTCACTGCCGTAGCAAAGGGTTGGTCTGACTAAAGTGTTATAAAGACATAAGCGAGTGTGTTTTTGGACAAGAGATGGCTTCATGATGTAATTTATAATTCTTGTTGTTCTGATATATTTGGTTATTTTCGCAGAGATATCAATTTGCCCTTGGTAAGATAAATTGTATCCCAGATAATTGAATTTGTTGGCTCTTTCCAAAATTTTATCTGAACAGATTTTACTGGGGATAGGGTCCTTCCCCTTAAAGGCCATTATTTTGCTCTTTTGTGGTGAAATGATCATGTCGAATTTTGAAGAGACTTTCTGGAGATTAAATACTGACCACTGAACATCATCTTCTAATGATGTTACCAATGCAACATCATCAGCAAAGAGTATGGCATCCAGATGTGTGAGATATCTGCTGACTGGGATTGATCCATGCCTTTCATATCTCCATTCCTGCATTATGTTGTTCATATAGATGATGAACTACAAAGGAGAAAGTCCAAAACCTTGTCTCACACCTCTGCTGATCGGTTCCCATTCAGTCTGATGATTACCTAACTTTACTGCAATAAGGTTGTCACTGTACATGTTGTATATGGTATCTAATAACTGTTGTGGAACATTATCTTCTGCTAAGATAATAAGAAGTCTGTTCCTGTTAACTAGGTCAAAGGCTTTCTTAAAATCAACAAATGCTATGTGAGTTTCCAAGTTAAATTCCCTGCATTTTTCTACTAAGATTTTCAAGGTATAGTAAGCATCAGCACATGAGCGTCCCTTTCAAAATCCGTGTTGTTCATTTCCAATCACATTCATACTACCTGAATAATTTTTCTTTGACAATATTAGAGTAAATTTTTAAACTTGAGAAGAGTATACTTATCCCTCTGTAATTACTACAATCTTTCACACTGACCTTCTTATGAAGTGGAATAACTATAGCTTTTTCCCAATTCTCTGGTGGTCTGTTACCATTCCAAATTAAATTGATGAATTTTAGAAATCTTTCCTTGAAGATGTCACTGGAGTATTTGAATAGTTCTGCATTTATTGAGTCTTCTCCAGATGCTTTTCCATTTCTAAGTTTTCTGAGTACTAGCTCCAGTTCTTCAAGTGTAATGGTTTCCGAAGACTTGGCTCAATATTTGAACCCCTCCAAAGGTTCCAAAAATAAATGAGCCACTCCGTTAGAGGTATTGCATTAATGTGTATGTCTTCTTTTAGATCATTATTCAGTTTCTTGAGTATTTTATAGGTCTGTGGTTGTGGTCCTCTTTCTGTGCTTTTTTCTGCACTTCCCTTTTTGCTAATGCTCTCTTGTGGCAATACTCTATTTTATCTTCTAATTTACTAGTTGACAAAAATGTTTTATACACATTTCTTTTGTCTGAAATAACTTTTTCAATTTCTTCATCCCAGATTCTTAAACCCTTTTTTCTCTGCCATTTTTTCTTAACTCCCAAACTCTCAAAAGCAGACTGCTTTAAAATTGAACACAAATTAGACCACTCCATTTCCATGTTGTCACTAACTGGTGTCATCTGTGAAAGATTATTAAGTCTGTTCTGGTATAGCCATTTTATACTGGGGTCTCTTAATAGGTTAACCTTGTGAGAAGATTTAATTTCTTGTGTTGTTTGTTTCTTTCTTTTATACCATCTAGGCCTCAGACGAATAGGTGCTACTAATAGATAGTGATCAGTTTCCAATTCAGGGCCTATGTAGACTCTTGTATCCAATTTACCATTACAAATTATATAATCTATAATTGATTTCTGATTTTCTGCAGACCATGTGTACTTGTGGCTGTCTTTGTGTGGGAACATTGTGTTCATGATCTTTAACTGATTGAAGAAAGTGAAATCTATTAATTTTGTTCCATTGTTACAGGTTGTTTCTCCATGGATTTCAATGTGATTCTGAATTTTCTCATTACTAACTCTAGCAATGAAGTCTCCCAGCAACAGTAGCATATCTTGTTTGTTAATTTTATTGACTACCAGTATCTCTTGCAGATCATTATAGAACCCATAACTTTCTGTTGAATTGCCCTCCACTGGAGCATATACCCCTATAACTGTAAGAAAACCCCTGGATAGTTTTAGTCTTAATTGGATAATCCTTTCATTTCAAAAAGTGTAGCTATCAATTGTTGATCTTAATCTTTTGTGTGCCGTGAACAGTACACCCGCCTGTGCCCTAGTATCTCCGTCAACCCCACTGTAAAACTGATCCCTGAAGCTTTCTTTTTGTTTCTGAAATGGCTGCAATTAAAATGTCTTTTTTTGCGATAATGTCATCCAGTTGGTCATCTTTGTATGAAATACCTTGTACATTCCAGGTAGCACATCAAAAATATTTTTCTTCTTCCAAACTTTGTCCATTTCATTGTCCTTTTCTTTGCCAGGAAAGGTTATGTATTCCACATAAAGTTAATGTTGGATGTTATACAGTACAATAACAAAAAGGTTAATATGCCAAGTTCTTCATGGTATAGATAAAATACATATAAAATGTATAAAATTTCATAATTTTAAAATATTCACAGTAAGTTATAAGGAAACTTTAATCTTCAAATAATATAAATGACTTGTTTATAATAACCATAGCAACTGTCCACTAATCCTTCACAGCACCATTATTTTCATATTTTCCAAGAAACTACTATAAAATTCAGGACACCAGTAAGTGTATATTTCAAAGATGACCTTTAAGTTGCATAACAAGAGCATCAAATCTATATCAATTCAGAAAAACAGAATTATAATAGTACTAATAGACAGCTCCTCATATATGTAATAATGTTGAATCCCACCTCCCAATATATGATGACGATGATTATGCTTGCTTTTTAAAGGGGCCTAATATCGAAGGTCATCGGCCCCTAATGGTACGAGATGGACGACATGAGATGATTAGTAAAATATTAAAAATATATCCACTGACTAGAGTTTAAGATTAATGGTGATGAAAAGTGACTACGAGATTAAAACAATCAGTGGAGCTAATTCGCAATGCCTTATTTTCTAATAAAAGAATAGAAAATAGAGGTGATAATGGAATAAGGCATTGCCTGAACATTCAGATATATATATATATACACACACATAGAATTCAAGTTATGAGTTAAAATAACACAGTAAAATATGCAACACGAACTAAAATAGAGCCAATGGGATAAAAGAGCAGTAAAAAAAAATTACACTAAGACAAGAACAATATTACACAAGAGAAAAAAGACCACTATCCCCCATAAATGGATGACGAGGTCTGCGGACTGTTTGTCATCGCGCAGGATGAGGGAGATGGTACACGGGAGATTTAGACTACGGCGCAGACCGACCAGGTCTATGCACTCCGTAAGGATGTGTACCATGGTAAGATGATCATCGCAAGTACACACCGAAGGGGGTTCTCCTTTCAATAAATGGGAGGGCGTTAGTATAACGTGGCCGATCTGAAGACGACATAATACCACTGCTTCCCTCCGAGAAGCCCGAAGGGAAGTCCCCAATACCTTCGTTGTACCTTTTATCGCTCTCAGCTTATTTGGAAGAGGAGTGGCCTGCCACTCCATATCCCAATGGGACATAACCAGATGTCTCAGCTGAGAGCGAATATCACTTGCTGGAACCTTGTAAGGCAACGGGGGCAGTGTTACTGCCTCCTTGGCAGCCTTATCTGCTAACTCGTTTCCCCTCTACACCCATGTGGCTTGGAAGCCACAGAAACGTGATTCTGGTGCCGGCATCGGAACACTCGGCCAGCAGGTCCTGGATCTGCTGCACCAGGGGGTGTCGAGGGAAACACGTATCAATAGACTGTAGCGAGTTCAAGGAGTCAGTACACAGAAGAAAGTGTCGGCGCTCATCGGACAGTGCATACCACAGAGCTTCACAGATAGCATAGAGCTCTGCTGTGTACACACTACAGGTTTCTGGGAGAGCAAAAAGAAACCTATCAGTGTCGACAACGAATGCACAACCCACTTAAGTGTCTGTTCTTGAGCCATCTGTGTAAACGACGACTGAACCTGGATACTGGCCAACAACGGACAAAAAGAGCCTCTGATAAATCGAAGGATCCGTGTTTTCACCTCCCAATATAACTGTTGCCCGTAGCATATACAGCGCCGTCTCCTCGCTGTGGACAATAGTGGTGCCAACCTAACTTTTCCTGCTAGTAGATCAAGCTCGCTGCGGAGTGAGTTTGTAGATGCACCCTATTTCTCTGAAAATTATGATATTTATTCTTCATAAACGGTTTCACGTACAAACATAAAATTTTACATGAAGGTTGGTCATCTATTCCCCAGAAATTAAGTAACAAATATTTTTAAAACATTTTATTCCTACAACAAAACATTCATTCCTACATTAGTGTGTGTACAAAGTCCAAATTTTGCAAGTTGGTCTCCTCTACGCCCTATATATTTAAAAAGGTAAGGTTTTAAAATATTCCAATCTATGGGGTTCAAACGAGTGTTGAATCCGAAAATAAATAACCATTCCTCCAAAACCATTTGATGTATGAACTGAGGGTGTATATTACAGGCTCAGCTGTCAATGGACTCCTCAAAATGTAAAACTATGAATGATAACTTTCATTTTAAACCATAGTAAAGCAAGGGTATCTTGCTAGTAATAAAATAAAATCAATCAAACATCCATCCCAGTAAAGTAACACCCACAAACTTTTTTTGACTGACCTACAGTAGTTGTTTGAAGTTGCCACCATTAGCACCAATACACATCTCAAAGTATTGAATCATCCCGTCTGCATGTTCAGTAGCGTTTCATCGTTAACTGAATAAATCCCAGCATGTACGTGCCCTGTTAACTCAAAAAAGGTCCTCGAGTTGGTTGTTTTCATGTGCAATGAACTTCAGATGATGACTCCACATAGGGTTTGTCTTTCTTTTCACTAATGACGAGTTAAACGTAGTAGTATTAGCTAATTCCTCAACTGATATTATCTTACATATGTTATGTACGATAATATCCTACATATGTCTTATATTATGTAAGATGTCAATTGAGGAGTTAGCTGACACTACTCCAGTTGACCCACCAATAGTGAAAAGAAAGACAAACCCTAACACCCACAGTAAGGATAGGCTGTAGGTTTATTGGGTTCTGCGAAGAGTTGCTAGTTATCTGAAAATGTTGATTTCCGCAGGGACAGCAATAATCATAGTGGCTGAAGTGAAATAAGCCCGTGTGTCTACACCCACTCCGAGGAGGCCAATTGCTATTATAGCATAAATTATACCAAGTGTACCGAAGGCTTCCTTTTTTCCACTTACCTGGCTAATAATGTGTGATACTATCCCAAATTCTGGGAGAATTAAAATGTATACTTCTGGGTGCCTAGACGTACAAAATACATTGTGTTCTAGATGACGACGACATGGATAGTGTTTCGCATACACCTGTTATACATATCTGCATGACAAATATAACAACAAGTATAAGGACTCCTCGAGTTCAAGCGCACCCCGCCAGGCAGCGCTAGAGTGGGCAAGCTCCACAGTACCAATCAGCAGGTCTTAGGAATGATGCCAGAAGAAACACATTACTCCGTAACTGATAAGCATATACACCGTATTTTAAAAACCAATGAGAGATTACAATTAAAATACCACGGCAGGGCACAACCGAAAAAATCTTACATGGAAATAAGAGCTACGGCCTTCATCACATGTTGATGAAAGCACAGGTTACTGGAGTGTAAATATACAAATAAATAGCACATAACTCCCAGCATATTAAAACAAATACCCATGAACTATTTAAAGGTAATAATACTCTACTTACTAACTCAATTTGTCTGTTACTGGACTTTCAAAAGCTTGCGTGAAGATTTGGCGGATGTTCGCGATTGTAAATCTCGCTGGATTTCCTCCGTTCTGAAGAAAAATTGGCACTTCAGATAATGATAATCATTTTTAGGCGTCTTTTGAGTGATAATATTGTTTTTTTGGCATCAGAATGTACACTAGAATGACCCAATTTTTTATCAATGTTAGACTGACCTTTTAATTCCTCATTCGCTGCTACACTCCCGTCTTCTTCTGTTCCTGATGGTGTCTATGTTCTTTTTTCTGTTGGGAGTATCATGGGACTAGATCTCACTTGAAGTGTATTTCGACAAATAAGGGAAAATGTGAGGCACTGCTCCTGGACGTAGGTAATTTCCATATCACACGGGATATATCCATTTTTTCACCATTCACTATAAAATGATCTGATTTTACTATCAAATCATCAGAGAAATGAACATGACAAATTTTGCTATTACCCGTTAACTCAGTATCCTTCCGTGGAATAGCTCTGGCCCATTTTTCAAATTGTTTTCTATCTTTCAGTGGTGAAAAAAAGTTACATATCATCAACAACTCTACCATAGCCTGACTTACAGCCAGGCACAAAACAGCACGGCATGCTGAACTATTAAATTAATCAAACCACATAAGATATGCTTGAAGTACACAACACACAATGAACTGAGTTTAGGAACTGAAAGCAAAGAAAATTCAACTTATTCACTGAAATATCTCGCACAGTAACTTGCCGGAACTTCTGGAACACATGTTGGATGTAATCGCTTGCAGCGCTTGCAGTGGCGGGACCATAAACTACCATACTATAATGGCTGAGTTCTCACACTTGGGTCTTATATTCGTCATGAATCTGCATACTCATCCCAGCTGTACTCCATACAGCTGGATGAATGGATGAACAGGCCAGTCCTGTATCCAATGTGCTTCAGCACAGATAATATTATTACTTCATCGCCAGATACGAGACAGTTCATTATGAGTTATATATGTGAACTGGTGTACAGTAAAGAAGAAATATAATGTGAACAAAAATTACCTTCAAATAAGAAGTAAATGAATGACTGTAAACCAATAAAACAGTTACAAAGTTGGGGAATTTGAAATTTAAACTACACGCTCGAGAGACAAACTAAAAGTAACAGCGCTTTACTGCTGAGCGAACACAGCAACATACCAGCTGCTGTCCTACCATAGCGAGAGTACACGCTTCTGATGTGAGTTGCCAAATACTAAAATTTAACAACCAATTCTACTGAATCAGTAACACTTCACAAAATTTTAACCAAAACAAATAGACTTAGAATACTTTGTGAATTTACATACGGGTCTTCTTGTATGGCAGTTTATTACTTCTTGAATATTTATTTACGATGTAAATATATTTTTCATTAAATATGTGGGAGTCATGAATTAGTGTTGGTTTAGATTTTTATATAAATTTTTCTCTTCTTACAAACTATTCTATTACAATCTTACAGAAACATTTAAAAACAAACAATATTCATAGTTTGGCTGGAGAGGGGGTGGAGGGCAAGTGTGAAACTGTGGAGTGGCACACATGAAAATTAACATAAAAGTGGCATGCTGTGTACTGCAGGTTGGCCAATTCTGTGCTAAACTATCACTACAGCAAAGGAAGAAAAGAATATGATTTGATGTTTTGAAACATTTATTATACATTTATATACCTGTTACATGTTTTAAAAGAAAAAGAATTTATGACTACAATAAATGTCTAACAAATATTTCAAGTAGATAATTCACTGAGTGGAGGAAGTTTCTCATTAATCCAGTCCATCAGCTGTAAAAGTTCTCTCTTTGTAAGCTCATGTTCAGCATCTTTGATTATGTGAAACTGAACATCCACACCAAGTTTTCGCAGGATGTTGGCAGTCTGACTGCCCCACTCGTCACTTACCAGTCCGTCTTGGTCCCCATGGCACATTAACAATGGTGGAATTTCTTGTGTAGTTTTTGTCTGCAGTGCCTACAAGAAAGATATGAAACCAGAAAATAAATTGGAACTTGATGGATACGAAAGTTATGTAATAATGAAGAGACAAACATGGGCTAGAGAGATAGGAGGAGGGGGGTGGTGAGCACACACTCTCAGAAATACATCATAATAGATTAGAACAGATGAGACGCATGTACATTACAATACAGGATGGTCATAGTTGTCCACAAGCTCTACAATCCTTTGTAGACTGGCAGATGTCAATCAGTTTAAACAATACACACAGAATATCTCATGTTCATGTTGGAGTGGTTATTATCATTTACCCGAGTCAGGAGCATACAATAGAATGTTTTTTAACATTACAATTTAGTAACTATGAAACAGAAATAATTTATACACATATATACCAAAATGGTATTAAATAGTCTTTGCCCAGAAATGAGCAACTGCGATTGCATTTCCTGGTGCCTTGAGCAAATCCTCCTCACTGCAAGAATCAGGGCAGCACGAGCACTGACAAAGATGCTCAGTAGTCTGCACCTCTCCGCATTCATCTAGTGGTGATACATCCAAATATCCCCATTTCACATTTCACTAGGTTGTCCTTAGTCTTCCAACACCTATTCTTAAACTGTTCAGTGATCTCCATGTGATCCAGTCCAAGTTGTGGTCGGTTGGTAAGCATTCAGCTGGTTTTGTCCATGTTTAAAGATGACTTGTTCTGTAGAGATTATGTTGGAGTGGTGAAGGTAAAAAGCTCCTTAAACAGTGTCCTGGTATACATCAATTTGTATGGATTAAAGACCTCCATGAACGTCTATCCTAAATTTAAGTAGTTCACTTATAGCAAATATTATAATACTAATAGCAAAGAAACTTACAAAAATAAAACAAACAAATCTCTCAGTGATTGAACGACAATCTGTCAAGTTACCATTTTCCCTGTTCCAACATGAGTTGCTCTACATATTAAGTGTTTGAGACATTTAAATGTATACATACTCTCCAATTAGGTCTATAGAGACCAGCAGCTCAAACTTCCTCACACAGCCTGTTTTTTGTCATCTCCATCATTACATGTATAACAGAACAAATCTAAAGAGCAAATAAAAATATCTAGATACTGATCCCAGTTGTATTTATTTTATTGGCTGAAATCCAACAACAATTGTAGACGAGTGTAAAACTGTTTTAATATTCCTATGAAGCCCCATTGAAAAATAATAATGTTATTGGTTTTACGACCTCCTAACTTTTATGGTTTTGCGAGATGAAGTGCCATAATTTTGTCCTGCAGGAATTCTTTTGTCTTGGTAAATCTATCAACATGAGGCAGGTGTATTTGAGAACCTTCAAATACCACTGGACTGAGCTGTGATCAAACCTGAAAACTTGGGATCAGAAAGCCAATGCTTCTGCCACTAAGCTCGGCAAAGCCCACTGAAATCAATGTTTGAAGCCTATTTTCTACTCTAATTGTTGAAATTCAAGTGAAGAAGAATGCCCAGCTGCTTTCTCATAGTGATGGAATAAACAAATATGAAATCAAAATATGACCTGCATGATATTATTTCAGTGGTGGTAGTGAAATGAAAATCCACAGCCTGTTTCCAGTCATTTGACCGGGTCAGGAATGGAATGAATGAAGCCCCAATCTAGCGGAGAGGATGGGAATTGTGCCGGCTGCCAAAGCCTGTCGCACTCCTCTGGGGCAATGATTAATGAATGACAGATGAAATGAAATTATATTGGAGAGTGTTGCTGGAATGAAATATGACAGGGAAAACTGGAGTACCCGGAGAAAAACCTGCCCTGTCTCCACTTTGTAGTGGTGGTGATTATTGTCTTAAGAAGAAGTACAACTAGGCAACCATCCTCTATTAACACTAATCAGAGGGGAAAAAGTAGAAGGGGCCTGACACTTCAAAAAATGAAGGTATCGAATGAAGGTATCGGCCAAAGAAAAACAAGCGACACTAAGGGCATGAAAAATGAGACTCCCTAAGCCTCAAATGCTCAAATACCATCGGGGTCAGAAAAGAACAATGGTTGACCAAGGAAGGTCAGATAGGATAAATGAAAGCTAGGAGCCCGGCACAAGTAAGTGGAAGCAATTCCAGGACTCAGCTAAGGGCCCCATGGTAGCCAACCCACACTCCCAAGTTGAGAGCCCCCAGCCCCAGGGCCCCTTTTAGTCGCTTCTTACGACAGGCAGGGGATACCGTGGGTGTTATTCTACCGCCACCACCCACAAGGGGATGATATTATGTCATCTGAAATGGATGAAGTTCACACAAATACCTTTAAAGGTATAAGGAATAGTAAAGACCCACCTTATTATAATAGAGATATAGAGAGACTAAGAAGGAGGTGCAGATTGGAAAGAAATAGAGTTAGAAATGGGTGTGGAAGTAAGGAGAAATTGTGGAACTTACTAGGAAATTGAATCTAGCAAAGAAAGCATCTAAGGATAACATGAAGGCAAGCATAATTGGCAGTCATACAAATATTAGTGAAAAATGGAAGGGTATGTATAGGTATTTTAAGGCAGAAACAGGTTCCAAGAAGGACATTCCAGGAATAATTAATGAACAAGGGGAGTGTGTATATGACATCCTTCAAAAGGCAGAAGTATTCAGTCAGCAGTATGTAAAGATTGTTGGTTACAAGGATAATGTCCAGATAGAGGAGGAGACTAATGCTAAAGAAGTATTAAAATTTACATATGATAACAATGACATTTACAATAAGATACAAAAGGTGAAAACTAGAAAAGCAGCTGGAATTGATAAGATTTCTGGGGATACACTAAAGACAATGGGTTGTGATATAGTACCATATCTGAAGCACTTATTTGATTATTGTTTGGTTGAAGGAGCTATACCAAATGAATGGAGAGTTGCTATAGTAGCCCCTGTGTATAAAGGAAAGGGTGATAAACATAAAGCTGAAAATTACAGGCCAGTAAGTTTGACACGTGTTGCATGTAAGGTTTGGGAAAGCATCCTTTCTGATTATATTAGACATGTTTGCAAAATTAATAACTGGTTTGATAGAAGGCAGTTCGGTTTTAGGAAGGGTTATTCCACTGAAGCTCAACTTGTAGGATTCCAGCAAGATTTAGCAGATATCTTAGATTCAGGAGGTCAAATGGACTGTATCGCGATTGACCTGTCTAAAGCATTTGATAGGGTGGATCATGGGAGACTACTGGCAAAAATGAGTGTAATTGGACTAGACAAACGAGTGACTGAATGGGTTGCTATATTTCTAGAAAATAGATGTCAGAGAATTAGAGTAGGCGAAGCTTTATCTGACCCTGTAATAATTAAGAGGGGAATTCCTCAAGGCAGTATTATTGGACCTTTATGTTTTCTTTTATATATATATATATATATATATATGAGTAAACAAGTGGAATCAGAGATAAGGCTTTTTGTGGATGATGTTATTCTGTATAAAAGTTACAAGATTGTGAGCAACTGCAACGTGACCTCGATAATGTTGCGAGATGGACAGCAGACAATGGTATGATTATAAACGGGGTTAAAAGTCAGGTTGTGAGTTTCACAAATAGGAAAAGTCCTCTCAGTTTTAATTACTGTGTTGATGGGGTGAAAGTTCCTTTTGGGGATCATTGTAAGTACCTAGGTGTTAATATAAGAAAAGACCTTCATTGGGGTAATCACATAAATGGGAATGTAAATAAAGGGTAAAGATCTCTGCACATGGTTATAAGGGTGTTTAGGGGTTGTAGTAAGAATGTAAAGGAGAGGGCATATAAGTCTCTGGTAAGACCCCAACTAGTGTATGGGACCCTCACCAGGATTACTTGATTCAAGAACTGGAAAAAATCCAAAGAAAAGCAGCTCGATTTGATCTGGGTGATTTCCGACAAAAGAGTAGCGTTACAAAAATGTTGCAAAGTTTGGGCTGGGAAGAACTGAGAGAAAGAAGACGAGCTGCTCGACTAAGTGGTATGTTCAAAAATAATAAAGGTGTTCTTTAATCCACCTATTCAATACTTTATTTCCACATATAGTGGTTACATAAACACAATAGCACTTATTTGGGACATGTTTCACCCTCAATTTAGGCCATCTTCAGCCTAAAATAATCTTGAAAAGTTCATTTAATATTACATATGGAAGCTAAAAGATTAGCTAGTTCCTAAAATTTGAAACATAAAATGTGAAACTGATACACTTTTAGCTTCCATATGTAATATTAAATGTACTTTTCAAGATTATTTTAGGCTGAAGATGCCCTAAATTGAGGGCGAAACATGTCCCAAATAAGTACTATTGTGTTTATGTAACCACTGTAAGTGGAAATAAAGTATTGAATAGGTGGTTTAAAGAACACTTTTATTATTTTTGAACTGTAAATTTTTCAATACGGACCAAAAATGAGGTTTATAACATGTAATAAGTGGTATGTTCCGAGATGTCAGCGGAGAGATGGCGTACTTGTGCAGTGGCCGTGAATCAGTACGCCTCCCCAATGCTTCTGGTGTGTTTTGGAGTCCATGCCACACTTCGCTGCTACAGTCATTGGGAGTGAAAGAGGGTGCTACATGCTATTAGCTAGGTATCTCTAATTCAACTGCTCTTCAGTGTAATTACTCAAGTCATTCTAACATATCTACGAGTATTCTTAGAATCTGCCACACCAACAGCAATTGACAAATCTTCGTAATCCTCATCAGGGATATTAGTAAAGTACCAGGCGAAGTACTTGCCTCTTATAATGTAGTTTTATGCCACCCCCTGTTTATAGATTGCCTGAAAACATTGGTCCCAGCAGATTCACTAATAATATACACTGACTGACAGAGCAAATGCAACACCAAGAAGGAGTGGTCAGAACTTTATGCCAATTGCAGGGTAGACTGACGTCACTGAGGTATGCTCATGATGTGAAATGCGCCGCTGTGCTGCGCACGTAGCGAACGATAAATGGGACACGGCGTTGGCGAATGGCCCACTTCGTACAGTGATTTCTCAGCCGACAGTCATTGTAGAACGTGTTGTCGTGTGCCACAGGACACGTGTATAGCTAAGAATGCCAGGCCGCCGTCAACGGAGGCATTTCCAGCAGACAGACGACTTTACGAGGGGTATGGTGATCGGGCTGAGAAGGGCAGGTTGGTCGCTTCGTCAAAACGCAGCCGATACCCATAGAGATGTGTCCACGGTGCAGCGCTTGTGGCGAAGATGGTTGGCGCAGGGACATGTGGCACGTGCGAGGGGTCCAGGCGCAGCCCGAGTGACGTCAGCACGCGAGGATCGGCGCATCCGCCGCCAAGCGGTGGCAGCCCTGCACGCCACGTCAACCGCCATTCTTCAGCATGTGCTAGACACCCTGGCTGTTCCAATATCGACCAGAACAATTTCCCGTTGATTGGTTGAAGGAGGCCTGCACTCCTGGCGTCCGCTCAGAAGACTACCATTGACTCCACAGCATAGACGTGCACGCCTGGCATGGTGCCGGGCTAGAGCGACTTGGATGAGGGAATGGCGGAACGTCGTGTTCTCCGATGAGTCACGCTTCTGTTCTGTCAGTGATAGTCACCGCAGACAAGTGTGGCATCGGCGTGGAGAAAGGTCAATTCCGGCAGTAACTGTGGAGCGCCCTACCGCTAGACAACGCGGCATCATGGTTTGGGGCGCTATTGCGTATGATTCCACGTCACCTCTAGTGCGTATTCAAGGCACGTTAAATGCCCACCGCTACGTGCAGCATGTGCTGCGGCCGGTGGCACTCCCGTACCTTCAGGGGCTGCCCAATGCTCTGTTTCAGCAGGATAATGCCCGCCCACACACTGCTCGCATCTCCCAACAGGCTCTACGAGGTGTACAGATGCTTCCGTGGCCAGCGTACTCTCCGGATCTCTCACCAATCGAACACGTGTGGGATCTCATTGGATGCCGTTTGCAAACTCTGCCCCAGCCTCGTACGGACGACCAATTGTGGCAAATGGTTGACAGAGAATGGAGAACCATCCCTCAGGACACCATCCGCACTCTTATTGACTCTGTACCTCGACGTGTTTCTGCGTGCATCGCCGCTCGCGGTGGTCCTACATCCTACTGAGTCGATGCCGTGCGCATTGTGTAACCTGCATATCGGTTTGAAATAAACATCAATTATTCGTCCGTGCCGTCTTTGTTTTTTCCCCAACTTTCATCCCTTTCGAACCACTCCTTCTTGGTGTTGCATTTGCTCTGTCAGTCAGTGTAAAATAAATTTCTTTGTGTATCCACTCCAGTTGGGATGTATTATTCAATGATGGAAAACATGAATGCACTCTCTACAGGATCCCATATATTAAAGAAAGATATGTAAAACAGGAAGTATATCTTGCAACCGTATTTTAATCTACAGCCAGCTCACTGCATTCTAGAATAGCTCAGTTGGAAGGAACAAGCATGATGTAGGAGTGAGTCAGACGACTGAGGGACAGGTTCATATCTGGGACAAAATTAGTTTTTTGTTTTTGATTCTCCTTAATTTTGGCTGATATTTTGTATCATATACACATATTCTATGATTGAATGTTTATTATGTGCTCTTAAGAAGGGCTGATATTTTAACAGGTTTAGACCATAATAAAGTGGCTACCGGGCGAGTTGGCCGTGCGGTTAAGGGTGCGCAGCAGTGAGCTTGCATCTGGGAGATAGTGGGTTTGAATCCCACTGTCGGCAACCCTGAAAATGGTTTTCCGAGGTTTCCCATTTTCATACCAGGCAAATGCTGGGGCTGTACCTTAATTAAGGCCACGGCCGCTTCAATACCACCCCTAGCTCTTTCCTATCCCATCGTCACCATAAGACCTATCTGCGTCGGTGCGACGTAAAGCCACTAGCGGAAAAAGAAAAAAAAATAAAGAAAAAAAAGGTGGCCAGTGGGTGGAATTAAGGTATAAGAACAGTAAATAAGGAAGTAGGAAGTCCTCAAACTGATGACCTCCGAGGTTTATGCACATCTGAGCATGCTGTTGGAGGGACATCTTAGCATGCAGTAACACAGGAGGTGTAACTGATCTCCAGGTCTCGGCAATGAGTTGTCAAAGGCTCTCGGAACTTTGCAGCTCCTATGCACAGACGGTTTGTTTTAAATGGCTCCATAAGAATTAATTCTAATTGTGTTAACCCTAGAACTGGCAATGTTAAATTCTGTACCGGCAGCCATTTTGTATGATATTTACCTACCAAGTAGATTCTTATTTTCAACCTATTGTGAATGATGTTCCATGGCACTGTTGCCTATCGTTGGAAAGCTAATAAACCACAGATTCAGATGGTAATTTTAAATTTTCTGTAAGACTTCATAAGAAAAGAAAATGAGACTTAAAAAAGGTGGAATTATTATTTCATGAGCAATGTAAAATACAAAATGAAACATAAAAAGCATAAAATCTAAGATATACAAAATGATGCACATATATATGCATAATACGTGAGAAAGTTTCCAGTCTGTGCAATAATATTTGTTTGATTGGTAAGAAAAAATATATTTTCCCATATAGGAGTCATCTTAGGCCTATAAGCTACGTGGGTGTACGAACTTGTTATAATAAATGTTATTATAGCAGCTATGCTACATACAGTGCAAGATAACTAAAATGAAAATATTGTAGATGGAAACAACAACAACGGTGCACTTTTTAACACATCAATACATATAATCACAGCCTCAAAATAAGAGTGGTAGCGCAACGCCATTACACAATGTTTTCTTGATTCGTATAGCAGCGAGTTGCTCGTTTGTTTCCAAGGAAACAAGGAGATTGTTTCTATGATGAAAATGAGTAAGAAGCAATCACAAGGCAAGACATGTCACACCATCTGTTAACAGAATAGTGCTGTAGAATAGTAGTGTATCAGAAATGTTAAAGGAACTTGGGTGGGAAACTTTAAGTAAGAGAAGAGAGAAAACTAGACTTACAGGATTATATAGAGCCTATACAGGAGAAGAAACATGGGGAGATATCCGTGAGAGGCTTCAGTTGGAAAATAATTATATCGGCAGGACTGACCACAAATATAAAATTAGAAGGAATTTTAGCAGAAGCGATTGGGGTAAATTTTCATTCATTGGGAAGGGTGTGAAGGAGTGGAACAGTTTACCAGGTGTAGTGTTTGATCCTTTTCCAAAATCTGTACAGATATTCAAGAAGAGAATAAACAGCAACAGAGAAAATAAATGAAGTGTTAGAGGGCATTCGACCAGTGCAGGTTATTGTAAATAAAAAAATGTGTGTGAATAAATTAATTCCATCCCCTGGTCTAAGGAGTTTGGACAGCCAAAGTAGGGGACTGCCTGTAGGGGTGAAGTACAGTGGGGACTTCGAGGGCCCTGGGACTGCTACGGTAGCTGTGAAGGCCCTTCAGGAACTCTGAAAAGTGGTGGCAAAAGGGGCTCTGGTTAAGACGCAGCAGGTCGTTATGCTACTTAGGATCCAGAACGGGTAAAAAAAAAAAAAAGTAAATAAATAAATGCAATGTAAATATTAATGTTATACCAGTTGTATAGTATCATTTGAAGTAATTCCACATACTGTATATCAGTTGATTATATTTGTAAGTAGTACAGGAGATATTATAAGTAAACAATATAAATTTATTAAGGATGAGCTGTGTGTTTAATAGAAAACATTGTTAGCGTAAATTGTATAATATTGTATTATAGGAAATATTTTCTTCTCTTGTTAATTTAATATTTAGTGCTTGACAATAATGTATTTTAGTGTACCATTTGCCACCGAGGTAGACACCTCATTTGCAAATAAAGAGATTTTGATTTGATTTTGATTTGAAATGACGAAATAAAAATGCGTCGAAGAATCGACTCTGCCGCTACAGAAATAGGCAAACCGTCGATTCATCGACACTTGCTGGTTCTAGGGTTAAATCAGGTGACCTGGTTGGCCAAGGAACAGATCCTCCTCTTCACACCCATTTGCCAGGATATATTTCATTCAGATGACCAACATCCCATATGGTGGAGCTGCATCATGTTGAAACCAAATTGTTAATCATTCCTTAAGTGGCATATTTTCCAGAAGAAGTGGGAGTTCATTGTATAGAAAATGTAGATAGCATGATCCTGATACAGGGCCTTCAAAGAAATATGGTCTTGTAAGGTATAATTATTAAATTAATGTAGTAATGGTCCACCTTTCAATACTATAGTATGTAATATTCTAAATTACATTAATTAGGGACTAGTTTTGGCCGGGGCTGGCCATCTTCAGCCTTAATGTAAAACACCTAATAACTAAACAAATGTACATGCACACAACTGACATAAAACAAATGAAAACAAGTATATACAAAGTGACATTAAAAACTGGGATGGAATTATGAATAAATCTGAAAATGAACTAGGTTCTAACATCTTGAGCATGTTCATCATTGAGAATAATTTCAAGTATTAATTTATATACACAGAACTGTTAGTTCTAATACTGCTGGGAACTGGTAAATGTTGATCCTGTAGTTTGTCATCAAATCTATTTGTGTGGTGTTAGCTATATGTAATCCATTGGATACTGCTGTAAATAACCACTAGCTGACGGGGAACTGTTAGATGTTGTTTCATCCTCAATCAAAATAATAAATGAGATGCTCTCATGGTGCTTGTTAAATCTTGCTGAAAATGTTGTTGGACATTGTCAGGACAGCACATGAAGATGTGGTTAACACAGATACATTGTGTCTGGTATAAAATTTTTGCGATTCATTGCGGTGCCCATGAAGTTAACCTGATAAATTAGATAATAAATTAAATTAATGAATTGAATGAGAGAATGTGTTAGTTAGATGGCATAGGTTATATGAGACCTCTCAATACAGCATGAGGTGTGTGGTCTATTGTTGAGTGTGCTTCAGACTAACTGTTGTGAGATTCAAATGAAAAAGAAGGAGAGGGGAAGGGAAGGTCAGAAGGAGAGGGGGTTGGGGAAGGGGGTGGGGGTGGGGAGGGGGAGGGGGGATTAAGGTGGGGCTGAAGGATGTGGGAAAAAGGATGGCTGTTGAGGAAATGTGCTGTGAATATTATGAAAAACTGAATTATGACTTGTTGGTTTGACATTGTTGAAAATGGGAATTAGAAGGTCAAAAAGGATATTAGGTTTTTCTGAAATTTCATTAAGATTATGATTTGGGTTGAAATATTGATCTAAATGTATTATGAAGCAGCTTTCGGTAATGTTAAGGAGGGGTCCTTTATTGATGATTTTGAGAATTTCCATATCTTGTTTTATGTCTGTGAATTTGTGGTTATAGTCATGCATATGCTGTCCTACAGCCGAAAATTTATTATATTTTAGGGCATTGACGTGTTCTGAGTACCTTATCTTAAAATTTCTCCCGGTCCGTCCGACGTAAGAAGAATTACAACTGTTGCAAGTGATCCTGTATACTCCTGATTTTGAATAACTATTGAACTTGTTTATGGATGTGGCATTATGTAAGATTTGTGCATTCCTATTCCTAGTTTTGAAAGCTACTTTTACATCGTGCTTTTTAAAGATGTTGGTGACTTGGTAGATTTGTTCATTGAAGGTAAAGATAGAAAGAGAGGAGTTGTTTTTCTTATCTTTTTTCAAGGTGGTAGAAGGGCGGTATTTATATTTATTGATTATTTTATCTATAAAGAATCTGCTGTATCCATTGGATTTAGCTATATGGCGAATAGTGTTCAACTCATTTTTGAGGTCTCTTTTAGACATTGGAACATTGAAGGCTCGGTATACCATGCTGTTGTATGCTGCTCGTTTGTGAATTTGGGGGTGTGAAGAATCTTGACGGATTGTGGTGACTGTTTGGGTGGGTTTTCTGAAAATCTTATATCTTAAGTGACTTGGGTGTCTGGTAATAGTTAGGTCTAGAAAATTTATTTTCTGTTCAATTTCGGATTCAAGTGTGAATTTTATATGTGGGTCAATGTTATTTAGATTAATGAGAGTGGTAGCTGCATTTGTAATGCTCTCATCCACAATTACTATGGTGTCATCTACGAATCTTGCCCAGAAAAGGATGTTGTTAAAGTTATTATTATCATCAATTTTGGTGTGTTCTAAAAAATCCTGGTAGATCTCAGCTAAGATACCTGAGGCCGGTGATCCCATAGCCAAACCTTCTTGTTGATAAATAACATTATCGAAAGTGATGATCTTGTAAGGTGGTCAACCAAGATTCCACAACATACATTCACCCTGCCACTGCACTTGAAATACTGTCCATCTTACCCAGTGAGGATTATCAACACTCCAATAGTACCAGTGTAACAGCAATCATTCTAGCTACTTTCATGTCTGTTACTTCTTACTTAAGAATAAGATATACTGAGTCTATCTAGCTTTCTCTCGTCTGCAGCAAAGTCAATCTGAAAACAGTCTGATGTAAAGATACCCCAAGAGCTGTCTTCTTTCTTACTGAATGTGCTGACTGCATCTGCAAGCTCACTGCATTAACTTTGCTGCACCCTAATTCAATTTCACTTAGTATACTACTATCCTACTATAGCAGCTATACTACTTTGCTGCACCCTGCAGAAAATGTAGATACCATGATCCTGATACAGGGCCTTCAAAGAAATATGGTCTTGTAAGGTGGTCAACCAAGATTCCACAACATACATTCACCCTGCCACTGTTACTTCTAACTTAAGAATAAAATATACTGAGTCTATCTAGCTTTCTCTCACCTGCAGCAAAGTCGGTCTGAAAACAGTCTGATGTACAGATAACCCAAGAGCTGTCTTCTTTCTTACTTGAAGGTGGTCAACCAAGATTCCACAATATACATTCACCCTGCCACTTTTACTTCTAACTTAAGAATGAGATATGCTGAGTCTATCTAACTTTCTCTCGTCTGCAGCAAAGTCGGTCTGAAAACAGTCTGACGTAAAGATACCCCACGAGCTGTCTTCTTTCTTACTGAATACCGCTGACTGCATCTGCAAGCTCACTGCATTAACTTTGCTGCACCCTAATTCAATTTCACTTAGTATACTACTATAGCTCACTGCATTAACTTTGCTGCACCCTAATTCAATTTCACTTAGTATACAACTACTAGTACTGTAACTTTCTATCGTCATGGACAAATTAAAGTGAAAACGAATTCTCACAATAACAAAATACGTACTAGAGGCAGAATAAAGATGTTACAAACACAAATTCCTTTCTCCTAGACACACTCACCTCATACACCGAAGAATTATGGTTAAGAAAGGATGAGAGAGCAAAAACCCCACACAACTGAGGTAATGACCGATATGCTAAATGCATAGCCATTGCTCCTCCCATGGAAAAACCACCTGCAAATAAATTTTTAATGCAGTTAAAATCTCAGCTTTCACTGGCCTTTTCAGATTTTTAGCTAGAAATGTGATTTAGATGCACAATCACTAGGTAAAAACATCAATAATTATAAAAGACAGTAAGCTAGAAAGAAGACTATGAACACATCAACATAAATATGACAGGTATGTATGGACAGAGGGAGCAAATGAGATGAGAGACAAAAATAATAACAGAAACATGCATTGTGAATGTATTTAACCATTTTAGACTTTACTCTGATCAGATGTTGGAAACTTGTGTCAATCTCTTTACTATCAAAGGGTAGAGAAGGTCCACCTATTCAATACCATTAACCTACATAGTGTCTTATATAATTGGGACTAGTTTCGACCCCAAATACACTGGGTCATCTTCAGCCTCGATCCAATTGGAAAAATATATGCTCACATACAACACATAATAAATTAAACCATCTGGTATGTCTCCATTTACAATTGAAATTTTAAACCATTGATGAAAGCCGAACAACACATCTAAAATTGAAATCAGTTCAATCAATTCTCTATTGTGCCTCTACTATTCAAGTGTGTGGATCCTGGCTGATATTACTGGATCTATTACTTTGGGATTTAGTTGGTGAAACCAATTCAATCAATTCAATACCAGATGTGTCGTTCGGCTTCATCAATGTTTTAAAATTTGGATTGTAAATCGAGACATACCAGATGATTTAATTTATTATGTGTTGTATGTGAGCATATATTTTTCCAACAGGATCGTAGCTGAAGATGACCCAGTGTATATGGGGTCGAAACCAGTCCCAATTATATAAGACACTATACAAGTTAATGGTATTGAATAGGTGGACCCTTCTCTACCCTTTGATAGTGATCAATTGTCAATAGGGACCATAATGAAATTCAATCTCTTTAATCAATTTATTTTATTGCTATATTATTACATGAACTATATTCTATTCTATATTTATGAATGTGAGCATTTTAATAATCACGTATTGTTGATATTGTAATCCCTAATATTATTTACGAAATGCACTTATACTACAATGCATGAAAAAGCGGAGAAAACATTTTCTTTCAGTAACTTAATACAACTGATTTGAAATTAACTGATTCAAAGGTGATACAGAAGTATCTGGGAGGAGCAATTATGCTCTTTCATATGTAGGTTAACGACTGGGAGTGTCTCCCAGTTAATCTTGTACCTGATTAAGGACTTCAACTAGGATAAATTAGAGACATCAAAAATAAAATAAAAATAAATCACTGTGTTGTAAAGATATCTGAGGTTTAATATCACTTAGATGAATTACACAAACCCAGGTAGCCTGTCAGATTCCATTCTTACTGACTCGTGACGTGCATATGTATCCCCTAGAAGCGCAGTAGTATAATGCATCTCGTAAATATTATTACAGATTCCAATATCAACAATGCGTGATTATTAAAATGCTCACACTCATAAATATATGATTTTTGAAGTCTCTAATTTATCCTTGTTGAAGAAGTTTCGAAAAAGAATATATTCCATTTGGAAGTCGCCTTAAATTAAGCAAGACTGGAATTGGAATATGATGCTAGATGAGCTTGTGGCGGTCACCATAATGGATTTTTATCATTTTACTTCAAATATATATTGCACTGATATTTCATGCACCGAGCTCGATAGCTGCAGTCGCTTAAGTGCGGGCAGTATCCAGTATTCGGGAGATAGTAGGTTCGAACCCCACTGTCGGCAGCCCTGAAAATGGTTTTCCGTGGTTTCCCATTTTCACACCAGGCAAATGCTGGGGCTGTACCTTAATTAAGGCCATGGCCGCTTCCTTCTCACTCCTAGCCCTTTCCCGTCCCATCGTCGCCATAAGACCTATCTGTGTCGGTGCGACGTAAAGCAAATAGAAAAAAAAAAAAAAAAAAAAAAAAAATTCATGCTAGATGTCTTGACAAGTCACCAAATGCCCGAAAGTTATGAGGATGAAATTTTAAGTTCAAGAATGCTTACATATTTTCAGCTGGCTTATGTAGTAGTAGATTCATACATATATGCATTGAAATAAGTTGGAACATCATGGCATGTGTACCATGTTAGAAATATTCAGCTCAATGTACTTATATTGGCATCACCAACTAAATCTCAAAGTAATAAATCAAGTAATATCAGCCAGGATCCACACACTTGAATAGTAGAGGCACAAGATTAGCCTCCGAACAATGTGTAGCACACGACCATACTGGATGGCACCACATCTAGAAATGAACTGATTCCACCAACTAAATCCCAAAGTAACAGATCCAGTAATATTAGCCAGGATTCACGCACTTGAATAGTAGAGGCACAATAGAGAATTGAACTGATTGCCCTAAGAGGCGACTGAAAGGGGCCCCATGGACTCTTAATTTGGGAGCATGGGTTGGCGACCACGTGGCCCTTAAACGAGTTCTGGAATTGCTTCCACTTACTTGTGCCAGGCTCCTCACTTTCATCTATCCTATCTAACCTCCCTTAGTCAATCCCCTGGGTAGATGGGGGCGGTAGAATAACACCCAAGGAATCCCCTGCCTGTCATAACAGGCGACTGAAAGGGGTCCCAGGGCTCCTATCTTGGGTGGTTCGGCGACCGTGGGGTTCTTAGCTGAGTCATGGCATTGCTTCCACTTACTTGTGCCAGGCTCCTCGCTTTCATCTATCCTATCTGACCTATCTTGGTCAACTCTTGTCCTTTTCTGACCCTGACGGTATTAGGTATTGAGGCCTAGGGAGTCTTTCATTTTCACGCCCTTCATAGCCCTTGCATTTGTTTGGCCGACACTTTCATTTTTCGAAGTGTTGGATCCCTTCCACTTTTTCTCTCTGATTAGTGATGTAAAGAGGATGGTTGCCTTGTACTTCCTCTTAAAACAATAATCACCACCACCACTCCCTTAGTCAACTCTTGTTCTTTACTGACCCCTAGGATTCAAGGGCTACATTTGTGGTCCTTGTCTTTCTTTATCCCCTGTGGGTTGGAGCAGTAGAATAACATCCCCTGCCTGTCGTAAGAGGTGACTGAAAGGGCCCCAGGGGCTTTCAACTTGGGAGCGTGGGTTGATGACCATGGGGCCCTTAGCTGAGTTCTGGCATTGCTTCTACTTACTTGTGCCAGGTTCCTCACTTTTATCTATCCTACCTGACCTCCCGTGGTCAACTCTTGCTCTTTTCCGACCCCAATGGTGTTAGAGCATTCAAAGCCTAGGGAGACTTTCATTTTCATGCCCTTCGTGGCCCTTGTCTTTCTCTGGCCGATACTTTCATTTTTTGAAGTATCAGATCCCTTCCACCTTTTCTCTCTCATTAGCATTTATAGAAGATGGTTGCCTAGTTGTACCATCTCTTAAAACAGTAATCACCTCCACCACCCATTACCTCCTCTTAAAACAGTAATCACCACCACATCTTGACCAATGTGATTTTCAAGTGTTGCATAGTGATAGTGTGTTCACGCTCCTTTATTCATTACTTCACGGGCCTCTTCCACATGTATACTCAGACTAAAGCGAGTGTAAGTGTTTATGTCATTCTGTGTTTTCTAGTGGAATTCTTATCCTTGGTGTTTTTCTGTTCTCTTTCACATTGGCTATTATTTGTTCTAACTTATCTTGATTTATAAACACTGTCTCAATAATAATAATAATAATAATAATAATAATAATAATAATAATAATAATAATAATAATAATAATAATAATAATAATTAGGGCCCGGATTTTTAGGTTTTAACCAATTTTTTTCCTCGCTATTTAATTCACAAATTTCAATATATTCATTTGTTACACACTTCCTGGAGCAGAATATTGCACCTAAAAAACCTAAATGAGGGGTTGACACCTAAAATAACCTAAATAGCTGTTTTACCTTCTTCAAATAAAGAATGTTATTTCCCCATTGAAATGCACTGTAAAATTATTTCCACCGCGATTACAAGCAGGACGGGGATAGTTCAGGTTACTACCGTTAAATACAGCACGCTCCATGCTTCCCACTACACGTGACATCTGGTGGCTCCTTGATGCACCTGGTAGGTCAGGAGGAACGTAAACAGTTTTGCCTCCAGTCGTCCACAGAGAGTACAGCCGGCAGAGTGTATGGTGAATGATTCCTACAGTATTTTCTAACCGTAATTGTTCTATAGCGAAACGATGCCCAAATCGCACTTATTGAAAAAATGGATTACTACAGATTACTACTTCACTACGGATGGTCGAGTAGTCTTCTGTAAGGCATGGTCCAAAGAAGCAAGTTTCCCGTAACTGACCTAAAACCTGCATTGCAATACCCTAGCTCGCTTACTGAAGAGTACTTAGGATTTAGATTTTTCATTTCAGCTTAAATGTGAGCAGAAGTCTGATCTTGAGCAACATAAATCTGCAGCTGCTCACATGGCTAGTATAGCGAGGAGAAATAAGTATAGCAGCAACAGTAAGTAAATGTTTATTTCTTCCACAGTTGGCAGGCCTGAAGAAAACTTTGAACTTTCGCCTATGTCAGGCGTTGGTGTCTGCAAACGTCCCATGGAACGTGCCAAGTAACCTGACCATGAAAACATTCTTGGGAGACATCAGTAACCGCTCGCTGTATACCTAATGAATCCACTTCAAGGAAGAGTTATTTGGATCCTCTTTACCAGAAGACATTAGATGAAATAAGAGAAGATACAGGCGATCACTATATTTGTTGTTCTGTCAATGAAACATCTGACAGTTGCGGTCGCTCCATTGTGTATGTGGCAGTAGGTAAGCTGGATCAAAATTTACCAGGTAACCCTCAACTAATTCTTTGTAAAGAAATAGAACAAACTAACAACAGCACAATAGCCTGCGCAGTGAGGAATGCTTTAGACATATTGTGGCCAGCAGAGAATCAAGATAGTAAGTTCCTTTTGTTAGTGACAGATAGTGCTATCTACATGTTGAAGGCAGGGCAGGTTCTACAGTACTTCTACCCGAGCATGCTAAACGTAACGTGCTTGGCCCGCTGCCTGCACTGCCTTGCGAAGGAGATTAGAAGCAACTTCTGTGACGTGAACAGCGTGGTTTCTTCAGTCAAGAAAATTTTATTAAAAGCCCCAACACGTATACAGTTGTTCTAAGAGAAACTACCGGCAACACCACTTCCACCTGAGCCGATACTTACTCGCTGGGGAACTTGGTTGTCTGCTGCTATTTACTATGCTGAGCACCTAGAAGGAATTAAAAATGGTGTCAATGACTTGGATGAAACAGAAGCTTCCTGCATCACCAAGGCCAAGAATTTGCTCGAGTGCCCGACCCTCGTCGCTTCCCTAGCATATATTAAGACAAATTTTTGTTTTATACCCTAAGCTATTCTCCAGTTGGAAAGTGCAACCTTGCCACTCAAAGATTCCCTGGATATCAGACAATGTTTCCAGAAGAGAAATACCTGGGCCATTGGGAGGGGCATGTTCTTCGAAGCTGCAGAAGATTCTTCAATACAATTCTGGATTTGAAGACATGAAAGTCATCAATTCAGTATTACAGGGTGAAAAGTATTCAGGAAAATTACCCCTACAACCTGCTGCATTAGCATCTATGTACTACTCTCCAATGACGTCATGTTCCGTTGAAAGAACTTTTTCGTCATATAACAATGTGTTACGTGACAACAGGAAATCATTTATGCCAGACAATTTGGTTATGTACGTTGTTATTTACCACAATGCCATAAAATTACTTACAAAGGAAACCGTAAAGTGTATTCTCTTTTTTTTAAATAAATATGGCAATGTAAACTTTTGTGAAATAAGTACATAAATACATTTTACAAAAAACAAAAGCAAAATCATCTCCATACAGGCCATGAAGGCCCTCGGAGGGGTGGAAGGTAAAGGCTTCCACTATCCGTAACCTTGGCGCTTGATGGGGTAGAGTGGTTAGCTCTATGCCCGGCCGCCTTGCCCCCAGGAATTAACCTGGTACTCATTTTTGGTGTAGGCTGAGTGAACCTCAGGGCCATGTGCACCTCCGGAAGTGGAAATCTCGTTTCTTAAATTTCACAATTTCCTGACGGGGTTCAAACCCACGTCCTTCCGGGCGAACCGAGCACGCCTTTACCGCCTTGGCCAGGCAGCCCCTAAATAAATTTTACAGAACTACAAAAACAGAAAATTATTGCTGCCTGTATTGATCCTGGAGGCAATACATAAAATAACCTATTTTAAGAATACAAGAAACCCAAAGCGAAGGTTTAAGCAACCTAAAAATCTGGGCAATAATAATAATAATAATAATAATAATAATAATAATAATAATAATAATAATAATAATAATAATAATAATATATTATTTTTTCAAGGGAGTGTGGAAAATCCTCCATAAGATGCTTGTGAGGGCCTGCACTCAACAAGTGTGTGCAGATTCTTACCCACTAAAAACCACACACCCTTTTCCCCACGACGTTTGTCTCCGCCCTCGAATCGCTCTCGCATTACTTCAGGCCAGTGTCGTGCTTAATGCATCTTGTGCTTCATCTTCCTTCTGCTTTACTCTGTGTCATAATCATCCAGATCCTTTTTCTTCTGATGCAGAATATTTTCTACGTAGACTGCCACCTGATCCCAAGACTCTTGACTTCGCAGCATTACTGACACGATGCCTTCTGGTGTCAATTCTCCCTGCATAACTTCTAAACATCTTCTTTGTGGCAACCAATCAACACACACAAATAAAGTATGTAATGCATCATCGATATCACCACAGTATATGCACACCGGGCTAGTTGCTAGCCCTAGTCTATGGAGAAATTTCCGAAAGTATCCATGACCTGTCAAGAACTGTGTGAGATAGTAGTTCACTTAACCATGATTTCGACCAACCCATACGCCCAGAGAAGGTTAGTTCACTTAACCATGATTTCGACCAACCCATACGCCCAGAGAAGGTATCAGTCTTTTCGTCCATTTCCCTCTAGAATCGTCTTCCCATCTCATCTGCCATTGTTGCATTCTGCGACTAAGAGCCAAAGCCTTTGCCCGACTCCTTCTCAGCTCTCCTTGTGTGAGCCAAAGTTCTTGTCTTTCGAAAGCCAACAAGGCAATAGGAGCTACTGCTGCTACTACTACTAGAATTGCAGGTTCTGATACTGTACGATATGCGCATGCAATTCATAAAGCTGCTCTCCATTGTACAGCCGCAATTCTTGCCTGATACTTCGCAATATTTTTAACGATTCAGCCCAAATTTTTGAACTGTATAGAAGTTCACAACGAAGTATTTTTTACTTTCCACCTTGTCGATACACTAATTAATTAATAGCTTTGGTTGCCACTTGCTTCTTCATTCTGACTGGTGCACCAACCTGTTTGAAGGGAAAATGGAAGGTGGAAGGACCAAAGGAAGACCTAGAGTGTTTTTATAGACAACATTAAAAGCAAGCACACCTATTGTCACATGAAACTGTTGGCCAAAAAACAGAAATGCTTGGAAGACATGCATGTTACCCATCAACCTTATGGTTGAGGAGAATAAGGAATGTAAGTGGAATAACACTGCCTTGTGATGTTGCAAGTTTTGAAGCCAGGACTTTGGTATGGTGAATTTGGTGAGCGCCAAAGAGCGTGTATTTGATTGGTATTGACTCACTGAATTGTATGGGATGACGGATTAAATGGGAAATGTGAATGCTACAAAGATAAAAGCCGATAAAGGCGTAAGAGGTAGTGAAAGTAGGATCATGCGTTTCCAGTGTGGAAAGATTTTTGGTCACCAATTCCAGACAGAGAATAAACATATGTGACAAGGAGGAACGCCCAAGGTCACACAGAGGCAATTAACACAACTTCAGAGTAGGGGTTGATTTTCTGTATGTCCCAGAGTTGTCTCAATTTACAAAGAAGTTACAGGAAGGTGACATTTAATATGTTTCGACATAGGTTATTTATTTCTCAGTGAAACTTAATTATGCACATGGTAACAGATCAGGCGGTATGTATCCCCATTCCTAAATATTCTTTGTTGGGTAGGCTGCATTGAATGCAATTACTCACAGAATATTTTGTGGCCATATGAATTCACCACCATGTTTGTATATATGCCGTGTTGTTTCACATGTGATCAGAGTGTGTATTAATGACGCAAGTTCTGTCTTGCAGTCACTTTATATATCCTGGGTTTGTGTCTGACCAAGGTTGTTACGATAATTTTGTTGTTGTCTTGATTAGAGACTCTGCAGTGTGTTCTAGAGGGGAACAGATGTTTTAATATAGGCTCCCAATCAGATTTGCATAATGGTTGTATAATATGATAATCCCATTGTAAAAGGGGAATATTTAAGTAACTTGCCCAGCACGCACATGGTTATGGCAATAATGTATATTATAGTTGTACTCGGTCTAGTCTTCAAACATAAATAATTCACAAAACTCTCAAGTAAATTTTCAGACTAAGGATTCCATGGAAATATGTACTGTATATCAGTGTATTGGTTAAATGTTGTTTCTAATTTTTTGTATATTCACCAAGAGGTAATAAAACTTTATTTTAGCAGATTTGTGACTTCTCATTCGTAGTAGGTTAAGTGCTAACCTTCTTCTGCCCTTATGCCTATAAGTTTGGAATACAATCCTTAGTAAGAACTGAATGCGAAATTGATTCTGATCCAATATTCAATATCCACTAAAATAAGTCATTGTCTCAAGGACATAACACAACACTTGAAAATTCTTATGATCTGTTGCTATAATTCAATAAATATAATCTTGAAGATATAAAAATAATTTCTTGAACAAATGTATAAAATTAAAAGCAATTGGTGAAAAATTAAGATAGAACAGACTGATGTTAAATTAGATCTTAGTTTATTATGTTATGAAACAAAGGTAAATAGGGTGCAATTGTTGTGTTATATTCTTAAGACAGTGACTTATTTTAGTGGACATTGAATATTGGAGCAGAACAATTTTCAAGTATTATGCTATCTATTTTCATTACATGTATTTATTATATGTATGGCCAATTAGTTTTTTAAGTGCTTTAAGATCTTATGGCTGATGATGGCCAAATATCAATAGGCCGAAACTAATACCAAGATTAAAATAAATTGAAGTACTAATTTTATATTGTATTGATTAGGTGGATTACCTCATTTGTCTACAATAATTATATTGTCATCAATATGGAACATGAAAATTATAAACTTTGATGTTGACTATCACGCGATTAGTTACCCTTCATTGTATCACTCAACACAATAAATTTCTAACTTCTGAATGGAATGCAGAATACAAGCACAAACAAGCTTAATGGGTTATTCAACAATATCAACGAAAACCGGAGAGCAAAACTGATCTTTCCTAAGGCTAATGGCTCGCTTTCTGAAGGTGTAATTTACCCTGTAAAGTTCAGGAATTTAAGGTCATTTTCCGTTTTTACGCAACTTTCCCTGACCTGCCTCCTGTGGCGAGGGCTCTAATCTGTGTTGGAAATCATGTTCCTTTCACAAGGTATAACAAAGAACATTTTCAGGGCTAGGGAAAACATGATCATACTAAGCGGTAGTAGCAAAAATTTGTGACGCGATACGTGACGTATTTTTATATAGATTTAATATGGTGTGAATCGGAACTTAGAGCAAGAAATTGTTTTAATGAGGAACACGCTAACGACATTTCACTGTATTTTCTCGCGTCTGGTTAAATTCTGGAAAGGCTATTCCCATGTAAATTTATAGCGAAAAGATTATCATTACTCTACTGGTGCTTGAAATATGTTGTCATGATACATATGAGGTCAAGTTAGGTTAGGTGATGCTATTTGAATATGAAAACTGAAACGTTTGCTACAGAAGCCACTGGAGTGATACTTTTTCTTTTTTTTTTAAAATGCTAATTGTTCGTGGCGTCGACCTTTGTAGATCTTGTGCCACTACTTGCACCATATGATATGAACCTGCGTGTAATTGTAACTGCAGAAGTGTAGAGTGTTGAATGTGAGGAAAAGAACGTTAAGGACGACACAAACACCCAGTCCCCAGGCCGGGGATATTAATCATTTACAATTAAAAAGCCCTGACCCGGCCAGAAATCGAACCCAGGGCCGCTGGGTGACAGACGGACGCATTGCCCTCTACACTGCGGGGCCGGACTGGAGTGATACTACTCCAATTTTTCAGAATGGAATTGAACACACGTGTTTATATTGTCTCGGAATTAAAAAAATAACTAATGAGTAAACCGTAGTATGAGAATATGCAAAAACGCAAGTTTTGAACAAACCGACTGCCGTTGCATACTTATTTTAATGTGCGTGAGGTTTTCACCAGACTTTTACAAAACAATTGGATATAATGACAAATCTGCTATAGTAAGTAAATTTTTCACCATTATGAATTCTCGCTGTAATGGACTTATATTGTATGTTCTTGAGAAAGCTACAATGCTGGTACCTTTTCTGGGCTGGACACAGTCCTTCAAGAACATAAGATTTTCAAAGTACCAAACTGAAGGTTTGTTACTACGTCCATTCCAGCACCACTTTTATTCGAGTAATTAACTTTATTCAGCTCTGGTACAAATGTGGCATGTAAACTTTTCATTTGATTAATTATGTCACTGTTAATTGTTGATGGTCTTTCTTCTTTTTAGGGCCGAATGCACATTTTCCATAACCAATTACCTTGCATGTTTATTGTGGTACGAGGGCGACTTCTTGTTGTTGTAGAGGCACAATTCTCTACTGAAGGCCTCAATCAGTACATCTATTGCAACTTCAGACTACTCCAAAACAATACAATATATAGGTAATTTAATAGTTAAATAAAAATCAGCAAATTTACATAGCAATGTAACACAAACATCACATTTATCACTTAAGTTTGCACTTGAAATGGCTACAGGATAGTAAGGAATATAGCATGCAAGGTGAACATATACAAGGAGAAAACTCGACGTAGTGACATCTATTGTACAAGAAATGTCCTTGTCTGCTCATGGTTTAAGGAAGGTCGATAGGACTCACTATGACAGGCTAATGTGGGCAGCAGGAACAAAAAGGAGAAATAAACATGGAAACAAGAAGAATAATGACAAAATCCACACTTTCAAGCATAGTAATTTTCTATCTTGTCTCCTAACACCAGTATTATATTTTTCTTTCTTTGTATCTTTCCCTTTTCTGTTATTTATCTACTTTTTCCTCATCCAAAACAAGCCCCCTGAACATACTCAAGGAGAAATCTCGACATGGCGCTATCTATTATACAACAATTGTCCTCGTCTGCTCACGGCTTTAGGAAGGAGAATAGGACTACTCACAAGGTAAAAAAGTAAACTTGTGTCCTCATCCTGAGGTGGTGCAACTCTTTTCAGGCACGCCCCCAATGGAGGTGAGGTGAGGCGCGCATACCATTTTAACCACATACCAGTCCTCCTGCCAATCTTAAATTTCTGGCAGTACCGGGAATCGAACCCGGGCCTTCGAGGATGGCAGCTAATAGCACTAACCATTATGCTACGGAGGCAGACTACTCACAAAGTTAAATACAATGACAGGCTAATGTGGGCAGCAGGAACAGAAAGAAGAAATAAACATGGAAACAAGAAGGATAATGACAAACTCCTCACTTTCAAACGTAGTCATTTTCTATCTTGTCTCCTACCATCGGTATTATGTTTTTCTTTCTTTATATCATTTCCTTTTCTGTTATTTATCTATTTTTTCATCATCCAACCCCCCCCCCACACACACACATCAAGACTCTTGAAAGAATTTGAAGGTAAAGGAAATCCTGACACTTGTTTTATTTCCTCCAAAACCTGAATGAAAATAAGACAGAGAATATGCTAAAACTGAGACTAATGGTTCGTATTCGCCATAAGACCTATCTGTGTCGGTGCGATGTAAAGCCCCTAGCAAAAAAAAAAAATTAATTTTTTTTTTTTTTTTTTTAAATGGTTCGTTTAGAGTATTTTACGTTGACCACATTTCTGAGTAATTCTGCCAGGTGCTCACTAAATGTAGAACTTAAGTTCTCTTATAAGCAGATCGGTACAATATTGAGAGCTGCAAATTTTTCCTTCAACAATCTGCCTGCTCTCTAGGTTTGAATTAACAATCTTAGGAACATGATACAATGACAGGCTAATGTGGGCTATTTGTAAAACAATTATAAATTTCTCAATGTATCTATTGAAAAAATAATTAAAAAATGGTTTAACAGAATTGAGAATAATCCAATCTATACATTTAAAAGACTAGGCTGATTTCTGTTACTGAGAGTTTGAGAGAATGGCTGAACCGATTGACAGCGTAAAGCATTCTGATGAAAGCTCTTGGCCTGTAGATTTCCAGTGTCTTTAAATTAAAATTTTTTGCTGAATATTTTTAAATTATTAAAGAAAAATGTAGCATTCAAACTGACCAAAGCACTCACTAATATTTCAAGGCCACCTGCTGGTCCACAGCCAGTCGTGTGTGTGACAGGAATTCTAAAGGGAGCGCACGTATGTGCCATCTAGTATGATGTCCCCTCGCTGTAGTCTATATAAATGAACGGTCAGTCGTGGATTCGTGGTTTGTTTAGAGTATTTTACGTTGACCACACAAACATTCATCATCATCATCATCACCATCATTTTCCAGCTCCAGTTTCCCGCGTGTGATGTACAAGTGCTCGCCATTTCTTCCCATCAGAGTAGAATTTCTGTTTGTCTAACATCTTCCCATTTCACATTTTTGCCTTCCTACTGGTCTTCCCCCTCACACTTCTCTATCACAATTGGCCTGTCATGGAAACCCAAAGGATTATACCTATACCAGGTGATGAAAACTGCTAATGAGAAGTTTCGTATTGTTTATATCAAAACGAAGAACTTCATCGTGAGCTGCATTTGTACACTTTTGCAAAAAATATTTTAATAATAATGTTATTGGCTTTACATCCCAATAACTATTTTTTTTGTTTTCGGAGACAAGGTGCCGGAATTTTGCCCCGCAGGAGTTCTTTTACGTGCCAGTAAATCTATCGACATGAGGCTGACGTATTTGAGAACCTCCAAATACCACCGGACTGCGCCAGGATCGAACCTGCCAAGTCGGGGTCAGAAAGCCAGCACCTCAACCGTCTGAGCCACTCAGCTCGACGCAAAAATTATTGCTGACTGGGATAATTATAAGGATTTTATTACTGGCGATCAGTCTTATCACCTTTCCCTCAAAACCCAACATGAGTATGAAAGTCTCATGTCTCTGAATGAATACACTGACTGTTTTTATTATATACACACAACTCACCATATACCACTAACCAACACAGGAGCACACAAAAGTGAATACATCCCTCCACATGGGGTTAGAAAATATGTTGAAATCTTTTAGTTATATCATCATTATTGTCATCATCATAGTGTGCCCAGCGTGCTGGGTAGGGTGATGTTGAAGAAGCCTTCACCACCGTTGTCTGTCCAGAAACGCCTTCTCTCTCACCACTGACTCCCAGTTCCCTCCTCTTCTATATATTAACCTTTTCACTGCCTAGTTATTTTTTTTTTATGCTAGTTGCTTTACGTCGCACCGACACAGATAGGTCTTAAGGCGACGATGGGACAGGGAAGGGCTAGGAGTGGGAAGGAAGCGGCCGTGGCCTTAATTAAGGTACAGCCCCAGCATTTGCCTGGTGTGAAAATGGGAAACCACAGAAAACCATTTTCAGGGCTGCTGACAGTGGGGTTCGAACCTATTATCTCCCGAATACTGCTGCCTAGTTTTGATGACCAGCCGAGCCCTGTGGGCCGTTTTTTTTTTTTAAGGAAGAAGCACTTAAACAGATACATATTTACTGATACTATTAATGGAATGCATATTGTCCCCTTAGCCCTGCAGCCCAATACGATATCGTGGATGAAGTGAGATTATATTTTATACCATATTTTTACGACTGGATGTCCATCCCGACGCAAACCTCAGTTGAGAAGATAATAAATATGAAATGAATGATGGTGAATGAAACTCGGTACAGAAGTGGAAGGAATCGGCTGTGGCTTATGAATGGGAACTGTCCCGGCATTTCCTTGGGAGTACGAAAGGGAAACCACAAAGAAAAGAAATTCTCAGGACAGCTGACAGTGAGGTTCGAACCCACTTGTCTGCCGAGTGCAGAGCTGGGCTCCATAGCCGTAGCATGTTAATACGTGCGGGTACTCCGCTCGGTGATACTATTACTGAAATATAATATAAAATTATTGATCCAAGAACTGGTAATATCAAAATCACTTACATTTGGGGAAAAAATAATTTATCTGAGGAAGAGGTGACAATTCCGCATAAGACTCATCATTACTACCTTGTCTTGCACTTTCCTGTAGTTCAATATCGCCACTTAGATATTCTATCTTCATTATAAAAATATAGCTCTCCAGAATCACTATTTATGAGGAAATTCAATTTCTTCGTCAATAAGAGATAAACGTATACTTCAAGACGCCATGATGGCTACACGTTAGCGGGAAAGATGTTCCACTCAAATGAAGCTGAAATAACACCAAAAGACAAGAAATAGAGTGGTATATATGCAGTACAGAACTTCTTTGAGCACTTCCACGGAAACTCAAAGCATGACACTATATCGCGTTCATTTGTGAGATCGGTGAAGTACACACTGCACAAAACATATATATACGGGTTTATAATACCAATATAAATTGTCTGTTATTGGGCATTATAAATTTTCCAGCTAACTCATTCCTGGTTGCCAGCGTTTCACCCTCGTGTGCTATGTTGGGGTCATCAGTTGGTACCTAGCACACCTACCAAGATGCTGGCTAATGCATGCCGTGGAGGCCACTGCGTAAGCTACTTGGAGCCTCAATTTTTGATAAAGAGACAAAGTCTCTCATAGTGCACTGGCACAATTAAAATGACAGGTATCTAAAGGTAAACTTGAAATTTCAACCAAACTTGGTACACATATGAATTAATACCTGGAGAAAATTTCTGTGGGTATAAGCCACCCCTAGAACACCTAAAGTTGGGGGATTGGGAAGGAGTGACATGAACAAGTCATCAAAAATGACCAATATTGGTGTTGCTTCCATACCTTCTGGGATAGCCAAAATGAACAGTGACACACTGTATGTCATTTAAGCCATCATCGGCACTGGGGATGAAAAGGGGTGAAGAAGAAAATGTCCAGAATGATCAAGATTGTGGATGTGTGTGTGTGTTCCAGCATAACTCACAACCAAACTTGGTACACATATGACTTACTATCTGGAGAACAATACTGCAATGGTAAGACACCCCAGCACTCCTACGATTGGGGTTTGGGAAGGAGTGAATGTAAAAATCATCGAAAAATATTAGTGTCGGATCCATTCTTTTTGGGATCACTGAGATGAATTGTGACACTCTGGATGCTAACAGAAAATGAAAATTAAAAAGTAAACCTTTTCAATACAATCTCAATACAATTTTAAACTCTGGACGCTGTTTAAGTCCAAGTTTAGCCTCCATCGGCATGGAAGTCAGAAGGGTTGAAAAAGGAAATGCACAAAATGGCCAAGATTAGTGTTGAATCCACAGTTCTCGGTTCACTAGGCTAACTGGCGACAGTCCCAATGACAGTTGGAATCATGTACATTACAGCGCAATGCATAAATACGTACATTATCATTTATTTCTACCGTTTCCAACCCTTGTCCCGTTTCTCTATGGGGTCGGGTATAAGATGAGATGAATCAGTCGTGGCGGGTTTTTATGACTGGATACCCTACCTGACATCAACCTCAACAGAGGAGTTAATCAGATGAATGACGTGAGATATGATAGTAAGAAGGGAAAGGGTGAAACCCGGTGCCAGCACATAGCCTACTCATGTTGAATAGCACCAAGGGGTCTGCTCAAGGCTTAACGTCTCCATCTGACGGACAAATCAACATCAAAATTGTTTCAACAGACTCGCTACTTCCCAGGCAATATGGGCTTCAACAAGGACAAACTTCCATGCAAAATAATCGAAAAAACACTTTTAATTAAATACACAACAACTCTATAACAACAAACCAAACCAAACCCCGTGGCACAACAGCCCCGAAGGATCATGGCCTACCAAGCGACCGCTGCTCAGCCCGAAGACCTGCAGATTACGAGGTGTCGTATGGTCAGCACGACGGATCCTCTCGGCCGTTATTCTTGGCTTTCTAGACCAGGCCACCATCTCACTGTCAGATAGCTTCTCAATTGTAATCACGCAGGCTGAGTGGACCTCGAACCAGCCCTCAGATGCAGGTAAAAATACCTGACCTGGCCGGGAATCAAACCTGGGGCCTCGGAGTAAGAGGCAGGCACGCTACCCCTACACCGCGGGGTCGGCTCTAAAACAACAAAACAGTTTGCAAAATATCAATCAATGCCACAACAAAGAAATATACAAAAATTCACTTGACATACATTAACAGGGTAATGAAAATGAAAACCTACAACCTGTTTTCCAGTCATTGACCGGGTCAGGGATGCAATGAATGAAGCAGATATAGACTATTAGTACGATGGGGTCACCACTCCCAAAGTGATTTATTAATGACTGATAGATGCTATGAAATGAGAATGGAGTGTTGCTGGAATGAAAGATGACAGGGAAAACTGGAGTACCCGGAGAAAAACCTGTCCCGCCTCCGCTTTGTCCAGCACAAATCTCACATGGAGTGACCGGGATTTGAACCACAGTATCCAGCGGTGAGAGGCCAACGCGCTACCGTCTGAGCCACGGAGGCTCCTAACAGGGTAATATAAATCCTAAAAACAACATTCAAGGAAGTACCCAGGCAATGCATGAGCAATTATATATCAAGACATGTTATTTTACCTATTCATAACGAATGCTGCGGAGCAGCACACGCATCTTCTTCTTCTTCTTCTTCTTCTTCTTCTTCTTCTTCTTCGAATAATCCTGTTGAGGGTACGATAAATCAACTTTGGTTATTTTTCTTTGCATTTAACTTTCTTTGTTTCCAAACTTCCTTCATTTTCTGAGAATGTTGTTTTTTTTCCTCTTGAGTCGATTTTCTTCCATTTGGTAATTTCTTTGTCTCCTGAAATCCTGCCTTTCGTGTTACTTCTCTAAAACGTGTTCTGTTTTCTACCATATCTATTTTATTTCCAGCGTTTTTCATATCCTTTTCAATTTCAATGAGCCACGTTGGCTTGGATTTGTAACTGTTCAATAAGTTGAAGATCTGTTTAGTTAGCCTATTGTTATTCATTCTATAAATGTGTCCAAAAATCTGGAGTCTTCATTACAGTTGTCAGTTTTTCAACTTTTAAATTTAGCTCTGTGTTTGATCGCAGTCAAATTCAGCATTGTTGTTTCTTACAGGTCCACTATTTTTCTCAAAATTCTTCTTTTACTTTTTCTTTTTTCAAGATCCCAATTCTTGTAAGTTTAAGAGTTTCTGCTGCATATAAAATTTCTGACCGGGCCCCTGTTTGATAATGTCCTAATTACAAGTTCCAGGATACAGATTTCTTATTGTATATATTTTTTTGTCATATGAAACATCCTTAATGGAAAATTCTAAATTCCCATGGAGGGAATTAGATATTTTTCACCAATAGAGCATGTCAAAAATGTCCTTTCCATTTTGTTTACTCTTAGTACTGTAATATTTTATATAACTTTTTGGTATAAAGTACTGTATACGATAGATATGTGCAATTAAATTTTCTGAATATTAATGATTATCACAATATTATTAATAACACCAGGATCTTACTTAAAAATGATTCACCCTGGAAAAATTAATATTGGAACAGGAAGATATTTTGCATCTATTAACCCGTTCAATTTGCGATGCGATGAGATCCGCAGCTACAAGTTGCTTGCTTGGCGGGAAACGCGGATATATCTGCCGATTCTAATTTTTTCCCCCTCCGTTGCCTGCCTGCAGAGGTTTATATCTTTTTCAGCAGCTTGTTCTGTATGAGTCTGTATCAATATGGTGTATGTCCTCCACAAGCATTTAGCACAGCTTGGCACCTACGTGGCATGCTCCGTGTAAGTCGACGGAGGTCACGTTGTGGTATCATGTCCCATTCTTTAATGAGAGCCTGTTCAAGGTTTTGGAGAGTCTGTGGTGGAACAAGATGCCCACGGACAATTCTGACAAGTCTATCCCACACATGCTTGATGGGATTAAGGTCGGAACTCACTGCTGGCCATTCCATCTTTTGAATGTCCAGTTTTCAGAAGACAGCTCTGATGATGCATGCTATATGAGCCCCGGCACTGTCATGCATGAGTACGAATTCAGGGCCAACACCATATGCAGCAACAAGCACATGCTGTAGCAGTAGCTGCTCGATGTACCCTGCAGCGGTAAGATTACCACGGATGACGATAAGATCCTAACGGCCTTCAATAATGATGCCATCCTACACCATCGCAGAACCTTGTCCGAATCAATCGCCTTTCTGGACAACATTTGGCATGTACTCCTCATGGCGGCATCTCCATACACGTTGATGTTCATCACGCTATGTCAAGGGAAATCTGGAGTCGTCTGTGAACAACACAGGTCTCCATTGACGAAGTTGCCAGTTGATGTGGGTACGGGCTAACAGAAGGCGAGCTGTGCGATGTTGCTGTGTTAAACGGGGCACTCGAACAGGACTTCTGGGTCGTAAGGACACTTCTCTTAACCTGTTCCTTACTGTCTGGTCAGACACCGTGACTCCAGCGACCCTCCTGAGGTCTTGTTGCAGTTCTTTGGCAGTTGCTGAACGACGCTGCAATGCACAGATGGTCAGATATCGGTCATCCTGTGGGGTTGTCATGTGTCCACGACCTTGTCCAACCCTCCTTGTGAAATGGCCTGTCTCACTGTAGCGATTCCACAAGCGGTGAATAACTTACGGAGAGACATTGAGATCCACAGCAACACAACGAAAAGTCCATCCTTCATGGATCAAAGTGATGGTCCTTGCGACTTGAATGTCATAAAGATGTCTCATGGGATGTGCTGGTTGATGTACAACATGCTCAAATGACCGCAGCAGTCTGTGTACCTCACAACGACACCCGGACGCACCACTATTCACTTCGTTTTGAGGGGTCACTTGACAGTTTAATGCATGACTATGCCTACAGATAGAATATAACTTTGATTTGACATACCCTGAGTAGCTAAGGTCCAAGGTATGCTGTACAACTATTGGAACCTCATCTACCAAATTAACGTTCACATACCAGACGTTACAAAACGTAGACATGATACAGGCTTTTGGGCTTATGCTGTGTCAAGAAAATAAGGTGAACATTCTTTATGTTTCGCAGAGAACTGTGCTCTGCGTCATCAGAAGAAAATCTCGACTGTCCACGAGAAAGGCTTCTATCATCTCCATACACGTTGACATCCATCACGCTGTGTCAAGGGACTGGACTCGTCTATGAACAACACAGGTCTCCATTGACGAAGTTGCGAGTTGACGTGGGTACGGGCAAACAGAAGGCGAGCTGTGTGATGTTGCTGCGTTAAATGGGGCACTCAAACAGGACGCCTGGGTTGTAAGGACACTTCTCTTAACCTGTTCCTTACTGTCTGGTATCATGTCTATAAGCGCGGGCCGTGAAAGCATCTATGGCAACGTTACAAAACATGTTCCCCTAATTTTTTTGAACTGCGTATTTAAAATAGTTTATGTTGGATCCATCTTGTCAATACACTTTTAATGATTGAAAATTTTTCAGGAACAATATGCATTCCCTTCATCCGTGAAGTCAAATCAAAGAATAAAAACAATATAACACTATCTTAAAAAATCCAGACTTAATAATGAATGATATGAGTGGCATCTAATGATAGCCAAAACAGCACTGAAAATAGAGTGGGACTGGCTACAGAAGAACATAGAAATTTCAATGTATAATATTTTGATCAATTAAGTGATATTGGATAAGAAGTTTCAAAATGTACTTGATAATAAAGTAAAACACTTTAAGGGTAATAAGAAGATAAATATTCTGAATGATAACAAACACAAGTTCTTTGAACCTGTTAGAAATCTAACTCAAGTTAAATTTGATATTAATGAAATTAACATTTTAAGTAAAGGGCCTAAATTCAATTGAGAAAAAGTGAATTATGATAACGGAAAAGATTTGCCCATGTTAATAGTTGAAACTGAAGTGTTCATAGGTAACTTTACCAGTTGATGGACAAGTTACTCTTAGAAACGAAGTTAGTAGAACATTATCCAATATGATAGAACATAATGTAGAGAACTATAAGGAGTTGAATAAGAACATTAAATTATTGAAGAAGAAGATAGATAATAACATTGTTGTGATAGAAGCTGATAAAGGTAATACTATTGTGTTGATAGAAAGACAAGATTATATTGAAAAGACCAAGAATTTTCTAACGAGCAATAATACAAGTGCATTTTACGACGGAATCTGAGAATGATGGAACTTTGAGTTATTTAGATTTATCAATTACTAGAAATTTGGGTCATTTTGATTTTCAAATGTTCAGAAAGGCTACTCAAATAGATACTATAATCAGAAACGACTCCAATCATCCAGGTCAACATAAAGGCAACATTTTACAACTTAATTAATAGAGCTATGAACATACCTATGTCTAAGAAGAATTATAATAGAGAAATAAATATAATCCACCAAATTGCTTGTAACAATGGATACCTCAGAAAATTTATTAATACAATGATAAATAAAATGAAAAATAAACCAAAAACAACTTCAGTTAAAGATCAAAAGGAGAAAAAGAAACTTGCAGTTCTATCTTTTCGAAATAAGCACTCTTATCAACTGGGTAAAATTTTCAGAAAAAGGAATATCAATGTCGCATACAAAACTGATGATAATACTAATGAGATAATTTTCAATTCAGACTAGCAGTTTCCCGCTGGCTCCGCCCGCAATGTACAATGTATGGTGTTGTTCGTTACTATCCTCACGGATGTATTTGCAAAGTTCCGACTTAATGAAATAAAGCACATGATCTGCTGCGGTAATAGAATGTAATATTGTGTCAAGAAAACACTTGAAAATACATTACACAAAGAAATTGAATTAAACGTTCCTTGGAACAACATTACGCGCTGAAATATTAAAAAGTCCTTCAAACATCTTTGTCATGGAGACAAATGTACTCATAACTTTTCTCAGAATCTACCAATTTAAGTAGTTATTATCTCAAAAGAAAGCACTTGATCCACTGAGTGTTTTAGACCAAAATGAACTGCGTACCTATATTAGAACGAAACATATGCTTGCTTCAATGAGAAAAAATGTTGAAGAAATGAGACGTCAAATTGAATGTGCACTCATAACTTTCCTCAAAATCAACCAATGTGAATAGTTAAGAGATGAAATGAAAGAGCTTGATCCACTGAGTGTTCTTAGGCCAAAACAAACTCCGTACCTCAATTAGAACCAAAGATATGATTGCTTCAAAGAGACAAAAAATTGAAAAAATTTAATAATTTGAGGAAGGCAGAAGTTAAGTGATTTATAGTACCAGATGACAAATCTGTGCATGAATACCTCTCAGTTAAAAGAAAAATGAAGGAAATCGACCAGATAGAATGGCCGGAATGACTGACTTTAGTTTTTATCAATTTTTTTAATATATAAATAAAATTAAGAATAAATGTATATTTAATACATCAGGAATTTACAAACTGTCATGTAAAGATGTAGGCAGCGATACATAGGACAATCTGGAAGAAGTTTGGCTATAAGGTACAAAGAACATGTTAATGCACTCAAACATAAAAGATTTAGCAACAGGAGAGCGTACGGTTGAAAAGCATCATGAATTTACAGACATTTCTAATGACAGCAAATTAGTACATTCCACCAAAAAGGAAAAATTTCATGAATGATTTAGAAAGTATAGATATTTATCTTGCTCAAAAAAATTAAAGAAATACAGATGAGAACCCATTGTACAAAGTAGCATTTAATCATTTAAGGAAGAAAATCTTGAAGATCATAATTTTATTTAGGTATTCTCATTCAACATCAAGATATTAACTTTTTTTTTTTGCTAGGGGCTTTACGTCGCACCGACACAAATAGGTCTTATGGCGACGATGGGATAGGAATGGCCTAGGAGTTGGAAGGAAGCGGCCATGGCCTTAATTAAGGTACAGCCCCAGCATTTGCCTGGTGTGAAAATGGGAAACCACGGAAAACCATCTTCAGGGCTGCCGACAGTGGGATTCGAACCCCCTATCTCCCGGATGCAAGCTCACAGCCGCGCGCCTCTACGCGCACGGCCAACTCGCCCGGTATATTAACATTTTGTGTAATGATCATTTTCATAATATTTCAGTAAGGTTTGTTTATTCACTGATATTGAATTATGATAGAATACTTCTTTAAATTGTGGGCTAAATAAAAGATAGTGTTATATTGTTTTTATCCTTTGATTTGATTTCACTGATGAAGGGAATCCACATTGTTCCACATGTATGAATCTATATATAGGAAATAAGAGCTTTGTCTGTACATTGCTCAGAATTTGAAAAACATGGTATTTCTGTATCGTTCATGTCCACAGTAACAAGGAAACGCACTTTTTTCTTTTTGGTAATTTCTGTCTGTCTGTATGTATGTATGTATGTATGTACACGCATCCTTGAAAACGGCTGAAAAGAATTTAATGAAAATCGGTATGTAAAGTCGGGGGATGAGCCACTACAATCTAGGCTATAAATCATTTTATTCACGCTGAGTGAAATGGTAGTTTAGGGGAAGGCCTAAAATTCAATTCTCAAATATTTATATTTTAAGTGGTCCTGTCGATAAATACTACATAACTAAAGTTACGTAGAATTAAATTTCCGATCATTTATGTCATTAAATTTTACCGTACTGGCTATGATAACACTGATATTCATGAATTTCGATTTTTGTTGCTAAGTCCACATCAACAGCGAGCCACGAGAAAATGGGTGAACAGAATTTAATGAAAATCGGTATATAGAGTCGGGAAAGAAAAAACTGTAGTCTAAGCTATAAATAATTTTACTGAATCTGGGTGAAATTGTAGTTTAGGGGTAGGCGCCTAGAATTTAATTTTTAAATACCTTCATTATTGCTCCTATAGAAAAGTACTACATAACAGAAGTTATAGAGAATACAATTTCCGATCATTTATGTTTTCTTCAATTTTACCGTACCGACTGTGATTAGAGTAGTATTTTAGAGGCGGAAGAAAACTAAATGCGAAGGCCTACAATACGAAAAGCGCATAACATTGATCAACAATAACATTACATTGACCATTGTTTGTTGTGATGTTCTTTGCCTCTTATCGTGCCCTCAACTCCGATAGATGGGATTACTGTTGCGTACCGAGTATAACAGCCTGACTCAATATTGGCGGGAAAGAGCTGGGGAGTTAAAAAACTGTTTTCTTTAGCATGCCATTCTTCTGGTTCATACATTGTCTGATACTGCTGGTACGTAACACACTGGTTCATCAGTATTCCAGTTATTCGCTCCCTACTCTGATGCGCTGTTTTGAATGAGCAGTGTGGAGATTTGGCAGAGGCTCACTTAGTAATAGTAGTATGACCTGGTCTAGAATTACAATTTAAGCCTATTCCGAATTATAGCACTACAATTCATTAATAATTCAAAATTCAACCCTGAAAAGAAATGTTACTTAAGAAAAGCGTCTTCCTCTTCTTTTATTAAATTCTACATTCATTTTGTTCCAAATTAGCAGTGAGGAGGGGTTTTCTCCTCTGGCTTGGAGGAAAAATTGGCAAAAGGGCATAGATTTGTCCTCCTGGGACTCTCCACTATTCGACCCCCCCCTCTCCCCCGACGAAAAAAGACTAAGAGTGTTATCGGATCAAGGCTGTGCGGCTTGACCTTTCCAGCTCTGGAACTTTGGACTGTTAGATCGGCAGCATAGTACTGTTCGTAAAAAGTGAGAAAATGCATGGTTTTTCATTTGATCGAGTATTTCATATTGCTTTTAATGGCGCCATTCCTACTGACATCATTGTAATGACCTATGTTCATTTCACTTGGGAAAATCACTAAGGCAGTTTTTCTGAGAATGTAAAAAAGCAGGTGGAGAGTGTCTGGCATTATAATGAAAACTCCCCAACGTGATTGTGACAGAGTAGGCAAACAATCCTACAATCAGAATGAAAATTCTCTAACCCAGTCTTCATACGAGAAAAGACGTTTGGTGACTTCCCCATCGTGTTTCTAGGGTAACGTTGCTATGCAATATAATACAATCTTGCTCACAAGATATATACTACTTAACATAGAATTCTGTATACAATGTAGAATTCCGTAGCAAAGCACGGGTACATCAGCTAGTGAATAAATAATTTTCAATAATTAAAAGTGTATTGTCAAGGTGGACCCAACGTGAACTGTTTTAAATAGTTTTTTAATAGACTTGAACTGGAATCGAACATGTGTTGTCTCTTTTACGACTGCTGAACATTCACATCAGCTTGGCCCGAACCCTGTACATTTGAGCCTGCAGTACTTGTTCCACGAATTCCCCTTCAGCAGAACTTACCTCACTAAGATCACTATCCTCCCCACTAAATTCCAACATTTTATTTATACATAGACCGTAAATCATCCTCCTCTAAAGGTCTGGGCCGGTAATTCCTTTTAGACATTTTAGCGGAAAAAATGTAAGAATAAAATAAAACCCTGGTCTCTGCAGTTTGGAAAGAAATCATGAATCGTGCCTGTATTATGGGGGAAAAAAAAAAATGTATGTGATAATAAATGTTGTGTAACTCGCGGTAAACACACAATCCTGTGATGAAGGAAGAACTCAAGACAGTTCTAATGTGCCATCAGAAAGGTCTGTTTGGTATCTTAATCTCCAGAAATCCCTTCTACAGTAATATTATTGCATCCAAGGGATGATTAGGCAGTGAGCTAAAGCTCCAGCGTGAGGCTATTACGCTTCAGGTCGTTCTTGCCCAGACGTAAATTGCGTTCTTTATGATGCAACTCATGGATGACGCATTGATATTGGGAGAACATAGTTGAAAAAGGATATACAGTGGACACCGCTTATTATGATCACTCTGGGACGCAGATAACTTGATAACATTAAGCGATTAATAACAATAGCCGAAAAATAAAAATTGATAGGTAGCCTACTGTATTTATTCATAAACGACAAGCACTACAATGAAATACTGATTCATAACCTACATGCACTACAATGAAACAGATACCGGTACACAGCACTGCAATACAGTTTACATTTTCAGCTATGTAAAATAGTCTCTAATAGTTGTTTGCTTCTGGTTATCTCTCAAAAGTCCATTAATGAATCTTTCATATTCATAATGTTTTTGGAAGTCCACTGACCTATGCTGAACACCTCGCCGCAAGATATCTAGTGCCTGTCGCATTTCAGCATTCGTTGGTGTTCGGAAAGTTTTGGCAACGTCGTCATCGTCGCTATCTTCTGCTCCGTTTTCTTCATCTCTCATATCTAATTCTGCTGAAGTAACTGCCTCACATAAGTCGTCTTCTGTCTGTTTCGCATCAGTAATGATGCCCTCATCAATGTTCATCCATTCCTCAAATTCGCCTTTCGTTAAGCCTGTTGGACAAAGTTCAACATTCTCCTCTACTTCTGGTAACTCTCTTAAAAATCCCCCATACCGGAAACAGTTCCTTATTGTATGTGCTGGCAAGGGCATTGGCACTAGTTTTATGTGAGTCCTCTATGTTTTCTAAGATTCTTGTGCGCATTTCATGGCGATAATACCCTTTCATGGTGCGAATGATTCCTTGATCGCATGGTTGAATTGATGAAGTCGTATTTGCTGGTAAAAAAATCACATTGATATTATTGAGCTCACAATTCACAATGTGTGCTGCACAGTTGTCAACCAGCAAAATTATTTTACGATCCAGCCTATTATCCCACTTCAGTAGCCATTCTTTGAAAATCAGGGCAGTCATCCATGCATTAGAGTTGGAATGATAGTCCAATGGAAACTTATTGATGCCTTTAAAGGAACGTGGGTTCCTACTTTTCCCAATCACTAACAGTCTTTTCTTTTCACCAGACATACTCGCACAACATAAAACTGTTACTCGTTCCTTGGAGGCTTTACAGCCTTTAGCACTTTCATTTTTGAACATTCAAGTATGTCCAGGCAAGGTGCGATAATACAGTGCAGTCTCATCAGCATTATACACACACTCGGGAGGGAAATCAGAAGCAATTTTAGGCCACTCCTTTTCTATCCACCTCTCAGCAGCGACAAAATCAGCGTCCTTCTGCTCACCATGCATTCGCTTGTACACTTTATTTTCTCATTTCTTCCAACGGTGAAACCATCCTTCCATTGCCACAAAATTACTTTTTCCCAATTTTTTTGCTAGTTCTTCAGCCTTTTGCCGCATCAGAGGACCGTCAACATGAGCATCATTCTCAATAACATTCGAGAACCAAAGTTTTAGAGCTGATTCAACTTGACCATCTTTTCCACCACGATTTCGCTTACAGTTGATGTTTTTGTTCTCTTTTGCTGTCTTAAGAATATTGTCTCGATTTTTCAATAGCTTGCACTGAAGAGGTTGTAAAATTTGTAACTCCACAGCAGCATTGCGTTGGCTCATTGTAGGCAATTTGTCATAACGTTCTATAATTGAAAGTTTCTCTTTAATAGTTAAGTCTTTACGTTTGTTTTTCGCACTAGCCATCACTACACTACAACGCTAAGAACTTCACAGTGCGAAAGCTTTAGCAAGACTCGAGTGAGTGTCCTTGGCTAATCTACTGTAAGGGAAGAAACAAAAGAGAAAGTGTATGCTGGGGGGTTACCACCCGCGCTGACCGGTTTTCTGCTGTACACCTGCTACAGAAGATGAGACGTGAAAGTGGCCTTGAGGACAGGCGCAGTGTAAAAACGGGTTTTTAAAGCTTGGGAGCGTTTTCTCTGTATGCATTCTACTCGCATACTTGAGAACGAAATCCTTGAAAGTAAATGTGATAACATAAACCAAATTCATGATCACTATAAACAGAAGAATTTCAATGCTTCAGTATTTGTCTGTACGGGACTTCATAAAAGTGATTATAAAATACGGTTGATAACATTATCCGTGATTACAATAAACACCGTTCACTGTATATATATATAGGTTCACTAATATTTTCAAAAAGCATAATGTCAAGGTCTCATTTCGTACTGATAACAGAAACACTGAAGTATTGCATAATTCATCCTCAATTAATAGATCCAATCCTTATTCTAAATCAGGTGTATATCGGTTTCGATGTAATGACTGTGGCTGCCCTTATCTTTGGCAAACTGGACGCAAATTCAAGATTAGATATACAGAACATGTTAATGCTGTAAAGTACAATGGATAGCAAGCAGAGAAAAGCCACGATAGTTGTCACATATAGTATGGTCACCTTTCTTGAAAATAGTAATGATAATGGCATTTTTGAGATCACCAGGTACTTTTTGGGTTTCCCAAATTGAGAGGATGAGAGTAAAGAGCCTTGTTTTCTAGGGGTAAGCCTCCACCTTGAATTTCCAGAGGGATGTTGTATGGTCCAGGTGCTTTCCTAGGTTTCAGCCTATCAAGTGCCACACAGAATTCCTGATAAGTTGGTGGCATCGCCATCCATGGTTGAGGGGAGAAGATGTGGTACATCCCAAAGGAAGTCATCGGCAGCAGTGGAGCTTCGGTTTAAAAGGGTGGAGAAGTGTTCCTTCCAGCGCTCCAGGATGTCTCTACCATTGGTAAGAGTGTTAGCACCATCAACCGTTTTCAGAGTTCCAAATGAAGAGTGAGATGGACCATAAATCTCTTTTATTTCCACGTAAAAGTAGCGCAGGTCTCTGGCATCAGATAGTCTTTGGAGTTCTAGAGCCTTCTCCTGCCACCAATTGTTCTTCATTTCTCTTATTTGAGTCCGACATTTCTGTTTCAGATCTTGTAGTAATAATAATAATAATAATAATAATAATAATAATAATTTTTTTTTTACGAGGGATTGTGGAAAATCTTCAAAAAGACACTTGTGAAGGGTCCGCACTCCACAAGTGTGTGGGATTCTTACCCACTAAAAACCACACACCCTTTTCCCACGATGCGAGTCATCACCCCGGAACCGCTCTCGCATTACTTCAGGGTGATATCGTGCTTTGTCTTTCAGACGTCTTCTTTCTTCATTTCTCCTTTACGAACGTTCGTAATGCTTCCAAATCCTTCTTCTTCTGACGAAGGATGTCCTCCACATGTACTGCCACGCGATCCCAGGATTCCTGGTTTCGCAGCATCACCGAAATAACATTATCTGTTGTCAATTCTCCTAGTTCAGTTTCCACACATCTTCTCTGAATTGTCCAATGGCCGCATACAAAAAAGGTGTGAAATACGTCGTCAATGTCATCACAGTATATGCATGCTGCGTCATTCGCTCTGCCCACTTTATGCAGGAATTTCCGGAAATATCCATGCCTTGTTAGAAGCTGCGTGAGGTAGTAATTTACTTCACCATGGGCCCTTTCAACCCAGATATCCAAGCGTGGTATCAGTCGCTTGGTCCATTTGCCTCGAGGGTCACTTTCCCATCTGAGTTGCCATCGCCTCATCCGTTGACTGAAGGCACGCTTCTTTGCACATTTCTTTCCCAGCTCTCCTTTGGTACGCCAGATTTCATGCCGCTCCAATGCGAGTAGGTCTATTGGGGCTATTGCTGCCACCGTAAGGATTGCCGGTTTGGAAATAGTGCGGTATGCACATGCAATACGTAAAGCCGCTCTCCGTTGTACGGCAGCTATCCTTCTCCGATACCAAGCAAATCTCAAGGATTCAGCCCAGATTTCAGAACCATATAGAAGCACTGACTGAACCGTCGACATGAGAAGACGTCGTTTACTGGATTTCGGACCTTTAATATTTCCCATTAGTCTGCTAAGTGCAGTCATGTATTTTACTGCCTTGTCTGTCACTCTCTGAATATGAGTCCAGAATGTGAACTTGGAGTCAAGTGTCACTCCTAGATATTTTGTGCTCGCAGATGTTTCTATCACTAACTCTCCAACAGTCATTGGTACAAGAGTTTCGATCCTTGTCCTCGTCAGAAGAACTATCTCCGTTTTGTGTTCGGCTAATGTTAAACTGTGGCTCATCATCCATTCTTTTATGCGCCGCATCACCTGGTTCAGTTTAATTTGAGCCATTTCAACATTACGAGCTACTATCAAGGCGGCCACATCATCAGCGTAGCCCACAAGCTTCGTGTCCTCTGGCATCTCCAAACGTAACAAGCCATCATACATTATGTTCCAAAGATCTGGACCAAGGATCGATCCCTGCGCTGCACCAGCCGTCAGACGCTTTGTCTTTTCTCCATCTTCCGTATCATACAACAGAGTGTGATCTTTTAAGTAATAATAATAATAATAATAATAATAATAATAATAATAATAATAATAATAATAATAATAATAATAATAATATTTTTTGCTATGGGCTTTACGTCGCACCGACACAGATAGGTCTTATGGCGACGATGGGATAGGAAAGGCCTAGGAGTTGGAAGGAAGCGGCCGTGGCCTTAATTAAGGTACAGCCCCAGCATTTGCCTGGTGTGAAAATGGGAAACCACGGAAAAATAATAATAATAATAATAGTAATAATAATAATAATAATATTTGCTTTACGTCCCACTAACTACTTTCACGGTTTTCGGAGACGCCGACATGCCAGAATTTAGTCCCGCAGGAGTTCTTTTACGTGCCAGTAAATCTATCAACACGAGGCTGTCGTATTTGAGCACCTTCAAATAGCACAGGACCGAGCTAGGATCGAACCTGCCAAGTTGGGGTCAGAAGGCCAGCGCCTCAACCGTCTGAGCCACTCAGCCCGGCAGGATGAGAGTAAAGAGCCTTGTTTTCTAGGGGTAAGCCTCCCCTTGAATTTCCAGAGGGATCTTGAAATACAGCTTTCTTCACACTGGATGATGGATCTTGAAGAAGGGGTAAGTGAGCTTCCCGTTTGGCACTGATAAGGCTCAGAATTTCTTCATTGTTGTCCTCGAAGCAATCTTGCCTCTTTCTTTTCTCGTAGCTGATGATTTCCTCAGCTGACTCAATGATAGCCCTTTGGAGTGTTGATCATTCTTGCTCCACATCATTTGTGCATACTGGATTGCTTGCCACACGGTTCATGATCGCATTTTGGAAGTCTGACGATGTAGATTTATCTGAGAGTTTGAAAGTGGCAAACTTGCGTCAGGGCTTACTTGGGTGATGCACAGTTGGTTTCCGATGGAAGGATATTCTGAGTCGACAGATCAGAATTTTGTGATTTGTCCAACAATCATCAATACTCCTCATAGTCTTAGTGATGAGATCATCTTTCTTGTCACACTGTCAGGTGATGATGTAGTCAATGATGTGCTAGTGCTTAGATCGTGGGTGCATCCATGTGGTCTTGTAATGGTTAGGTAGGCACAACTGCATGTCAGTGATGAACAGCTCATGTTCTGCACACAGGCTGAAAAGTAGCAGGCCATTGGCATTGCAATTACCACCAGTGCGCACTAAAAAGATGTTATAGAAAAGAATTCCTGAGTTGCTGGATAAGGACTGGACTTTTTAATGCTATACGGCACCCTGGACTTCATTCATAAATAAACGACGTAACTTCGGCTCATTAGTTCTTCAATTGGATACCTGCATCTTAAAGGAGCCAGCATATTCCAGCAACTCAAGGATTCCTATCTATAACATCTTTTTAATATGCACTGGACTTATTATAATCTCTTTCAGAGAGTTATTTTTTAAAATAGTGTTGCACAATATCTCACATGGTATGTACTTTTACGAGACCGTACGTGTCTTTACATTGTTTAATTTCTTCGTTATTTGTGTTTTAATTTTGCTTTAGGCTGACGATGACCTATTACTAGGTCGAAACTAGTCGCTAATCATTTATGTAATGTAAACTATTTACATTTTGTATTGAAAATGTGGACCCAAATAATACATTAAGTTACTCTATTGTAATCACAGTTCAATACGGATCTATCATTACGAAACTTATTTCATTTAATGATGATCATTTACCAGTTTCGTCTTAACTGCGAATCCAACGCCACGAATACGGTTCTCTCCAGCCTCCTTCCCTTTCCAAAAGATGGTATAACCCAATCTGGACTCAACGATCTTCCATTCACTGATAGTCTAGTTTCACTCAGAGCAGCGACATCCATGTTTAGTCTAGCAAGCTCGTGGGTGATGAGAGCTGTTCTTCTCTCCGGCCTGTTACTGTTGTCTGATACATTTTATTTCTGAACCTCTAGCTTTTATTTTTAACAAGGGTTTACAGTTTGGAGTTTTTCCTGATTTACTTAAAATTTCTAAAGTTATTCCAGTATTTAAAATTGGGGACAAAGAATTTCATCAGAACTATTGTGCAGTCTCAATTGTTCCAATAATTTCTAAAATATTTGAATCACTTTTGTACACTCAACTTAGCAACTATTTTGAAATTTACAATCTCCTATCAGACCGTCAGTTTGGATTTCGACAAGGTAAATGTACTAATACTGCTGTTCTTGAAATTGTTAAACAGATATTAACAGCTTTTGAGAACAAGCAGGCCTTCTCTTTGGTGTTATGTGATCTAAGTAAAGCTTTTGATGGTATTAATCATGAAATTTTACTTGGAAAGCTTGAGATGTATGGTGTCGAGTATCCCTCACTGAACATAATTAAGTCATACTTAAATAACAGATATCAGTTTGTCTCAATTAAAAATAGGTATTCACCGGGCGAGTTGGCCGTGCGCGTAGAGGCGCGTGGCTGTGAGCTTGCATCCGGGAGATAATAGGTTCGAATCCCACTATCGGCAGCCCTGAAGATGGTTTTCCGTGGTTTCCCATTTTCACACCAGGCAAATGCTGGGGCTGTACCTTAATTAAGGCCACGGCCGCTTCCTTCCAACTCCTAGGCCTTTCCTAACCCATCATCGCCATAAGACCTATCTGTGTCGGTGCGACGTAAAGCCCCTAGCAAAAAAAAAAAAATAGGTATTCCACTTTGAAGAAAGTTACAACTGGTGTGCCACAGGGCTCTGTCCTTGGTCCATTTTTATTCATTCTGGCAGTCGATGAGTTACCGCAAAATGTCACAGCTCATGCTCTTATATCCTATGCAGACGATACAACATTAATTACAAAACACCAGAGCATCTCAGGTTTGCATCATATGTCGCAGGAAGCTCTTGCAACTGCAATGCATTGGTTTTCATCCAATAGGCTGTTGTACAATCAGGATAAAACTCAATTTCTCACACTACAATTATCCTAAGATATTGAAAGTCAGTCAGTCAAAGTTTTGGGTTTTCATATTGATGCCAAATTGAAGTGGGAAACACACAATGATCATGTTTGTAGAAAAATATCACGAGTGGCCTATTTGATATGAAAGTTGAGGGATTTAGTCAGCAGTGACTACCTAAGGATGGCATATTTTGGTCTCCTCCAGTCACACATTACTTATGGAGTGTTATTATGGGGGCATTCTTCTTATGTATATAATATTCTTCTAATACAGAAAAAGGTTGTCCGAACAATGTGTAGGGCTGGTGCAATTGATCATTGTCGACCTCTCTTCATTAAGCTTAAAATACTGACAATTATAAATTTGTATATTTATATATCTTTGACATATGTTAAAAACTACATAAATGAATTCAGTAGGGAAAACATTCACCTTCATGATACTTAGGGCAAAGCGGATATTGACATCCCCATTCACAGGCTGTCAAAAACTGCTCACTCACATAAAATCAGTTCTTTAAGATTATTTAATAAATTACCAAATTCTGTACAGTCCACTCCTTTCAGTAATTTTAGAAGAAAAATGTATGATTAGTTAACAGAAAATCCATTTTATAATACCGGATGGTTTTGAGGTTATTTTCGTCTTAACTCACGAAGGGAATCTTAAATTGTATTGTTTATTGTCCTAGTAATGAGAAACATATCCAATTAATGCAATACCATACAAACGAAAAATATACACCAACGCAGGTTTTCCTGAAAAAACAAAAAGTAGTGTCCGAATTCACTCCGTACTTCGGGGTGATTTCGGACGCACGTGCATTTTAAAGCGCTGTCCAAAATTTCAAGGAGTATTAGTTGATTTTGGACATAAATATCCCCTATTTCAATTCTTCTTTCTTTTCGCTTTAGTTTTGTGATATTTAAAGTGTTCTGAGGGTGTCCAAAATAAGACTAGCTGGCTACAATCATTGTAATGATAAATGTAATGTGTTACTGAACGATCTTTTTTTCTGACAAGGTAAATGTAAAGTTTTCTGGTCTAAATTGAAATATTAATAGTTATAAACTGCACAGAGATCCTACTGAGAAATCTTAATAATTTTTCTTACAAACTATACAAATCTCAGAGCAAAAAAAGGTCGACACAATGAACATGTAGTTGACATGGCCTATAAATCTAAAATATGTTTTCTTTGAATATAAACATTCCTCTATTCTCAATTTGGACTGGAAGTATTTTCAAAGTTTGTTCTTTAGCTATTGTATCCTCAGCAGGGATGTTAGGGAACACAAACACATTTCTGCTGTTTTATATGGGCGCAAGTATTTGACATCCACATCCCTTGAACGAATATTTCAGGCCAGGCCAAACTACTGCCTGTATGCTCTTTGTTCCTCAACTTGTATTTATAATCTGCAACAAGGAAAGCCTCTTCTTGCAACACCAGAACGTCATTACATTCATTGTATGCTTCATCGCATTCATTTTCACTGCTGCTGACAGCGCCATCACTTGTTTCTGTACTGCTTTCATCTCGGCGGAAGTCACGGCCAAAAATCGACTTCCCAGGAAGAACATTTTATTTGCGGCGGTGGCGGCGGGAAGTAGCAGGTTGTGTTGGGTTGGAGCATGGCCGGAGGGTGACGAGCTTCCTTGAGCATTTCCTTCTTCCTCATTTTGCACTGGGTGTCTTCCCATTTTTTGGATGTACATTCCGCACTTTATTTTGTAGGGTGGACCAAGGCATACCATAGAAATCAAATGCTTTCCTTTAAGACAACTTGCCACTTTTAATATCACGTACGGCTTTTTCTAATAATTTTGGTTCTTAATTACTTCTCGAAGCAACTCATTTCTGCCTCTCATAATTTCTAGGCATTGTCCGAAATCACCCAGACTGCTTTCAATTTTCAGTAAAATGTGTGTATAACACTATTTTTTACTAAATCACACCAAAATTCCACAGCAATAATTTATAAACACTTCTGTCAGTTGATTTCACTAAGAACCATAGTTATAATGCATTCCTTCTGGCAGGAACAATCGAAAGTATCCACTTAATGATAATGCATGAACTTTCAACAATGCCAGTGTACACGGGAAATTTTCCAAAGTATGAAGTCGAATCGTAATAAAAAGCACAGAACATGGGAAACATAACCTCGAGGTCAAACTACAACTCGTGCGGAAGTGCAAAGCACCAGCAGCTCGTTGCTATGCGACAAAATACGGCGAATCTACCATGCTGTCCGAAACCACCTCTGTGTCCAAAATCGCCCCGTTTGACGGTACCTCTGTATTCTTAGAAATGCATAATCTGAGTATTAATTATTAAATTATTATCAGTTGACGAAGCCTATTTTCATTGTATATGGTCATTGGCAAATAAAGATTCTTGATTCTTGGTTTTCAAACAATGTTCTGATTTTCCAGGATCCAATTATAATCTTACATTCATCTGCCATATTTCGACGCGTGTGGAGTTACCCGCTGAGTGTGGCTGCCCAGCCAGGCGAAAGGGTGACTTCCGATGTTTAGCCCACATTTTCTAGGGCCTTCCCCGTTTGGGGTGGGCAGCGGTGATCCTAAATGGGCCTGCCCAGACACTGATGCAGGACCGAAATGTTGAGTAGCCACCGGGTCTCATGAAGACGACCATCACACATCTGCTGCCAATGTGCAAGTCCGGACTAGAGGCTCCCAGTTTACCCTAAACCTGCCTCCACCATCCTTGCCCCATCACCGCTGAACTTGATCGAAGTGAAGATAGTAGCAGGAAAAGTGCCAATGGCGTGGATTTAAGGAGGATCCCAACTCGCCAGGAAGTGACCCTCACACTATGGTCTCGAAGCCATGTCCTGCGGCACGTGTGAGATGAGGTGTGTACAGTTAGGCACCGAGATTGCAATGGACTGCCTCAGACTCCAGTTATGAGCGAGTAGCGCCTTCACAGCCAGTCTGTCTGGCATGATTTCATCTGCCTCCACAGCCACTGGGAACCGAAGTGAGAGGTTCCTCCTCTGCTTGTTTGACGCTGGGTCTTCAAGTGATGGATTCCACTGTCATTTCCTCCACTGAGGGGACCATCACCCTACCTAAGGGAGCTCATCTGACCGAAGCCGTTGGCGCTTTTAGGGAGTCAGGATATTCAGCGCCGTGCAAGACTCAGCATTAGCAGTTTTACAGCTGGGTGCCAGACCAGCCATCCCTCTTCCTTTCTCATTTCGGACTTGACACCGGACAATGGCAGAGTTACCCATTGTATAAACTAGTTTTTAATCATTTAAGGAAGAAAGAGGAAAAAAGAAGAAAAACTTGAAAATCATAAATTTATTTAGGTATTCTCATTCAACATCATCAAAATATTTAAACTTTATGTAATGATAATTTTCATAATATTTCAGTAATGTTTGTTTATTCACTGATATTGAATTAGGATAGAATACTTCTTTAAGTTGTGGACTAAACAAAATATAGGTTTTTTTTCTCGTTTCGTGTGGCTATTTCTAGCCGGGTGCAGCTCTTGTAAAGCAGACCCTCTGATGAGGATGGGCGGCATCTGCCAGGTGTAGGTAACTGCGTGTTATTGTGGTGGAGGATAGTGTTGTGTGTGGTGTGTGAGTTGCAGGGATGTTGGGGACAGCACAAACACCCAAACTCCGAGCCACTGGAATTAACCAATGAAGGTTAAAATGCCCAAACCGGCCGGGGAATCGAACCCGGGACCCTCTGAACAGAGGGCCAGTATGCTGACCATTCAGCCAACGAATTGGACAACAAAATATAGTGCTATATTGCTTTTATTCTTTGATTTGACTTCACTGATGAAGGGAATGCATACTGTTCCTCAAACATGTATGAATGAATAAATAATTTTCAATCATTAAAAGTGTATTGGTAAGGTGGACCCAACATAAACTATTTTAAATAGTTTCTTTAAGAGATTTAGACAAGTCAATATAGGATCAAATCAAATACCTATTATGGTTAAGTTTAATCAGTTCAAGTAGTGATCATGACAGTGACGCAGTGGTGATAATACAGTAGAACCCCGTTTATCCATAGTACAGGGGGCGGAGCCACTTCGGTTGACGCGTTTTTTCGGATGACACATGGTAAATATTTTTCGAAGTTAAATGTTGAAATGAAAATGCAAAGGTGCATACTGTATATTAACATTAAAATATTTGCATTATGTCACTCATTGTATAAAATCAGTGATTTTCTTCTGTATTTTCTTGGTGCAGCGCTGTCGTGCAGCTATGCTGGGGCACTGTTTAATCAACCATACAACAGCTGGTATAGATTCACCGCTTTGTTCAACAAAGTGCAAAAGTAATCTGAAATAATGAAACAATTTTTTGTTACTACTAAACTGAATACTGTATACATTAATTTTATTACAGTACTGTAATTAAAGCGTGTGGTACTGTATTTTAATAAATATTCGAAATCAGTCTTACCTCCAATGCATTAAATCCATCATCTGCTGTAATTCAGTTCTCAGAACTACTATTGTCAAGGTCGGGGTCGTCTGCATAATCTTCATGACGAATAATACAGTAGTAATAATAATAATAATAATAATAATAATAATAATAATAATAATAATAATAATAATAATAATAATAATAATAATTCCTGCTCGTTCAAGAAAAAATGTATCATGGAACGAACTAGAGGGTAAGAAACTGTTTTGTTTTATGCTACACGTGCATTCTGGCATAAGTCGAAATATAAAAATATGGTTTGCCTAATAGCTCTCAGCACATATAGCAAGAGAATTACTAATATCGACGGCTAAGAATGAGAGGGTAAAAACAAAATATTAAAATACAATTTTGCAAGAGCATTTCGGTTAAGCCGGGTTTTGGTTAAGCGAGGTTCTACTGTACTGATAATATTTCAACCAGTCCAACTTCTTCATCAACTTAGACTGAAAATGGACAAAGAAGGCCCCACTTTGTTTCAAAATTCCATCATGGTGTAAAGAGAGAAAGGTTTTTAGGGTAAACAAAACTGAGTGAAATATTTGAATTATTTTCTGATGGTAAGATATGCCACAGCATAGCTGAACAGACAAATCTTGATACCCAGCATAAAATCGCACATAAAACCCAGTTTAGTAATATGAAACGAAGGAGCTGAGATCGAGACTGGGTTCCGACAAATAAGGATGAAATAAAGCTTCTTATGTGCATACTGCTGCTGCAGGGGATTGTACAGAAACCTAAATTAGGACATTATATTTCTCGCAATCGCTTGTTGACCACGCCTGTTTTCTATGAGCTGATGACAGAGCAGAGATTTTTCCTCCACAGCTTTTTTACATTTCTCTGACAATGAGCCATATAATGGATAAGTTCATGCCAAAATTACAATTTACAAGCCAGTATTTGACCACCTGGTAGCAAAATTTTTTGAAAGCTTTTACCCCTGATTGCAAAGCGTCTATTGATGAGAACCTCTTGTTATGTACATGGTGGCTAGGGTGGGAAGTTTACATACTAAGGAAACAATTGTGTTTCAGAATGGAATCATACAAATTATGTGAAGCCAGGACAGGGTATGTAACTTAATCTGCTTCTGTGTGTATCATAATAAATAGCTGTAACACTGTAAAGACTGTATTACCTGTAGTGTAGTGTAATATAGTCTGTGTGTGTCACCTATGAACTGTAGGTATATAAACTAGATCCCTCAAAAGCACTAACCAACATAACAGAAAATTTTGTGAGTATTATAATTTATTCCATTCTAAATATTTTAAGTACATGTAAACTTTATAAATCTACAATTTACATGTACAAAAGTTTTATTTCCAGGTGGATGTTGTTAGTACATTGCTTAAAATATTTAGGTATATGTTACTGTATAAACGAAAACCAGAGTTTTGCTATTAGGAGGAAACAGCTCGGTATCACAGGGTGAAAGCACTTAGTTTGTTCTTGCACAAAGTACCAAAAAATTAAAATGACAAGATTTTTCAACAATGAAATACACTATATTCAAGTAAATATTTATTTTATCAATCAATCAATCAATCAATCAATCAATCAATCAATCAATCAATCAATCAATCAATCAATCAATCAAATCAATCAATCAATCAATCATTCTATAGTTCATTTTAGTCTAACATTGTTTTAAGCACATAATTACATATTTTCTTCTATCAGAAAAATAGCTCCCCAGCTGGTAGTGAACTGGAGTGTACTGAGATCCCCATTTAAGGGGTTAATGATAAATAGCCCAAAATGAAACTCGCACAACTCACCTACAATAATGCGGTTCAGAGGGATGCCTTGCTCTACTTCCTTATTAACAAGGACTGATAATTCTTGTGCCATAGAATCAATGGTGGTTAAATCCTCAGGAACATCAGGAGAGATTTGCAATCGGTCGAACCAAACATGACTTCGCTGAAATGTGCAGTCGAATAATAATATTTTATTTTTAAAATGTGACAGAAAATAACAGCACAAAATGAACTTCAATCAAGAACAACATAATGCATTTTATTTATCTCTGTGGATAAATAATTCATACGTCAACTGTACAGGTTATAAACCTCCATAAAAATTTTGATGAATGTATGCAATTTTCTCAAAATAAAATTTAAACTTACTAGGTCATGATCAGCACTGATAGTATATATTGAAGATATTTTTAGTACAGAACATTTCTTGTTCTTTTTTTTTTTTTTACAAGCTGTTTTATGTCGCACCGACACAGATAGGTCTTATGGCGACGATGGGACAGTAAAGGGCTAGGAGTTTGAAGGAAGCGGCCATGGCCTTAATTAAGGTATAGCCCCAGCATTTGCCTGGTGTGAAAAGGAAAACCACAGAAAGCCACCTTCAGGGCTGCCAACAGTGGAGTTCGAACTTAAGTACAGAACAGCAGGAGCCAAATATGCACTGAATAGTTTCACAACGGGTCCAAATAAGTTGAAAGTTTATTTAGAGTACAACATGTAGTAGTGTCACACCTGGAGTTCAGGTCCTTTCCAACAGCTTAATGGTAAATAGCTTAATGGTAAGAACATCCAATGCAAAATTGGAAGTTTGTGGGTTTGGATCATAATGGTCCAGTTAACATGCCTTAAATATGTACTGAACACAACCTAATAAGTTCAAAGATTATTTTGAGTACAATGTGTGAGCAGCACCAGAACAATAGTTCAGATACTTTCCAACAGAATATATATGACCCAGAAGACCACAGCTCAATGGTACAATCATCCAATGCGAAATCAGAAGTTTGTGGGTTCAGATACCTATGGTGTCTGGTTGGCTATTTTTGTTCTGCAGTTATTATCTGTTTGATATATACCGTATGTATTGAACAAGACCTAATAACTTGAAAGTTTATTTTGAGTACTGAGCAATCATGAAAATTAAATATTCATCGTATATGATTTTCTAGAGCATTTCATATTACATTTTCTAATTTTAATTAATACAGTATGCACGCACGCACGCACGCACGCACGCACGCACGCACATCTTCATTTTAGAATAGTTATGCCTTTCAGCATTCAGTCAGCAAGCCTTGTTTAGTTCCATACCCCCTTATTTTAAAATCATTAGCATGGGCCACCTGCCAACTTTACAAAACAAAAAATCAGGAGATTTTGATATGAAAATCAGGAAAAATCGGGAGATACAATTGATCAAAACTGCTTATTCTACATGTCTTGCACATTACCGGAGTACTGTGGTATATATTATAACTAGAGTTTGTAGTTTTTAGCATTTCTGATAAATGCAAAATAAGTTGAAACTTTATCAGTGTATGTGCCTTCATCGTCTATGACCCTACGAATGGTTTTTAGCGATTTCAAATTAGCGATAAAATGCAAAATTGGTTCAAAATGCAAAATTATACCATTTATGTGAAATAGATGCAATTTTCTTGGTTTAATGCAAAATAAACATATATATATTTATAAACAATGCATTTTCTTAAAAGTAAGATATTTGTTATTTATTTTTTTAGGAAAGAATCATTATAGCGCCTTAAAACTTTCAATGTGTGGAATATCTTTCAATGGCCAAAGAGCAGTGCAAAAAACAACCAATCAAAGAGATTTTTACACTTTCAAGCACACGCGTTCATTCAATTTGTGTTGACCCTTGATCATAGTCGGTTATTCTTGTGAATTTTTTTCCAACCAGCATGTGAACAGCGTGGCGCAAGCGGTCCCAAATTAACTGAGGACACCATTCAACAATTGGCATGTTTACCTTATTTTCCACAGTGTATTAAAAACTACATGACGAGCAATATGTGATTAAACAGATGATTTTTCTCCCAACTATTGTGCGTGCAATTTCGCACATTATACCTATTTTAAACAATTGGGAACTATAGATGCTACAAAACGCTAAATTTGAAAATCGAAACGCTAAATCTATGATTTTTAAATGCTATAAACAATGAACTCTAATTATAACACTTATTGTCCGAAAACCCGTCTGTTGCTATACGAGGCTACAAGGTTAAAAATTACACATTTTTATTCCCTCACAGGAAGTACGTAAGCGAGATGATCAGTCTCTGATAAGCCTTCTGAAAGTAGTATGAACTCATGCTCCACATGTGTGAATCAGTTCTACATAATGCAAGTTCTTGTGCACCGTAGCAGAGCTGGATTGGCCGTGATCATGGTTTATAGCGTCAGGAAGTAACTTACAGAGCTTTTTGTAGACATTGTGGGTGCTCCCCTCTTCATACTTGCGTTCCCTCAGGTAAATTTAAAAAATGTGTGAGCTGGATATGCCCCCTCGAGCATAGTTGGGAGCGTGTTGCACATTGTTGCGTGTAGGTCTTGTGGCTCTCGTAGCTACACAACAACTCACTTTCACTGATTTCAATATGTCGCACACAGCAACGTAAACCTCAACAAGGAAGTTTAATATAAACTAGCATGTTTTTCAGCATTGATATAGACTGAGAATGAGCTATGTATCTGTAAACAGGTTACTAAACCTCTTATTCTAATGAACACAACGTCCCTGCATATTTGCAGCCCAATAATGCACTTTGAATCATCTCATAAAACCGTTGGACATAGTGTTGGCATTTAACATTAGATACCCGAGCCTGACACCAGAATGTCAGTGATTCTTCATAAACTCTAAGAATTGTATCCAACCACAACAAATATAATTTTTGAAATATGTAGACATCATGGGGCCAGGATAACAGCCCTTTAACCCCAAAACTGTACCATATGTATATATATTTTTTGCTATTTGCTTTACGTCGCATCGACACAGATAGGTTTTATGGCGATGATGTATATTTCTTAACATTAAGTATTTTTTTTAGAATAGTGGCATTCACTAACAGGTTTTTCAGCATTGATATAGACTAAGAATAAGCTATGTATCTGTAAACAGGTTACTGAACCTCTTATTCTAATGAATATGACGTCCCCGCATATTTGCTGCCCAACAATGCACTTTGAAACATCTCATAAAACCGTTGGACATAGTGTTAGCATTTAACATAGATATTCGAACTTGACACCAGAATGTCAGTGATTCTTGATAAACTCTTAGAATTGTGTCCAATTTCAACCTCAGCAAATATAATTTTTAAAATATGTAGAAATCATGGGGCCAGGGAAAAAGCCCTCTAACCCCCAAAACTGTACCATATGTAGTATATATCTTAACCTTAAGTACTTTTTAGAATAGTGGCATTCATGTTTATTTTAATGGCATTCTTGTTCAACTTTAATTTTAGTAGTATTTATTCTGTACAGTCGCTATTAAGCAAGTTCTTCAACAGCTGAAGATGACCTATTTACAGGTCGAAACCGGTACTGTCCTTTTATGTAAATAAAATTGACACTATGAAAAATAAAGTATTGATTAGGTGGAGAACTCATCCTTCATACTTGTGTAGTGTGATAGGTCATGATAAGGAAGGAGCAGCCTTGTCGAGAAACAACAATGGAGTATTCAAGGACGAGGGCTGTGCTGCTCTGACGCGTGACGGGCGAGTATAGAATACAAGTAGCTTAAGTCTTGCTGATTCAATCAGGATACGAGAGGCAGGTTATTAGCCTTTCTTTTGGGTTGCGGTGTTGTCATTTTCTAAATTTCTAATTTTGAGTCCAGCATTGTTTTGTTCTGTTGTATCTCTTTTCTTTTTTGTTGTTGTTTCTTGTTAGTTTTCCTAGTTTTGCTTGGTTTTGTTTACTTACTCACTTATATCAAACTGTAGGGTCTACCAAGTGAAGGAAACACTGTACAGACTTATGCAAATAAATACATGTATATGAGGATTTCTATGCTTGTGACTATGCTTAGGTTGCTTATGTCAGAGGATGATTTTGTATTAGTGTTCTACTTTACTGGCATAAGTCTGCTTTCATATTACCTCTAATCACTCTGTCAGTGAGTCAGGTTGATGTGTATACAAATAAATTCTTAAACTACCTTACATACTGGCATTTCTTGTTTCTGTACTAGGGGAAGAACATTGCTGAAAGCTGCCGGGTTATGCCATTGTAGTGAAATATTACGAACCTTTTTTTTTTTATGCATCCCTTTATTATTATTGTTACCGTGTTTTGGTGGATCAGCAGCGGTGAAAGAAGGTGTGGGCTGGAATGGGTCTAACTACAAGGCCGAAAGATTAATTAAAATTTAAATAAAGGTTATATTTTCAATAGATAACAAGATTTAACAAATTTTCACTAGGTGAAATAACAATGAAAATCAGGTACAATTATAACTTTACACATGAAAGCACAAGTTAAGAGGTCTTTACAAATTCTGGGCTTCGAGCCCCAAGTTATAATTCCTGAGCCCTCAGCTCACAACCACAAATTACCAAAGGGCAGAAAACCCCTCATTACATGGAGCACTTGCTCCCAACTTTTAACCTCAAGCCTCCCAGAGGCACTTTTCAAACACAAGAAAGAGCTGAGCCGCTCTCAATTTTCCAAGCCTATTCAAGGCAATACCAGACTATTACAAAATTGCCATCAAGGCACCACTTACAAGAATTAAACAGGGGTATCTCGTACCCACCCTACAGGGCCTTAGCTAGGGAGGTGACTCGTATAAGAAAATATTAAGACATTAAGAGTAAAAAATCGGTTATGAAAACGTAGTCACCTCAACTCAAGATGAAGGGGAGATCGAGAGGGTAAAGCACTCTCTATCCCCGATTTACAGTTAAAGTAATAAGAATTACATAAGCCGGCATTAAGTTACATTTTTAGAAAGGTAGGTGTACATGAAAAGGATTTGGACCTTCCCCGAGGGCTAAACTGCTGAGCTAGCAAGAATTAAAGATGTTAAAAGGCCATTACCTTGTAGAAGAGCTGCTGGCGGATGAAAGAGGCGCTTCCCGCCTCCTGCTATACTTCCATACACTAAGCTAGATGTTGTACGAGTGGCCGAGAGACCAGAAAATCAGCAGCTTTTATACCCTCGCGGAAGATTCGAGACCTTTCATGAATAATTAAGACACACCCACATGCGTTTATTGGTCGGCTAAAAGTTACAAGTCAAAAATGAAGAAGAAACCTGTGATTGGAGGGAAATTAATTACAGAAATTACTGATTGGGTAAATTCAAAACAGGCGGAAAGAAAGGATTAATACTGCCAACCCACCAACGAAAGAACGAAATTTAGTAAAGACAACAACTTATGAATACAAAATATCTTCAAGAAAAGTTCCTTCACTTCGCACAGGGTGCATGATCATAATTTTTGGTACAGACATCTGTGAGAGAATGTCCACACTTCTTGATAATTAGAAAACAAAAACAATTTGAAATTAACACAGTGACATCTTCAGATAAACGGTTGAATTAATTCAGTTTTAAAGTTCAGAGTTTCAGCTGTAGAGGAGTACTTTAAGGAGGAAAATTCAAATGTGAGGCGTATAGGTGTACCAACCGGTACAATTATGATTATGTCCTGCTCCATGGCTAAATGGTTAGTGTGCTGGCCTTTGGTCAATGGGGTCCCGGGTTTGATTCCCATAACTGGTTAATTCCCTGCCATTATTATTATTATTGTCACAAAGTTGTTGCATGTGTATGGTGCTCAATAATGTTCCCTTTTTACAGACTTATGATAAGTGATGATTTCTTGGTACCTGTTTATTTTTTGCCCTTGAGAGTTAATTTTGGTTAAGCTGATGGATTGGAATCAGGGCAAGCCATAAGATACAACAGTTAATTTTTGTTGCCATATTTCGTTGGTGAAGTTTGATATTCAGTTTATTTTTATTTTTTTCCCTCTCCATTATGGTCCTGAAGGATATGTGTTACTTACTCTCTGTGTCTCGTGCTTGGGCATTGGTTTGATGTAGGCCTATTTTGGTCAAACGTACACCAAGCATGGTAAATACTGTACTTTACTGCTGTTTATGAAATTTATGCAGCCTTTATTGTAGATGTCAGTTGCATTGGTATTTAAAACTAAGATACACTTCATATTGGACAACTTTCAAGGTTACCTTTCAGCTAGTAATCCCAATATGATATGGTAATGGGGAAAAATTATATGTCCTCTATATTATAACAAATAATTACATTAAACAATTATTGTGGTACAGTACTCATGGGGATGCAATAAATTTTAAAATACGATCAGAATGAGGAAGTAACCTACTGTAGTTCCCTATCAATTTAAGGATTTCTGTCATAAATATTTATGTTAATGGTCTTTATTGTAATTTATGCTTAACTACAACATCCAAGCAGGGTAATGCTCTTGTTCCGATTTCAAGGCCTATTCGTCTGTCACTGTGCGACGATTTCAAACCACCCTACAATCAACTGATCGTGATGCTGGCCTTGTACCGCAACATGATGAAGTGGCAGTATTTGCACTCTATGATTTTTAATGCTTGAAGCTTTTGGCTAGCGGTCTTTAAATTCTGCCCCAGTGAATCTAAAATGTGTATTTTCTACACTTTTCGTCATTCAAGAACCACGTCCCCTTGCTTGTGTGACCACAGAAACATGGCAGACATTTATTCTGTTAGCTTCACCCAGGCAGTGCTTCTGCCTCTCTATGTTATTCTAGCTCATTGTCCTAGGCCATTTGGCCAATGTCCTTGGAACATAAACAATAGTACTGTCGTATGCGACTACATAACCCATACTACAAAAAATATCTGAGTTTATACTTAATTTCTGGTACCGTACAGTACTTCTCATTCCTGCCTCAGCAAAAATTTAGTTCTGTAACTTAAAGAAGACTCTCCAACAATACAGGCTAACTGACAATGTTCATAGATATTATGCACACTAAAAGGGGATCATCACATTGTTTTCATTTCTGAAATAAAGTTTGTAAAATACAGAGAGAAACAGTGAAGAGTTACCAGCAGTTTAGCTGGTGTAGCCACGCAAACAGACTGGGGAAATGCTTGCTTTGTCATGCAGAGCCGCAAGCATGGTTAACAGTGAGCGTATGGAACGAACGTTTAGTTTACGAGTGGAGATCTCATTGAGCGCATATTACTAACATTATTAATGTTGCATTCCTACACTTGTTTAAATTTATTTGTGTTAGCTATCAGTATGATGGCATATGCCTTAGAACAGGTGTTCAATGTGCGAATAATTATTTGAAGACTTCGGCCCCTCCTTCCCCTGATTTAGATGTCTGTGATGTTTATTTGTGTGGGAACTTTAAAAGAGAAAGTGTACAAGAAAAATCAACCAGCTCTTAAAGCCCTGGCAGATGAATTTTTTTTTTTTTGGGTGCTATTTGGCTTACGTCGCACCAACACAGATAGGTCTTATGGCGACGATGGGACAGGAAAGGCCTAGGAATGGGAAGGAAGCGACCGTGGCCTTAATTAAGGTACAGCCCCAGCATTTACCTGGTGTGAAAATGGGAAACCACGGAAAAACATCTTCAGGGCTGTCGACAGTGGGGTTCGAACCCAATATCTCCCGGATGCGAGCTCACAGCTGCGTGGCCCCAAACCGCACGGCCAACTCGCCTGGTCAGATGAAATCAGGAGAATGATATGTGAAATCTCAGAGACGGAAATACAAGTGTTTCATAATTTTTTTTCACTGGTACAAGATTGGTTTTGAGAACAACGGACATTATTTTCAAAAGCTGTTTGATGAAAGGTAAGATCTACATTAGTTTTCAATTTCATTCATTATTAACTCTTAACTAATAATTTAGGCTTACCGTAGTGAACTAAACACAAGCTGCTACAGTTTGCTGGTGAGTCCAGCAATGGATTCTGGGCGATCTGTTCCTCCAACGTTCCCTCCATTGTGAGGTAACTTTTTGTTGCCTGTCCCTGTACATATGTGACCATCCAAGTTGGCTTAATTTCCTGTTTGTTATTTTTTTTTAATCTACACACACACATTTTAAATTAATGACATTTATTAAATGCCAAACATTATGCTTCATTTCATTTCTTTGTTCACTAATGACAATGCTGCACTAATGCAGGTAGATTTTCAACAATGTCTGGGAGGGAAAGGAGGCTTAATTAAACTGCAATCTCTGCATTTTAACTAACTCACTCAACACTGATCTGCATTTATGACTGCCACACACAAGGCAGATTCAAGTGAATTATTTACCTAGACTAGATTTCAAAGAACTTGGAAATTTATCGAACAATTCCCTTGATAAATTATTTCATTGTATAATTCCTCTTCCTATAAATGAAAATATGCCCCAAGTTGTCATCTGGAATTCAAACTTCATATTTTCACCTTTCTAATCTTTAAAAGCTCCACTCTAGCTTATTCATCTACTGATGTCATTCCACACCATTTTTCCGCTGACAGTTCAGAACATCCTACTTAGTCAAGCAGCTCATCTCTTTACTCCAAGTCGTCCAGCACAAAGTTTACAACACTTGCGTAACACTATTTTTTAATTGGAAATCACCCAGTACAATAATAATCTTAATGGCTTTACATCCCACTAACTATTTTTATGATTTTTGGAGATGGCGAGGGGCCGGAATTTAGTCCCACAGAAGTTCTTTTACATTCCAGTAAAACTACCAACACAAGGCTGTTGTATTTGAGCCCCTTCAAATACCACCAGACTGAGCCAAAATCGAACCTGCCAAGTTTCACCCAGTATAATTTGTGCTGCTTTTGTTCGGATCTCTTCTAGTTCTCGTATCAAGTGATCAGCTGCCAAAAAGCACATACCCTGAGGCATTCTAAAACAATACATACCATGTTGGAGCAGCACTAATGAGCTTTTATATCAAGATTTTTCTACAGAGTGGTCGGACAGAAGTTGTAGATGATCTCATTAGCAGTCTGGATAAGGACAGATGGGAAGGATGGGAAAAACCAGTTGAGGAACTACATTTTAAGCATTTAAATATGGAAGCCTGGAGCCTTCGAAAGAAGCTAGGAGGCCATTCCCACAAATCACAGGCACTCAAGAAGTCAAACCAGACAGAATATCAGACTGAATTGTTCAAATGTCCTGGTAAAGCACATTCCAAAGTAATCAGAAGAAACCTGTAAAACCTAAGAAAACCTTGCTCTTGCATATCAGAGCTAGCACCAACATTCACCGAAGATGAAGTTATAATGGCCCTTTAAAACTGCAAAATGGGTAAGGCACCAGTCTTTGACAACACTGACAATGAGTAAGTTGTAGTAAGTTGAGGTAATTCCCACCATTAACGGTATCATCAAAAAAGAAAGGTCCAATTAAACCAAATGCTGACAAACCACAACACACTTTAACTTCAGGTAAGTTCACATGGTGTTCCACTGTTACATGAGGATTGTTATCTGCACAATAGGTGCAATTGTGATGATTAATGGCATTTAATTTGAACATAGCCTCATTACTCCTAACAATCTTGCATGGAAATTGAGTGTCCTCTGTAGATTTTGCTTGGTACCACTTACAAAATTCAATTCTCCCATCATAATCATCTTCATTAAGAGCGTGGACTAATGAAGGAATAAAACTTCTCCATTGGACATGCTTCAAATTGCGATGGACGCTTGATTTTGGAACTCTTGTCTCACGAACCGCTTGCCGAACAGATTTTCTTAGGAACGTTTTGGATTCAATCAGTCAGCGTTATCAGCTGTGCTTGGACCACAATGGCCAACAATTTGAACACTTTTGATAACTGGCTGGTTTCTACATTTGTTCACATTATTTTGATTTTTGAAACTTTTCTCAACACTCAACAATTGTTAGCGTTATAGTCATTTAAAGAGAGTATACACTTTAATGGGACACCCTATACAAAAATGAATATTTCTTTGTTCGTCTCGAATGGACTCAAAAGCTACTGGACCAATTTCACTGAAAATTTCACAATTTGTTCTTATTACTCCAAAGAGGGTTTAGGAAATGGTTTGAACGAAATCTTATAGGTAGTTTTTTTATAAGCAATTTTATGTAGTTTTATGTAAAAGATTTGGATCAGCCTTAATGGACAGATTGTTGCCAGGCTACAGCGACTTACTCTGGTAGGAAATGCTGTATATAGGAGGATGGGAACACACTGCCATCTTTTATGAAATACCTGTCTTGCTAAGAGGTTCATGACTGTGGCTGCATATAGGAGGATGAGAACATGCAACATATTTTATGAAGTACCTTTCTTGCTAGGAGGTTCATGTAATTAGGGAACTCATTGCCTGTACTTAAAAAAGGAGAAGAGTGGTGGAGAGACAGACAGCAATGGAGGTCCTTGATTCACAACCTGACCCAGGAAGCTGGAAAAGGGAAATGAAGATGATGATGATTGCCTGTTATATGGTAACAACAATTCAACATGCCGTGATCGAGACCTACTTTCCAGACGATCTGGGCTTCCACAAGGACAAAGTTTAACGTGAACCTTAAATAATATCAAACTCAAACTACACACATAATAATAACTCTAAATCTACCAAAATGTTCGTAAAATATTAATGACATCACAATAAAGAAATCTACAAAAGTTCACTTCATACATGTAATACAAATCCTAAAATTAAACATTCAAAAAAGTACCGTTGCAGAGCCATCTATGTATAAAAGTCATTGTATGTATGTATGTATGCATGTATGTATGCATGTATGTATGCAGAGGTGCCAAACTTTGAAGTGGGTTATCAGTAATCCCCCCCAGTCAAAAAAAGTTTTGAGTCAAATCCAAAGCCTACTCTTCTCCTCTCGATAATGAAACGTCCTTTGCCCTTCTTGATAGCAACGTGTTCTAAAATACATCATATTACACAATAAAATTTGCACATCACCTGTTACTACTGTGAAAAAAATATTTTGTAGCTTATTTTGCACTCAACAGCTGTTTTTCAGTGTAGGTTTTCTTGAAGCATCCTTCCACACTGCAATGAGGTTTTCGTCTTCTGCACCATGAGCGATTCCAGTGTTTTTTGCTAGTGGCTTTACGTCGCACCGAAACAGATAGGTCTTATGGCGACGATGGGATAGGAAAGGCATAGGAGTTGGAAGGAAGCGGCCGTGGCCTTAACTAAGGTACAGCCCCAACATTGGCCCGGCGTGAAAATGGGAAACCACGGAAAACCATCTTCAGGGCTGCCGAAAGTGGGATTCGAACCCACTATCTCCCGGATGCAAGCTCACAACCACGCGCCCCAAACCACACGGCCAACTCGCCCGGTCGATTCCAGTGTATTTGTGCTTAAGGTAGGCCTGAATTCTGTTTGATTTTGTCCTATGTCTCATTTTTACCTATCAATACAGAAAACCCCTTCTGTGGGAAAGTTACTGTGAGGTACACTTAATACAGTACTGAAAACACATTACCTAAGGTTCTATAATGGAGAAGAGCAGATTAGAACTCCTTCCTTCTCAACGAATTTCACAACGTTCATGGGTAGCAAAAGTAACAGATGATCGAATAAGTTTAGTTGCTGACTCACAAGGATTGAAAAGGGAAAGGTCCAAAGAATTGAATGTTTTTCTTCGTTCCTTCTTTTCGCAGAAATTTATTTTTTTCGTAATAATGACGCTTTTCCGTAATCATTTTCCCTTTGACCGTAATATTGTAATCGTAAGGTGAAATCCATAATAATTATGGACAATCTACATGTATGTATGTATGTATGTATATATGTATGTATGTATGTATGTATGTATGTATGTATGTATGTATGTATGTATGTATATGGGTTTGTTCCACATCTCCTCCTAAACCACTGGACCAATTTCAACAAAACTTGGTAGGGCCTACCCTTATGACTTACTATCAGGAGACAAACCCTGTGGGGGTAGGACACCCCTAGCACCCCTAGGGGAGTGGGGGGAGATATAAAAATACTGTAATAAAAAATGGTGTCAAACCCATAGTTTTCATTGTCGCTGAGATGAATAGTGACACTCCGGATGTCGTTTAAGTCCAAGTTCAGCCCAAATCAGCAAGGGGGTGTGAAGGGGTGAATAAAAAGGAAATGTCCAAAGTGACCAAGATTATGGATGTATGTGTGTTCCAGCATAAATCTCAACCAAACTTAGTACACACAGGACTTACTATCTGAAAAAGAAACTACGGGGGCAAAACATCACTAGAAACCCAAGGGGAGGGGGTAAAACATAGAAATATCTGAAAAGACCAATATTATCATGGAATACATAGTTCTCGGGGTCGCTGAGATGAATAATGACATACCGGAGAAGTCCAAGTTCACCCTCAATCAGAATGGGGAAGGTGTGAAAATAATGTCCGAAATAACCGAGATTATGGATGTATATGTTCCAGTATAGCTCTTGGCTGAACTTGGTACACATATGACTTACTATTTCAAAACTGTACTGAGGCAGTTAAGACACCCCTAGCACCGAACGGGTTGGGGGATGGGGCGGGGGTGACATGTGACGATGATGATGATGATGCTTGTTGTTTAGAGGGGCCTAACATCGAGGTCATTGGCCCCTGGGGTGACATGTAAAAGTATTTGAAAACTACCAATATCAGTGTCAAATCCATAGTTTCCAAGGTTGTTAAGATGAATAGTGATAATCCGGATGCCATTTAAGCCCAAGGTCAGCCTCCATTGGCATGGGGGTGAGATGATGGGGGGAAAAGAAAATGTCCAAAATGGCTAATATGATGGATGTATTAGTGTTATATTCCAGCATAACTCTCAACCAGACTTGGTAAATATATGACTTACTATCATGAAGAAGTACTGTGGAGGTAAAACAACTCTTGGTGATGGGGTGGGGAGGGGGTAACATGTAAAAATAATCAACAACGAGCAATACTAGTGTCGAATCCATAGTTTTCGGAATCAGTGAGATGAATAGTGACACTCCAGTTGCCGTTTTTAAGTCTATGTTCTGCCCCCACGGCATGGAGGGTAAGACGAGGTTAAAAGGAAAATGTACAAAATGACTGAGATTATGGATGCATGTATGGATGTTCCAGTATAGCTTTCCACCAAAATGAAACCCACTGTGGTGGTAAGACATCCCTAGCACCCTAAGAGGAGGGGTTGACATGAAAAAAAATCATCAAAAACGACTGATATTAGTATCAAATCAACGGTTTTTGGGAATGCTGAGATGAAATGTGACATGCCATTTAAATTCAAGTTCAGCATCCATAACGATAACTCTTAAAATACAAAGTAGTTTGTAAAATATCAGTCAACGTTACAATAACGAAATTACAAACAATTTGCTTCACACATAATTAGCAGTTAATAAAAGCCCTAAAAGTAAACATTTAATAACGTGCCCGGACAGCGCCGGGTAATGTAACCAGTGTTTAATAAAAATATCTTACTTGTCCTCCAAGAGGTGTATAAGGTCTTATTGGGGCAGTTGGTATCAGTACTTTCAACTGAGGAAAGCTCATATCCTTCGTCAGCAGTGTTTTTATCCAGTCCTTAAAACCAGATCCTGTGTCCCCTGGAATAACAGTTACCGTACTGTATTATGTCGCCGAAAGGAATTAAATGAATTACCGTATCATAGATATAACCCATTATGCCACTATTAATACTTAACCTGAAGTTCTAACCTACATGTTAGGTTCTAAGAAGCCATAACTATCTTATATCTTTTGATATCTTATAATTGCTTACTTATCAAACTAGACATTAACTTAACACTTTGCAACTTATCATTCAAGATTAATACCTGATCCATGGAGACATATAACAGTTCCTGTATGAACTTTGCTCGTTTGAGCAATTACTTTAATGGCACCAAGTTTGGAATTCATAATTTGACAGCCAGTTAGATTACTCCTTCGAGAAAACAAATACCACTTACTGAAGAAAAATACATTAAATTCTTTCACTATCAAAAATTATTCTATCTCAAGCTATCCCCCAAATTCGACTGTCAAGTAAACATAACATCTTCGTAAAGTAAACAACACATTAACCTTCCAACAACATCGTTGCTACACGTGCACGACAAGACGCACGTGACCGGTCATCGGCAAAGAGAATGGTCATCGGTGATCGGGTGAGAAATTACAGGATGGGCACCAAGTCCCATCACCCACCAATCAAATTTAAAATAAATATTCAGCTTTTATAAATACATGTACACTGTGTTTTTCTCTCTCTTTAATGTCTAAAACATCGATATGGGCACTATAATGCTATTCTAGAAACGAAACGGCAAACCGAGGAGGCGATCCGTCTTGCTGAAACCAACATGTTTCCTTGACCCCTCGGGTTTCCAAAAGGGTCATGAACCATATTCTTAACAATTACCATATCAAGAAATTCATGTCGGTCAATGGATCGTTCAAAGAATACGCTCCGTAAATTTGTTTACAGTCAATACCAGCTCATATTGTGACATGGGGAGGGTTATTCTCAATCTAATAATAAAAATAAGGGTTGTCCTTCGACCAGAAGACAACATTTCTTGATTGCGAGCTTCGGGTATAACGCACATACCGGTATCACTTTGCCACGTTTCGGGATAATGTCAAGCACCTGAAGAAGTGCACCACACGCCATTTCCCTTCGATTTAAATAATTGTCACTTAATTCTTGAACATATTTCGGTCGATATGGACGCAATTTTCATGTGCTTACTGCTACTACTACTACTACTAAAATATTTTCATTCATCCCTTGAAAGGGGACGCCGTCTCTCAAGCCGGGAGATTTGTGACGGTGAAGGAGATGCACGGAGAAGGTAAGGGGGTTGGCGGCTCCGGGCCGTGGCTTATAGGAACTGTCCCGGCATTCACCTTAGTCCAGGAGAATGAAAAACCACGGAAAACGATTTTCAGGACAGCCAACGGGATATACGCAGTTCCGCGAATCGTTTGCGAGTTGACTTCATTGGTGATCTAGAAAATAGAACTCCGAGAATTAGAGTAATAATTAAGAGGGGAATTCCTCGAGGCAGTATTATTGGACCTTAATGTTTTCTTATATACGGTATATCAATGATATGTGTAAAGAAGTGGAATCAGAGATAAGGCTTTTTGCAGATGATGCTATTCTGTACAGAGTAATAAATAAGTTGTACCGGGCGAGTTGGCCGTGCGCGTAGAGGCGCGCGGCTGTAAGCTTGCATCCGGGAGATAGTAGGTTCGAATCCCACTATCGGCAGCCCTGAAGATGGTTTTCCGTGGTTTCCCATTTTCACACCAGGCAAATGCTGGGGCTGTTCCTTAATTAAGGCCACGGCCGCTTCCTTCCAACTCCTAGGCCTTTCCTATCCCATCGTCGCCATAAGACCTATATGTGTCGGTGCGACGTAAAGCCCCTAGCAAAAAAAAAAAAAAAAAAAAAAAGTTGCAAGATTGTGAACAACTGCAAAATGACCTCGATAATGCTGTGAGATGGACAGTAGCGACAGTAGGCAATGGCATGATGATAACGGGAAAAGTCCTCTCAGTTTAATTACTACGTTGATGGGGTGAAAGTTCCTTTTGGGGATAATAGTTACCTCAGATAATATAAGGAAAGATCTTCATTGGGGTAATCACATAAATGTGATTGTAAATAAAGGACACAGATCTCTACACATGGTTATGAGGGCATTTAGGGGTTGTAGTACCGGTAAGGATGTAAAGGAGAGGGCACATAAGTCTCTGGTAAGACCACCAACTAGAGCATCGTTCCAGTGTATGGGACCCTCACCAGGATTACTTGATTCAAGAACTGGAAAACATCCAAAGAAAAGCAGCTCGATTTTTTCTGGGTGATTTCCGACAAAAGAGTAGCGTTACAAAGATGTTGCAAAGTTTGGGCTGGGAAGACGTGGGAGAAAGGAGACGACTGCTCGACTAAGTGGTATTTCCGAGGTGCCAGTGGAGAGATGGCGTGGAATGACATCAGTACCGGTAGACGAATAAGTCTGAGTGGTGTCTTTAAAAGAAGGAAAGATCACAATATGAAGGTAAAGCTGGAATTCAAGAGGACAAATTGGGGCAAATATTCGTTTATAGGAAGGGGAGTTAGGGATTTGGAATAACTTACCAAGGGAGATGTTCAATAAATTTCCAATTCGTTTGCAATCATTTAAGGAAGGGCTAGAAAAACAACAGATAGGGAATCTGCCACCTGGGCAACTGCCCTACATGTACCGTAGATCAGTAGTGACTGATTGATCTTTTAACTGACTCCGCGACGACGCTGCATTGTTCCTCTCTTTTTGATGGTCTGTCACGTCGCGGCTTATCCTTAACACTGTCGGTAGAAAACAGTTTCTGTTCCCAACGCAAAAATGTTCCCTTTGGAGGTCGTTCTCGTCCGAATTCTAGCTGGAAGTCCGAACGCACTTGTTCCAACGTTTTGCCTGTTGTTGGCCTCTCGTGAACCCAAGTGTTTGTGACAATCCGTTCTTCAATGGTCTAGTCACTTGTATAGGCCATTATACCTGAATTAGAACAGAAAATTAAAACTATCCAATAGTGGTAATGTAGACTGGGGTGGGGGTCAACGAGACTAATGGTATAGGAGTTCCTTTAAACTGCTGTGCCCTATTGTCGAAGTCCATCAAACACACGAGCGTAAAACGAGGACTTGTGACGTCTTCCCTTTTAGAATGTATTTTCTACAGTATGAGGTCAAAGAATATCAGCAAACTGTTGGTGATATTATCTTAACCAAGTTCGTAAGACTTCTATTAACTGATATTGCGCTGGCAAGAACACAAACAGTATCGTACCTACTACTCCAAGCCTTCGTCCAGGAAAGTCTTTAAATTGTGACATGAAGAGGCCAACTGCGACTTCATACAGGTAATACTGCCGATATCTAATATTACTGATTTAATTTACGAGCTTCTGTGAATATATTATCATACTGCATAGTATTTTGTAGAATAAGTTTGTATATTTTTTCGCAAAATGCCTCGCATAGAGCAGGCAGTATAGGAGGATCGAAATGGCGGTGACTTCCAAACACGCTTAACAGTGTATCCAATACACGTTTTTTTTTCACATTGCCGTTGTTTAAAGAAAACACTTTAAATCTAAACAATTAGTTGTCATATTAATTTAAATACGTATGAATTAATATTAAAACTATAATTATTGTTATTTTCTGATTCATTATGTTAGTATACTAAAGTTTGTCTCTGTTGGTTTGTTTTTCCTAAATTGCTCCCTTGAATTCAATTGAATTGCACAGTTGCATATTATTGCCAATTCACGAACATGAATAATAAGGGATTACATTCAATGAAATGGTTATACATTTTGTATTGAAGACCATATTATTATGTAAATAAATTATATCAAATTCTATAGTATTTTCCCTGGGTGGTTCGCAGTATTACTTTTCTCCTCAATAAATGTTTCAGGCTGTAAAGTTTGTATATTAGCCTAGCGCAGAGAGCTCTTCAGTTTAGAACTCGTACCATAAAAGCGCGGGTACAAGTGTCACTGTTTTCATCTGCTCTGTGTTTTAATCGGTCGATAAAAATATTTAAAGGTTCGTGTTTTAGCCGATATTTGACTAGTATTATTTTATTGCAATAGTAAACTAACAATGAGGTAATACTGTGTCCAGGTATGTTTTAATATGCTTCATTGTACAGTGTTCGAACGGTTTACGTATTTTGCACCGGTTTGTGATATCAGTATAGTTGCGAAACGAGTGATTTAACTCCTTTATTATGACTGTATGACACCAATGCATTTGCAGGACATAATGTTGAAGGAAAAGGATGCTCTTTTTTTGTTTATACGTTGTCTCTCCAGCAGCAGGAAAAAGCAGTAAATGACTTAGAAAGACCTCATCAGATGATCTATTACCTGCAAATTTTCATGATCAAATTGAGGCCTGCCGAATATGTGTTCGCTACCTTCAACATTGAATTTGAGCTGATGTTGATTCTCAGTGACTGACCAGTTGTTGCAAGATAATCATTATTAAGATCATTAAGCACTTATTGAGAGTGGATTTTGAAAGGTTACATTTCTTTACAACTTTGAAAAGATAAGTTACCACCTGTCACATTCCCACCGTAATTTCTCATTTAAAAAATATAAGATTTTACAGATATCCTACCTGACTAAAATTGGTTTGGAGATTCTCAGTCTGTCCCATGGTGATTTTGCCTCTTGACATGTCTATTAAAAAAGTTATCAGAGTTGTGCTTATTAGTCATAGAATATTTTGATAAGAGCTCTAGCTAATATGATTGTAGCAGACAACCCACTAACCATAGCCATAAATAACATACTTGCTTACAACAGGGTCACGATACAAGATGGCAAAGCATCCTCAGCAGCCATTATACAAAGCAACGGGGTACTGCAAGGGGACCCCCTTAGTCCGATACTATCTAACATAGCCTTAGCAGATATTACAAATATCATCCACAACACATCAGTTGGGATGTACCAGTATGCAGATGACATAGCAATAGGATCGAACAACAGAGATGACCTACAAGCTGTAATGGATAAGCTCGATGCATATGCCGACATGAATAGTCTCATAATCAACAGAAAGTAAACAGTCGAAATGGTTTTCCGGAAAGGAGGGAGAATAGCAGCAAATGACAGGTTTACAAGCAGTGAAACAGCCCTGGAAGTTGTGAATTCATTCAAAAACTTGGGGATTATGCTCCAGCCCTCTTCTACTTCTTTTAGAATTCATGTAAGAGAAAGGTCATTGGCAGCCATCAGAAACATGTATGATATGAAGGAACCCACTAAACTGTCTCTAAATACAGCCATGACTCTGTTCTATGTAAAGGTTCTACCTGCCCTGACATACGGTTTGGAGCTAATTTGGGAACATCTAACTCTATCTGACCTTAGAGTTTTTGAGAATGTCAAGGCTAGATTCTTGAAAAGAATTTTAGGTATTTCCAAAATGTCACCATCAAGACTTGCTTATGAGCTAGCCAGAGAAACCTTCCTTATGGAAGACATAAGAATGAGACTACAATTACCCTCCACACGACAAGAACAGGAACTACTTCATATTAGACTAAGAAAACGAGCGGAAATTAACTTTGAATTCTACAGGACGGACGCAATGATTTATCGAAGCTGGACTGGGCCGAACAACGAACTGAGGAATGCTCTGAACAGACTGCTCATACATGGTTTCCATCACAAACTGTGCGTGCAACCTGGTTTTCATGACCCATCTTTGCAGTGCGTGTTATGTAACAAATTATATGATCGATACCATTTTAGTGAATGCAGTAAAAGAACAGTTTCCTTATTGGATTACTCTAAAATAAAATGCACATTTGTGCACAATTTCTTCTTATTATAAATGAGTGTCATTATCCAAAGTTTATGCTGTCAGTCGAGGAAGTAGGAAGATGATATGCTAGCTTGTACAGTTAAACATATAACTACAGTACAGTAGTTGATTATCAAGCTTCTTCATTTATGATAATAGTCTTTGATTTTTGTCTGTCTTCTCCTGCTGGCCCAATATACACTTTTTAAATGACATAAAATGTTCATAATTTACATCACAATTTCTATGTACCCTCCCCTATTCTTAAAATTCTTTAGTAACTTTTAATAATGTTATGTGTTTTTTACTCACTAACTACTTCTACAGTTTTCGGAGATTGCAACGTGCCTGAATTTGTCTCACACGAGTAAATGTACTGATACGTGTCTGATGTGTGGCACCTTCAAATACCACCGGACTGAGCCAGGATTGAACCTGCCAAGTTAGGAGCTACTAAGCCTGGCAGTGACTTTGAAGAACATGTTCACAACTCTGCTAGCTTCAAAAAGTATCATTGTTCTGATATGCACTTTAGATTTTCGTCTTCATCTTCTTCTAGGTCCTTGTGGCCCTTATTCTTCTCTTCACTTAAAATGTCATTGTCTGTTTGTGTCTCAGTTCAAACTAGGCTATTATTTGTTGCAAGTTTCATAGTCATATTGATTCAGAATAACACAATCTATTTTTTGAAGCAATTTAGGTAACGGTGAATTATCATTACTGTCATCAGCATGCTCTTCAGTTACAGAATATTCAAGTGGCAGTAGGGATTTTTAAAATACTTTAGTTTAAAGAAAACGCAACAATTTAAACTGCGGTTTATGATATAGGCCTACAGGTTTATTCACCTAAGATGTTACACAGAAATAATGTCTAAACCATTGATGATGACCCCCTGCGAGTGGGGGACATACATGTAGAATACACCCGCGGTATCCCCTGCCTGTCGTAAGAGGCGACTAAAAGGGGCGGCCTAGGCGCAGACATGGATTGTGGTTTGGTATAATGTGTTGGATCTCCTGTGGATGGGAGAGGCTGAATGCATCCACAGGTAATACCTGCCCGTCGTAGAAGGTGACTAAAAGAGTCATGTGGCCATGGTCCCCTCTTTATATTTTTATTGTTTTTTCGAGGGTCAGTTGTAGACCATTTAAAAAATTTTCATGTGCGTGCTGCTTGGAGATGGACCTCTTAAGTGTGCGACTACGCTCGAAAGCCCGTGTCAGTAACCACCCAGGAAGCGGCGGGTGGGAGTGTAATGTATCCGGGCAGTAGTATCCGCCTGACAACACAGGTCCACGCACAGCCGAATGCCAGAAGGACATATTCTTATTAATTATTTTTATTTCTTTTCACCTATATTTAGTGCTCTGTACACTGTATGGGGTACATGCTATTGCGGGTGACTGGAGGAAGGGAGTTCTTGTGCTCATTGCCTCAGTCCTCCCGTGTTAGGCATCATCCAACATCGGACCCCGGGCAGTACCGGCTATGACCAGGTGGGTATTGCCTTGGCTGCTTGGTTCAGCTACAGAGATCCTTGATCTGAGTGGGTGGCATTCGGGGAGGATGATTTCGGGCATGGCGTCGAAATCACTTCCGCCTCCTGCCTCGGGTAGTTCGCTACCCAAGTCTTTAACTTTTGATTTCCTAAGATGGGCAATCCCTTGGGAACAAGTGCAGCGTATTAGTCTGGGTTCCAGCTTCCCTAGGTTCCTGGTTGCTACCAGAACGATGGGCACGACTTCAAGCTGGTTAAATCCATTCTTTTCAGTCGACACATTGAAGGTGTATACGGCGAACTTGAGAACCTTAAGGAAATGCACAATGGTGGTTTGCTTCTAAAGACGAGCACTGCGCTCCAAGCGGATCGGTTGCTTAAATGTGACCACTTTGGCCAAATCCCCGTCAATGTGGAAGAGCACAAATCCTTGAGTCTGGTTTGTGGAGTTATTTTCCACCGTGATCTCGTTCTGAACACTGACGATGGATTGATGGAAGACATGAAGCACCGTGGCATGACCCATGTCCGGCGTATCACACGCAAAGTCAACGGTGAAGACGTTGCCACGGGTGCGTTCATAGTCTCCTTCAAATTGTCAGTGTTGCCAGAGAAAGTCAAGGTAACAACCTATCGTTGCGATGTGAGGCCGTACATCCCGCCTCCTATGCGATGCTATCAATGCCAGAGATTTGGACACATGGTATCTCGTTGTTCGAATCAGTCTGTGTGTGGTACATGTGGAAGAGTAGCTCACGGCGCGGAGGAGTGCACAACTCCGTACAAGTGCACTAACTGCTCTGGTCTTCATTCTCCTCGAGATCGGACCTGTCCGACCTATCTGAGTGAGAAGAAGATCCAGGAGATCAAGATCCTGGATGGTCTTTCCTACCAGGAAGTGCGCCGTAAGTTTAATTCTCTTCCAGGTTCCTCATTTTCAACTGGAACACCTCTCCAGAAGATCGCGGCACCCAAGGCGGCAGTTGCTCCTGTGAGCAACGCCACAAAGAGAACGAGCTCGAAGACAGGTCCAACATCTCCTTCTCCCACGAGGTCGGCGAAAGCCGCGCCTAAGCCGGCAGAGGCGGCATCATCGACCAGGGCTGGGAAATCACCTCCCAGCCCGTCTAAACAAGAATCGATGGCGGGGAAGAAGAGTGCCCTTACCAGGCATTCTTCCACTTCTCCTAAAAATGGGGCCTCACGCCCTCCACCCGGAGGGTCTGATCCTGCGCCAGCGAGTTTTCCTCCTGGAAAACCTGCGCGCTCCCCTCGTAGGAAGAAACCCGGTCCCGGACTACGTTGAAAAGATTCAAGGCATGCACCTGACGTGGTGATGCACATGGAGCAATTATCTCCATCTTCGGATGGGGTTTAGTTTAGTTTAGTTTAGTTTAGTAATGTTTTATTTTACCTGGCAAGATTAAGGCCTTCAGGCCTTCTCTTCCATCTAACCAGGAACTGAAATATACATATGTTGCATTGTATTACAATAACTACGTCTAATACAAATTAAATTAATAATAATACAAGAATGGTGAGATTACGTTAAGATGAAATGAATTAAGATTAAATTAATAAATTAAGATTAAGTTAAGATTAAATTAAGATTAAATAAATCAGACATAAAAAGGGATAAATTCTTAAAACTAATATCCTACATGTAAAAAAAAAAAAAAAAGGCAGTACATAACATTTGATTTTAAAGACAAATCGGATAAAAATTTTAGACTCTCTACCAGGACATCCATAACAATAGAATGGTTGTAAGTAGCAGCATCAAGTTTACAGATGATCCTTACTGGTGCATAAAATGTCTCCAAAGTGCTTCCTTGAAAGTGTGAATAGCGCTTAACCCCCTGATATTTTCGGGAAGGAGGTTCCACTCACGGCAGGCAATTACTGTGAATGATTTATCATAGATGGCAGTTCTGTGGGTAGGTAAAGCAAGGATGGAATTATTAGTGGATCTGGTGTTAAGACTGTGATAAGAGGATAAGTATTTGAAATATGAAGTAAGGTAAAATGGTTGTGAAGAATGAAGGATTTTATGGAGATGGCATAGGGAATGCACAGTGCGACGGATCTCTAGTCGGGGCCAAGATAGATGGTTATATGAAGGAGTTACGTGGTCATAGTACCGTAGGTTACAGACGTATCTCACACAAGCATTTTGACCACGTTGTAATCTGCTCAATAACTTGCCTCGAGCGTCTCTATAAATCGCGTCACAATAGTCGAAATGAGGGAAAACCAGACTTTCTACCAACATTTTTTTTAGTTTTTCAGGAAATAAGTATTTATACCCGCGCAGCATGTGCAATGCAGAGAATATTTTCTGGGTGATGTTCGTGATATGCGTTTTCCATGACATGTCATCATCGAAAGTAATGCCTAGGACTTTTACTGATGACGTGAATGGTATGTTAGTATTACACAACCTTATAGATGGAATCTCTGGTCGATTGACCTTCGTGAGTAGTTTTGGGTATCCAAGGATGATGGCTTGCGTTTTAGCTGGGTTTAACCTAAGCCCACATCTCAAAGACCAAGAAGAAAATGATGTTAGATCCTGATTGATTTTGTCTATGGCGGAAAGTATTAGATTTGGAGATGTATGGAGGTACATTTGTACATCATCAGCATAAATATGGTATTTGCAATGCGTTAGGTTTTGGGAGACATCATTAATGTAAATGGAAAAAAGAAGGGGTCCTAACACTGACCCTTGGGGCACACCACACTGCACAGACCGCCAAGTTGATTTGTTTATTCTATCTGTAACACACTGCCGACGGCCATGCAGGTAGGAATGCAACCAAAGGAGGGCGCTGTCCGAGAAATGGAGGGAATACAATTTCGAGAGCAAGATGTCAATGTCAACAGAGTCAAAAGCTTTGCTCAAATCTAAGAGTATTAAAACTGTCACTTCCTTGTTGTCCATAGCTTCTCGGATGTCTTCTGTGACCTTCAGTAGTGCCGTTGTAGTACTGTGTGCTTGACGAAAACCAGATTGTAGTGGGTCAAATAAGTTGTAAGTCGTCATGTAGTCTGTTATTTGTCTATGAGCGATGAACTCTAGCGCTTTGGATAAAGCAGAAAGTATGCAGATGGCTCTGTAGTCAGATGGTTCAGAAGGGGAAGCTACTTTTTTTAGAGGACGTATAATGCCCGCTTTCCATATTTCGGGAAATGTGCTGTCTACAAGGGAAGAGTTAAATATGTTAATTAGTGCAGGTAATATCACATCCAGAATAATTTTTATCATCTCTATTCCTATCCTGTCATTTCCTTTTGCCGTTGATGTTATCCGATTTATAGCAAACCTGACTTGTGAGTGGGTTGCTGGACGGAAGTAGAAGTTTTCTCTATCTGTTCGCGTCTTTGCATAATTCCCGTCTAGAACTTCCTGTTTCAGCGCTGCATTTAATGTGCAGTTAGATGAAAAATGATCGTTCAGTTTTTCCAAGGGTATATTTATTTCGTCATCGTCTCGTCCTTTGGTAATTCCAAAGCTCTTTATGGATTTCCACAACACAGCTGTTGAAACATTTGGTTGAATTAAACTGTGGGCGTGTCGTAGTTTCGCATTTCTAATCTGTTGGGTCGTAGCGTTTCTCAGCCTCTTATAGTTCAGTAGATTGTCAGGAGTGCAATGTTTCTTAACTCGTCTATAAGTAGCATCGCGTTCAGCCATTAGTGCTCTAATCTCATCTCATCTGAGAGCCAGGGAGCTGGCTTCCGCGTAACTCGAGCCTTCTTTTCAGGGGCGTGTCTATCATACAGTTCAGTCATATGTTGATTGAAGAGAGTTACTTTGTCATTTATGTCTTTAAATTTAAATATGTCATGCCATGGCACTGCAACTGCGTCTTGTAAAAGTTTAATCTTATCAATTCTTCGTAGATCTCTATATGAAATTATTTTCGATTTGAACTTGGGACTTTTAATAGAATAGGCCATAAATATAGCATCATGTCGCGATATACCCGGGACACTAATTTGACCGTGATGAAGAACTAATTCAGGTTGGTTAGTGGCAATGAGATCAATTAAGGTGTGTGATGTGTCTGTGTGATGTGTAGCGTTGAGAGGGAGAAACGTTAAATTGCAAGCTTTAAATGATGTTAAAAGTTGGGTTGTCTGAGGAGAGTTAGGTTCAAGAAGGTTTATGTTAAAGTCGCCCATTATAATTATATTTGAGTAATCAGTGACTAAATCTTGTATTTGAGTCTCTAGATCGCATAAAAAACCCGCTTTCGGTGGCTTATATACTACACCCAGAAGACATTTAACTTCACTCACAGTTATTTCCAGGAACATGAACTCAGGTTTTCGCTCGTACGGACCTGGAGACCTACAGATTATTTTAGGGCGTAAGCTGGTCATAACATACGCAGCGGTACCCCCGGAGGGCTTATTTAATCTGTCGGATCTAAGAAATGTATAACCCGCCAGCTGCAGTCTTTCTATTGCGTGATGTGGTTTTAACCAAGATTCAGAGATTAATATTGCGTGGAAACTGGGAGGCATAAATAGGGCTTTTATTTCGTCCATTCGCTCCTCCGCAAGGAGGCTTTGAGCGTTTATATGGCAAATTTTTAAAGCATTACTGTACGGAGAAAGCTGGTGGTTAATGATGTCCCTTGTCGACTGGTTGTGAGTGTGTAGGTTAGGTAGCGTTACGCTGCTTCTAACCTAAACCTCAGAAGTCCACACCCACACTACGGCACTGTTACAGTGGAATTGTAACGGTTATGACAGGCATCTTGCTGAACTATGCGAGCTCATAAGTGAGTACGCAGCAAGTACAGCCTGTATTCAGGAGACCCACTTCAGACCAGGTCATCATACGGTCTTGAGAAATTTTCAACTATACTCGACAGAACGATATTATGCTCACCGGGCTTCCGGTGGCGTTGGCATTTTTGTCGGTTCTGATACCTACAGCAAAGAGGTTCCATTAAGAACCCAGCTGGAGGCAGTAGCTGTTCGCATTCCGCTGCCTGCCATAGCAACAGTGTGTAATTATTATTTTCCACCAGGCCAGCCTCTTGATATAAATGTCGTTGATCTTATAGATCAGCTTCCACCTCCCTTCCTCTTTTTGGGTGATTTTAATGCCCATCACCCCATATGGGGCTCTGAGACGCCTTGCCCCTGGGAAGAGAGCTGGAAACATTAGTAACAGAGCTGGATTTAAGTATTTTGAACACAGGGGAAGCAACTCACTTTAGTGTATGTTATGGCACATATTCTCGCATAGACGTAAGTCTATGCAGCCGAACGTTGGTTCCGCTGTTTCGGTGGAACACACATGATGATCTCTGTGACAGTGACCATTTTCCCATGATCCTTACTTTGTTGAAACAAAAATCCGTCGAGGCTCCCCCTCGATGGATTCTTAAACATGCTGATTGGCCAAAGTACTCATTACTAGCTGTCCTTAACGACGATATCAGGCGGAACGTCGGCGAGGAAATAACTTACATCACCCAAGTTATTCTTGCTGCTGCTGAGGAGTCCATCCCGTCCTTCTCGGGGTCTCCTCGCCGAAAACTCGTTCCTTGGTGGAATGAAGATTGCAGCTGCTATCAAAGAACGCTGTCGTGCCCATAGACGTTATTTTAGGCAGCCTACTGTGGTCAACTTGTTATCATTTAAGAAACTCCGTGCTAAGGCGCGAGTTCTTATTCGCCAAAGTAAGAGAGCTTCGTGGGAGAGTTATGTGTTGTCTATGACGTCACATACTCCGCCATCTCAAGTATGGACTCAACTTCGACGTATTTCGGGTATCCAAGGATCATCTTCTGTACCGGGAATTTCCATTGCAGGCAGTGTCGTCACTGAACCCCTCTCGAAGGCTAACCATTTAGCTAGTCATTTCGCGGGTGTATGTGGCTCCGGGAATTACCTTAGTGATTTCCTCGCTGTGAAGCGGGAGGCAAAACGTCATCGCCTTAGTTTTGCCACTTAAGCTTCAGAGGACTACAACGTGCCCTTTATGGGGTGGGAACTCTGCAGCGCGTTAGTGCTTTGCAAGGACACGTCTCCTGTACCAGACAACATCCATAACTAGGTGTTGAAACACCTTAGTGTCGATAGTCTACTATAACTCCTTCGTGTGTTCAACCGAATCTAGAAAGAGCGTGATTTTCCATCTCATTGGCGAGAGGGCATAGTCATTCCTGTCCTCAAGCCTGACAAAGATCCTAAGTATGCAGGAAGTTACAGACCGATTTGTCTTACAAACTGCCTGTGTAAGCTATTTGAAAGGATGGTAAATCGCCGACTTGTGTGGTGTCTGGAGAAACAAGGACTCTTGTCTGAGTACCAGTGTGGTTTTCGAGCCACTTGATTGACCACTGACCACTTGGTACACCTGGAGAGCTCTATCCGGGGTGCGTTTCTCCGCAAACAGCATTTGGTAGCTTTTTTCTTTGACTTAGAGAAGGCCTACGACACCACATGGCGATATGGTACCCTTTCAGTCATGCATCAGTGGAGATTCCGCGGTAATTTGCCGGTATTTATTGCGAGTTTTTTGTCCCTCCGTCTATTTCGTGTCCGAATAGGGAGGACATATTCGCATTACCACGTTCAGGAAAATGGAGTCCCACAGGGATCGGTTCTTAGTGTCACTCTGTTCGCGATTGCCATAAACGGTATTGTCGCTGCTGCTGGTTCAGCAGTAATACCGTCACTATATGTTGACGATTTTGCTCTGTACCATAGTTTGCGTAATATGGCAGCTGCAAGCGACAATTACAGCAAGCTATTAGGAGAGTGGAGCAGTGGGCCTTAGAACATGGCTTTCGGTTTTCCACTGCAAAGACCTCTGTTGTTCACTTTTGTCGTCAATGTACTCTTCACCATCCTCCTGAACTTTGTCTAGGAAATGTTGTTTTTCCTGTAGTTGACATTTACCGATTTCTTGGGCTCTTTTCGATAGTAAATTATCGTGGGAGCCCCACGTGCGGCAGTTAAAAGTGCGATGCTCTAAGAAGCTGAATATCATGAAGTTTCTTAGCAGCACTAATTGGGGTGCTGACCACACAGTGCTCCTACGATTCTATAGGGCACACATTTTATCCTGGCTAGACTACAGCAGTGCAGCATATGGCTCAGCAAGATCGTGCGTCCTTGCGAAGCTGAACAGCATCCACCACAGCGAGGTTAGGTTGGCGACGGGAGCTTTTTGTACAATCCCCGTTGCTAGCCTACTCGCTGAGTCCGGTGTGCCGCCGTTACACCTGAGGCGCCAGCAAATGCTTCTTTCGTATGCTGCAATTTTGCGACAGATTCCACTTCATCCAAGCTATCCTTGCGTATTGAGCAATGGCAACTGTTTGCCGTATGCTGCTTGTCCTCGAGCAACGCGGCCGGTTGGAATACACTTAGATAGAAGTCACAGATTGTTTCACGTACCTTCGGTTCCTTGCCTTGTCAGACAACCAAGTGGGGTACCTCCGTGGGTAGTACGACGACCTGAAGTAATCCGGGATCTGCACACTGGCCCGAAGAAAAACACCCTTCGATTTATTGGAGGTTCTTTCTGTCCATTGTTGGCCGGTATCCAGGCTCAGTCGTCGTTTACACGGATGGCTCGAGAACAGACACTAAAGTGGGCTGTGCATTCGTTGTCGACACTGATAGGTTTTTTTTTGCTCTCCCGTAAACCTGTAGTGTGTACACAGCAGAGCTCTATGCTATCTGTGAAGCTCTGCGGTGCGCACTGTCCGATGAGCGCCGACACTTTCTTGTATGTACTGACTCCTTGAGTTTGCTGCAGTCTATTGATACCCGTTTCCCTCGGCCACCCTCTAGTGCAGCGGATCCAGGACCTGCTGGCCGGGTGTTCGGATGCCGGTACCAGAATCACGTTTCTGTGGCTCCCAAGCCACATGGGAATAGAGGGAAACAAGTTAGCAGATCAGGCTGCCAAGGAGGCAGTTACACTGGCCCCGTTGCCGTGCAAGGTTACTGCGAGTGATGTTCGCTCTCAGCTGAGTCATCTGGTAATGTCTTGTTGGAAGATGGAGTGGCAGGCCACTCCTCTTCCAAGTAAGCTGAGAGCGATAAAAGGTACAACGAAGGTATGGAGGACTTCCCTTCAGGCTTCGCGGAGGGAAGCAGTGGTATTATGTAGTCTTCGGATTGGCCACGGTATCCTGACTCATTCCCATCTATTGAAAGGAGAACCCCCTCCAGTGAGTACTTGCGGCGATCATCTTACCGTGGTACACATCCTTATGGAGTGCGTGGACCTGGTCGATCTGCGCCGTAGTCTAAAACTCCCATGTACCATCTCCCTCATCCTGCAAGATGATGAGCAGTCAGCAGACCTTGTCATCCGCTTTATGAGGGATAGAGGTCTGTTTTATCGTGTGTAACGATGTCGTTTGTCCTAGTGTATTTTTGTTAATTGCGCTTTTATCCCTTTGACCTCATTTTAGTTTGCGTTGCGTATTTTAGTGTGTGTTTTTAACGTCTAACGTAAAGTATATATACTGTATCTGTTCTTCCAGGCAGTGCCTTATTGCTTTGTTTCCTGTCTCTTATTTTATTAGAAAGTAAGGCATTGCGAATTAGATCAACTGATTGTTTTAATCTCGTACTCAGTTTTTTCATCACGATTTTTTAAAACTCTAGTCAGTGGATACATTTTAAAGTTTTAACTGTCATATATCATGTCGTCCGTCTTGTTCCATTAGGGGCCGATGACCTTTGTTGTTAGGCCCCTTTAAACAACAAGCATCATCATCAATAGTCTAAACGATTAAGGATATCGGTATTCTATTTTCATATTTGTAAATGATACCTAGGGGCTTGTAAAATAATGTGTTAGTATTCTCGTGGGGAGATTAATAACAGAGATATTGATACTAACTCCGTATTTTTAAATGGAATGGCACAAATTCATACAACTTGCCTAAGTTCAACTGCGTACAAGTTCAAATATGCGAGTATTTTGAAAATAGGACAGTTACTTTGTGCGTTTTTGCATGCTGCTTCAGACATTGTGCAGTTGGGCAAGGACATATTAATGCACAAGCAGTTTCCTGTGTGTGATTCCAGCCACAGAATGGATACCAGGCTTGTAAGCATATCATACACATGTGATGGGTTTGCAAAGTGTGTGACAGGCGAACTCATAACAGGACAGGGAGGGTTGATATTTTTAAAAGGAATACAATAATTACTCTGACTTCGAAGGAACATAATGAAAGCTATAATTGTCACTGGCTTGAGTGTACAGTACATAGTTACTACTGTATGAATGAAGAAATAAACATAACGGAGCTCCTTCTAGAAACTTGTCATATTCATGAGTGGATTTTTGTTACTAAGAGTGATATGTGCCTGATGAGCCCGAATGGCATGTCTGGGCAAAACTCTGCAAACGCACACGGCCCAACCACCCAAAAGCTGGTTCTGTTCCTGTGATCGTATTCTAATATTATAGTTACGTTGAGAAAGAAATATTACATATCTAATCCTTACAAGAAACAAGTAGATAAAAAACATAATTTTGTATCTAAACTAGTTTAATAACTTAATATTTGAACTATTCTAATATTATACGAGGGTCGAGTCATAAGTTATGGCAACTACTTTTTTTCTCGCGAACAGGAGACAACACAGAAAATCTAAGATATGCATTTGGAAATATAGGGCATGTACTTATGCATAGTGCCTAAAGACAAATTCTGACTTCAGGAGATTCTCTTAGGAAAGTGACAGAACATAGGCCATTGGTAAACATTGTTTTATTATGGTATAGACAGCAAATGCATAAGACTACGTACAAAGAACATGTCTCCACTGGTTACAGACCTTCGAAATAATCACCCAAGGTTTCCACTGTGCGTTGCCAGAAGTACATCTTTGTCCATGGACACTGGACGGCCTGGATGAGGCAAATCGGCAGTTGATACTCTACCCCGTTTGAACGTACCCTCCACGCCACTGTTCAGTAGGGCATATCATGCACATCTAATGCTTCCCGCAGCTCTGCATGGCATTGGCATGCATTTCTGCTGCAGAGAACTGCTATTTTAATATACGATCGTTGCACCTGCTTGTTGACTTCCATTTTGTGATGCTCTCACTCACACACTGAAATTGGGGGCATGCTTAGACCCACACTGTTGTTTACATACACCATCTAGTGGCATCATATGCAAGTACATACTGTACGTTTCCAAATGTATGTCTTAGATTTTCCGTATTGTCTCCTGTTCAGGGAGAAAAAGAAAAAGGCTTATGACTCGACCTACGTATTTACAATGAGAAAGGAACAGTATTTAACATCTAATCTAATCTTTACAAGAAAGAGTAAAATAAAAGTTTTAAAAATAAAAATCGTAATTTCATATCTAAACTATTATTTTCTTCTAGCTTTAATAATAATTACATTTATGGGATAGGGCTTAAAGTACAATGTTTATAATACATTTTGTGGTTCAAATCAGCATTACAAATTACAGAGTTTTCGCGGAGATGCAGAATTGTTGTAAAAACAGGTCTAGTGGTACACAAAAGTCTAAAGAATTATTTTTCTGAACTGCACTGTTGTAGACATTGCATAGCCTGTAGAGTGGGGAATTTTTGTGACCGGTTATTCTGACTTTTTTATTATGAAAAGTTACATTTGTCCTTGCATTAAAGTGGGGGACGTGGAAGCCCAAGAGGCATAAAAAGTCAGGGTTGTCAATAATAGAATTTACAGTTTTGTACAGAAACTTCATCTCATCCTTTTGTCTCCTCAGTTCCAAGCTTTCTATTTCAAAATTTAGGAGAAGTTCATTGTATGCTATGTGTGGATAATGACCAGTTTTTGTGAAATCTAAGTATTTTAAATATCTCTTTTGGATTTTTTCGATCAGTGCAGTATATATTTTGTTTGCTGGATTCGATACAACGCTTGCGTATTCTACTTTGGGCCTGACGAGTGAGTTGTAGAGGGGTATACAGGTTTTTAGGAGTTTAAAGGGTTCATTTCTCATCACAAATCCTAATGTCCTGTATGACTCGGCAACTACCTTCTGTATATGTGGGGGTGAAGGTGAGTTCTCTGTCTAACAATATTCCGAGGTCTTTAACCTCATTTACTGGTTTCAGATCATCTTAATCTAGTTTATAGTTAAAGGAAATACACGTTTTATTTCGGGTGAACGACATCGATACACATTTCTCTACATTTAGATATAGTTGATTTTCGGTAATCCATTGTAGTAAATTACTTAACTCAGCCTGGAGAAGTTCGCAGTCGTTAATGGTGATAATGGATTTGAATACCTTAAAGTCATCAGCGTATAAGAGAGAGTCCGAGAATTTTATTCGTTCAGGTAAGTCATTGATTAGTGTCAGGAGCATCCACGGCCCTAGATTAGAGCCCTGGACTATTCCAGAATTTACAGAGTATTCTCTGGATGAGTTTCTTTGATAAATTACATACTGCTTTCTATCTCTTAGGTAGGAGCTGAAAAGACATAGTAGTGGGTAAGATAATCCAAGAATTTTTAATATATTTAGGAGTATGTCATGGCCAATTTTGCCAAAGGCCTTTTTGAAGTCGGTAAATATTGCATCTATCTGGCCACCTCTATCAAGCCGTGCGGATATTGATTGCGTAAAATTTATGAGATTTGTTACTGTAGATCGTCCTGAAATAAATCCATGTTGCTGTTCTGATATTAAAGGTCTTGTATAGACTGTGAGTCTATGACATTATATAAATTTGAAAACCTTGGCAATAGCTGAAATAATTGATATAGGTCGGTAGTTTTTTATTAACATAACATTGGATTACCCGATTTAAGCACAGGACATACTCAGGACAGTTTCCATACTGTGGGAAATACGGATGTTTTGAGAATTAAGTTATAAATGAAGAGGATAGGATATTTCAGTCCATCTTTGCAACCTTTTATAACATATGGCGGTATGTGGTTCCTGATGGGACCTTTGGAATGTTTTATTGAGCTCCATCTTAGGAATATACAGACTGAAAGTACGTTGCAAACCCTTCCGTAATGTTCCTATCATTCTCTAGTACTTTAGTCGTATTCATAGGTATTGCGATTAGTGTTGTTTTTTCTTTTATTCTTCACCCACGCCCAAAAGGTTTTGGTGTTACCAGTGATATCCTGCTCTACAGTTGTTACATAATCGTTATATGAGGATTTAATTGCAGATCTAGTTTTGGACCTTAACGTTTTAAATTGCCTATTGTAATATTCTGAAAGATGCTCCCATTTTAGGAAGTATTTTTTTTCTTTCAGTTTTTGTTTTATGCTCTCCGTGAACCAAATTGGGTATGTCTTGACTTTCCATGAGCCGCTTTTAGGAACAGTCTCATTTAACACTGCGTACATTTTAGAATAAAGACAGGCCACTCAGCATCAGTGCAATCGTACAGGTCTTCCCAAGCAAGATCTCTTAGTCTTGTGAACAAGTGTTCAGAATTAGCTTTTTTAAAATTGTAAGTATTTTGAGCTTCCCTTTTGCAGTTTCTACTGTTTGTGGAGTGATCTGTACTTCTATTTTTAGGGCAGGTGATGGGAGTCCTCAGGTAATAGCGGATCAGTGTTCTTTTTACAGGTAACATTCGTTATTGGCTGACTGGCGAGTACTAAATCCAAAGTTTTTCCATTACTATTGGAAACGGAATTATAGGAATTTAAGTCATGTAAATTGAGGAAGTTTTTTAGTTCTTGGGTTTGTCTTGTTAAATTTAAGTCACTGTTTTCATTATTTACTGTTGGCATATTAAAGTCTGCTGTAATGATTACATTACTATCCATTATTTCATAGTGAGATTCCATCCACCTAAATACCTCACAATGAACCTCTAGTTTTGCGCTTGGAGGTACATACACGTTAATTAGATACCAGATCTTTCCCTGAATATTTGCCTTCAGAAATAACCCCTCGAAGTGTTCCGTTGTTTGTTCGACTTTGGGGACAGGTAATCCGCTTCTAACTGCTATGACTACCCCACCTCCCTGCCCTGTTGAGCCCTTTACTCTGTCAGCACGGTATACTGTACTTTGTACTTATTACAGCAGACCTCGCTATCATAGACACTAGCATCTAGCCAGGATTCAGTGAGCATTATAATATCAAAATTATTACTGAGAATGTTTACATTTAAGTCATCTAGTTTAGTCTTAAGACCATGTACATTCTGGTAATAAATGAAAAGCCTACTTTTCTCCATCACAATTATAATTTAGACAGGTCATCCTGGTTATTGGTAACAATGACACCAGACCCTTGGGTCTTGCGTATTTTAATTATACCATTTGTTACCCAAATGTAAGCGTAATTCTTCTCCCTCTGGACTAAATGGGCATGGGCCAGCAACTTCTTCTTCTGAGGGGACAGACTCCCGTTTACATAGATAATGCTGTCACCAGGAAATCCTAGTTGTCTGTTGGAAAGATTTCGCTTCACTCGCCTCCGCTCCATGAAGTGGTCCTTGTCCGTTCTTCTTACAAATTTCACTATGATCCCACATTGTTTCTGGTTTGGTGTCTTAGGGAGTCTATGGCAAGCATCCACCATTTCTTCTTTTAAGTTCTATGTCCAACACATGCCCGACTTTCTTTACCTTGTCTAGAACGAATTCATTCGGTATATCCGGAAACCCATGTATTTCTACGGTATTCCTTCTCATATACCGTTCAGCTTCCCCCACACGGATTTCTAAGGTTTTTATTTTATCCTTCATAAGATGATTTTCCCGGGTGAGGTTTTCTATATCTTGAAAACACTGTTCCATATCTTTTTGCTGTTTGGAAATCAGAAGTACCGTATCATCTAATTTTTGTGACAGTTCAAGGGAATTACCTAAATCTATCTTATCTAGTCTTCTGGTCTTCCTTCATTTGCTTCATTTCTTCAGTTAACTCTTTCAATAATTCGTAAATGCTGTTTAAAGAGGGGGCATTCGTGGTAGTCAATGATATCCATTCTGCGTACTCTTTCTTGGTTCATGTTGTGTACACTTATCACAAGTCCACTCCATGTAAGATGGTTTTCTGTGTTTTTCCATTTTTTCTCATTTTTACACCTTAATTAAGGCAACGGCCGTTTCCTTCCAACTTCTAGGCCTTTCCTATCCTATCGTCATCATAAGACCTACCTGTATCAGTGCGACGTAAAGCCAGTAGCAAAAAAAAAAAAAAAAAAAAAAAACAAACCGGATTTTGCTGTATTTATCTTCATTCCAGTGTACTGACACTTTAATTAGGTATTCTATCATTGCCAAATTCAGTTTGGCTACAGATGTATGTATCTCTGTGAAGTATAAAGCCCACTCCATTTCTTGACTCCAAGTTACTTCCAGACCAGTATAGTTGATAATTTAGCCGGAGATATCTTATACCTTTTGCCTTCCATTTTGTTTCACTCATCCTCATGATGAAAATTTTCTTCCTTTCCATCATATCAACCCTCTTCAGTTTTTGTTGGCTGTGTTAAAATATTCAAGGTTCCAGTCCAGCAACCAAGTCTTGATTTGGGTTTCATAGCTGGTGCAGCTTTGGGCTGAAAGTCATTATACACACCTAGCTGTTGTCATCATGAATTCTTCGATCTGAGGCTCGTATTTGTTTTGATAGCATGATTAATCTACATAGCTACCGCCTAATATAGCTTCACCAGAACCCTGTTAGCCGTCAAGTTTCAAGATTCCCTTGGACCTTCACAGCTACCTTAGCAGTCATGGGGCATATGATCCCTGCTGTAGCCCACCCCTACAGGCAATCCCCTACTTCATGCCTTTGCTTTCTTGCACGACTTAGACGATAGGTTGGACTTAACCTGACTTGAGATATTGTCAGCGTTTTGTTTTGGAAGTAAGAGAAATACTGTATCTTATCAAGAAATTTTTGATATAGATAAATAGTTAAAATTTAAAATAGATTTTAACAAATATAAAATGTGTTCATTTCTGCAACTTTGCTTGTCTACAGTGGTGGAAAGCCTTTTTTCAAAAAATGATGCAGCATTCTGAAAGTTATTCAAATTGCATTAATAAATCTACAAAAATATATGATATATATATATCGTATGGCTTTACAAGTACACAAAAATCTAATATCAAATGGAAATACAAGTACACAAAAATCTAAAATCAAATGGAAACGTCCAAATTTGACAACCAGTCCAGAGCCTCCCCGAAGATTGTGGTTAATGCAATCGGGCGATCCCTGGGCATTGGTTTAACCAGCTGATTCTTCCACAAAGGTGCTGCTGGACAGCAACAAATATGCAAGAGAACTTATCTACGCATAGTCCTTTTCAGGACCAACCAAGCACGGAACACTCATCACTTTCCATTGGTAACAACTTACGGATATGTCACTTGAACATCAAATCGATTTCAACTGGTAAGAGTCAATATCTCTCACGCTTGATGCTGCAAAATATATAATTAAATTTGTCAAGTTTCTTAACAAGAATGAATTAAAAATGTAGATGCTGTGTGGACTTGAACCCAAATGCTTCAATTTTTTTTTTAAATTTTTATTTTATTTTATGAGAGCATCAGTATGTTGATAGAACAGCTTCAGGACCAGCTGTACTGAAAAAGTGTTCTGCCTTTCGGACCAAGGGGTTCCAAGTTTGATTTCTGGCAGAATTGTGGGATTTTAATTGTGTGTTGTTAATTCATGTGGCTCAGTGATTGGGTGCATATTCTCTCCCTACCATTCCTGGAACTGACACACCATACAACACTCTCAATTACAGTTATGCACATTTTAATTACCACTGCAGACAATGCTGCACTCCCTCATGAAAGATTCTGCCTTACAGGCTATAGTAGCCACACATAGCAATTGCTCTGAATCGAGTAATAGTTGAACATTAACCCAATATGAGACACTGGGGTGGGCGACCTCGATAGTGACACTGCGCGTCCCAATGACTGATAGGGGAAGTTCCCGTAGATATGCAAGTCAGGTGTGAATAAGGCCTAGACAAATAAACAGCCGCGGGTCAACTGAGGTAAAATTTGTTCTCAAGTTAATGGAACTGGTTCCCCCATGAAGATGCAGAATATAAGAAAATTTGAAATAACTTGGACATCTCTGTGTCCAAATGAATTAACTACATTTGTATTTGGACCAGTTTTTCGGGCACCATCATCTTTGCATTCCCTATATCTCGCATACATTAAATACTTTAACCTATCACAGTAGTTTCTGCAGTAGTGAAATTTTATATCTTTGTCATATTTATGGATGCATTTTGTGCTCTTTTTCTTTTCTTGCAGGCACGTCTTTTAAGGTAGAATTTGCATAAAATGCCTGATTCATCTGCAATGGCTGGTGGTAGTTCAGATGAAGAAATTATTTTTCGGAAGAAAACTGTTCACAAGTTTGTTGATAGTGATGAAGAGAGCATCTCAGGAACAATCATCCCCAACATTTCTGCAGAAATTGTGAATGAAAAACCTGAAGAAACAATTAGAACTAAATGCAGGAGGCGTGTCATTAGAAGAAGCGAGAGTGAATCTGACGACGAGGCTGACTCCGTGAGAGTTTTAAAAGATAAGACCAATCTTTCTTCTGATCCTCTTGATATAAATGGACAAGTTACTGAGAGTAATGATGAAAATAATAGTATTTTTAGAAAACTGAAGACCAAGAGGAAGCTTAATAGGAAAAGGGATGTGGTAGCATCAAGTGAGGAGAAACCAGCTCAGGTATGTTTGTCAATAATTTTTTATATAACCCTAATAAAGCATTACTTTATACATTATTTAAAATATATACGTTTTTTAAAAAAATATGAGATTATTATTTATTGTGTGTTAAGCCTGTGTGGTAGCTATAATCTTTAACGTATCAAGTCTATATGGTCTGACACTATGGTTAGCTGGTTTGAGTCCCGTTAGTCTAAAACATGTTCAGCAGAATGTTGGATCAGCGTGGTAGTTAAAAATAATGCTATTTGCTTTACGTCCCACTAACTACTTTTACGGTTTTCGGAGATGCCGGGGTGCCGGAATTTAGTCCCGCAGGAGTTCTTTAATGTGCCACTAAATCTACCGACATGAGGCTGATGTATTTGAGTACCCTCAAATGCCACTGGACTGAGCCAGGATCGAACCTATCAAGTTGGGGTCAGAAGGCCAACGACTCAACCGTCTGAGCCACTCAGCTCGGCTAGTGAGGTAGAAGAATCGTTCATTTCTAATCACTGGAATGTGTGCCAAAAGCCTGGATGCAATTCCAAACCTCTCCAGAGTATTCATATGTAGTGAGGGCATATGCTGTTGATGGTGATTTGTCCACAGAGTGAGTTGGCCATGTGGTTAGGGTTGCATAGCTGTGAGCTTGCATTCAGAAGATAGTGGGTTTGAACCTTACTGTCAGCAGCTCTGAAAATGGGTTTCCATGGTTTCCCATTTTCACACCAGGCAAATGTTGGGGCTGTACCTTACTTAAGACCACATGTGCTTCCTTCCCACTCTTAGCCCTTTCCTATCTTATCACCGTAAGACCTATCTGTATCGGTGCGACGTAAAGCAAATTAATACCACTATAGTTGGTCTGTTATTGGACATATCTCCTGCATCTTGGTAGGTGTGCTATTTACCAGCTGATGAGCCCAACTTAGCACACTGGGGCGAAACGCTGGCAACCAGGAATGAGTTAGCTGAAAAATTTATAATGTCCAATAACGGACCAACTGTATTGGTATTATAAATATACTCATTCCGAACAAATATTTCCCGATGGGAATCAATATCTTTATCATATCATGCAAAGCAAATTTTAAAACAAAAGTGATTTTTTTTATCCGATGGGTATGTTAAGCCTTGAGCAGACCCCTTTGTACTATTCAACAGGAGTAGGTTATATGCTGGCACCAGGTTTCACCCTCTCCCTTCTTATGACTATATATCACTTTATTCATTTAACCTCATTAACTCCTGTGATGAGATAGACATCAGCAAGGATATCCACTCATAGAAATTTTGCTATGAAGGTTCATCTCATTTCATACCCGACTTTGTACAGAATGACTTCTTGTGCCTTATTTTGTTTCTATTCCGATATTTCCATTGAAGGAATTCCTTTAAAAAAAAAAAAATGCATTGAGGTTGCCACAAGATACCTCCTCTTTACAATTCATGTGACCAATTAATGTAAGTGGGTTTTTGCCTGTCTACTGATTTCTGAGTGTGGTAAATTGAAGTGATTGTTGAAAGATATCAAAAGACATTTCAGCTTATTATTATTGTAGGCCTACACATTGTTCTTTTAAATGATAGCACAAATTATACAGAACTAAATGTAATTTTAATGGTCACCAAAGTATCCTCCAGTGGTAGTGCATATTATTTGGTCTGCTTTGGTGTTGCTAGAATTAGTTATAATTTAGCCATTATTTCTTTTTTTTTGTTTTGTTTTGTTGCTATTTTAAAAATTAATATACATACCATGAAAAATACTGTGAAGAGGAGAGTAAGTAGCATCCATGGCATCTCCTCCAAATAAGTTTCATACTTGCGAGGTTTTTTTATCACATGCTTACTCTGAGTTGCACTGCCCTGTGGAGCTCCCTAACTCAGTAACAGCTCCTGGATATTTTAAAGAACACTACAACTTACCTGTTGTTCCTTTCTTTAGTATAATCACGTAGTACCTTATTGTAATCTTCTTTAATGAATATGTATCAATCACTTGCTTCTTGATAAGTCTTATTAAATGATTACAGAGAGTATTTTGCATTTTTCCACATAGCTTCTTATCCCAACTTACTGTAATTTGTAAGCTGTGGCTTAGTGGCAAAACAAGTAGTTCCTGGTATCGGATACTAGTTAGTGTGGAATTGAAGTCGGACATCTCTCATGTATTTTGGGTCATGTCTCTCAGGCAGTAAAACTTGACAATCCAACAGTTAGTACTTAAAGCTATAGAGTTAAAAATCATGGAACTACAGTATGTTTGAATGATTTAATTTAATTTATTACTTGCTTCAGGATATTCATCCCAATTACAGCAGTATGTATTTACAGAATTGGGTTGAAGATTAAAGTAAATATAGAGAGACTTGCTGGCTGCACAGTAAATCACTACAGTTTTTTCTTTTCTTTCTTACTGAATTTTAGTACAAACCCTTTTCAACTCTGTAGGTGTTCTGCTTCTTGTGCTCCCAAGTCATTTCCAGTTCATGTATCTAGTCGCAGTTGTTCCTGGTCAGCAGTGTAGCATTCTTGTTGGGTGTTCATCTCTCACCCTTAATATCAGAAATATGAAGTTTAAAAAGAACTAAATGAAGGCCAAGTCTTTTCATTAGGAAGTGTGTTCAGGAGAGATACCAGTGAGGAATTGGTATGAATCACGGAAGGTAGAACAGCAGAAGGAAACTGAGGAACAGGGAACTGTTGCCGAGGAGGGGAGAAGTAGGAGGAAAGGAAAAGGTGGGTAAGGGAAATGGAGTGTAGAGAGTAAGAAAAGGGAAGTGGAACAGGGTCATGGTAGGGAGAAAATGGAGGAGGAAGTAGGTTCTGCAGCCATCAGGAATGAGGGGAAGATCAGGAAGTGAGGGATCGATTAATGAAGTGGGTGGTATTGAGGCTCTGGTCATGGAGACTCCATTGGTAGGCATGTGAGAAAAATGTGTGAAGGATAGGGAACCAGGGTAGAGTGTTATCCAGGAATTAGTTTAAGGCGTATGTTGAGGAAACTAGGATGGAAGGGGGGGGGGGTTAAGGAGAACGGGGTTATTTTCCTTGTTGCTACCAACAGTGTAAGGCAAGCAGGAATAAGTACTAATATAGTTGGGGATTTGTGGGATCTGATTACGGTTGTGCGGGAGAAGTTTAAGGGAGCGAAGATTATCATTGAGATACTGTGTAGGAGGGGTACTGGCTGGAGGGTGATCTGGGTTTAATTGAGACCATGGAGTTGGTTCGTGGTAAATTGGGAGTGAAAATTGTAGATCTAATGGGTGGGTGGGAGATAGGGATCTATGTACAGCTGGCCGTCTCTTGAACCATAATGGTATCCATAAGTTATGGGATTTGTATAGATGATTTGTTGGGAGGTACTACTCCACCAGTGAATTGTTACGGCTAGACATCGAGCGGGGCTGTTGTGTATACATTACGTCAGCTCGCCTTGGTATGGCTGCGGCGAACGGGAGAGGGGCATGAGGGGGAACGCATGTACAGTCATACAATGAGAACAGTACCACTAACCTGCTTGAAGTTACATTGTACTGGACGATGAAAATCCTGCACACAAAGGATAGATACCAGGTTCTTCATCAGCTGTGTCGGTCTCACTATTCTCACTAATGTCCGTACCAGGTTCACTTGCAGCATCAGTATCCATATCACTTTGTTCAGTGTTGTCACGACACTCATTTTCATTTGGATTTTCATCATCACTATCATCACTGTCAAGGCCAACATTTATGTTATTTTCTATGGCTTCCTCCATTAACCCATCCCTGTACCAATAACTTTCCTCAATTGTTCATAATTTTTCGCAACCTTTTGTCCAGTCCTCTTGAGTGATTTCACGTAAAGAAGTGTTGGTCAGTTCCTTTAGGTTTTTTAAGGTAATAGCAGAGACATTTTTAGCAGCAATCTTTTGTTTTAACAAATTCCAAATAAGTTTAATCGGATTAAGGTCACAATGGTATGGAGGGAGCCTTAAGACAGTAAACCTCTGTTGTTCAGACATTGTATCCACTCTATATACCGGTTTTGGATTATTACGTGTTATAAGTTTCAAAAGCTCATCTCGTCTCCAAGTGGGATCAAAATATATATTATGCTGAGTAAGCCAGTCTACCATTTCAGACCCACCTTATTATAATAGAGAAATAGAGACTAAGAAGGAGGTGCAGACTGGAAAGAAATAGAGTTAGAAATGGCTGTGGAAGTAAGAAGAAAATGAAGGAACTTACTAGAAAATTGAATCTAGCAAAGAAGGCAGCTAAGGATAACATGATGGCAAGCATAATTGGCTGTCATACAAATTTTAGTGAAAAATGGAAGGGTATGTATAGGTATTTTAAGGCAGAAACAGGTTCCAAGAAGGACCTTCCAGGAATAATTAATGAACAGGGGGAGTGTGTATGTGAGGATCTTCAAAAGGCAGAAGTATTCAGTCAGCAGTATGTAAAGATTGTTGGTTACGAGGATAATGTTGAGATAGAGGAAGAGACTAAGGCCAAAGAAGTAATAAAATTTACATATGATAACATTGACATTTACAATAAGATACAAAAGTTGAAAACTAGAAAAGCGGCTGGAATTGATCAGATTTCTGGGGATATACTAAAGACAATGGGTTGGGATATAGTACCATATCTGAAGTACTTATTTGATTATTGTTTGGCCGAAGGAGCTATACCAGATGAATGGAGAGTTGCTATAGTAAGCCTTGTGTATAAAGGAAAGGGTGATAGACATAAAGCTGAAAATTACAGGCCAGTAAGTTTGACATGCATTGTATGAAAGCTTTGGGAAGGCATTCTTTCTGATTATATTAGACATGTTTGTGAAATTAATAACTGGTTCGATAGAAGGCAGTTCGGTTTTAGGAAAGGTTATTCCACTGAAGCTCAACTTGTAGGATTCCAGCAATATATAGCAGATATCTTGGATTCTGGAGGTCAAATGGACTGTATCGCGATTGACCTGTCTAAAGCATTTGATAGGGTGGATCATGGGAGACTACTGGCAAAAATGAGTGCAATTGGACTAGACAAAAGAGTGACCGAATGGGTTGCTATATTTCTAGAAAATAGATCTCAGAGAATTAAAGTAATTGAAGCTTTATCTGACCCTGTAATAAATAAGAGGGGAATTCCTCAAGGCAGTATTATTGGACCTTTATGTTTTATATATATAAATGATCTGAGTAAAGGAGTGGAATCAGAGATAAGACTTTTTGCGGATGATGTTATTCTCTAAAGAGTGATAAATCCAGTAAGATTGTGAGCAACTGCAGCGTGACCTCGAAAATGTGAGATGGACAGCAGGCAATGGTATGTTGATAAATGGGGTTAAAAGTCAGGTTGTGAGTTTCACAAATAGGAAAAGTCCCCTCAGTTTTAATTACTGCATTGATGGGGTGAAAGTTCCTTTTGGGGATCATTGTAAGTATCTAGGTGTTAATATAAGGAAAGATCTTCATTGGGGTAATCACATAAATGGGATTGTAAATAAAGGGTACAGATCTCTGCACATGGTTATGAGGGTGTTGAGGGGTTGTAGTAAGGATGTAAAGGAGAGGGCATATAAGTCTCTGGTAAGACCCCAACTAGAGTATGGTTCCAGTGTATGGGACCCTCACCAGGATTACCTGATTCAAGAACTGGAAAAAATCCAAAGAAAAGCAGCTTGATTTGTTCTGGGTGATTTCCGACAAAAGAGTAGCGTTACAAAAATGTTGCAGTGGCGTTTATAAAAGTAGGAAAGATCACAATATGAAGATAAAGTTGGAATTCAAGAGGACAAACTGGGGCAAATATTCATTTATAGGAAGGGGAGTTAAGGATTGGAATAACTTACCAAGGGAGACGTTCAATAAATTTCCAATTTCTTTGAAATCATTTAGGAAAAGGCTAGGAAAGCAACAGATAGGGAATCTGCCACCTTTGCGACTGCCCTAAATGCAGATCAGTATTCATTCATTCATTCATTCATTCATTCATTCATTACGAGATGCATTAGGCGGGGCTTTATTGACTTGCACAGTATGAGAGGGCGCGTTATCGATAACAACTATGCTGTAGATGTTGATTCCCATAGGGAACCTAAAATATTTGTCCCGAATGAGTAAATTTATAATACCAATATAATGGTCCGTTATTTGGACATTATAAATTTTCCAGCTAACTCATTCTTGGTTGCCTGCGTTTCGCCCTCGTGTGCTAAGTTAGGCTCGTCAGTTGGGACTTAGCACACCACCCAAGACGCAAGGCTAGTGCATACCGTGGAGGCCACTGCATAGGCTACTTGAAGCCACCAGCAGTGCCAATGCACTATGAGAGCTATGTCTCATTTTCAAAAATTGATGCCTGCCTGGCCATCAAATGATGGTATGGACTAGCCTTGCGTCTTGGGTGGTGTGCTAAGTCCCAACTGACGAGCCTAACTTAGCACACGAGGGCGAAACGCAGGCAACCAAGAATGAGTTAGCTGGAAAATTTATAATGTCCAATAACGGACCATTATATTGGTATTAACAACTATGCTCTCGGGTGGAATATTTAAGTTTATCTCCTACCCATTCCTCATAATTGCAGCTATTCATTTCAGCATGGTAATCTTTTGATTTGGATTTTGAGTCATAAATTAAATCTGCTCCCTCTATGAAACCCATTTTACCTCCCGCATGGACAACAATAGCTCGTTGTCCTGGACTGTGATTCGTCATAACCCCTGCGACATCTTCATGTTGCCAACGTTATTTTACAGTGTAGTGTGTATGAACCCACGTTTCATCCGTGTACACTACTGGTTTATTTGGACCCTTCGCGTTATTTCTTATAGCTCGTAAGTAGTCCGCACGTCTAGCAACAATGTCTGACCTTTCTGCGAGGATAGTTCGTTTATTTTTACACTTCCAGAAATAAAACCCCATTTCTTTTACAATTTTTCGGAAAGTTTCCTTTCCTACTTTAAACTGTATTTCATGTTTCGCGAATACAAGCTGTTTACGCAGTGTTGGAATTTCTCTCTTTTGTTCATAATACTCTAGGAATTTTCTACGAATACGACATTTATCAAAGTCATCTATAGAAATCACTCTTCTTTCAGACTGTTTTTCTCGTGGTGTTGTAACCTTTTCACCGGTCTTTTCATTGTCTTTCAAAATATTTCTTACGTTTTCTTCAGACTTACCAACCATATGTGCCGCCCTTAAAATTGCTTTTTGAAGAGGTATAATTACTTTGTTTTTTTTTTTTTTCTCTTGCTTACAAAACTGCACGACATTGTACATCATTTTCTTCTCCGCGGAATGAGTCCATTTTCCCCCCTTTTCCTGTTTGGGCGTTTCCCTTATTATTATTATTATTATTATTATTATTATTATTATTATTATTGTTGTTGTTGTTGTTGTTGTTGTTGTTGTTGTTGTTATTATTATTATTATTATTATTAATATTATTATTATTATTATTATTATTATTATTATTATTATTATTATTTACTACATGTTAAAGTACAGTACATCTACTCCACTGCTCAACGAACAATATAGTCTATTAACTGTTTTCACTTACGTACGTACTTACTTACGTAAACGGGTGCACTAATCTACAACACACAATGCATGACCCAGCACGAATTATTCACTTACACGACATGCGATGAGGTTTCGCTGGCGACAACTGCACTTCTATCGCAGGCGTGTAGCTGGGCGGAGCGCATTAGTTCCGATTTCCGCCACCGGCAACAATTCGCTGGCTGGGTTATACATTCAGCGAAACAGGGTGTACTAAGAGTGTAGGCAGCTAAAAGTAAGGATAACATAAAGTTGTTAGCATTAAACTGTAGAAGTATTATAAAGGAAGATATATAATTAATTCACCAGTAATAGATATATATTTATCAAATTTTGTAAGAGGAGTTGAATCATGACTGAGAAGTGATATTACGGATGCAGAAATTTTCTTATGGATCAGGAATGTTTATAATGGAGACAGGGTAGGAACGGTTGGAGGGGGGATATCATACTGGTGAAAGAAGAATTTTTAAGGTATAAAAAAAGTTAAGGATCAGAAACATGAAATTCTTCTCATCTTTCAAGATAATAAGCAGCTCGATGTTTTTGGGATGTACAGGCCTGGAAGAGCTGATGCTGACACAAAATTATTTGATAAAATAATCAGCTATGTGGGGAACAACACAGAAAGGAATTATTGTAGAAGGTGACCTCACTTTACCTAATATTAACTGGGAAGAAAGCAAATGACAGGAAGTATGACCAAGTTAATCTGGGAAGAAGAGTTGAATCAGAAAGTGATAGAGAGCCAAGTAAAGGAAAAACTATTCTTGACTGGGTGCTGATAAAACTAGATGAGCTCTGTAGAGAAACTGAAGTGATAGATGGCAATAAGTGATTGGAAAATGGCATTAAGAATAAATGCAATGGAAAAGAAAGTTTTAAAAGCAGGAATATTAGACAGTACTGCATGGTAGATAATTAAGAGAGGCATGAGGGAGTTTAATAAAAGTAATTATGATCAGTGGAAAATGGTCAGTAAAAATGTAAACAGCCGTGGGTTTAATATGAAAACAGGTGTGTACCTGTAAAGGTTATAAGAATAGATAAGATCCACTATATTACAACGAAGAAATAGAGACTAAGAAGGAAGTAGATTAGAAGTTGTAGTTAGGAATGGTTGTGTAAGTAAGGAAAAAATTTAAAGCTCATGCTAAGAAATTGAATTTATTCAGAAAAGAAAGGTCAGCTAAGAATAACATGTTTGCAAACATAATTGGCAATAATATGAATTTTAGTGAAAACTGGAAGGGTGCTTATTTGGTTACTGTTTACATGACACAGCTATACCACATTAATGGATAGTTGTTATAGTTTCCCCAGTGTACAAAAGGTAGGGAGATAAAGCAGATAATTAGAGGCCGGTCAGCTTGACATGTGTTGCTTGTTTGCACTGGGAAAGCATTCTTTCTGATTTTATTAGACTCTTTTGGAAAATTACTAAAATTACTAAGTGGTTCAATCATTGGCAGTTCCGTTTTGGGATAGATTATTCCAGTGAGGCTCAATTTGTAGGATTCCAGATATTTTAGATTCAGGAGGTCAAATAAACTATATCATTACTGACATTCCCAAGGCTTTTCATAGGGTAGACCATGGGAGACTACTGACAAAATGAGGGATATTGGACTAGACAAAAGAGTTGCTGAACGGGTGGCTAAATTTCTAGAAAATAGCACTTGGAGAATTAGAGTAGGTGAAGCTTTATCTGATGCTGCAATGTTTAAGACAGGGAGGTCCCACAAGGCATTGGTCCTTCATGTTTTTTTGTGTATATAAATGATATGAATAAAGAAGTTGACACAGATATGGTGTTTTGCAGATAATTCTGTACTGCATAGAGTTGTAAATGAATAACAGGATTGTTAGCAACTACAATACGTCCTGTCATTTACTGAAGAGTATTGCTCATTTCCCAGTTTATGTGCTTTGTATAATGTCATATGCTAAATATGTAAATAAATCCAGTCTATATTCAGGATTATGCCTCATTAAATAAACATTTGATATATTCATATTCTTTTTTCTATACTGTGTTTCATGAACGTCATTTTCGCCTGCGTGTTGTATTTTTGTATTTGTGCGTGAGTTGTATTATAGCATTGAAATTGATCAGCTTGAGTAGTCTTAAGTGAAACTTCTCTTCTTTTTCAGGCTAAGCCTTTATTCGCTGACAAAGATTTGTATGATGCTGAAACTTCTGAGGAAGAAAAACAAATCGGAGAAGGGCCAAATACTTCAGATGGTTATAGCAGCATACCTAAAGCTCAAGATTCAGAAAATGAAGAAAATTCTGCTGTTAGGTCTAGCATTGAATCAAAATCGCAGGAGGAACAGAATAAGGTAGGCCATTGAGATATGAAATTCACTGTAGTGTTATTCTCACTTGAATGCTTTAGAACTTTGTATCTCTAACCAACAAATTTAACTCCTGAGTGGCTAAGTTCACCCTGGCTGTTTTAAATGACTCGTTAATGCTCTGTATTGATTTTTTATTCGTTCTGTATTGTTTCATATATATTTGTGTTGTGTTTATTTTTATTGTTATTTTATTTTATGTAGAAAAATATTTTTTTGTATGTATTTTGGTCCATTTTAAACCATTTATTTCACGTATTGTAATACGAGTAATAAGACTAGATGTATAACTCATGGGTGTTTTGGTATTCTTTATTGTAATTTTTCTATTTTACATGGTAACCTTTTTACTTCTTGTGTCTTGGCTTATTTTATAGTTCTGTTTTTTATGAGTTCTGACTTGACAGTTAACCGGAAGTCAGACAGTGTTGCCAAACTGCTACAAATACAAACAGTTGATTTACGATACACAACACAAACGGTGTTGGAATATGTCCATAATAAATTATTCTTTGTAGCAACATACATAATTCATGTGAGATGAACAACAATACACAACGCATTTAGGATAAGGCTACAAGATAAAAATATGTCAATGCTCGAACAGATAAAACGTGAGAAAATTAAATGAAATTTCTACTCATCGTGTAGAAGAGCTCGCGTTGCTGTAAGATTCAATTTTCCCTAAGGAAGGAAATAATCCTACAAAGGGAACACACCACTCATTTCTGAGTCACGATCGGCATTGCAATCGCCTGTGAGACTTTCTTTCTCCCAAGCTTTAATCATCTCGGATTTCATTTGTCTCACAACGTTGCTCCAGTCCTCAGCACTTATACAGCCTACTGCTTCGAAAATAAGTCTTTCAACTTCCGAAACTCTGAAGAGTCGGTTATTCTCAGCTGCATAATCCTTCACTTGGGCCCACATCAGTTCTGTGGCGTTAAAATGGCAATTGCAAACAATTTCCCAGGCCTGGCTCCTTAGTGGAGTACCGTGTCCGAACGGCTTTCTTCTCTTGGGAGCTTCATCCTGAGATGTAGGTGTCGACATGACAGAATATGAAATTCACATACGGGCCTGAAATTAACCTACTGTATAACTACTGAACGAAATATTAAACTACCGGTAAACTACTACATAAACTAGATCACTATTGTACCTTGTTACACACTATTCACTACAATATAACGTGCTATACTATTAAATACTAATCAATAAGTCTACAAACTCTACACTACGAAATATAAACGAACAACCGAGCTCAAAGACACACACAAAGACCGCGAAAAGAACGAGCACAATACAACACACAGCTGATAGCACGTGGTTACAGTAAACAACAGATCGACAACACTGCTACCCGGAACTGGAATCTAACGTGCTCTATCGGAGGGATCGTCTGCCTATGATTGGCAGTTGATTAATGCACTTACCCTCGCCAAAGGCAGCACTCAAATGTCAAGTCGAAACTCATAATAACTGAACTATAAACAGTTTATTTCACATATTACAAAATGGCTGAAAATAATAGTTGTCAGAGGATACAAATCACTCTGAACTTGTTAACAACTGCTGTTTATAACAATAATAAAGCAAAGCAAAGTCATCTCCATACAGGCCATAAAGACCCTTGCAGGAGTGGAACTGTGGCGGATAGCTGATAATTTGAGGGTTGATATTATTTAGATAAGAGAAGGTTAGGTTGTCTACAGTAATACCCTTATAGTGTAGATTTTAATAAGCTATTGGGCTTTTCCTGTGTCAAGAAAATAAGGTGAAATTTTTTAAGTTTCGCAGAGAATTTTGCTCTGTGTCTTCAGAAGAAAATCTCAACTGTTCACGAGGAAGACTTCTCCGATAATGAAGGTTTGAATTAAGAATCCTTTACCGTTAATCTGTAGTAAGTGATACTCTCATTTGTCAGGGTGCTTATTTTCAGGCATTTTCAAGTAAATCACAGGGAAATAAAAATGCAGAAAATATACTGGGAAAGCATAGGGAAATGACGTGTACACATCAAAATTAAGCTTTTTATCTAAGACTGGACCCACATAAAGATTGAATGAGACTGATATGTAGACTACGCAAGTCATACGCAGCGAGTAGTGCTTGGAGAGAAAGAGAGAGAGAGAGGAGAGAGCGCATGGTACCGAAAGAGAGGAAATGAAAAAGACAAGATATACTTGCGCTAACTGCTGAAAGGTGGCAGTACACGAGACATGTGACGAATCTAGTATTGTATTAGTTAGTGTGGTGTAGCTTACAATTGTTAATGATAATGCAATTCCAAGTTTTTGATAGTAAAATTACTTCCCGCCTTTAATTTGTAATTGCCTTATTCTCATTAAACCAGAACTTAAATTATAATATTACACACCTCAAGAAAAGTTTTGCACCACTTGAAGTTCCAGGTTTCAACGTTCCTGATGACCCCAGAGAATATCATCATCATCATCATCATCATCATCAACCCTGCAACTACTGCAGACTATTGAAATACTGAACAGATGAACGTTGACTCAACTAAGCGTAAATAACAAGGATAATGGGCGCCACCTGCAAAACAATTGCAGGAATATCTAATTATGTAGAGCAACGAGCCACTCCCTCTCCCAAGGCGACGGTCATCAGGCTGACGAGGCTCCAGACTTGCTTTGTAACCTTACCTGTTGCTATATAACCCCTGAAATTAAATTTGGGTAACATGCCAGGTTCAGCCTCACTCCACTGACAAAAGACTCACTTAAAGTTTGATTCTATGACTTTACTCCCAGAATAAGAACGAATATGTGACAAACACCAACAAAAATAAACACTTATGCAACCCACTTAGTACTTGCTGTTTACATAGAGCTAATATACACAATACTACCCAACAAAATCATCTCTTCACGAGATTTACTCGTTTGCCGTCTACAAAGCCAAATTACACATCATTAAAATCATCACTAAAAATAGAACATCATTATATTTTTAACATACCTCCAGGTAAGAGCCCCACTGCACTCCACTGTTACCGTGAATCCTAATCTGGTAGAGAAAAGTACGACGACTATTTCTCTACATATGGATGCAACCTTCTTTACTAACAGCATCCCTAACCTTATTTACACTTCTTCGTCGACGTCTTGAATTCCTTCCAATTGCCGGCTGGACTGAAAGCGTTACATGTCCGGAGGCAAGCAAACAGCAAAATTCCACATCAACTGAAGCTGCATACTCGGGTGACAAGTTCCAAACAAACACTTTCCTTTACAGAAAGTCCACTGCAAAGCCGGTAAGTCGTTGAGATTATACCATGTTCACTCCGTAACAGATACTCCGAACAATAGCAGATCGTATAGCAAACTGCGCAAATACGTCGCTCCCGCAGACGAGTACAAATGAGAAACACACAGTATCAGCATCAGAGTCAGAAACACAATGAGAATCAGAATCAGAATGACTCGCCGCACACGTGTACCCACTTATATGTGCTTGCTACACGTGGTAATCGCGTCCTGAAAAGTTTAGTGGTAGCAACGCTCACACCGGCACTTCTTCCCGCGTCACTCTGTCAACACAAACCTCGCTCAAAACAAAGCCCTCGCATTGGCTATCGAGTATATGATGTGACATAGACCGTCCACTCATGTATGTCCACATTGATTCACTCCAATTCTTCAACCGATACAACCTGCCGTACCCCGTGTTTTCAAGCCACCTGTTGCAACACATCCAACTGACTTCAACCGTCCTTCCCGATATAGTCGCAGTTTTCCCAGTTGCACAATCCTTACGGCTAGGCCATATTTACAGACTCTTACCCAAACGGAAATTTATACAAAATATAATGATGAACATATGCAATATTCCCTAACTATACATTCTTCTTATAATATTACGTTTTTACATGGTAAATAAACAAAATTACATGATTTTAACCTAACAAACTATATACGAAAATTTCCTAACCTAAAAACTCGGGGATCGTACATACGTACGGTTACAACCCCTCCAGCATTCCGGGTAGGGTGGTGTTGAACGAGCCTTCGCCATCATTGTCCAGAAATGCCTTCTCTCTCACCACTGGCTCCCAGTTTCCTCCTCTTCTCTCCATATCGTCTCTCAGGTGGTGTAGGTATCTCTTCCTAGGTCTTCCTACTCTCCTTCTTCCTTCAACCCTTCTTTCTAGGCATGCATATGGTGTTCTTGTGCCAGGCATTCACTTTACATATCCATACGATGTTAGTCTCAAAGTCCTTAGCTTCTCATGTATCGAGTCCACTTCCAGTTCCATTCTGGTGTCATCATTCCTTACACGGTCATTGTGTGTTTTTTGGAGGGTGGTTCGTAGGATCTTCATTTCACATGCTTGCGATTTACTAACTTCTCTTTCAGTGTACATGTTTCTAGACTGTATGTTAGAAAGGGCACAAAGTATGACTTGCATAGAATAATCTTGGTTTTTATGGGCACTCTGTTATCCCATAGTAGATGTCTTACAAGGTTGTAGAAGTTGAAACTGCTAGACACTCTGTTTACTATTTATTTATCTGCAGTACCCCTGCTGGAAATCATACTTCTGTGGAATGTACCGCAAGAAATGTGTGGGTCAAGTATAACACAATTTATGTAAAGAAAAAGCAACGACAGGCACAGCACAAACACTATTCTTCCGCAACATGCATCTGCCTATCGAACATTGGAATCTGATTCTCCTTGCAGTGAAGCATGATTGGAACAGTCGTAGCAAGCTGTCCACAAGGCAGCTGAGGCTGTCCTGGACGATCCTAATCCCACTATTTGACAGCAACCCTCCGGAGGTCGGCCAGGGTGAGAGGTGGATTTGTTCGTCGTCACACTGCTGTTTCAGCACATCCCAGGCACGTTCAATGGGATTCATGTCCGGAGACACCGCAGGCCAGTCTATCCGATGAATGTGGGCCTCCCCGAGGAAGAGATTCACAGGATAGTGTGCGGACACGTGTCGTCATCTTGTGGAATGAATTTGCCGCTGAAATGTTGTCAGTATGGTTGAACAGTGGACTCAAGGATTCTATTCTGGTATTGTGTACCAGTGATATTGCCCCCTATGACAATGAGTGGCACCCGATATCCATACATAATGCCACCCCAAAACATGATGGATCACCTACCTGATGTCCGCCTCTTTAGCGTAACGGTTAGTGTTATTAGCGGCCGTCCTCGGGGGCCCGGGTTCGATTCCTGGTACTGCCGGAAATTTAAGAATGGCAGGAGGGCTGGTATGTGGTTGAAATGGTACATGCAGCTCACCTACAATGAGACTGTGCCTGAAAAGAGCTGCTCCACCTCTGGATGAGGACACGAGTTTACTTACTTACCTGATTTACGATACACAACACGAATGGTGTTGGAATATGTCCATAATCAATTATTCTTTGTAGCAACATACATAATTCACGTAAGATGAACAACAATACAAAACACATTTAGGATGAGGCTACAAGATAAAAATATGTCAATGCTCGATCAAAAAAAACGTGAGAAAATTAAATTAAATTTCTACTCACCATGTAGAAGAGCTCACGTTGCTTTTAGATTCAATTTCCCCGAAGGAAGGAAATAATCCTAGAAAGGGAACACACCACTAATTTCTGAGTCACGATCAGCATTGTAATCGCCTGTGAGACTTTCTTTCTCCCAAGCTTTAATCATCTCGGATTTCATTTGTCTCACAACGTTGCTCCAGTCCTCCGCACTTATACAGCCTACGGCTTCGAAAATAAGTCTTTCAACTTCCGAAACTCTGAAGAGTCGGTTATTCTCAGCCACATAATCTAAGACTGGACCCACATAAAGATTGAACGAGACATATGTAGACTACGTGAGTCATACGCACCGAGTAGTACTTAGAGAGAGAGGAGAGAGCGCATGGTAGTGAAAGAGAGGAAATGAAAAAGATGAGACATACTTGCGCTAACCGCTGAAATGTGGCAGTACACGAGGTGTGTGACGTATCTAGTATTGCATTAATTAGTGTGGTGTAGCTTACAATTGACTGTTAATGACAATGCAGTTCCAAGTCTTTGATAGTAAAATTAAATGTTCATAGATAGTAACTTCCCCCCTTAATTTGTAATTGCCTTTACTTACCTACCTGGTGGGCATGTGGGATGGCGTACAGGACTCGTATGGCATTACTTTTCTCTCTTCAAACCCTCCTCCAATGATTATCTGGTGCCAGACACATTCGGCACTCATCTGTGAAGAGGACTAGTTGTCATTCTTCCAGAGTCCAGCCTAAGTCCCTCGCCTATCTGTACCTGGCACCTCGGTGTTGGGGTGTACGTACAGACGCTCGCCGAGGAACTCTTGACTATAGGTGAACTCTGTGGAGACTGTTTCTGATTGTCTGCATAGACACAGCCGTGCCAGTTGCTTGCCGTATGGCATTACGCAGTTCTATTGCGGTGTCTGCCGGGTTCCTGCGAACCAGGATTGGTATGTAACGATTGTCAGCTGTTGTTGTTGTCTGCAGACGACCACTGCAAGGACGATTTTCAACATTTTCTGTCACACGATAGCAGCTGTATGTCCTCACAACATAGCTGTGGTGTACACCATCCAGGCCAGCAACTGCCCTGATTCAGTATCACTCTGCGCGTATGGACAGAAGTGGTAAAGACTCGTCGAGGCATGTATGTATAGTACATGGGACACAAATGTGCTGTTGTCATGTTGTGTCCACACGTGACTGGAGCAGCACACTCTTCTGGACTGTTCTAAAACTGCATGTATTACCTCCACGTCCACTAACAGGTAGCATTAAACGTTATTCGAATGTACACTAGTGTCAGAAAGTTTAGACTCACCTACGAAAATCAATAATTTTCTTAAATAATTGTTTTCTGTGTGATAAGTGGTACTTTAGTTCTGTTACTTATGTATGGATGCTTTCAGCACTTTCATAAAGCTATTTCAGTGCATATTGCAAGATTTTACTTTATCTTTTCAAAGAAGTTGACAGATTGATGGTCCCCAACTTTTACTGCCTGCTTCTACCTGGATAACTTCCGGCCATTTCCCAGGTAATAAACATGCCTATCTCACGTGATTACTTGTCCTTCTTGTTTCCTCGCTGTCTTGTAAGTTGACAGTTAGCCTACAGTAGTTATCCTGAGCAGTTGTATGTTAATCTCTGTACCAGATTGTTTATTTTCTACATTGTTATCTGGGCATAACTACTGTAACAACACACATCAAACAATCGAATGTGGGAAAGAAGGCCAATTTAACCCAAGAAAACAGAGCCAAGGCTTGTGCTTATAAATAAATTGGGTGGTCAAACCGAAAAATTGCGGAAAATTTGAAAATTTCAGAGTGCAGCTTTCGCAGAGCAGTGAAACGCAGAGAGGAAAACTGGTAGTCATGAGGATTGACCACGCAGTGACAGAAGGCACACAGCGGTAGATATTTGCTCAGAGATAAATAAAACAAGGGAACAACCTGTGTCTGTGACAACAGTGAAAAATTGTCTGCTTGAGGTGGGATTGTTTGGTCGCGTAGCGGCACAGAAACCATTGTTGAAAACTGTACACAAGCAGAAAAGGCTACATTGGGCCAAAATGCCTGCTAACTGGACTGCTGAACAATGGAAAAGGGTGCTTTGGACAGATGACACTAAATTTGAAAAATTCGGTTCCAATTGTCGTCACCCCGGCAAAAGGGTTATGGAATCCTGCATAATTCCTCCGTCTGTGAAGCATGGAGGAGGAAATGTGATGGTGTGGGGATGTTTTGGAAATAATCAGGTTGGTGATTTGGTGAAAGTAGAGGGAATACCGGAAAAGAAACAATATCACTGTATCCTTTTGCACAATGCTGTGCCATCTGGAATGAAGCTGATTGTTCTACAGCAGGACAATGATCCTAAACACACCTCTCATTTGTGCTCATTGTGTGTTAGCATTCCAAGTGGGAGCTGATGACGCCATCTAAGTTCCAATTAAGGTGTTTGTGTTACACCGCATATGCATTGTGAACTTCAGCTGGAACTTAAATTTTTTTTTTTACAAAAACACAACACGCTATTCTGTCAGTAGTGGTGTTGCTTTGGTAACCAAGACACACTAATATAGAAAGAAGGAATAGTCCCTAGACCAAAATAAACCAAGGAATTGAATCCTGGACCAAAACTTGATTTCTCGTAGGGAGATTGCAATGGTGGTGGCAGGTGGGCTGCTTTTATTAACACACGTAATCTAACCTGTCACTTCTATTTGATTTGTCCAGATCATAACCTAACCTACTACTGCCATTTGATTTGTTGAGATTGTAATTTCCACATCGCCATCATTTACTCCACGAGAGTTCTGTTCATTGTGTCCGCTTGCCACAATGTTGTATTTATGCATCTAGGATCTGAATTAATACCAATTGGGTGAGTCAGTGAGGTACATTTTAGTTACCTGCTAAATATTTCTCATGTAGAGTTTTCACTCATGCCAGCTCTTCATTCAAAAACTCAGTAATCCATGCTCGTGACTCTCTGTTTTTTGAGAAGTCAGTGGGATATTTACTTTCGTAAACACTTCAGCTGTTAACATTGATGCTTTCACAGCCCTTAATTGTAGACATCATATGGGCTTGGGCTTATGCTGTGTCAAGAAAATAAGGTGAAATGCTTTACGTTTTGCAGAGAATTCTGCCCATATCATGTCTACCTCAACTGTTCTTGAGAAGTGATCTTTGAAGGTTTTCCATTGTTCTCAGCTGTCCAGTCACTCTGGAATAGATGTCTGTTTTGTTCAAGATTGAGATGGACCCGCGACAGCGATAGAGTTTTCTTGTCGCTTTGTTACGTGTTTTTCACTGTTAGCATGTTTTACAATACTGCATTTCTTTTCCCGCGCAACTCTGGAATTACAAAATTTGCCAAGCACTATCAATGAATTTGTGGCATGTAGACCTTCATTAGTATTGCCAAGCCCTCTCACGGACATTTACAGTATAGCCGTGCGCCCTGTAACATCAATGATTAATGCAGATTTATTCTCTTCACCTTGTGCACAACAAAGTTCAAGCACAGATACGTAGGCGAAGGGATTAGTGTGGTAGTCTTGTCGTGCCAAGGTGCATGCATTAAATGCGGCCACATGAACTATGGCGACGTTATTACCAAATGCATCCAAACAGGACCAACATGCGTTATTCTGTTTTTGGCTGCTGGAGGACAAACACCAGTGGACATCCATTGGAGAATAAAGACTGTGTATGGGGCAGCATGTCTGTCAAAAACTACTGTTGTGGAATGGTGCACCAAGTTCTGTGTGGTCGTGTTTCGATACAAGACGCTGGTCGATCTGGGAGGCCAGCCCGCACCACAAAGGTTGTCACGCAGAAGGTATGCCGCTTCAAGTGGGTGACACTCGAGCACCCGCGCTCTAGTCCTGATCTTTCCCCATGCGATTATCACGCCTTTGGACCCCTCAAAAAGGCCTTGAAGCGGCAATGCTTCCTGTTGTATGAGGATGTGCGAGCAGATGGTTACGGACTTCCTCACGCAGCAGGACACGGTGTTATACCACACGGGAATCTTCAACTTGGTGTTTCGGGATGAGTGCCTCAATGCTCATGGTGATTTTGCCTGATTGGCATCCCGATTCAGGACTGTACGGCTGTCGAACAGAAACTTTTTGATCGCCCCTTGTAATTACCATGATGATTGAACTATAGGTTCATGTTGGCGATGGATGGTGTGGATGGTAAGGTAAGGGTTATACTGCCTGAAGGCAGGTCCAAACCTCCGCAGAGGTGTTCCTGAGCTGGAGTTTATGTGCGGTAGGGTGGCCAGTTCCTTTCCGCTCCTCCATTCCCTTACCCCCCACCAACAGCACGTGGCAACCCATCCAACTCCTGACCATGCCCAATGTTGCTTAACTTCAGAGATCTCATGGGATCCGGTGTTTCAACATGGCTACGGCCGTTGGTTGTGTGGATGGTGTTAGCAATAAAAATCTAAATTCTGGAATATCTCTGTTATCATAGACCATATCCCTTTCAGACCTGAAAGAAAACTGGCGGTGTGAATTTTTGTTTGTACGTCAAAAACTGACTAAAATGCTCTTAAATACATATATTTTTAGTTTATTCTACAAAATAAAAATTAACATCTGAAAAAAAAGCACCCTCACAATTGTGCGTGTCAGGACTTGATTCACTACTTACAAAAAAGAAAAATTACCTCAATGCATGTGAATATACATATGTACAAGATTAAATGTTCTATTTTACAGTGGGGAATAATTTAAAACAATTAAATCTTCGTTCAAACACAAGTAAAGGTTACATTTTCTAGATTGAGGAAGAGTTTTGCTTTTGCTGCCCTTTTGGCAGCAGCAACTTGTCATCAGACCTGAAAGAAATCTGGAGGTGTCAAAACATCAAAAACTTACTAAAATGCTCTCAAATACATGTTTTTACAAGTTTATTTTACAAAATAAGAACTATCATCTGAAAAACAGAACCCACACAATTGTGCGTGTCAGGACTTCATTCACTACTTGCAAAAAAATTAAAAATTAAAAAAATTCAACTCGGTACATGTGAATATGCACATGTACATGAACAAATGTTCTATTTTACAGTGTGGAATGATTTTAAACAATTAAAATCTTATACATTACATTTCTCATGTAGAGTACGAGTTTTGCTTTCACATTACATAAAATCAGCTTCATGGTCCGTATCGCACTTCAATAGATTCACAATTAAGTATTTATTTATTTTCCACCTAGTCGATACAATGATTGCTTAAGGCAATTTTTAATGGTCAAAAGTGGTACATGTTTCGTATATTATCAACATCTTCAGCCACATAACACTGTTTAGATGAAAAATATATAAAATTGACAAAGTAATGCTTTAGAGGAAGTGACCTTAAAATTAACATAAGATTGACAAGATTAAAACAAACAAATAACTCAAGAGAAAATATATAAAATTATTTCTACAATAGAAAGCAGTCGTCAAGGAAACACTTGTACAATATTCCATAGAGAAATTGTCCTAATAAATATTCTTTTCTTAATAATTCATGAAAAAAGATCAATTGATAAATTAATAATTATACAATTTATAAGTAATTATCGAAATGAAGAAATCCTGATATCACAGTGCGGCTCTTATTATTAACATAGATGAAAATATAACTACTAATTCCTAGTTGTCAAATCTTATTAAGCCTGCTTTCCTTTGGAACAGTAACTCCTGTCATTCTTTCACAGTTTTGCGCCGGGTGTAATATTGATGATGCGTTCTTCCTTGCTCTTGCACCTGAGGAGGTGGAGGAGCGGGGGAGATAGGTGTGTCAAGAATTTCCTTGCTGTCACCTATAGCTTCAACTGAGGAGGAATAAGTTGTAGGGCTATATGTAGGTGGAGAAATTCCAATTCTTTTTTCTTGATCCTTCTCAAGCATTTTTAAATATACTAGAATTTGATAATATAATGGATTCTTATATTCTACAGCCTCATTAAGGTTATCATTTTTCTTTACAAGTTGGTCTAGATGAATGTACAGGTCTTCATATGTGTTCATTAAGCTGCCCTTTTTTAACTTTTTTATGATGGTCAGGTCTTGTTCTATGTTGGTAAATTTATGACCTGTGGCAGTCATGTGTGATCCCATTGCTGAGAATCTTCTATGTTTTTCAGCATTCACATGTTCCAAATATCTAACTTTAAAATTGCGGCCAGATTGTCCTATGTATGTATTCTTACATTCAAAGCATGTAAGTTTATATATACCGGAATCAAAAAATGTATCTTTTTCCGAGAGATTTATTGTATCATGGTTGAAAATACTATGTTTCATGTTGTTATTGGTGGAAAATGCAATTTTGAAATTTTTTCTCTTAAATAAATTTGTTATTACATGAATGTTTGGATTATTATATGTGAACTTGATATATTTTTCAGTTTTACTAGGTTCGACTGCTAATTTAGATTGTTGCTTCTCCGAAAATTTATTAATTATTTTATCAATCATGTTATTGTTGAAACCATTCAAGAGGGCTTGTTGTCGGATAAACAACAGTTCTTTATTCCGTTCAGATTTGGATAAAGGAATACTAAACGCTCTGTTAACGTAACTATAATATGCTGATCTTTTCTGTGCCTCAGGGTGTAACGAGTTGTTCTTGATAGTGGTCAGAACACACTTAAAATGAAGCAAGAAATTTTGGATAATAAATTATTTAAGTTGAAAAATTTAGCATCTAATAGAGAAGAAAGAAGGTTAGTTCCTAATCTTACGTTTGATGATAGTGTTTATCCACCTCCAATTAAAAACTTGTCTGAGATAGAATTTAATGAAGAAGAAACCTCTATTTTAAGTCAAGGCCCTAATTTCAATTGGCCAAGTTCAAACAAAAGTTATGATTTAATCACCACATTAGCTGAAACAGAAACAGCAATACAGAATCTACCTGTAGACTTACAGAATGACATAAGGTATGAAGCTAAGAAGAAAATTCCTATTTTAGTAAAAGGTTTACAATCACTTCGAGGCACCAACAAGGCGGTTAATAACTTGAAACAAAAAATCAAACTAAATAACTTAATTATCACAAAAGCAGATAAAGGAGGAACAGTTGTAGCCCTAGATAGAAATGTTTATATTGAAAAAACAGAAACATTTTTTAATAACAATTCGTTTAGTACAGTTGATAAAGACCCGACATCACGTATTCAGAGGGATCTTAAAAAACTATTAAAGAGCACGTCTTTCTTGTTTAATGAACATGATGTGCAAACATTAATAAATATGAACCCTAGACTCCCGACTGCGAGAGCACTACCGAAATTACATAAACAGGGAGAACCGATTAGACCTATCATAAATTTCAAAAATAGCCCCATTTATAAAACTTCTAGATTTATACATAATTTCTTATCAAGTAAATATGTATTTCATTGTAAAACACCTATCAAAAACTCAGTGGATTTTTGCAATCTAGTTAAAGATTTTAAACTTGGATCATCTCACACGACATGTTCGTTTGACATAACCAACATGTATACAAACATTCCAATAGAAGACACTATCAGAATCATTAAGAAGAATTTAACGAAGAACAAATTAGTAAGCATACCAGAAATTGAAGATTTTATTAATGTTTTAAAATTCGTGTTAAATCAAAATTATTTTACGTTTAATAATAAAATTTACCGACAAAAAGGACTCTCAATGGGAGCCCCAGCATCAGGAATATTGGCTAATATATACTTAGACTATTTGGAACACACGAAAATTATTAATAAAATAGAGGGTTTGGATTTTTGGACACGTTATGTGGACGATGTTTACGCTATAATAGATAACAGACTCACCGATAGCAATAAAGTTTTAAATATATTGAATAATTTGGATTCCAATATAAAATTCACTTTAGAAGAAGAGGTTGAAAAATCACTGAATTTTCTGGACATAGTCACAACAAGAGAAGAAAAAGGATTTTCTTTCAAAATACACAGAAAATCCACTTTCACACTGACCACTATCAAGAACAACTCGTTACACCCTGAGGCACAGAAAAGATCAGCATATTATAGTTACGTTAACAGAGCGTTTAGTATTCCTTTATCCAAATCTGAACGGAATAAAGAACTGTTGTTTATCCGACAACAAGCCCTCTTGAATGGTTTCAACAATAACATGATTGATAAAATAATTAATAAATTTTCGGAGAAGCAACAATCTAAATTAGCAGTCGAACCTAGTAAAACTGAAAAATATATCAAGTTCACATATAATAATCCAAACATTCATGTAATAACAAATTTATTTAAGAGAAAAAATTTCAAAATTGCATTTTCCACCAATAACAACATGAAACATAGTATTTTCAACCATGATACAATAAATCTCTCGGAAAAAGATACATTTTTTGATTCCGGTATATATAAACTTACATGCTTTGAATGTAAGAATACATACATAGGACAATCTGGCCGCAATTTTAAAGTTAGATATTTGGAACATGTGAATGCTGAAAAACATAGAAGATTCTCAGCAATGGGATCACACATGACTGCCACAGGTCATAAATTTACCAACATAGAACAAGACCTGACCATCATAAAAAAGTTAAAAAAGGGCAGCTTAATGAACACATATGAAGACCTGTACATTCATCTAGACCAACTTGTAAAGAAAAATGATAACCTTAATGAGGCTGTAGAATATAAGAATCCATTATATTATCAAATTCTAGTATATTTAAAAATGCTTGAGAAGGATCAAGAAAAAAGAATTGGAATTTCTCCACCTACATATAGCCCTACAACTTATTCCTCCTCAGTTGAAGCTATAGGTGACAGCAAGGAAATTCTTGACACACCTATCTCCCCCGCTCCTCCACCTCCTCAGGTGCAAGAGCAAGGAAGAACGCATCATCAATATTACACCCGGCGCAAAACTGTGAAAGAATGACAGGAGTTACTGTTCCAAAGGAAAGCAGGCTTAATAAGATTTGACAACTAGGAATTAGTAGTTATATTTTCATCTATGTTAATAATAAGAGCCGCACTGTGATATCAGGATTTCTTCATTTCGATAATTACTTATAAATTGTATAATTATTAATTTATCAATTGATCTTTTTTCATGAATTATTAAGAAAAGAATATTTATTAGGACAATTTCTCTATGGAATATTGTACAAGTGTTTCCTTGACGACTGCTTTCTATTGTAGAAATAATTTTATATATTTTCTCTTGAGTTATTTGTTTGTTTTAATCTTGTCAATCTTATGTTAATTTTAAGGTCACTTCCTCTAAAGCATTACTTTGTCAATTTTATATATTTTTCATCTAAACAGTGTTATGTGGCTGAAGATGTTGATAATATACGAAACATGTACCACTTTTGACCATTAAAAATTGCCTTAAGCAATCATTGTATCGACTAGGTGGAAAATAAATAAATACTTAATTGTGAATCTTTTGCTTTCACAGTCGTTTTTGTGACAGCACCCAGCACTCCAGCATGCATTGTCTGTAAGGAAACCTAGCCAGCACATGTGCATATCAACATTCAAAACCTCATGGTATTACGTACGATGTTGTAAGTTCACAATTTACGTTTGCTACACAATTTACACACTTCATTGATTATATTCTGATATTCAGTAAAGCTTCTAGATTAATATGAATGCAGTAAATAAATACTTACTTTAGACATTACTGCTTCCCGCCATCTTGCCAATGAACTGTATTTTTAAACTCTTCTTCCTGCCCCCTGGTGGTCAAGTACTTAATAAAAACAGCTGAAGTACATGCTACGTGTCCCGCACAAGCACTGCAGTCCGGTCTCGCGCCAAGAAAATGTCAAGTAAGCTCAGACGTAAATAAAATACGAACCCGCACAATTGTGCGTACACGGTCTGAAAGGGATATGGTAAAAATGTATGAGTCATAAATTCGTTTGTTGAATTGTGCAAAATGGCAAAGCAAATTTTTTGAAACTATAAAGAGAAACACCTTTTAGTGGGATGATTTTTTATATACCATGAACATGTAATTTCTATTGTGCTTATGAATTGATTGTGTTTTCTAAATGTAAGGTAAAGGTAAATGCAAAGTCCTTCCTTTTTAATTGGTCAAGTATTGTGGCAACAGGTAAACATAATGAAGCATCTTTACTATAGAAGCCAAATGAGTCCTTAACTTGTCTGGAAACAAAAATTACCTTCAACACCAGTGCTGCTTGGTCCATTAAAATGTTATTTCGAATGAAGGCTTGTCATTTTGTGTGAATTTATACATGAATCAAAGAAAGAAAGAAAGAAAGAAAGAAAGAAAGAAAGAAAGAAAGACAGAAACAGTCACAAAGGATAAGTAAGGACTTTAACATATAAGCATGAGAAGGGGATACAATGGGAATGAGAGACACAGGATGGGAAGGGGATACAATAGGAAAGAGAAACAAAAGCATTATGTGAAATAAAGGACTAAAGACAAACCCCTCGGCTTCATAAACTGTCGTTGCAATGTAATGTGACTCTCTTCTCATCTATCTTCTAGATGCTTCTTACCTCCCAGTAGTACGCATCCACAATCAATGGAAGGACATTTTTCAGAAATTTTGAGTTTTGGTATTTTGTGAATAGTACATTTAGCATGTTTCTTGCTAAGAAGCAAAAGATTATGGAAAGTACTTAAGTATATACAAGTAATGTACAGAAATTGTTGCAGTGGTGTCTAGATACATGTGGGGAGGACAGAGTTATTTTGGAATGAAACTAGACTATGACAAGGAAGTCTGCTGTGTTATTCATAATGATTATGGACAAAATTGTGAAGGAGACAGGAAAAATGTGGGGACAGGTATCTGAAGGTAATGTGGTTTGCAGATGATGATGTGGTGTGGGGAGCAAACAGAGAGGAAGAACAAGAGCAGCTCAACATATTGAATGCGATTATTGAAAATTATGGAATGAAAATCAGTATGGAGAATAGTAAGACTAGAGGAGAAAGGAATTATAAAACTTAGGGGACGAATCTGTGAACTTGTGGAGAGCTCCAAGTACTTGGGAAGCATGTAGGATGCAGGTCTGGAGGGGACGAATCTGTGAACTTGTGGAGAGCTCCAAGTACTTGGGAAGCATGTAGGATGCAGGTCTGGACATGGAGATCAGTAAATGAATTCGTCAGGGAAATACATTCTACCGGAGTGTGACAAACATGGTGTGGAGGAAGGAAGTACTAATGAGATGTAGGGTGATCTGCAAGATGTACTATAGCCCAGTACTGACATATGCAGTGAAGACTTGGATACTGAAAAAAAAGTCTGGAGAATAAAATCCAGGCCATTAAAATGAAATTTTTAAGATCGGTGCTAGGAAAGACAAGAAAGGGCAGAGTAAAAGATAATCATATGGCATCAGCTACCATTTAAAGAAAAAAATTTCATGATGTTCTGTATTGAACTGTATCACAATTAAATTGAAATAACAAATAACAGAGTTCAACCTATTCAATACAAGTTATTTAATTATAAGCGGAAGCGGTACCGATTTCGATCCCAATCTGGATCATCATCAGCCGAATAAAAATAAAAAACAATGCGTAGGAAAACAAGAAATTAAAGGATGAGTCTTTCACAGAAACAGTTCAAGAAGCAATATAAGATAATGGGAATTAGCACTGCACGATTTTAAATCGTACAATCTAGAAGAAGTAGAAGGTCAGTCACTTATATGAAGTAAGGCGCAATCTTCTGAAGAGTTTGGCACTGTGTCTCAAAATGTTTACGAGAAGAGGTGAACAGTTAAGTGAGCCAGCCTGCATATACTATCAGACACGAAGTCACAACACAATTTAATAAATATGAAGTCCCAAAATTGTGTAGAAGTCGAAGACGAGTCGCTTGATTGAAGCAAAATGCTAGCTCCTGAAGATTAGCGCAACATACTCAATGTCCGGCACAGTGCTTTCAAATGCCGATGAAACTCTGTGAATAGCTTAATGATCCAGCCTGTAATTGTTTCGGTTGCGAAAATGCATATAATATAATTTAATATAATTTAAAATAATTGAAGTATGTAACTATGATCTTGTAGATTCTTTAAAACAGTTGACGTAAAATACAATTGTGAAGAGAAAAATGGTAAAAGGCGCAATACCGGAAACAAATGAAAAACGCATATGCACAGTGCGCTACTTCTTGAAGATAAGAATTCAGGTCGTAATTGAGGTAGTCCAAGGCAGCGCAAGACATGATTTTAATTTTGAATGTTGCAAAGACCCAAAATGCAGGTGGCACTATAGTATACTAGTATACAATTTAATTCGTAAAGTTTTTTTTTTTTTTTTTCAAGAGGGGAGGTGAAAGGAAAAGATAGGATAAGTTAATAAAGGAGGAGGATTAGTAGATAAGAGAAGATTAAAAGGATTGGAAGTTAAGAGGATGGGAAAGGATAGGATAGGGAAATAAAGGAGGGGTAGTTTAGGGTGGGTTATTGGAGGTAGAAAACATGGGTAGGAACTGTGTAAGGCATGGAAAATTGAATTTGGGTTTAGAAGTTTAGTATTTTTGAGAAGAAGAATTAGGAAGTTAAATAGAATATTGGTTTTTTCAGAAATGTCATTTAAATTGAAATTAGGGTTGAAGTATTGGTCAAGGTGAATAAAACAATTTTCAGTAGTGTTTGTTAATGATTTTAAGTATTTTTATGTCTTTTTTAACATTGGTGAAATTATGCTTGGAGTCTTGTATGTGTTGTCCTATAGCCATTAAATACAACACATTCTCTGCTATAGGACAACACATACAAGACTCCAAGCATAATTTCACCAATATTGAAAAAGACATGAAAATACTTAAAATCATTAACAAAGGCCCCCTTCAGAGTCTACGTATTAGCATTTACTGCATCATGTCAGCGCTGCTTTGAACGTCCACGAATATTGCCCATTAATTTCAAAGAATTGGGTGAAATTTGCAACTATTCCAGGTGCAGCATGCAGGATGTGACCATACGATTAGAGATGTTTTTGCCATGCCTTCTCAGTGATCGGTGCAATGCCCATTTGCTGGCGAACGGTGTCGTTTCTGACATGATGCAAGTGTGATGCTCATCGGCCAATTGAGCATATGCATTTCTGTGTTGTGTTATTGGTGTTCCGTAACTTAGATGGAGCATTTGCTTGGGATGGTTTCCAGGTATTCAGTTTTCTTTTCTTCAGTGAAACGTGAGAACATCGGCAATGGATAAGTCTCCGATCGCGATGAAACTTGGAAAATACATTGAGGTACACGTAAAAAAGATGTCTGCATTAATTTTGGGTGCCGACATTCATTAGGGCGTTAACTAAGGGGAATAAAAGTTGCGACATTTCAAGTTGCACGCAAACAGTGATGAATACCATCTGGCCAATGCTAAGCTGGTACACTGCCTGACTCCTGCCACACCTCTGCACCTCCTCCCCTCCTCACTCCTATTTGTTCATGCCACACTTATTCATTGTCTCCTGGCCTGCCTGTTTGCTTAGCCGTTGAACGGGACTGGCGCTATACATTGCTTCTTGTCGTACTATAATTATTGAAATCCTTTACATAACGTTCCTTTTCACACATAATGATAATAAATAACCTAAACTAATATAAACACATTTTATTCAAATTTTATACTTTCATTCCTGCTAATTCTGGTGAGTTGTCACATTTGTGGGTATAACCCCGAGTTAAGCACCATCGGGTGTGGTCAAACTTGGGATGGGGTACCGTGTCCGACCTACGCTAATGATTATTTACTTCTGCAGCCGCCTTAAAGCTGTTGGCAGTATCCTTTAGAGTGGACATACATATGAAATTAATTACATTAAATCACCCACCATTAAATAAATCGCCCACCTTTAAACAACGTTAAATATCTTTTTATTTAAAGAAATTAAGTGTCCACGTAGAGGATCTCAATGAATGTAAAGAGATTCGGTACCTCGGAATACAAAAACCTGGTTACAGGTCCAGACCTTTTTTTGCCCCATCCCCACACACACACACACACACACACACACACACACACACACACACACACACACACACACACACACACACACACACACACACACACACACACACACACACACACACACACACACACACACACACACACACACACACACACACACACACACACACACACACACACACACACACACACACACACACACACACACACACACACACACACACACACACACACACACACACACACACACACACACACACACACACACACACTCTCTCTCTCTCTCTCTCTCTCTCTCTCTCTCTCTCTCTCTCTCTCTCTCTCTCTCTCTGTGTACGCTATCAGTTGTGTCATAATGAAATCGCGGACAACAATAATTATAAACTCCGCGTTTGAAACTACTGGTATTTTTCCATATTGCGTACCCTGGTATAAGGAATATAAGTAGAATGTTTTTATTTATGCTTGTACTGAACAATTTATTTATGTTTTACAGTGACAGACACAATACATTTCAATTGCAGCAATGGTTGCCGAATATACACTGACTAAGCAAATGTCATGGGATAGTGGAGCACTGATGCGCAGGTGTATTGCTTGTGCCATCAGCAGTTGTATAGGAGACCTTGCAAGCAGTGGCTGTGCATGTGACGGGTGTAACATGGAACGTCGTCGTAAGCTGACACTGTTCGAACGGGGTATGGTGGTCAGTGCGATTTTGGAAGTGGTGCGGGAATTCGGCTTCACACAATCAACCGTGTCCAGGGTGTATCGTGAATGGTTGAATACGGGTGTCACCGTCCACAACAGACGAACGACCGGCTGTCCAGCCACCCTCGATGACCGTGACCGGCGACATCTGAGACGGATTGTCAATAGTGACAGACGGCAACCGTGCAACAAATCAGGGCTCAATTCAACACAGACCGTGCTAGACACATCTTCCAGTGGACAATCCGTAGGAACATGGGGTATGGGAGCCGGCGCCGCACACGGGTGCCACTGTTAACCCAACGTCATCGGGCACGGCGACGCGCATTTGTTGCCAGTCACCAGGGATGGATACTGGAACAATGGCATAACGTGATATGGTCGGACGAATCACGATTTCAACTGCACCATGCCGATGGGAGGCACCGTGTATAGTACAGACCACATGAAACGATGGATGCCGCCTGCCTCGAAGGTGTGGTCCAGGGCGCTGGTGTCTCTGTTATGGTCTGGGGTGCATTTTCCTGGTATGGAATGGGCCCCCTAATTGTTCTGGAAGAGACTTTGAATGGTACGTGGTATGTTGAGCTGCTCGGAGGGCATCTCCACCCATTTTTGGCCTTCCAGCGCCCAGACGGTTCTGCGGTGTTTCAAGATGATAACACGCAGCCACATCCCTCTCACGTCGCCCGGGAATGGTTCCAGGAACATACAGCGAAGGTCCAACGACTGCCATGGCCACCCAGGAGCCCGATATGAACCCTATCAAGCATATCCGGGATGTCCTGGAACACAGGTTTCGTGCCATGGATCCTGCACCCACGAACAGACCAGCATTGGCGGCTGCTCTGCAAATGATTTGGGTCAGCTGCGTCCAGAGGACTACCAGCGACTTGTCGACTCAATTCCACGGCGTCTCACTGCAGTTTGCAGGGCCAGAGGAGGCCGCACACGCTATTAGGTGACTATCCCATGACATTTGCTAAGTCAGTGTAAATCGATTTAATGCATAGACAACTTTGATACGAGTATGACATGGAATGTAGTAAAGTTTGACTTAATAAGAAAAGTCTTGAAAAATAAAAAAGATGTGCATTTATATATGCAGTAGATATGCAGTAATCAAACGCAGACGTGTAGTCTTAATTTACCGGTACTTCTGCATTATTGCTGATGAAGGTCTATGTATTCAACAAGTACTGATATTAAACTATCATGCTACGGTCTTCTGGGTACAATGGCAGTTACATATGTAAAAATTAAAATGGCTATTGTACAAACTGGTAAAACATTAGGAATGAATGTATAAAATTTGAATAAAATATGGATATATTAGTTTAGGTTATTTATTATCATTATGTGTGAAAAGGAACATATTTGAAGAATTTCAATAATTACAGTACGAAAAGAAGCAAAGTATAGCGCCGGTCCCGTTCAACAGCTAAGCAGACGGGCAGGCGCGGGGAGAAGGAAAAAAAGGTGGCATGAACCAATAGGAGGGGGGAGGTGCAGAGGTGTGGCAGGAGTCAGGCTATGTACCGGCTTAGCATTGGCCAGCAGGTATTCATCGCTGTTTACGCGGAACTTGAAACGTTACAACTTTTAGGCTCCTTAGTTAACGCCCTGATGAATGTTGGCACCCAAAATTGAGGCTGACATCTTTCTTACTTGTACCTCAATGTGATTTCCAAGTTTCATTGCGATCGGAGACTTTATCATTGCCGATATTCCCTCGTAAGATAATATTATGAGAGACTGCTGTTCCAGTCTTCAACGTGACACTGCAATTCTCTTCTGGTGGCATCAACACGTGTAACTTCATCTGTGTATGAGAGAAGTCCGAGGGACACTCCTTTGCAGGTCCTGTGTTTTTAAGTCCATGATGAGGTAAAAGAGCAATGGGGACAGTGCGGAGCCCTAGTGTAGACCGATATCCCTATGGAAATCAACATCTATATCGCTGGGAAGCTCCCCGCGATGCCGACAGCACAACGTACACGTCTTTTGTTGTTCATGTATAGCATCTTGATCAAATTGACAAGCATTTCTGGTACACCATGGTCAAGAAATGCATACCAGATCACACGGTGTGGAGCATGGTCAAAGAAGGTAATATGCAGTGGATGTTGTTTATCTTGCTGCTTTTCAATGAACATTCTCTCAGCAAAGATTGCATCAGTCGTTCCAGCACTCGTAACGAAGCCGCACTGGTTGGTACTAGTGCTGACAATGTCGCAGTCGTTGATCAAGAATTCTTCCCAAAAATCTTCATTGTGTGTGTCAGGAGGCAAATTTGATGGGAATTTACATATTCTGCTGGATCACCCTTTTGTTTAAAGATAGGCATTGTGATGCTTGTAGCCCAGTCACTGGGAACAGAGCCAGTTGAGTCAGCCAGTTGATTGCAGGTGCTTTTAATTCCCGCAACTTCCAGAAATCTGCCGGAAGGTCATTTGGTCTTGACGCTTTTTGGATCTTCATACTCGTGATGGCACAGGTGACTTCCTGTGACATGATGTGAGAGATAGGACCTGCTGTTGGATTACCTTCTGGAATAGGAGGATGTGCGAACTTGCTATTGGAAATCTCTTCCAAGTGTTCTTGCAAATATTTGAGGATGTACTGTTCGTCTTGTAATCGCTGACCATCTTTGCCTTTTATGCACTCATAGTGCTCAATATCTTATCAAATCAGTCAATAAGTTATCAGTGATCTGCATTTAGGGCTGTTGTCCAAGTGGCAGATTTCTTATCAGTTGTTTACCTAGCCTTTTCTTAAACATTTTCAAAGAACTGGGAAATTTATCAAACACTTTCCTTGATAGATTATTCCAGTTCCTTACTCTTTGTCCTATAAATAATTATTTGCTCCAATTTGTCCTCTTGAATTCAAACTTTATCTTCATATTATGATCATTCCTCCTTCCAGGTCACAATTCAAAAGGGGTGCCAGTGAGGCAGGAGAGGAAATTTGTGTGTTTCTCGGACCTGTAATGTCATTCCTGATTATCTTCTTGTTATTGATGGCCGTTCCTAATTTATTAAGGAGGTGAAACACAGATCTTCTCTGATGTCTTGGTTTAATGGCTGTAAGAGGAATTTCCTCTGCTACAAGAAAAGACACAGTATACTGTTGTCTTGAATGCAAAGTTAGACTTTGCATGGAATCATGTGAATACATCCCTCCTCACAGGGTTGGCAACAGGAAGAGCATCCAGCCATAAAACAGAGCCAAGCCTACATGTGCTACACAGTTCACATCCACAACCCCACAATGGTGTTGATAAAGCTATAAAAGAATAAAAAGGAAGAAACTGCAAATTATATTTTGGGTTTTCAAAGCATTCATAAATTGGATTTTGTTATGTATAATTTCTTTATGCAAATAAACACTAATGTTAATATTAACAAAAAAAGATGCCTTTTATTCACATAAAACTGGACCTGTTATGTGCAGACTAGGATAAAATTACAGTATTGTACATAGTTTATACAGACTGGCGCTGACTTTATACTAGCTTAGGACATACATACATACATACATACATACATACATACATACATTATCATTATAGACTCTTATGCCTTTCAGCGTTCAGTCTGCAAGCCTCTGTGAATTTACTAAACGTCGCCACAATCCTCGATTTTCAACTAGTGTTGTGGCCTCATTTAGTTCTCTACCTCTTATCTTTAAATCGTTAGAAACCGAGTCTAACCATCGTCGTCTTGGTCTACCTCTACTTCTCTTACCCTCCATAGCAGAGTCCATTATTCTCCTAGGTAACCTATCCTCCTCCATTCGCCTCACATGACCCCACCACCGAAGCCGGTTTATGCGTACATCTTCATCCATCGAGTTCATTCCTAATTTAGCCTTTATCTCCTCATTCCGAGTACCATCCTGCCATTGTTCCCACCTGTTTGTACCAGCAATCATTCTTGCTACTTTCATGTCTGTTATTTCTAACTTATGAATAAGATATCCTGAGTCCACCCAGCTTTCGCTCCCGTAAAGCAAAGTTGGTCTGAAAAGAGACCAATGTAACGATAGTTTCGTCTGGGAGCTGACTTCCTTCTTACAGGATACTGTTGATAGCAATTGCGAGCTCACTGCATTAGCTTTACGACACCTTGATTCAATCTCACTTACTATATTACCATCCTGGGAGAATACACAACCACTGGGCGAGTTGGCCGTGCGCGTAGAGGCGCGCGGCTGTGAGCTTGCATCAGGGAGATAGTAGGTTCGAATCCCACTATCGGCAGCCCTGAAGATGGTTTTCCGTGGTTTCCCATTTTCACACCAGGCAAATGCTGGGGCTGTACCTTAATTAAGGCCACGACCGCTTCCTTCCAACTCCTAGGCCTTTACTATCCCATCGTCGCCATAAGACCTATCTGTGTCGGTGCGACGTAAAGCCCCTAGCAAAAAAAAAAAAAAAAAAGAATACACAACCTAAATACTTGAAATTATCGACCTGTTCTAGCTTTGTATCACCAATCTGACATTCAATTCTGTTGAATTTCTTACCTACTGACATCAAATTAGTCTTCGAGAGGCTAATTTTCATACCATACTCATTGCACCTATTTTCAAGTTCCAAGATATTACACTGCAGGCTTTCGGCACAATCTGCCATTAAGACCAAGTCGTCAGCATAGGCCAGACTGCTTATTACATTTCCACCTAACTGAATCCCTCCCTGCCATTTTATACCTTTCAGCAGATGATACATGTAAACTACGAACTACAAAGGTGAAAGATTACAGCCTTGTCTAACCCCTGTAAGTACCCTGAACCAAGAACTCATTCTACCATCAATTCTCACTGAAGCCCAATTGTCAACATAAATACTTTTGATTGATTTTAATAATCTACCTTTACCGAGCTAGATAGCTGCAGTCGCTTAAGTGCGGCCAGTATCCAGTATTCGTGAGATAGTAGGTTCGAATCCCACTGTCGGCAGCCCTGAAGATGGTTTTCCGTGGTTTCCCATTTTCACACCAGGCAAATGCTGGGGCTGTACCTTAATTAAGGCCACGGCCGCTTCCTTCCAACTCCTAGCCCTTTCCTGTCCATCGTCGCCGTAAGACCTATCTGTGTCGGTGCGACGTAAAGCAACTTGCAAAAAAAAAACCAAAAAAAATCTACCTTTAATGCCATAGTCCCGTAGTATAGCGAACATCATCTCCCTCGGTACCCTGTTGTATGCTTTCTCTAGATCTACGAAACATAAACACAACTGCCTATTCCTCTCGTAGCATTTTTCAATTACTTGGCGCATACTGAAAATCTGATCCTGAGAGCCTCTCTGTGGTCTGAAACCACACTGGTTTTCATCCAACTTCCTCTTAACGACTGATCGCACCCTCCCTTCCAAGATGCCAGTGAATACTTTGCCTGGTATACTAATCAATGAGATACCTCGATAGTTGTTGCAATCCTTCCTGTTCCCTTGCTTATAGATAGGTGCAATTACTGCTTTTGTCCAATCTGAAGGTACCTTACCAACTCTCTATGCTAATTTTACTACTCTATGAAGCCATTTCATCCCTGCCTTCCCACTATACTTCACCATTTCAGGTCTAATTTCATCTATTCCTGCTGCTTTATGACAATGGAGTTTATTGACCATCCTTTCCACTTCCTCTAGCATAATTTCACCAACATCATTTTCCTCCTCCTCATGAGCTTGGCTGTTCGCAACACCACAAGGATGATTTCCTTTTACATTGAGATGATGTTCAAAATATTCCCTCCACCTCTCCAGTGATTCCCTGGGATCTATTATGAGTTCACCTGAATTACTCAAAACACTGTTCATTTCCTTTTTCCCTCCCTTCCTAAGATTCTTTATTACTGTCCAGAAAGGTTTCCCTGCTACTTGACCTAGCCTTTCCAGGTTGTTACCAAAATCTTCCCATGACTTCTTTTTGGATTCAACAACTGTTTGCTTCGCTCTGTTTCTTTCATCTACGTACAAATCCCTGTCTGCCTCAGCCCTTGTTTGGAGCCATTTCTGATAAGCCTTCTTTTTACGTTTACAAGCTGCTCTCACTTCATTCCACCAAGATGTTCGCCTTTTCCCATCTTTACACACAGTTGTTCCTAGGCATTCCCTTGCTGTTTCTACTACAGCATCCGTGTATGCCACCCATTCACTTTCTATATCCTGGACCTGCTTATTGTCTACTGTTTGAAACTTCTCACTAATCATATCCATGTACTTCTGTCTAATTTCCTCGTCCTGGAGATTTTCTACCCTTATTCGTTTGCAGACAGATTTCACTTTCTCCATCCTAGGCCTAGAGATACTTAGTTCACTACAGATCAGATAGTGGTCTGTATCATCAAAAAATCCCCGGAAAACTCGTACATTCCTAAAAGATTTCCTGAATTCAAAGTCTGTTAAGATATAGTCTATTATGGATCTGGTGCCCCTAGCCTCCCATGTGTAGCGGTGAATAGCCTTATGCTTGAAGAATGTATTCGTAACAGCTAAACCCATACTAGCACAGAAGTCCAGCAAACGCTTCCCATTCCCATTAGCTTCCATATCTTCTCCTCATTTACCAATCACCCTTTCGTATCCTTCAGTTCTATTCCCAACTCTCGCATTGAAATCGCCCATTATCACTATTCTATCCTTGCTGTTGACCCTGACCACGATGTCACTCAATGCTTCATAAAACTTGTCCACTTCATCCTCATCTGCACCCTCACATGGTGAATACACGGACACAATTCTAGTCCTCTAATTCCTGCAACTGACAAATCTACCCACATCATTCGCTCGTTTACATGCCTAACAGAAACTATGTTGCGTGCAATGGTATTCCTGATAAAGAGCCCTACCCCAGACTCTGCCCTTCCCTTTCTAACACCCGTCAAGTACACTTTATAATCTCCTATCTCTTCCTCGTTATCTCCCCTTACCCGAACATCACTTATTCCTAGCACACCCAAATGCATCCTCTTTGCTGACTCAGCCAGTTCTACTTTCTTTCTTCCATAAGCCCCATTAATATTGATAGCTCGTCATCGAATTCCATTTCGTTCGCCAAGTTGTTTCCAAGGAGTCCCTCGCCTGTCAAATGGGAGTGGGACTCCATTACTCCCATAGGTCCGAAGCTTGCTTAAAGTGTTCTGAGCTTGGTAAATTCATGAAGCAGGATGCTGCCCTGTTTGCACATAGTCCAAGTGAGGATCTCTCCTCTAACGGGTTATGGACCACCGGTGAATTGTATAGTCCTAGCCGCCTGAGCACAAGGAGGGCCGCGACTCAGAATATGCCCGAGATGCCCACTCCCATTCCATAGCAACTGGTATCCCGACTCTCAGGACCACTTACTAGGCCACTCAGCCGTTGCCCATGGTTCACGAACTAGGACGTGACTACAGTAATCCACAAACATGAACCACTAGGTTAGGGCAGCTGGAAGATATTTTTCTCTCCTTCCTTTCGTAGTGTTTGTATATGTTTAATTGATTTGGTCAGTGGAGGGAGGAACTAAGTCACATTTGCTTGTTTTATGTATTTTAAAAATTATTATTAATTTGACCTAGGTGCATCGCCCTGTGTTGAAGGGAACACTGTGCATCGTGGAGAAAACTCACATCAACTTTCTTCATCGTGAGGAAAAAAGGAATCGTCAAAGACATAGTTCCTTTCTCCACTCCAAGGTGGCAACCAAGATTAACTGCAACACTTGTTATTACAAGAAAAATGTACTGTCTAGAGAAATAGTACACAGGGGTGTATCCCACAATGAGAAGCAAAGCTTCTGCGTATCACTGTTTAAACAATACTTGCATGACTGAACAATGCCTATCCTTTTATAAACAGTTGCTTTAATCATTCCTTTTACCTTGTAAAAAATAAGGTAACAGAATTTCCTAAGACCTTGAACAGGGTTTACAAAAAAGAAAAGGTGAACCTTGAAAATACAGTATTTGGAAAATGATGAAATACATTAAAGGAGAAGGTGCACAGATTTTTACGAGGAAATATTGAAGTGGCCAGCTGCAAGTAGTGGTGATTCAGTTGTATTGTGAAATGATTTGACCCTCCTTTGAAATATTTGTCCACAAGATTTTTCCTTTGAAAGACACTTATCATATAAATATGTAGGTTTTTATTCCTATAGTGTAATTTCTTTTCCATTCAGGTGATTATCATGTAATTAAAATATGTTAATTTTCATTTATTTGAGCAGAAACTCAAATAATAATTTTGTGGTCAAAAATACATGTTTCACAAGTAACTTAACTGAAATATGCTACATTTACCAGCGACAGCAGAAAGGAACTATGTTAATTTTTTAAAATTATTATATCTCTAATCCCTCATAAATATATTGGTTCTCTTAAGTGCATAATAATTGCGATAGGCCATATATCAAATGAAAATTTAATTCGTTCAGTGCAATATCATATTCAGTTTTAGTTTCTTCTGAAGAGATAAAAAAAATTACTTAGTTCCTTTCTCCACCAATTTATGTATGGTATTTTGAATTGTAAACATCGCTGTAATTGGAGTTATTTACAGATTCAGACGGTACACATTAAAATGTTAGTCCATTATAAAAAATCCACTACAGTAATGTTACTGTATTAACTGATCACGACTTTTTCAACTTTTATTGTACTGTATCTAGAATTTCCCAGGCTAAATAAAACATTCCCCCTTAAGAGTTACGATTCATAATACCATAAGACATTCAACATTGAACCATTGTGTAGAACACATCAAGCTCACGTGGTTAACTAAGGTTGTTCAGTTAACTTCTGTGCTTGGATCTTTCATCGTAAATTGCTATTATAAGCCAGGCTGAGTGGCTCAGATGGTTGAGGCGCTGGCTTTCTGACCGCAGCTTGGCAGGTTTGATCCTGCCTCAGTCCGGTGGTGTATGAAGGTGCTCAAATACCTCAGCCTCGTGGCAGTACATTTACTGGAACATAATACAACTCCTGCGAGACTAAATTTTGGCACCTTTACGTCTCCGAAAACTGTAAAAAAAAAAAGTAGTTAGTGGGACGTAAAGCGAATAACACTATTATTGATGTTATAACTGTATGAAACAAATAAGAGAACATTATTTAGAAGAATTTTTGGTTTCTTTTTCAGTTCAAGTCATTGTTTAATGACAAGGATTTGTATGATGCTGAAAGTTCTGAAGAAGAAAGTAGGAAGGAAGACAACAGCAACTTGTATGATGCTGATGGTTCTGCAGATGAGAGTGGTCTAGTCACTAACCGTAAATCAAAATCTAAGTCTCACAAGGAAAAGAAGAAGAAGAGTAAGAAGGTAGGTACATTTTTTTCTTTTGGCTACGTCTGATTTCACTAATCTTCTAAATTATCCTAGTGTGTATCTTGATGTACAGTAATAGAAAGGAAAAAACAAGTGACAAATAAAGTCATGTATGGAAAGGTCTGGACGTGAATAGGAATACATAATAAGGTAAGCACAATGACAGATCACTATAAGAAAAGGGAGCGATACGAAGAGGAAACAATGACGAACCTAAAAACACGAGCACAAGGAAATCTCTGCATCTTCAAACACTGCTATCTACTCAAAGGAGTCTCTCTCTTCATCAAACTCACTCTGGGTGGGAATGATAGAATAACACTCACAGTATCTCATGCCTGTCGTAAGGGGTGACTCCCCAGGGGCTCTTAACTTGGGAGCCGTGCTGAGTGGCTCAGACGGTTAGGGCGCTGGCCTTCTGGCCCCAACTTGGCAGGTTCGATCCTGGCTCAGTCCGGTGGTATTTGAAGGTGCTCAAATACGTCAGCCTCGTGTCGGTAGATTTACTGGCACGTAAAAGAACTCCTGCGGGAATAAATTCCGGCACCTCGGCGTCTCCGAAAACCGTAAAAGAGTAGTTAGTGGGACGTAAAACAAATAACATTATTATTATTATTATTAACTTGGGAGCGTGGGTTGGCGACCTTGAGTCCCATAGCTGAGTCCTGAAATTGCTTCTATTTACTTGTGCCAGATTCCTCATGTTCATCTATCCTGTCCGACCTCCCTTGGTCAACTCTTTTTTCTTTTCCGACCTTGATAGTATTAGAGCATTTAAAGATAAAAATGTCATTATTCCGTATTGAAAAGTATCACAGTTAAAATTGAAATAATAAATAAAGAGGTTCAATCTATTCAATACAAAAGAATAAGAAATGCAGAGATTACATTCTTATTTAATAATAAGCAGAAGTCGTTCCAGTTTCGATCCTAGTCCAGGTCATCATCAGCCGATTAGAACATGAAAAACAATGCATAGGAAAAAGAAAATAAAAGATCAAGTTCACTCCAGATCAGTAGAAGAGGTGATATAAAAGATGACAGGGGTAGACACTGTAAAATTCAGAAGAAGTAAAATGTAAGTCACTTAAAAGAAACAGTACGTAATTATCTGAACGGCAGTATGGCACATGCAGTGTTAGGCAAAGTCTTATAATGTTTATGAAAAACGGAGAACAGTTAAATGAGCTAGCTTGTATACACTGTCAGGCACAAAGTCATAACATAATCGAACACATATGAAGATCCATAATCGTGCTGAAGATGAGTAGATCAATTGAAGTAACTTGCCAGCTCCCGGTGATCAGCGCAATATATTCTACATCAGGCACTGTGGTTTCAAACGCCAACGTAAAATGAAGAATAGCTTAATGATCCAGTATTTGCTTCGGTCGCGGGAATGTAAGTATATATAGATACATATAATATAATTCAATATAACTGAATAAGTAATTATGATCCTGTAGAATTTTTGGAACAGTTGACGTGAAAAAATCAATTGTGAAGAGAAAAAAATATAGTAAAAAGCGCAATACTGGAAACAAATGAAAACATATATGCACAGTGCGCTATTTTTAAAATATAAAAAATTTAGGTCGTGATTGAAGTAGTCGAAGTTGGCGCATGGCAAGAGTTAAATTTGAATGAGGAGAACCGAAATGAAGGTGGCATTGTAGTTTTTTTTTTTTTTTTTTTTTTTAAGGTGAAAAGAAAGGATAAATTAATAGAAGAAGAGAAATTGTGGAATAAGAGAAGAATAAAAGAGATTGAAGTTAAACGGTGTTGAGGAAGGATAAGATAGGGAGATGAAGGAGGGGTAGTTTAGGTGGGTTAGGAGGGTGGGTTATTGGAGGTAGAAAATGTGGGTAGGAACTTCGTAAGGCATGGAAAATAGAATTGGGGTTTTGAAATTTAGAATTTTTGAGAAGAATTAGGAAAAAATACGAAGTATGTTACAAGTGTTTATTTATATATCCACCTATTCAATACAAAGAGATCTTTTTAGAAATTAAATATTATTATAAAATGTTAAGGGACATGTTTCGCCCATATTAAGGGCATCATTAGCCTCGAATTCAAACCTGTATGGTGAAAAATCAGGATCCTGATTGCTCTTACAAGCCATAAAAAGAGGATATCATTATAGGTGTCAGTCTAAACATACAAAATATTAGAATGTCCTTGGCTAAAATTGCAGTATCAAGCTGCATGTCATAAGTTCACATGAATATACTTTCCGGAGCGTTGAAAAACTTGTTGGGGTAGGGCAGTAAACAGCTCAGTCTTTATAATGAAACAGAAATGTACCTCCTTGAAGATGATAAGGAAAAGCAAAGCTGATACACTGTTACAGATGTCAATATCGTATGTTGTGATAAGACAACAGATCTCTTAAATGGCTGTTCAGCTGCCTATAGTCTATTTAACTGGGTCCTTCAGCCATAATAAAAGGCTCCTGGCTCCTTCAGCCAGTTAAATAGACTATAGGCAGCTGAACAGCCATTTAAGAGATCTATTGTCTTATCACAACATACGATATTGACATCTGTAACAGTGTATCAGCTTTGCTTTTTCTTATCATCTTCAAGGAGGCACATTTCTGTTTCATTATAAAGACTGAGCTGTTTACTGCCCTACCCCAACAAGTTTTTCAACGCTCCGGAAAGTATATTCATGTGAACTTATGACATGCAGCTTGATACTGCAATTTTAGCCAAGGACATTCTAATATTTTGTATGTTTAGACTGACACCTATAATGATATCCTCTTTTTTATGGCTTGTAAGAGCAATCAGGATCCTGATTTTTCACCATACAGGTTTGAATTTGAGGCTGATGATGCCCTTACCGGGTGAGTTGGCCGAGCGCGTAGAGGCGCGCGGCTGTGAGCTTGCATCCGGGAGATAGTAGGTTCGAATCCCACTATCGGCAGCCCTGAAAATGGTTTTCCGTGGTTTCCCATTTTCACACCAGGCAAATGCTGGGGCTGAACCTTAAGGCCACGGCCGCTTCCTTCCAACTCCTAGGCCTTTCCTATCCCATCGTCGCCATAAGACCTATCTGTGTCGGTGCGACGTAAAGCCCCTAGCAAAAAAAAAGATGATGCCCTTAATATGGGCGAAACATGTCCCTTAACATTTTATAATAATATTTAATTTCTAAAAATATCTCTTTGTATTGAATAGGTGGATATATAAATAAACACTTGTAACATACTTTGTATTTACGTACATTTCAATACGGACCTAACATGAGAATTATAACATGTAAGAATTAGGAAGTCGAAAAGGATGTTGGGTTTTTCAGAAGTGTCGTTTAAATTGAAATTAGGGTTGAAGTATTGGTCAAGGTGAATAAAGCAATTTTCAGTAGTGTTTAAGAGGGGGCCTTTGTTAATGATTTTAAGTATTTTCATGTCTTTTTCAATATTGGTGAATTTATGCTTGGAGTCTTGTATGTGTTGTCCTATTACAAGTTGTCCATTTCACGACCGTATCGATGTTTAATCAAGAAGTAAGTATAAATAACCACCTAATCGATACTTTATTAATGCCTCAGGCAAAATTGAATAAAATTAAAACTTACAGGACATGTTTCGACCACTTAGTGGTCCTCTTCAGCTGTATAAATAAAGAACTGAAAAGAAAAACATTGACAATAAGCACAAATAAAAGTTCTTTGGAGACTCCTTTGATAAAAATGGAGGTCGTCAGAATAGGTCATCTTGCCTTTAGTTCTTGTTTGGAAAAGATTTTTATTCTGCGCTGTCTAGAGGGTCTGTCTTTGAGCGCGACCTGGTGAAGTAACGATGTGATACAGTTTGACAGTTCATGGAAAGCTCTGGAGAGAAGGTAAGTAGAGTTTCATCGTCATCTAAAATAACATGTGAGGGAGGAGGGAGATTGGGCTGTGCTTCTGCGATGTCGTGTTTGATTATATCTCTTGTTCGTCTAGTCTGTTTCATGTCTACCCATTCTAAGTATTTGCTAATATTCTCATATAAGATGTTTTAATGCTCGTTGTTTTCGTTGAGATTCTCTTCACCGTTTTCCAATTTATCAAGAACGATGTGGATGTTTTCCAGGTTGTTCATAAGATTACCTTTATTAATCATACAGATAATTTGAAGGTCCTGTTTTATATTGGTGAATTTGTGGTTGGACTCTTTCATATGGGATCCCATGGCAGAGAATCTTTTGTATCTTTCAGCATTGACGTGTTCTTGATATCTAATTGAGAAGTTCCTTCCAGATTGTCCCACGTAAGTTTTTTTACATTGAGCACAAGTCAGCTTATAAATACCTGATTCCTGGAATTCGTCATCTTTAAGTTTATTAGCTTTATTATGACTAAAGAACCTATGTTTCGTGTTGTTGTTTGTAGAGAAGGCTACCTTGGTATTGTGTTTCTTGAATAAGTTGGTGATTTCGTAAATCTTCGGGTTATTAAAGGTGAATTTTACATATCCTTTTTCTTTTTCTGAATGCTGTTTAAGTTTAATTTGTTGTTGGTATTTGCATTTAGTGATGATTTTATTGATGAATTTCAAACTGAAACCATTATGTAGAGCCTGTTGACGAATGAAAGAAAGTTCCTTTTTTCTGTCTGTTTCTGTTAGCGGAATTTCAAAGGCTCTGTTGACGAAACTATAATAAGCTGATTTCTTTTGCGAGATGGGATGTAAAGAATCACTTTTGATTGTAGTCGGGGTAAAAGTGGGTTTCCTGTATATTTTAAATTGGAAATGGTTGTCTTTACGAATTGTTTGGATATCCAGAAAATTGAGTATGCTTTTCTCTTCTTCTTCAGCTGTAAATTTTATGTTTGGGTCTAAATTATTCAAAGTATTAAGGATACTGTGACTATCATTTATTTCCTTGTTAATTATGGCATAGGTATCATCAACATATCGAAGCCAGAGATCGAGTCCTTTAATGTGACCTACTATCTGAGTGTGTTCCAAAAAGTCGAGGTAAATGTTAGCTAAAATTCCAGAAGCCGGCGCTCCCATTGGAAGTCCATCTTGCTGATATATTTTATTATTATACCTGAAATAGAAAACTTCATTACTCTCTTGGAATTCGTTTTGAACCACAATTTCTTCTCTTTTAATAAAAAAATATATCAGCAAGATGTACTTCCAATGGGAGCGCCGGCTTCTGGAATTTTAGCTAACATTTACCTCGACTTTTTGGAACACACTCAGATAGTAGGTCACATTAAAGGACTCGATCTCTGGCTTTGATATGTTGATGATACCTATGCCATAATTAACAAGGAAATAAATGATAGTCACAGTATCCTTAATACTTTGAATAATTTAGACCCAAACATAAAATTTACAGCTGAAGAAGAAGAGAAAAGCATACTCAATTTTCTGGATATCCAAACAATTCGTAAAGACAACCATTTCCAATTTAAAATATACAGGAAACCCACTTTTACCCCGACTACAATCAAAAGTGATTCTTTACATCCCATCTCGCAAAAGAAATCAGCTTATTATAGTTTCGTCAACAGAGCCTTTGAAATTCCGCTAACAGAAACAGACAGAAAAAAGGAACTTTCTTTCATTCGTCAACAGGCTCTACATAATGGTTTCAGTTTGAAATTCATCAATAAAATCATCACTAAATGCAAATACCAACAACAAATTAAACTTAAACAGCATTCAGAAAAAGAAAAAGGATATGTAAAATTCACCTTTAATAACCCGAAGATTTACGAAATCACCAACTTATTCAAGAAACACAATACCAAGGTAGCCTTCTCTACAAACAACAACACGAAACATAGGTTCTTTAGTCATAATAAAGCTAATAAACTTAAAGATGACGAATTCCAGGAATCGGGTATTTATAAGCTGACTTGTGCTCAATGTAAAAAAACTTACGTGGGACAATCTGGAAGGAACTTCTCAATTAGATATCAAGAACACGTCAATGCTGAAAGATACAAAAGATTCTCTGCCATGGGATCCCATATGAAAGAGTCCAACCACAAATTCACCAATATAAAACAGGACCTTCAAATTATCTGTATGATTAATAAAGGTAATCTTATGAACAACCTGGAAAACATCCACATCGTTCTTGATAAATTGGAAAACGGTGAAGAGAATCTCAACGAAAACAACGAGCATTAAAACATCTTATATGAGAATATTAGCAAATACTTAGAATGGGTAGACATGAAACAGACTAGACGAACAAGAGATATAATCAAACACGACATCGCAGAAGCACAGCCCAATCTCCCTCCTCCCTCACATGTTATTTTAGATGACGATGAAACTCTACTTACCTTCTCTCCAGAGCTTTCCATGAACTGTCAAACTGTATCACATCGTTACTTCACCAGGTCGCGCTCAAAGACAGACCCTCTAGACAGCGCAGAATAAACATCTTTTCCAAACAAGAACGAAAGGCAAGATGACCTATTCTGACGACCTCCATTTTTATCAAAGGAGTCTCCAAAGAACTTTTATTTGTGCTTATTGTCAATGTTTTTCTTTTCAGTTCTTTATTTATACAGCTGAAGAGGACCACTAAGTGGTCGAAACATGTCCTGTAAGTTTTAATTTTATTCAATTTTGCCTGAGGCATTAATAAAGTATCGATTAGGTGGTTATTTATACTTACTTCTTGTGTTGTCCTATGGCGGAGAATCTGTTGTATTTAATGGCGTTGATATGTTCGGAGTATCTGATATTGCAGTTGCGGCCAGTTTTCCGATTTCTCCGGTATTGCGCTTTTTACTATATTTCTTTCTCTTCACAATTGTTTTTTTCATGTCAACTGTTCCAAAAATTCTACAGGATCATAATTACTTATTCAGTTATATTGAATTATATTATATATACTTAAATTCCCGCGACCGAAGCAAATACTGGATCATTAAGCTATTCTTCATTTTACGTTGGCGTTTGAAACTACAGTGCCTGATAATGAACATACCGCGCTGATCACCGGGAGCTGGCAAGTTGCTTCAATTGATCTACTCAGCTTCAGCACGAATATGGATCTTCATATGTGTTCGATTATGTTATGACTTTGTGCCTGACAGTGTATACAAGCTAGCTCATGTAACCGTTCTCCGCTTTTCATAAACATTATAAGACTTTGCCTAACACTGCGTGTGCCATACTGCCGTTCAGAAAATTACGCACTGTTTCTTTTAAGTGACTTACATTTTTCTTCTGAATTTTACAGTGTCTACCCCCGTCATTTTTTTATATCACCTCTTCTACTGATCCGGAGTGAACTTGAGCTTTTATTTTCTTTTTCCTATGCATTGTTTTTCATGTTTTAATCGGCTGATGACCTGGACTAGGGTCGAAACCAGTACCACTTCTACTTATTAAATAAGAATGTAATCTCTGCATTTCTTATTCTTTTGTATTGAATAGGTTGAACCTCTTTATTTATTATTTCAATTTTAACAGTATTAGAGCACTCGAGGCCTATGGATCTTTCATTTTCATGCTTTTTGTGGCCCTTGTCTTTCTTTGGCCGATACCTTCATTTTGCAAAGTGTTGGATCCCTTCAATTTTTTCTCTTTGATTAGTGTTACATAGAGGATGTTTGTCTAGTTGTACTTCCTCTTAAAAAAAACAGTTATCACTGCCACCACTCTCCTCATCAAACCTAGCGAGTGGCTGCATGATTTGGGTCAGCTGTCAGCTTGCATTTGGAATATAGTGAGTTCAAACACCAGTGTCGACAGCCTTGAAGATCGTTTTCCGTGTTTCCCATTTTCACACCAGACAAATGTTCTGGCTGTACCTTAATCAAAGGCACCGTTGCGTCCATCTCACTGCTAGCCCTTTCCTATCCCATCATTACCGGCTGTGTTGGTGCGATGTAAAGCAAGTTGTAAAAAAAAATTCCTTATGAATTTTAGTTGCTCTGTCCCCCTTTCCTGCGTTTATCTGCCTTTGTTTTTATCCTACATTTCCCACATCAGGACTAAGGATGTGTACAGACAACCTCTCTGAGTGTTGTGGTCCACCCTACTGATGAAACTCAAAAGTAGAAGCAAGCTCGTAGAATGTTGGGTGGATGGGTGGGTGAGGAACCCATTTATGTGAAGATGGTAGTGTACGAAGATGCTGATATTGTCCCTGTTCTTTTGTGTTTTTGTGTTTACTCTTATTTCCTCTTTCTGTTGCTTCCTTTGCTGATATTGACCCATGATCGTGTTTATCCTCATGTATTCCTATTCATATTTCAATCTTTTGATTGAATTGTAACATGTGCCACATGCTATATTAATATCAGTTTTATGAGGCTGGGCCATTATTGTAATTTTATCTCCTCATGACACTAATGTAGAAATATATGACCTCAGAATATGTTTTATGATGTGATTTTTAGTTTAAACTTACAGGGTATTAAAAATACAATGATTTGACTGCTTGACATGTGATTCATTTGGTTTGTATAGCCCGGGAACCAAACCCTTGCCCCTACCACGTAAGATCAAGGAGATATAAAAAGATTGTATCTGTCAAGTCGTATTAATATGCAAAGTTATCAGGTGATAGAACTGTTTATTTCTTCTTGACATTTAAATGTGATTGTGACAAAACCTGTTAGTTCTGAAATAGTTGTTGACTCTCTTTAATAGAAAATCTTGCTACAAACTTTCATCAGCTTGTAATTCTACAAAAACATGGATTGAAAATTCTTGGCTATCTCTGTATTTCACTGTTTTCTATAATTGATGACCTCCCCAGAATAAGGATGTAACCAACAACTTTTTGAAAAGTGAGATTTCTTTGGAAATAGCGTTGTTTTTTTTTGCTTTACGTCGCACCGACACAGATAGGTCTTAGGGCGACGATGGGACAGGAAAGGCCTAGGAGAGGGAAGGAAGCGGCCGTGGCCTTAATTAAGATACAGCTCCAGCATTTGCCTGGTGTGAAAATGGGAAACCACGGAAAACCATCTTCAGGGCTGTCGATAGTGGGGTTCGAATCTACTATCTCCTGAATACTGGATACTGGCCGCACTTAAAGGACTGCAGCTATCGAAATAGGGTGTATCATTACACCTCTATGCTGTGTCGTGATCTTAATTCTTACATTTGAACTTCAAGCTGATTTACAGCCGGCAGAATTTTTTTCTTCCATGGTATAAGGATGTAGCATCAGTCAAGAATGTGGACAGTGCTTGTGTTGGTTCATCACCATGTGAAATAGATATTTATTAAAGGCCATAGACAAAATCACATCTATATTTTGAAATATTTTCTTGACATTTTTATTGTTGTTGTTAATTATTACATTAATATTTTTTGTTATAATTTGTGCTTCAAGCGCATGTACAGGATTTCTCTTCTGTTATATACAAATTTAAGACATACATTACTTGCAGATTATTTTCCATTGAATCACTTCCAATTCATACATAATATTTAAATCTTAAGTTATAACAATAACATTTTGTTTTTAAGAGATGAACTCATTTGTACACTTGTATATGCAATTGCTTCAAGTAGTGTATACCATGAAAGAAACTCCAAATATAACTTTCTTTTCTCCTGAAAAATTACTGATTTTGTTGTTTACATCTTTATTCCAGGGAGGTCTTCAGTTGTAGATGATAAATCCAATTTAGATGCTTTAGGCATTTGGGATCTTTTGTTGTCGGAATAAATTGTATGTATCAACTACTTCTCAAGAATCCATCACCAACTATAATTGTTGCCTCCTCCACTCTATGTAGTCACTCTTAAAAGAGCCTCAGGGTTGCGACTGATCTGAAATACTGTATTTTTCCAAATCCAAGATGACCCTGAATGAAAGATAACCCCCACTTTTCCTTCAAAAAAATTAAATGAGGCTTAAGTGCTACATGAAATTATGGAATTATAATTTTATTTATAGACTAACAAATTTCAAATTTAATTTGAGAAATAAAATAAATACACACAAGTATCATGTAAATTCTACCTACTACACTGATTATTTTCATTAGAGGTGTCTGATACTGCCTTTGAAAGTTCATGGAATTCCTATTCTCAAGCACGCATTTATATCGCATCTTGTGTTATGGCCATTCCGACCTTGCGTTTGTCATGCGCATACCTCACAGTTTCATATTCCTTCTTGCAGGCAGGCCCTTGGATGTCTTTCTTGTACAGTACGCATTTTTAGACTACCTCTGTATTTACGCCAACGCTGAACATTGGCTTTAGATATGCCTTATTTTCGTGTGGTTGCACAATTATTCTTTCTTTCTGCGTGTTTAATAACCATTCATTTAAAATTGGCATCATAACATCGAAGAGAACCCATTGAAAATTTGCCGGCAGTACTTGTTCCACATGTTTCTTCAATACAACGATCCCTCACGAAAGTATTCCTGTTGTCTATAAAACTCTTACTAAGCATCGTGTACAACCAGCTGCCCCTAGACTTGCATCTCGCTAGCCAGGTTTGGCCGGCTTCAGCAGCTAGCGTTGTACAGTACAATAAAGGCAAGGACCCTGAAGGTCAACGAGTTTTGTGCATCGTGAAATGGCCATTTTGCACTTGCATTTTTTGCACACGTACGTCACAATTATATATTCATCTTCTGTAAAGCATCTTTGTTGTGGGCCACTGAATGCATTTTTTTGTATAGTACGCTTTTTTTGAGCTCTATCTTTGGCTTTACACTAATGCCAAACATTGGCTTTAGTTATGCCGTATTTTCTTGCAGCTGCACAATTATTCTTCATTTCAGCATGTTTAATAAACATTAACTTAAAATTGGCATCATAATATCGATGAGAACCGTTTGAAAATTTGCCAGCAATACTCGTTCCACGTGTCTCTACAAATACAACAATCCATCGCGAAAATCTCTCTGCTGTCTATAAAATGGTTACTTTTACTATGCTTCAGGTACAGTAGACGCGTCATAACCCTTGTCACTGAGTAACAGTGGCCTTTCTAAGAATTCTAGGGGTCGTATCCTTGCTATTCGAATTCAAATTACATTTTCTGCACAGCTGGGGCTGAGAAGTTTGGTATGTTATAGTCGACCTTGTAATTAGCTCAAGAAAGTACCTTAGGCCTAATATTTTGATGCCATTCTGCGGATTTGACAAATTTTTTGTAGAGGCCAATAGACTGTCACTCTCCTTACCATTTTCCGTGAACCAGTGGCGTTCCAAAGATATTAATTTCCTTATAGTTTAATCACTAATCAGATACCTGATTTTTGCCTTGAGGAAGTAATTTGACTGATGATGCCCTCAATGAAGGGCGAAACATGTCTCACATGGAATTAATAATAAATTCCTAATGTTTAAAAATGTATATGTATTGAATAGGTGACACATTAAACCCTTTTAGCATCCTACATTCAGTATCTTCAATACGGACAACAATGATTTTTATCACTTGCTTTGTCTGTAATTGTTACAAATTTTACTTCACAGTAACAGTCAAAGGGTATATTATTACGGAAAAGCCAACACTGTTGAGAGAAACTTATATAGAGAAATAGAAAGACAGGAAAAATGTTGAATCCTTTCGAGCATTTCTGCTAAATCCACCTCGTTTCTTTGCTTATGTGTTGGCAACGGTACTTATCCGATCCATTTTGCTATCCATATGCAGTGTGAAAATCATTGTGAATAGAGGAGCTCCACTCTGCTCTTCTCCACTATAATGTTGTCTTTGCAATATTAAGTGTACCTGGCAGATGATAGAAAGAATGAGACAGAATTGAGGCCTACATTAAACACCATTACACTGTAATCGCTTATGGTTCAGAAGATGAAAATGTGATCACAGGGAGGAAGGATCCTTCAAGAAAACCTTCACTGAAAAACAGCTACTGGGTGTGAAACAAGCTACAAGAAATGTTTTATCTCTGTATTGGAACCTTTCCCACCGTCCCCCATGACTCATGGGACCATGTGACAACAAACCAACCCTTTCGGGTCACGAACACATGGGACCATGCTCCACGGAAGTCGATAGTCAAGGGATCTTTTTGGTCTGTGCCGATTTCTCCTCATTGGGATTGTATACTTAATCCACTCACATGAAGAGTTATCGACCATTCGACTCAGCCAGATCAAAGCTACTCTCCCGTTCCTGAGGTCTGAACACGGACTCCTCAGGGCCGAAGAACGTTCGCGGCATAAAGAGGCTATCAAACATAAGCTATCTTAAAGGCCTACAATGAACGGAAGAGGATTCTGGATGCATGTTTTTCGGTATAGATAGGCATGAAATCGTTTGGAACAATTTACTACTCACTCGGTGAAATATACAAATTTACATACACTCTTGATACTTCTTACACAATTAATATGAGCAAATCACTTATTTTAGCAGCGGAAAAATCCGGGCTGCCATTGACATCGGCTGTTACCTCCACATTCCACAGACAAAATCTATGTGAAAGGCAACGTTAGCTGTTATTTTCCCTACTCCAATAAATTTTCCTTTTTGACACAGACGTAGATATCCATATCCCTCTCTACCAAACAGAAAATAACCGAGAGGTTGTCAATATGATTTCACTTTTTCACATACTATCACTTTGAATTGCCTGTGTCATATATTGCTTACATAATTATTACATTAGTTTGGATGTATGCTACACAAATTGTTTTGTGTATTATCGCAATTGTTTTGTGCGCGTCATCACCCGGTTTAGCATAAACCACTGAGTACCCTATCATATTCACAAAAACAAACAAAACAAGCCATGTTCCCCCAATGCGAGTATTCCATGGGACTGAATCCCGTATTACACATTAGACTCTATTTACACAAAAGAAAAATGTCCGCCTTTGAATGGTCGGCTAACGCTAGGAATCAATGAAGTAAAGATTAAAAACATAATTAATCCGAACATTCTGACCATATCAGAAATCCGTCACTAAAACACGGAGAAGGAAAGAAAAAGGACTCAAGTCTTCCATATAAAATAAACACAGACTTGAACAACGAACTATCATTTGCAATCACTACCAGTGGACTTTCACGAAGTCTAGATTCAAATCGACATCGATTAAAAGTAACCAACAAAAACACATCCTGAAAAAGAAAATATATCAAACACATGTATCAATAAAGACGATGGCTGTAATTTAACCGTTGTAACCCGCTGTCTTAGCGAGCTGTTGATCACTGCTGTGCCCACATGAGGTTCGAACCTGAGACTCTGGTCGTCTCCATCCAGGGTACTGTAATCAAGCCCTAATTAATCTAATCGTGTATCGAATTGTCATAACAAAAATAAACATCTATATTGCTCTGTAGGTCATGGTCTACGGGGTGGCAATTAAAGCACTTGCTGTCTTTATTCTCAAAAGAAACCAGAATGTTGGTCCGAACAACCTTTCTGCTTGTATATCTTCCTCCCTGTTCCAGATTCTCCCCTCTCAGCCATAAATTCACAGCTGACACTTGTCCCACGGTCCGGAGACAAAAAAAAACACCATTCAGCCTGCTTCCCGCTAGGCCTTTTTCTCTGTGTGTCCATCAAATTAATTCATTAGAAAACTGGCACATTTTATTCAATGCTCGGACCAGCCCACATACATTCAGTACACGAGAATCATTTCTCAAATTCGACCGTTAATTTACATTTCATTCTCTCATATCTCTGGAGGTCTGGAGTTCGACTCGTGTCTTCTCTCCTTCCAAAGTGCACCATCCGTTAGCCCCTGACCACAGCAATACTCCTATTTCTCCGCCTCTGAGGCGAGTGTGTGTACCTATCAGATACTACCCTATCTATCGGTATAAATCATCAATCAAATACCTTAGGTAAAATAATAATAATAATAATCTTCTAACCTTTTGCTTGAAATGTATAGTATCAAAACACTGCTCAAGTTACATTAAGAAAATAATAATAATAATAATAATAATAATAATAATAATAATAATAATAATGAACTTCAAATTAATTTAAATTATTAAATCCTTCCAAACCACTAACAGACCTTCTACATCTAACCTCAATAGTGTAGTGGAGGACAGGGGTTCAAACCTCGGCACGTCATTCCTTGAACATCACCAGTTACAGCCAAAACTTATATTACCATGCAACAACATGCTATTTCTGACTTTACGAACATAGTGCTGATTCTAGCCCAAGTTTTTCCTTTCATACGGGCACTTGTTGATGACTCTGTCACCTCGCTAATCCCTACATAACTTAGGCACTTGCTCAGATGAGATCTACATTATTAATCTACATATCATTCTACTCCTTTTCCCCCCTCAATTCCTTCTCAGCACTAAATAAACAAATTATAATAACATGCAAATATATCCACTAAAAGGGGTCCCCTATTCTATACACTAACACAGGATCACTCCCTTCCCATATCTAATTAATTTATTGAAACAAAAATGAATAAAAGGATTCCCGACCATTCTTGGGCGGATTAAACCTATTTATATATGTTATTTTAACCCTATACTTCATGACTATTATTTACAAAGGGAAATACTAGCATTGGAAAGAAACATAACTTTGTACTCAACAGTTGACGTCTTCGGCCCTGTCCGGAGGATCCGGAGGCCTGCCCATGTAGGATTACTCCATGGCGCTGGATCCTGTAGTCCTGGAGTTCAGAAGTTCCATATCTTGTCTTGCGTAATCCATTTTAGTAACACACGGATCACTGAAATTAGATTGTAATTCACACAATTTATCAATTTCTTGCACACGTGTTACCGTTCACTCCTATTACTTCTTTGTCTACCCACTGCCAGTTACAAGGAGATGAATATATCGGCTACTTTCAGCTAGTCTATTACACTGTTAAACCGGGCGTTCCCAGCATTCGTATGATGCAGAATTTTCTAACCCTATCTTCTGTATGGTTTAATAGTTCAGGAACACTCCTCACTAGATTGTTAATCAGTTAATAATCTGACCTACGCTCTGTTCAGAAACAGCGTGATTTTATACAGTTCTTTGTTCTGCTCGAGAAATTCTACGTACTATCAAGTAGTTGTTATGCAAAATCCTACTTCATCTTTCACGAAGTCTTAGTCTACTTTGCAACCGATATCTTAAGTATATCTCATTACCGTAATCGTCTGTTGCCTATCACAAATTATAATCAAGAAAAACTGAAAGATTTTCCCTGCCGCTTTGTTCACATAGTATACCAAGGAGCGGTAATCCGATAGCGAAGCGACCGTCGTTTCCCGTCGAAAGCTCCTCAACGACTACTCAAGTTCCCTGGAACTGCAAAAAACTTATACTAGCCCCGGTGGTAGGGGCGGTTTAGTGACTTCATCCCCACTCTTATTTCGACTGCTCCTGGATAAACCAGCCTGTCGAAATTAGCAATACGCTAGACTGTGTGACTTGGTTATGCACAAGTACGCTATGCCATGCGGAATTGGATATGTTCGGCGGATCTGCCGTAATTAATTTATCATCTTGGAGGGGAAGTAGGGAATCCCCAAAGGCATCTGGCTTCAGCCATCGCGTCCGTACGCTATGGGTATTATGTAAGTTGTTTACCAACGCCTTTCGCTTGGAGAGTATTTTCTACCAGAACTCTTGACTTTATAATTCCACCAAAATTCAGCCCACTACTCTAACGGGTGGAGTATTGTTAATTAAGCCTTATTTATGCCGAAAATGCATTAAATTTTGCCCGATCGCTTTGGCATCGCTGTACGCTGGCAGATGTTTTCCAATATGGAGTCGCTAAATAGTGTTCTTCTCCTGCTTCTTCTATGACGTGTACCTCGTTCGGGGATTCTTTAAGCCACCCAGTGGGCGGGTGAGGCGCCTCTCTGGCGGGCTTCGTATTGCACAACCTGGTGATACTCCCAACATCTACACAAAGAGAGCTTGCTACCGGCTTCCTTACCAAGCATATCCCTTGAAATACCTATTAATTGTGCCGATACGGTCACAGTATTAAGATGTACACTGACTGAGCAAATGTCATGGGATAGCGGAGCACTGATGCGCAGGTGTGTTGCCTGCGCACCACACGCCCCCTGAGCCAGCGGCAGTTGTATAGGAGACCTTGTGAGCAGTGGCTGTGCATGTGACAGGTGTAACATGGAACGTCATCGTGAGCTGACACCGCTCGAACGGGGTATGTTGGTCGGTGCCCAACGGATGGGAAGTGCGATTTTGGAAGTGGTGGGGGAATACGGCTTCACACAATCATATATATGTTGATTCCCATAGGGAATCTGAAATATTTGTCCCGAATGAGTAAATTTATAATACCAATATAAATGGTCCGTTATTGGACATTATAAATTTTTTTGCTAACTCATTCCTAGTTGCCAGCGTTTCGCCCCCGTGTGCTAAGTTGGGCTCATCAGTTGGTACCTAGCACACCTACCAAGACGCTGGCCAGTGCATACCGTGGAGGCCACTGCGTAGGCTACGTGAAGCCACCGGCAGTGCCAATGCACTATGAGAGACCTTGTCTCATTACCAAAAATTGATGCCTGCTTGGCCATCAGATCATATAGATGTTGATATTAAATATTTCAGATTCCCTGTGGGATTCGTCCGACCATATCACGTTACGCCATTGTTCCAGTGTCCATCCCTGGTGAGTGACGACAAATGCGCGTCATTGTGCCCAATGACGTTGGGTTAACAGTGGCACCCGTGTGCGGCTCCCGCTCCCATACCCCATAGAACCCATGTTCCTACGGATTGTCCACTGGGAGACGTGTCTAGCATGGCCTGTGTTGAATTGAGCCATGATTTGTTGAACGGTTGCCCGTCTGTCACTATTGACAATCCGTCTCAGATGTCACTGGTCACGGTCATTGAGGGTGGCTGGACGGCCGGTCGTTCTTCTGTAGTGGACGGTGACACCCGCATTCAACCATTCACGATACCCATGGTAAATTATTCCAGACCGTAATTCTTCTTCCTATAAAACAGTACTTGTTTTAGAAATACATTTATTTGAATGACCTTTTTAAATATAAATATAATAGCCTACCTCGTTAAAGAAATTTGTTAGAAACATAACCTTGTCGCAAATTTCAGTCCTCTCATAACAATGATTCTGATAATGATCCAACAAACTGCTTCATCTGTTTCACTTCAGATAATGAATAGGAGAATCAATTTGAAGTTCTCTGGTAGCATATGCATTTTCGTATAAAGCACTTTAACATTCGTTGTTGACTACGTAAATACGTACTCTGACACTATATTAGTTGATACCTTGTCCTCTAATTTTAACAAAGAGAATATAATATTCATTCACAGATAAAATAAATAGATTTTTTTAAAATGGATAACCTGTGGCAACTCTAGCACTAATTCTTTTCACTCTGCTCGCTACCTTGAAAGTGCTGGAATGGATAATAATGTGTCCTCTTTCTGGCCCAATATAATTTTGTTCCCAAAGCATGAAAAAAGGTAACAACCCAAGAAAAAAAGAAACACTACAAGTAATACTACTTAAATTTTTCAAAATGAGATTGAACATATGCTTTCACGTCTCGAAATTAGAAAAATAACTTACAAGTAAGTCGTAGTATGGAAATCTGCGAAAACGTAAGTTTTGAACAAACGGATTGCCGTTCCATACCTGTTTCAGTATGTGTAGGTTTTTCCCCAACTTTTACAAAAAAATCAGACATAATGACAATCTGCTTTAGCGAGTAAATTTTTCGCTGTTATGAATTAAATTGCATGTCTCTTAGCGTTATCCGAGAAACACCTCTGGGTGGGACCCATACATTGTTTGCAATGTAAGGTGCGCGTTGGGAAGTTTTGATGCAAATGGCAAGCCACAATTTCTACTACAATTCACAATTGAGTTCAGGAGTTTCTACCATAATGGCAGGCTCACTTGCCTACTGCTATTCACAATGGGGATTTGGGAGTGTCATTATAAAGGCAGGCCCCTTTTCCTAAAGCGAGTGAGAACCGAATGGGGGGGTTGATTATAATCAAGAAATGCTGTTCTATCTACAGCTAAAAACGAAGTGAATGTATTGCAAAATTGAAATATCCCCTACCAAATTGTGATGTTAAGAGTGACGGATTTAAGAAATCGGTAACAAAGGAGAAATTTAGGTGCAGGGATTTTTAGATAAGATCATGACTTACGGTGTTATTACTTAAGCCTAAAGAGGCATGCAGAGGCAAGAAATTAAAGCAAAAAATGTAAGAGAAATACAGTAAAAATTATAGCAAATTCCAGAAAACACCTTATGGGCTGCACTCCCTGTACTGTTGAAATATTAACAACCCCCCTTAGAGTTATTCGAAGATATTGTAACCTCCAACGGCATTGCACAAATATCCTGCAGAATGACAGCTTGACGTCTATCTTGCGTTCTTCCCAACGAACAACCACAAGTCCACAGGAATAATGACGTAAATGGCATTGTGATAGTTCCCTGCTGGCAAGCAGCCAGAGACGTTGCCATGGTTACTGGAGGTTCGTTGTCGGTCACTGAATGCAGAGCATGGAACCCACAGAAAATAGCAATTTTCTCCGTCATTTGAAAAGTAAGCAAAATTATGTACATAACAAAAGTTGTTTAAAATGAAGTGGAGTTTCATATACGGTTTTCGGATTTAACATAAAATCAATAGTATAAAAAAATTCGAACAAAACCTCTTCTGATTTTCGTATAAACCCCCAGTCTATTCAGGGATTTTAAAATTATATGCAAATCTAAACCTGCTCCTGGGTGAGTATACCCTAAATATGAAGTTTGGTCGAGATATATCCAACCGTTTCACTGTGATGGTGGAACAGTCAGACAGACACCAAAGCTAAAAAAAAAAAAAAACACCACTGATATGGTCTTGAGTAGACCTAAAATGCATAAATATCTGAAGCATTGGAAAAATAAACAAAATTACTGAGAGCGGACCCCTACAACTTTATTCATATAGATTATTTTGGGGATGTTAGGTTATGTAAGTTTTTATTGTACATTGACTTGTTTCGAACCTGCTACCATGGTAGTCTTCAGAGCATAACAAACATGAATGAAAACTGTAACTGGCAGTTGTCACTCCATGGTAACTAGACTCAAAACAGAAAAGACGTTGTTAGAAATGTAGTTCATTGCAGGGCCTCCGGAGTCATAGAGAAAGATGTTGAAGAGTTTACCTATGGAGGGTAGCCATGATCTACTCGGTATATAGCTCTCCCCTTTTTAAAAATTATTCGGGTGTTTAGCGATTTCTGTTACCTCATGAATGATTCTAGGTTTAAATAGTTTCTCTTTACAAATGACAGATGTTGCATCAAAAGTGATTCAATTGTCACTATGCATGGCACGCTCTGCCACAACAGATTTCTCTGGCTTACAGAGATGTAACTGCCTGCAGTGTTCCTTAATCCTCGTTGCTACCTTCCTACATGTTTGATCAACATAAACCAATCCACAGGAACAAGGAACCATATATATACTGCCTGACAAAAGAAGTTAAGCACCCAGGAGTGGTCTAATATCACATTTTGGTACACATGCATATCATTGATGTGTGAGTAAATGGTTAGATTTACAAGGATCTGTAATGTGTAGAAAGCCCATCAGAGTGCATTCATGATGGCACCGTCCTGTTGTTGGTAAGTTACCAGTCAGCTGCTGTGAGGCAGGCAGTTAAGCAAGACATGCAGAGAGGACTACGTACAGTATGAGGCACCCGTGATGCCTTGCAGAGTTGTTAGACAGCCTATCCACCAATTGACAGTATTTGACAAAGGCTGCATTGTGAGAGTGCATGAAGCTGGGTGGTCATATCGTGCAATTGCCAGGCATGTTGTCCATTCAGATGTCACAGTGGCCCGATGTTGGACTCGCTGAGTACATGAGGGTACCCAGTCATGTTGTGCAGGTTCGGATCGACCAAGAAACATCACCCCGAGGGAGGACCGTCATATGGTGCGGCAAGCAATGCGGGATCACAAAACTTCGGCGCCCGCCATCCATGAACATGTACTGGAGACTCTACAACATCTTGTGAGTTTCCGCTCAGTGTCTCGACAACTCGTATCTGCCGGATTTGGGTCCTGCTACCCCATGCGTCATTTGCTATTGACACAAGAACACCAAAGCCTGCATTTGAAGTGGTGCCTTTCCCGGGAGGCATGGACAGAGTATGACTGGCATCACATCATGTTCAGTAATGAGTCCCGCTTCTCCATAACCTCCGATGACCATCGTGTGCGGGTTTGGCAGCGTCGAGGGCAGAGGGCAGATCCTGTCCATATTGTGGAAAGTCACACAGGCGTAATCCCTGGCATCATGGTGTGGGGAGCCACAGGATATGCGTTCAGGTCACCTCTGATAGTGCTTCAGCAGACTTTGACAGCACAGCGATACGTCACAGACATTCTGCATCCGCACATCCTACCCCTTGTGTCACAGTAACCTGGGACAGTGTTCCAACAAGGTAATGCGCATCTGCACACAGTATGTGTGTCTATGGACTGCTTAGAGCATACTGAGGTCCTCCCGTGGCCAGCAAGATCCCCGGACCTCTCCATCATTGAACACGTGTCGGATGACATTGGAAGGGGTCTCCATCCCAGTACCAACCTGTGGTATTTGGAGGGACAGCTGCAACATGTGTGAATGAACTTGCCTCAGGGGAGGATCCGAAGGTTGTTTGATACCATTTCGAACCACATAAGGGCATGCATTGCAGGAGGGGGTGTGAGACACCCTACTGGCCTGGCGCCAACATTCCACCTGTAACTGCCAACAGCCTTTTCTCTTTCATCCCATATTGTAATCAGTTCAATAAAGGGGCATGGTCTTTAAGCATATGTAGTTTCATTCACTTTCAACCACTCCTTTTGGGTGCTTAACTTTTTTTGTCAGGCAGTGTATATTCCAACACAGTTTAAACCAATAGGATCTTTAAAAGATCGTGAGCATTGCCAATGGTGGTATTAGGCTTAAAGATGGTCTTGATGTTATGCCTACTGAGAAAAATATTGTCAGTCCTATTCGTGGCAGATTGTACTATGGCAAGAAGGCCAGACTCAAAGGAGGAGAATCATATGACAATCTGTCTTTTGGCTTAGGATGTTGCACTTCGTCAATCTGTTTCACTGAATAGCAATTGCTCAGGAATGTTCTCTTTAGAAATTCAAATTCACTGTTTGACTGTTTCTCCCTAGAAACCTTCCTTGCTCAGCTGATAAGGGTGTTACCGGGTGAGTTGGCTGTGCAGTTAGGAGCGCGCAGCTGTTAGCTCGCATCCGGGAGATAGTGGGTTCGAACCCCACGGTCGGCAGCCCTGAAGATGGTTTTCCGTGGTTTCCCATTTTCACACCAGGCAAATGCTGGGACTGTACCTTAATTAAGGCACAGCCGCTTCCTTCCCATTCCTATGCCTTTCCTATCCCATCGTCGCCATAAGACCTATTTGTGTCGGTGCGACGTAAAGCAACTAGCAACAAAAAAAAAAAATATAAGGGTGTTAACCACAGCACAATTTTGGCAAGCATAGTGATGAGTGAGAGGACCCATGAAGATATTTATTAGTGTGGGTTGGTTTATGGTAAACCGAATGATCTAAAGTTCTATCTGATTTTGTAGAAATTAAAACATCCAAGAGCGGCAAACATCCTCCACACTCATTCTCCATGGCAAACTTAATGTTTGGATTTATACTGTTTAAATGGTCCAAAAGTATGGATAATTCATTTTTTGCTATATTTCCAGATAACAAATATGTCGTCGACATATCTCAATCAGCTGAAAGGTTTGAGCGTGCAAGATTAAAGACAGTGCTGTTCAAAATCCTGCATATAGAAATTAGCGATGACTGGAACCAAATACAGTAGAGACAATATGCGACACCTACGGATTTAGCCTTGTTAAAATGGGAGACAATTCGACGGTGGCGCTCCTAGTGACTTGACCTGAAAAGTCGCGCTAAATTCAAATATCAATGGAAATGCATATACAAGAATGGATAAATAAATTACCTCTAGAAAGAAAGTATTATTGAGATATTAACTTCGAAGTTGCTAAAGCAATTCCGGATAAATGAATGAAGAATTATTTAAAAGGTCATTTTTAAAAGACTGAAATTAGACATATAAACAAGATGTGAAATGGGTTGTTCTTTTATTTATGCATTACTTTTTTTTGCTTTAGCATTCCCGCCTGAACTTTTACGGTTAGATTTCTTTTTTTCTCATTTGAGAAACATTGTATCATCACATTAAGACACTTGTCAATAAAAATATTGGCACATTCCTTACACACATGATGCAATGAATTAACATTTAAAAGCTGGACAATTTTCCTCTTAACATGAAGCCTACTAACAGAAAGAAAATCTATAAAATCCCGGCTTTAATCTGAGAAGAGGATAAAAGAAAGAAAGGTATGAAAATGTTGTCGATAGTGATGCTTTGAGGAATATTTACGTACAATTAGAGTAAAAATGTAACATACCTTTGGCTGTATAGTCGAGGATTTTTAAAGTCGCTGGCCTGGAAATGATCTGAACAGATCTTATAATATTATATAAGCGTAATATCCCTTCTTTCTAGTACACCTTATCCAAATCACTTCTGTGACATTTCAAAACCCACATATCACACCTACAACAACACATCGGTATTGGCGGTTAACTGCTGCACTATACAATAAAATATGCGTATTATATTTTAAGCCAGTTAAAATATGGGTCGAGCAGGTCAGAAGATTATGAAGTACTATAAAAATCTCTTTGTCCCTGGAAGAATACATATGCAAACACAATATTACTTACATTTTCTTGTCACGAGGGAAGCGAAAGAAAGACTGCACATTCTTCTCTACTTCATAGTTAGTGCAGCCAAACACAGCACATACCTTTCCCCTCATGTTGAGAGGAGATATCAAGGAATGACACACGCTGCTATTTAATTATGTCAGCTCACTGAAAACGCATAAATAACACCAAAAAATTCACACACAAATACACGTGCTCTTATGACAGAATCAGTAGTTCTCAGGTCTACCCGCTAGAGAGAGCTCTAATAGTTGTCCCTCGATATCTCGCTGAGTGTCGCGTATTGTTTCTACTGTTTTTGCTGGCACCAATGGCGATCTCAGGGACACACCATCTATTTTTTCCCATATATTAAGCCATGAAACCTGAAATACTTGGTGGCGAGGACAAGGTGAAACTGATTAACAGTATCACCAGGAAAGATTTTATCCAACAGAGACATGGTGTCCATAATTGGAACCTTAAAGGACAGAGGCACAACATCAAAACTGACTAGAATATCACTAGGAAATATTCAGATTGGATAAAATGCCAATAAATTATGATGAATTTCTGACGGATGCCTCATTACCTGTGTGCAGCTTAAGTTCTCCAAGGTATTTGGCCAGCTAGTATATACGAGGGCTATTTTTTTTTTTTTTTTTCAAGGTCCGATCGGTTGCGACAGTCAAACGCCTGCGAATATATGATGAACCGCTGCGCAGATGTGTTGCGCAACGTCTCTGAAATGACCGTTATGCTCCTCACCTCAGTTCCGTCAGTAGTGTATGTGCAGCGCGCTCGTAAACATGGCTACAGCGATTGCTTCGCCCGCCAAGTGTGAAGTGCGCGGTGTAATTGGATTTCTTCAGGCTGAGGGGTGCAATGCAGCCGAAATTCATCGCCGAATAAGTCGTGTGTATGGTGAAACGTGCATGAGCGACAGCAAAGTGCGACAATGGTGCAGGAACTTTACAGCAGGGCGTACAGACGTCCATGATGCAGGCGGCCAGGGAAGGAAGCGTGTGTCAACCGATGATCTTGTTCAGCGTGTGGATCAGGCAATTCGAGAAAATCGTCGGTTCACAATTTCTGTGTTGAGTGCTTCGTTTCCTGAAATTTCCAGGTCAGCTCTCTACACAGTTGTGAGTGAGACACTTCAGTACCGCAAACTTTGTGCAAGATGGGTTCCGAAGATGCTGTCTGACCGTCACAAAACACAGTGAATGGGCGCCGCTTTAGCGTTTCTCCAGCGCTACCATGATGGACGGGATTTTTTGAACAAAATTGTCACAGGGGACGAGACATTGGTTCATTTTGAAATGGAAGAAACAAAAGAGCAATCCAAACAGTGGATGTATTCGCACTCCCCGAGTAAGCCAAAGAAATTCAAGCGAACATTCTCCAACAGAAAGTGTATGGCTACTGTGTTCTGGGACCGGAAAGGAGTTCTGTTGGTGGAATTCATGGAACGTGGTTCCACCATCACTGCAGCCGCATACTGTGCGACTATTCAACGTCTACGACGGGCAATTCAGAATAAGCCGAGAGGGATGTTGTCATCAGGCATTGTCCTCCTCCATGACAATGCTCGGCCGCACACTGCAGCTGCCACCACGAACCTCCTGCAGCGTTTCCAGTGGGACGTTTTCGATCACCCAGCATACAGTCCGGACCTGGCTCCATCAGATTTTCACCTCTCTGCTCACATGAAATGCTGGCTAGGAGGACAGCGTTTTGACACCGACGAGGCGCTGCAGACCGGCGTACAAAGATGGTTACAGGCGCAGGCGGCGACGTTCTATCAAGAGGGCATTGACAAGTTGGTACCATGCTACGACAAATGTCTCAATCTGCGAGGCGACTATGTTGAAAAATAGCTGTGATGTATCAGTAAGTGTTACTAATAGAAAAGTGTTAAATTTGTACTGCTGTTTCATTTCGTGACCAATCGGACCTTGAAAAAAAAAAATAGCCCTCGTATATAGGGGAACGTATATTACTGACAATAGGTCTAAGAGGAACTCCGTCTTTGTGGATCTTAGGAAGACCCTGAAGTCGGGAACTGTGGAAGCCTGCAGTTACAAACCACGAGAAACACCATTTGGAGTTGAGTTAGCATTAAGAAGTGGTGTTGGTAGGGTCATTCTTCAGCACATTATGGGTGGGATCGCTGAGAAGTTTCTCAGTTTTGCCGTGATAATAAATGGTGTTCATAACCACGGTAGCTTTCAACACTACCAAGTCTTTGTTTGTTTACAGTTGTTTTAGAGCATGCCACTCTTTGGAAGTAAGGTTAGGATTAGGAGGTTTGAAATGTCTGATAATGGTGATGGTTTGAGATGAATCTCCGCAGTGATATGATCCAGTAAAGGCTTTAAATAAACTTCAACACCACAGGAAGGAAGCTTAAGAGGTGAAATTGCAAAATTTAATCCCTTTACAAGCACAGACATAGAAGAAGAATCCCAATTAATGCTGGGTAGATTAACCACTACTTTAGAACTCGTGTGGAACTGAATTCTTCCTCTGGCACATCAATAAATGGTGACATTTGGTTACATGTCTAGATCTTGAAGAGGATGAAAGTAGTAAAGAAGCCATTTGAGACACAAGGTCCAGATGATTGAAAGTGTTCACCTCTAATGCCTGACCTAAGGAAAGATGAAGCTGATAAAGCTCACCTGAAACAGAATCCAGTTATTTTCTGAAAGCATGAATACATTCTCTACTGAGAGCGAAGCTCATCCTTAGTAGAATTCTATGGGTGTGTGTTGATTCAGTAGGATACTTTATCACTGCAAATTTAGGAACGATCTTGTCCTGACGTCTAACACAAAATGTTAGAGACAACAGTATACGAGTCGTTTTCATTTTAAGACATTCAAAATGTTTCATGTCATAACACTCTCCCCATAGTGTTTCATAATCTTAAAAAATCGACTTTCATAACCACTAAATAACATATCATCTTGGGGATGTAAGGACATGTAATAATTAGTATTTAATGTAATATATCATAAGTATACTTTTCATTTTATGACAGGGAGCCCTGACTGAGGTGGATCATATTCACAGTGAAACTCAGCGTATGGTACGCGAGTCTCGGGTGTCTCTACCATACCATCGACCTAAACAGCGTAGTCTTGCAGAGTTTCTTCAACGCCGACCATCAACACCCAGTGTTACTAAAGCAGTGCGGATGTCTGTTGAAGAGTTGGCAGCAATGGAGTGAGTTTGGATTTGTATTTTGATTTTGTAAGTAGAAAATAAGATATAATAAATTGTTTATTCTTTATAATCATATTTACAGCAAAGCAGATTGCTGCATTCTGTTGTGAATATCACATTTACAGCTAACAGCACTAATAGCAACATACAGCCATGAACCATACACTTACAACTGGAGATACACTGTACTCCAAAGACAGTGGTCATAGAAACATGTAGGGATGTATGTCAATAAGATGAAGTTAGACATACTCTGTATGAAACTGTTGGCTTGTCGTGGACTGAAATAAGAACTGGAATTAATAAGGAGAGAAGAGCCTACCTTGGAAGACCGGAAGGTTTTAAGATATGGAGTTTGTTGTGGCCTCTCCTTTTTAGTTGCTCTCTCTTCCCATTATGTTTCCTCCTTAGCGTTCTGTCTTTGATGTATAATGTTAATTTGTTGCTATACTTTATTTCTGGAATAGTTGCAGCACAAGTTTGTTTTTGAGCAAGTGAAGAACAACTTGGATTCTGTTGTAGTATCTGGGGTGTCATTGTGAAATGCCATGAGGGCTTTTATATTTGTGTCCAGTATTTCCATTGCTACCCCATTTGTAGATAATTTGGTTCTGGAACATGAAGAGGCTGCTGATGCTGATGAAATGGGAGATCCAATTTTGAGGTCAGAGTTTGACAGAGCTGTGAGTGACCTAAATAGGAACAAGGCACCTGGAATTGATGACATTCCCTCTGAATTACCGACTGCCTTAGGAGAAAACAGCATGGCAAGGTTATTTCATTTAGTGTGCAAGATGTATGAGACAGGAGAAGTCCCATCCGATTTTCGGCAGAATGTTGTTATACCTATTCCCAAGAAAGCTGGTGCTGACAGGTGTGAAAACCACTGCACCATTAGTTTTATTATCTCATGCTTGCAAAATTTTAACATGTATTATTTACCGAAGAATGGAAAAAAGAGTTGAAGCTGAGTTGGGAGAAGATCAATTTGGCTTCAGAAGAAATGTAGGAACACGTGAAGCAATCCTGACTTTACGTCTGATCTTAGAGGATCGAATCAAGAAGGACAAGCCCTCGTACATGGCATTCGTAGATCTAGAAAAGGCATTCGATAATGTTGATTGGACCAAGCTATTTATGATTTTGAAGATGATAGGGATCAGATACCGAGAACAAAGAATTATCTACAATCTGTATAAAAATCAGTCTGCAGTGATAAGAATCGAGGGCTTTGAAAATGAAGCAGCAATCCAGAAAGGAGTGAGGCAAGGCTGCAGTTTGTCCCCTCTCCTTTTCAATGTTTACATAGAACAGGCAGTAAAGGAAATCAAAGAGAAATTTGGAAAGGGAATCACAGTCCAAGGAGAGGAAATCAAAACCTTGAGATTTGCCGATGATATTGTTATTTTATCTGAGACTGCAGAAGATCTCTAGAAGTTGCTGAATGGTATGGATGAAGTCTTGGGTAAGGAGTACCAGATGAAAATAAATAAGTCCAAAACAAAAGTAATGGAGTGCAGTCGAATGAAGGCAGGTGATGTAGGAAACATTAGATTAGGAAATGAAGTCTTAAAGGAAATAGATGAATATTGTTACTTGGGTAGTAAAATAACTAACGATGGCAGAAGTAAGCTGGACATAAAATGCAGACTAGCACAAGCAAGGAAGAGCTTTCTTAAGAAAAGAAATTTGCTCACTTCAAACATTGATATCGGAATCAGAAAGATGTTTTTGAAGACTTTCGTGTGGAGCGTTGCATTGTATGGTAGTGAAACATGGACGATAACTAGCTCAGAAAGAAAGAGAATAGAAGCTTTTGAAATGTGGTGTTACAGAAGAATGTTGAAGGTGAAATGGATAGATCGAATCACGAATGAAGAGATACTGAATCGAATTGGTGAGAGGAGATCGATTTGGCTAAATTTGACGAGAAGAAGAGATAGAATGATAGGACACATCTTAAGACACCCAGGACTTGTTCAGTTGGTTTTTGGAGGAAGTGTAGGTGGTAATGACGGTAGGGGTAGACTAAGGTATGAATATGACAAGCAGATTAGAGCAGATGTAGGATGCAATAGTTACGTAGAAATGAAAAGGTTAGCACAGGATAGGGTGGCATGGAGATCTGCATCAAACCAGTCTATGGACTGATGACTCAAACAACACCCCATTTGTAAATTACAGTCAACATTCTTCTTCTTGCTTGTTCTCTTTGAATGACTTCCTATGTAACTCATCATCAGGATCAGTTCCACATCTGGGGCACCAGGACCATGTTGTTGAGGTGGGGGCTTGTGTACTAGTTCATCCCAAGGGCTGTGCCTTAAGAGTAGGGCCAGACTAACAAGGTGTCACCCGAGTTGCCTGAGAGATGGTTGTGCTCTTTTTTCTTCGTTTCTATTTCCTTCCTATTCTAACTTCCTTAATTTTCATATCTCTGTCCAACCAGTCTCTCTGCATTGGGTAGAATTTTTGTTTTCTGAATATGTGTGTGTGTGTGTTTTTTTTTTTGTTTTTTTTAAAATCTTTTTCGTCCTCCCCCAATCACAAGTTTTGGGTCATTGTGAGCTGCTAACAACCCACCTTTAGATACCAGGTGACCTCTGGAGTATGCATCCTACCTTGGCATATGGGGCTCTTACATGTAACTAATCTCATTATTAGACCCGTATTGAACTATGCTATGATATACTAACAATTTGTTGGTTATTTTGATCCACCTTTTCAATACAAATTACAGTTTGTGTTGCTAAGTTGTAATACTTCCTCTGATCAAATTGCCAAACTGCAGCAGCAAGCCTCATCAAATCTAGAAGCCATTTTCCAACGAACCCAAGACTTCAATTCTAGATTATCATCATGACTAATCACGCATAATGCAAAATTACAGTCTTTTTAAATAACATTATTTAGAGAGCACAATTCTTAACTAAAATTCTCAATACTGAAATGTTACTGTATTCTAGAAACCAACGCACTTCAGAAACTATGGCTCCTATATATTAACATCCAATATTTATATTTATGACTCAAATTTTAATGCCAAATTATAGTTGAATCAATTTTATTTTAACATTGCAAACAATTTTTAGCCAAATTTTCAAATTGTAAAAACTGTGTTTTGGACGTCAATGTGTTTTAGAATTAAGAGTTACTCCATTTTAACATTGCAAATCATATTGTCATAATTTTTAATGTGTATATTATTCTTGTGTTTTAAATATTGTTATCACTGAAATTAGATTTACATTCAATGTAATGAAATTTGTAACATCAATCCAAATATGACAAACCTTGAGGCAATTGTATAGGCTGATGATGCTTGTGAATAAAAGCGAAACATGTCCCGGTAAATTAGTGTTGTAACATTACAACTTATCAACACAAACTGTAATTTGTATTGAAAAGGTGGATCAAAATAACCAACAAATTGTTAGTATATCATATGGGGCTCTGCCGAAGGTTGATCAGTTACTTCTCTAGCTATTCATTGGACCTAAAACAGAACCCTCTTCTTGTTTTCTTTCTTCAAATAGTGGCACCCTCATAACAGCATCTATAATTGGTAAGAAACAAAAGCAATATACTCCAATACTTGTGGATTATGTAAGCGACAAACATCTACCTGGATTCATGGTTGATTCCAGGGTCAGTGTAAAGAGTTTTCCAGATGAAAGTCATTTCTTAATCAGTAATCTGGTTTAAGAAATTGTTGGTGTTGAAGTCGATAATCTATTAGCTTCATAGTCTGTATTGATAGTTTAAACACACAAGTATGATGGACGAGTTCTCCACCTAATCAATACTTTATTTTACATAGTGTAATACTTTACTTTACATAGTGTCAATATTATTTACATATGTAAAATAATAAATTATTTACACTATGTAAAATAAAGTATTGATTAGGCGGAGAACTCATCCTTCATACTTGGGTGTTGAAGTCGACGAGATGCGTAAACTTCATGATGGATGCATACTGATCAAGACATCGACGACTGAGCAGTCTAGATGGTTTCTAAAAGCCAGATTGTCTGGGAAAGTTGAAGTTGACATTGAGAATTACAAATCCCTGAACTCATGCAAAGGAGTTATTTTTCACTGGGATTTGATTAAGGCTTCCGATAATGATGTGATCAGAAACCTGTCTTGTCCAGGTGTATCCCATGTGAGAGGCGTGTTGGTGATATGCTACTTGATATGGATGATTTAATCCTGACCTTTAAAGCCCAAACCCTGCCAGAACAATTTATAAAGGTTGCAATGTACCGTCTGACTGTATGCCCATGCATTACAGCTCCAATGGTCAACTGATAGAGAAATTTGGCCACACCTCATGGTGATGTCATGGTTCAATGATGTGTAAAATGTGTGGGAAATGCAAGCATGCTGTTGTTGACTGCACAATACCACCTGTGTGCATCAGCTGGGATACGAGGAAATACAGTTTCAGCACAAGTATAACACCAGTACTCATTACTTTTCATTTTCTTTAAATTTGGAGTGGAAGAAATTTCAGGAGGCTCTTCTTTGTTTGTTTCTTCATATTTTCTGGTGTGTTGCAAAATACTCAGATCTCCTGAAATTTTAGGAGACCTGGCATCGCTGTTCTAAACACATGAATCCATAAATCCACCATCCATACGCAGTATCTATAATGATCAATATCGATTGTTTCTATCATTTGTAACATTGTACAAAATTTAGAGTCAAGCTTTGAAGGTTTGATTGATTGAGCTTGATTTGAACTTAAAAATAGCTCACTAAAATCTCCAAAATCAATGATTATCCCCGAAACTTTTAGTGATACTTCGTTTCACGGTGGTGAGGAGTAAGGAGGGATCTTCGCTGGTTCGGATAATACTGCCAACTGAATGGAAGTGAAATCTGAACTGAATCGATAGTATGATCGATCGGTATGAACTTTCTAAACCTTTATTATCTTAAGCCAACAACTGTGTCACACGCACACATGATAACATTTCTCGATGCGAATCTTGTTCCTAGCATGAATTCTCAGAAATATCACTTTCACTATCGTCATTACTATCTGCAGTACTATTGATTACAATCTCGTCCATGGTTATTTCCATGACACCGTTGTGCCTCCAGTATTCCTCTTCCAGTTCTTACACCTTTCTGCAATACTCCTCCCAATCTGCAGCAGATCCTGAATGGAATGCCTTGATGGTCAGTCGTCATAAGCTGCTGACATGTCTCCCGTAATATTTTCCTTACTCATGTTCAATCCTAACCTATATTTTGGCTTTGCTGTGTAAACAACAACAGTACGTAAAGTGTTGCAATTATACCGCCAGATGTCTCATGGCGATGCATAATCGATTCATAGTTTTCGTGTCAAAGGTTGCCAATACGAATGTCGAAGATAAGAGATCTACCGATTCAGCACTAGGGAGCTGAAGTATCACTAAAAGTTTTGCGGTTAATACAGTACAAGCATAGCCCCATCAATTATATATCTCTATGGTCTTAGGAGGTTGAAGAGTAGAGTTGTACCCTCAAGTATAGTGTACATCCAAACCTCAAAACGTGCATTTGTTGGAGAATATATGGACTAGTTTTATGTCATTTCATCAAATTATTTTATATGTTCTCATTCCTCAAATTTTTTTTGTGTTACAGGAAACAGTTGAAAGAACGTGCCAAACAAGCTGAAGAATTCTACAAATCAAGCTCGGAAGAAGAGGAGCCAGAGAAGCAACAATCTGCTGGAGCTGAAAAGATAACAGAGCGATCTTTTGAAAAAGAACCTGGGAAACAAGGAATATCAGCTGAGAGTTGTAGGTCACTGGAAGTACCTCTTGATGGTGGAAATCTTAGTAATTCAGTTTGTGGTGAATCTTCATTATTAGGCAATAAAGACACGCTGCTAGGACATGAGGGACATTTGCCGTTATTGTGTCATGAGGACTTATCTGTCACAGATGAAAAAGTCATCTCCCAAGCAAATGAAATAATGAATGCTGCAGTACCATCTGAAACTCGTTCATTCTTAAAGGATGTTCAAACACCAAAGTTTAATTCTGAGGTAAATAATACTGGTAGTTTGACACCCTCTGCAGATAAGAAAGATGTTCCTCAGAGTTTTTTTAATGAAGATAATTCAGCTGAAATTGAAACATCGACTTTTAAATCTAATGTTGAAGAAAATGAAAGTATGAATACATCAGGAGTTGGTAAAACATTTTCCATAAGTGAATGCAACATTTCTGAGCCTGGCATTACTGTACAATGTTCTACGCCTTTTGAAAACTCTGTGTCTTTAGAGAACAATTTGGGTGAATTTGTGGACAATAGTGAGAATATTACAGACACTCTCAGTTTGCTGGAAGACACTAGTATTTCTCAGCCTGTTGATAGGCCAAAGCAAGCTTCTGACGACAGCATGCCTCTTTTGTTGAAATTCCAGGATGATTCTGGTATACCAGATGGTAATAGAAGTGTTGAAAGTATTCCCACTGAAGGGAAAGGGAAATGGTTGAAAAATGATAGAGGCTTGAGTTTTTTTGTTGTGGATCGTGATAAATCAGTAAACAGTTCAGAGAAAATAAAACAAAAAATGGACACAGTCAGTTTTGACCCTTATCATGCAAACTCTGAGGATATGGTGCTACACCTCTCAGAAAATATAATGAATGACTCGAGTTTGGTTCCACTTCAGAATTGTTCTGAAGGTGATAATTCAAAGAAATGTGAACGATTTAACTTTAAGAAGAATCTATCGGAATTATTGTGGAAGGAGAGCTGGAATACTTTGGCTGTTAATAAATCTGAGGGTGACAAAACTGACTCGCAAGAATCCAATCAGAGAAGTAGATCTATCAGTGACACTACTGTAAATGATGCTGAGCGTGCAAAAATAATGTTGGAAGGTGATGATGCTAGAAGCATGTGTTCAAATACTCTTAATAGTGTGAGTTTTGAACCTGTAGATTCAAATAATAGTATATCTGAACAGTCTGTTGTTAGAGAGAACTGTGGACAGCAGAGTCTCAGAATGATGCTAGAGGGCGAAGATGCTGTTAGCATGACTCCAGTAGATGAGAAGAAAACTAATATTTTGGCTGAAAATGATGATGAATCAAAATCTCAAGATGGGAATACTAGACACAGAAGTGATGTGGAGTTACCAAATGTAGTGTTAGAAGGAGAAGATGCTAGAAGCACTTTGGATACATTCAAGGAGAAGGAAATCGTGTATGAAAGCAAAATAAAAGATGTATTAGAAACTTCTGATAAACATTCATGTGACAGTGGTGATAAACTGTCTAGGGAATATGAGTGTGCTAACAATACAGAAAATAGAAGTGTTGCTGTTGGAATACAGAATGAAGTTGATAATACAGAGGAAAGTTTCAGTAAAATATGCAAGACACCAGAAATGAAGACTGAGAGGGAAGAAGTTAAGAAAGAAAATGATACTTCAAATTCATTGTTTTTCAGTAAAATATTATGTGGTGAAGTTCTTCCCAAGGGTGAGAACCTGAATGAGAAAACCCAAGACTCTAGTCACAATACTACTCCAGCTAACAAATTTGTCCCTCGCCTGACGGGTAGTCCAAATAAATTAATCGATCTGGATTCCACTCCAAGTTCGTGTGGTGTACTGGCGCTCATGAATCGCTTCCTCAAACATTCCACCATGAAGAAACCAAAACCTGAACCGAAAGTTGTTGACATAGGGTAAGTAACAGATTTGTATCTGTCATTTCTGCTACAGTAGAAGTCTGTTATAGCGAGAATTCATAACGGTGAAAATTTACTCGCTATAGCGGATTGTCGTTATATCCGATTTTTTGTAAAAGTCGGGAAAACCCCCATACACATTAAAATCAGTGTGAAATAGCAATCGATTTGTTCAAAACTTGTGATTTCGCGGATAATATCCACACTACGACTTACTTGTGTGTTTTTTGAAATCCGATACTACGTGAAAGTGTGTGTTTAATTTCATTCTGAAAAATATATATATATCTGCATATCTCCAAATCCAAGACGACCCCCACTTTTTCCTTCAAAAAATTTTAATCAGGCTTAAAAAGTGCTTTGTAACATCATATAAATGTCCTTCTTATACAGTACCCTTTTTAGACTATTTGTAGACGCCGAGCATTGGCTTTAGTTATGCCGTATTTTTTTTTGCGGCAGTACAATTATGCTTTATTTCAGCGGGTTTAATAACCATTAACTTAAAATTGGCATCATAATAACAAAGGGAACTCGTTGAAAGTTTACCGGCAATACACATTCCACGTGTCTCTACAATACGACGATCCATCAGGAGAATATTCTTGCTTACTATAAAACTATTATTTTCACTCAGGCACTACACGCACGTCTTGCTTGCCAGATTTGGCCAACTTCAGCGGCTAACGATGTACAAATAGGTCTTAATCGCGGACTTTGAAAGTCAACGAACGAGTTTATTGTGCCGCGGTATGGCAATTCTGCCCTTACATTTTTGTGCACATACCTCACAGTTTCATCTTCGACTTCTTTAACCCTTTGGGAGTCAAGTTGTTTAGCCCACTGCACACCCCACAATTTAGGTTTTTGCACATGTTTGTAAAACAACCCTCAAGAGGCATTATATTTTAATGAAAAGAATGAATTTAACACAGTGTGTTAACAACACATCAAACAACTAGTTTAAGCACAAAAATTGTGAAACATCATTCTTAGTAATGTTTTTTGGTATGATAATCCTCAAAACAAGGTACAGGGCAAAGAGTTTTGTTGCACTCCTTACAATGGTAGATAGTCCTTGTGTTCCTTTTCTCCCTTCTTGATGTGTGAGCATACACATGGCACACTCTTGAAGGTAGTCTTCTTCCTGGTTCGTTTGGGGGGGATAAGGGAAAGAAAATGTCAGTGAGTTAGCCTTGTCGGATTATCCCTGCTAGACGGACGACCACCAGAAATAGATGAAGTTCTTGTAGGCCCTGCTTCAGTTAGCGAACGAACAACTTCTAGTCGAAACGATTTCAGTGACCTCTTGTTTCCTTTCAGAATCCTCTGAATAAAGAAACAATTCAGTATTATCACTTCCAAGAAATGGAAAAACAATTTCTTGTACCATTTGATCGACCTGTGAGTGGACTGGACAGTAGTAATCATCTGGTCGGATCTATCAACAAACCCCATTTTCTTGTTGTAAGCACCAACACACACTAGTATCTTTCGTTGTTCTCCCGTGCTGTAATCTGTTTTCCCCGTATGAACCATTCCACTTGAATGTGTAGTTGTGAGCATGCCAACTTCCCTCCTATCCATCCCCTCGTTTCAGTTTTCTAGAAGCACTTGGCAGGCCTTTTCGATTTTTCCTTACTGTTCCACAAGCATGTGTTTTTTGCGAGTGTAGAGTCTCAAATAGCTCTGAGCTTGTGTAATAATTGTCAATATATGGGGTATGGCCCATATTCAAATAGGGATTCATCATTGTCGTAACTACTGTCGAAGACAACCCAAGTCTGCAATCAATAAGTTTTGTAGTAGCTCCAGTGTACAAGATAATATCTAAGATATACCCGGTAGCACAGTCACATAACACAAATAATTTCAGGCCAAATCTGTTCCGTTTCGAAGGTATGTATTGTTTGAAAGACAACCGGCCCTTGAACAAAACAAGACTCGTCAATACAGACATCTTGAAATGGATGGAAAAGAGATGGAAAAATCTCTTTTATATGTTCCATAACAGGCCTAATTTTGTACAGTCGATCCCCTTGAATTTGTAAGGAATTATCACTGAAGTGAAGAAACTGTAGGATTGCTTTGTAGCGGTTACAAGACATCAAATGGGAAAAGATGGGTAGGTGAATAAGAGGATCTGTAGACCAGTACTCGTCTATTTTATGCTTGTTTACATGGCCCATAAGCAAACTAATTCCTGGAAACAGATACATTTCATCAACTGTGACATCATTTCATTTCTGTGCTCGGGCTTGGGGTGAAATGTTGGTCTTCCTATTCGTAAATTGTGACTGATATAAATTAGTTTCTGCAGCTATTTTCTGTACTAATGTCACTGGGAACAATTTTTTGAAAATGTCAATTTCTGAAGAATGTTTCGTCAGTGAAACATCCTGAATTCCTGAATTACTGTCATCAAAGTTAAAGGCGGTTGGCGTGAATTGGTTAGTTATAGTCTCGTCTTCCCAAACCATGTGATTACTAGGCACTTTATTTACCTTCTTTCGCTTCGGACATGGTGGCTCTAAGACCTCATCCTCACTTTCATTTAAGTCTTCACCACTTGATTTATTTCCAGTATTACGTCCTACATCGTCTTCATCACTGTCTTCAAATACTGAACAATCACTTTCATCATTCATGAGAATTTCACGAACTGTATCGTCGCTTGTAAGCAAGTCAGCTCGACTTGGTGCAGCCATTTTCAACTGTTTGCAATTGACTCGCTAAAGCTGAAGACATCTGCTTAAAAACATTTTATTTCCAGCGCTCCCCGTGATGATAACAATAACCTAACGACTTCAGAGAATAGCCAACAGATGTCGGGAGCTATCCGTTTTTGAATCGTTGTCCAAAAAGACATACAATTACGAAGATATATCACTTCAAATTCCGACATGCAATATATTGCGCCGTAACCACAGGGGCACTTACCGCTACACGCAATATATTACGCCGTGACCTTCAAGGGGTTAAAGCGTCCTTGTTGCGGGCCACTGAATAAATTTTTTATGTACGCATTTTTAAGCTATCTTTGTCTTCACGGCAACACCGAATATTGGCTTTAGTTAGGCCTTTGCCGTATTTTCTTACGGCTGCACAATTATTATACATTTCTGAGTGTTCAATAGCCATTAACTTAAAATTGGCATCATAACATCGACGAGGACCCGTTGAAACTTTGCCGGCAATGCCTGTTCCACACATCTTTACAATACGGCGATTCATCACAAAAATATTCCTGCTGTCTATAAAACTTATTTTACTAAGCGTCGGGTACAGCAGACGCGTTATAACTCTGCTAGCCGTGGCCAAACTAAGAATTCGAAGTCTCGCATGTTTTGATGCCATTCTGCAGATTTAAGAAACAACTTTTTTTAGAGGATAATATAATGCCATTCTCTGTTCACTATTTCGTTACACAAAGGCATTGTACAACCGGTCGCCACGGCTAGCGATGTGTGATAAAGAGGCAGTCGTTTATTGTCAACGAGTTTTCGGTGGGCGCGGGGGGTGTGAAAAAAAACTGTGTGGTTACTGCGGTACCGTAATTGCCAGTGGTGTTCATTACTATCAGGCCACAAATGCAAAGCGAACCTTGCTTGATTTTTCACATGAGATTCTGAGAAAAAAAGTCTTCTTGGATTCGGAGAAATACGGTATCACTCCAGAGGCTTCTGTGGCAAACATTTCAGTTTACTTCTTCAAATGGCATCACCTAACTTAAACGTATATGTATCATGAAAACCTATTAGAAACGCATATAGAGAAATGATAACCTCCTCGCTAAAAATTGACATGGGAATAGCTTTCCAAAATTTAACTAGACGCGAAGAAATATAAATTGTCCTCTGAAATCAGTGATGTACCCTGCCATATCTTGAGGTGTATCACATTCTTACTTAATTTCAGTGTACGGTATACCATTAAAATTAAGCGATCGTTTACTTCAGACTTTATTTTTAAGTTAACAACTGCTATCAGCCGCGTTATTTATGCATTTATTACGAAAACGTGTTATCCTCTTTCATTTTGAATTTTCTTTAGAGAACAGCAGTCCACGGGTATTACTAATCGACTCCAATATCGCCTTTGAACGTTGACGAGAGAGCTCGCAAATGCAAAACAAAGGTGCGTAAGCTGCTATCTCAGTAAAGCGGCGTCACAGTAGTGTAATGTATCAAAAACATATCAGATGTAAGACCTCTCAGGCGTTTGCTCTATTAACCAGCGTTTCGTCTTAGGTCTGACACCAGACTTATCAGAGTGGGATGGGTCAGACCCCACCCACTGACGCCGGGGTGCATGCAGGTGAACTCGTCAGAAGCCCTTACAAGAGGCACAGTCTGACAACTGCATACGGGGGATAAGTCTCCACAATGGATTTATTGCCCGCCTAGCAGTTTTGAATGGAAAATTCCAAATTCCCATGGAGGGAACCAGACATTTTTCACCAATAGAGCAAATGCCTGAGAGGCCTTACATCTGATATGTTTTGGATACATTTTTGACATGCTCTATTGGTGAAACATGTCTGGTTCCCTCCATGGGAATTTGGAATTTTCCACACTAGTGTAATTCGAGTTTTGATTTCTTCAAAGAAATAACACTTAGGTTTCAGTTTTTACTGGACCACCTTATTTCTTAGGATTAGAGCGGTTGTCGCGGGGTGTGTACTCGAGCACCAGACAAAGTGCTTGGCTAACTGGATTATAGGACCTCTATGCATCTAACTTTGGTTGTCAGGTAGTATGCCAGGTATGCATTTTCTTTCTCTCTCAATAATATACAAATAACAAGGACGTTCGGTCCCAAAATTCTGCAAACCCATGTCAAAAAGGCACTATCATGCAAGTTAACATAATATATGCATCAAAGTCAGAAGGAAAGTTATATAATCCAATATAAATGTCCAATTATTCGCTATTAAATCCAAATTGTCAAAATATGCATTATGCATGAATTTTCTCCCAAAAAGGCCCAAAAAACGTGCACGGAAAAAGTGCGGTTGTTTGGAATTGATTAGTCATAAAACGAATATTTGCAAAGTTTCAAAAGTGTAACAAGCTTATTTAGGAACGTGCATTTGCATGGAAATCCGGGTTCTAGTGATCACGAAGCAGTTTTTGTCACAGTTAAAAATAAATGTGATTGAAAACAAGGTCATAGAAGTAGGACTGTTAGTGCCATATGGCTAACACAGCCATGAGGGAGTTAAAAATAAGTAATTATGATCAGTGGAAAATGGTAAATAAAAATGTAAACAGACTGTGGGATGGGTTTAAAGCAGTTGTTGAGGAATGTGAAAATAGGTATGTATCTTTAAAGGTGGTAAGGAATAGTAAAGGACTGCTATATTATAAGAGAGAAGTAGAGAGACTAAGAAGGAGGTTTAGGTTAGAAAGAAATAGAAATGGTTGTGGAAGTAAGGAGAAATTACTAGGAAATTGAATCTAGCAAAGAAGTCAGCTAAGGATAACAGGATGACAAGTATAATGGGCAGTCATACAAATTTTAGTGAAAAATGGAAGGGTATGCATAGGTACTTTGAGGCAGAAACAGGTTCCGAGAAGTACATTCCAGGAATCTTTAATGAGCAAGGGGAGTGTGTATGCGAGGATCTACAGAAGGTAGAAGTATTCAGTCAGCAGTATGTGAAGATTGTTGGTTACAAGGACTAATAATAACAAAGTATTGGAATTTACCTATGATAACAAAGACATTTACAATGTACAGTAGTATACGAGTAATATCCTATTAGAATTTAGTGTGATTATTTTATTATTATAAAATATTTGTGTAGTACTGGTGTAGTAGAAGTATCCGTAGAAACTCTTACTAAAATACTGTTGTTGTAATTAGAATAGGCTTAATTGCAGTTTGGAATTGTGTAGTTTTTGTGTATTACTTTCGATATTCAGTAATTAACAGCAGTTTTTATCCTGTCAGGGGTTGTAGGATTAAAAAAAATAGAACACGATTAAGTAGTATTGTAGTGTAGTCGTATATTAATTACCTTATTGTTGTGTACTATCCCAGCCAATATATCCCTCCGTTCATTTATTTTTTGCAAATAAGTTATTTTATTTTTAATTTCATTTTTTTCCCCGTAAAGAATGGCTAAAGAGCGCGAGTGTACTTACTGTGGGTGTGGCGAGGCATTGAGGGGTATAAGGGAGGAGTTGGAAAGTTTGAGGGAGATAATTAGGATTCTCACAGAAGACAGGAAGGAAGATAGGACTCCCTCAAACAATGTACAGGTTACAGTAGGTGTACAAGAGGGAGGGGTAGGAAAGGGAGGACTTGTAGAAGACAGGTGGTCTAATGTTCTAGGGGGAAGGAGATTGCAGGCTAAGGGCTCTATTCAGGATCAGAATTCAGGACAGGTGTCTGTGTGAAATCAGTACGAGTCACTCCAGGTAGAACAACAGAGGGAAGATGAGGGACAGGGAACTGTTGGTGAGATGTGTGGAAGTAGGAGGAAGGGAAAAGGTAGGAAAGAAAAATGTCGAGTAGAGGATAGGAAAAGACAGGTGGAACAGGGTCATGGGAAGGAGAAAAGGGAGGAGGAAGTAGCTTCTGCAGCTATCAGGAAAGATAGGGCTGACCAGGAGGGGAGGGGATCAAATGAGGTGGCTAGGGTTGAGGCTCTGGTCATGGGGGATTCCATTGTTAGACACGTGGGGAAAGTGTGTGGAGGAAAGGGAACCAGGGTAGAATGTTATCCAGGAATTAGGTTGAGGCAGATGTTGAGGAAAGTAGAAGAGAGGGAGGAGGGGAAGGAGAAGGTGGTAGTGTTTCACGTTGGTACCAACAATGTAAGGCAAGCTGATATAAGTACCAACATAGTTGGAGATGTGTGGGATTTGGTAAATGCAGCACGGGTGAAGTTAAAGAAAGCGGAGATTGTTATTAGTGGAATACTGTGTAGAAGGGATACTGACTGGGAGGGTGATTGGGGATTTAAATGAGACTATGGAGTGGGTATGTGGGAAACTGGGAGTGAAATTTTTAGATCCTAATGGGTGGGTAGGAGATAGGGATCTGCGCTCAGATGGCCTTCATTTAAACCGCAGTGGTACGTATAAGTTAGGAAATTTGTTTGGAAGGGTAATAGGGAGGTACATTCAGTGAAAGGGGATGGCCTAGGGAGCGGTGATGAGGGAACAGGGAACTGGAAATCAAGTAGGGATGACATAAAATTGTTAGTGTTGAACTGTAGAAGTATTGTAAGGAAAGGAATAGAATTAAGTAATTTAATAGATATATATATTTACCAGATATTGTAATAGGAGTTGAATCATGGCTGAGAAATGATATAATGGATGCAGAAATTTTCTCACGGCACTGGAGTGTGTATCGTAGAGATACGATAGGAAGGGAGGGAGGGGGAGTGTTCATTCTGGTGAAAGAAGAATTCGTAAGCTACGAAAAAGTTAAAGATGAGACACATGAAATTCTAGGTGTAAGGCTCATTTCCAAAGATAATAGGCAACTTGATATATTTGGAGTGTACAGATTGGGAAAGGGTAGCACTGACGCAGATTCGGAATTATTTGATAGGATGGTCAGCTATGTAGGAAACGACATGGAAAGAAATGTGATTGTAGCGGGAGATCTGAATTTGCCAGATGTCAATTGGGAAGGAAATGTGAACGACAGAAAGCATGACCAACAAATGGCGAATGAGTTAATATGGGAAGGACAGCTGATTCAGAAAGTGATGGAACCAACCAGAGGGAAAAATATCCTGGATATGGTGCTGATAAAACCAGATGAGCTCTATAGGGAAACTGAAGTAATAGATGGTATTAGTGATAATGAAGCTGTTTTTGTGGTAGTTAAAAATAAATGTGATAGAAAGGAAGGTCTTAAAAGTAGGACTGTTAGGCAGTACCATATGGCTGATAAAGCAGGCATGAGGCAGTTTCTAAAAAGTAACTATGATTGGTGGAAAACGGTAAATAAAAATGTAAACAGACTCTGGGAAGGGTTTAAAGATATTGTTGAGGAATGCGAAAACAGGTTTGTACCATTAAGGGTGGTAAGGAATGGTAAAGACCCACCTTATTATAATAGAGAAATAAAGAGACTAAGAAGGGGGTGCAGACTGGAAAGAAATAGTTAGAAATGGCTGTGGAAGTAAGGAGAAATTGAAGGAACTTACTAGAAAATCGAATCTAGCAAAGAAGGCAGCTAAGGATAACATGATGGCAAGCATAATTGGCAGTCATACAAATTTTAGTGAAAAATGGAAGGGTATGTATAGGTATTTTAAGGCAGAAACAGGTTCCAAGAAGGACATTCCAGGAATAATTAATGAACAAGGGGAGTGTGTATGTGAGGATCTTCAAAAGGCAGAAGTATTCAGTCAGCAGTATGTAAGGATTGTTGGTTACAAGGATAATGTCGAGATAGAGGAGGAGACTAAGGCCAAAGAAGTAATCAAATTTACATATGATAACAATGACATTTTCAATAAGATACAAAAGTTGAAAACTAGAAAAGCGGCTGGAATTGATCAGATTTCTGGGGATATACTAAAGACAATGGGTTGGGATATAGTACCATATCTGAAGTACTTATTTGATTATTGTTTGGTCGGAGGAGCTATACCAGATGAATATAGAGTTGCTATAGTAGCCCCTGTGTATAAAGGAAAGGGTGATAGACATAAAGCTGAAAATTACAGGCCAGTAAGTTTGACATGCATTGTATGTAAGCTTTGGGAAGGCATTCTTTCTGATTATATTAGACATGTTTGTGAAATTAATATTTGGTTCGATAGAAGACAATTCGGTTTTAGGAAAGGTTATTCCACTGAAGCTCAACTTGTAGGATTCCAGCAGGATATAGCAGATATCTTGGATTCTGGAGGTCAAATGGACTGTATCGCGATTGACCTGTTTAAAGCATTTGATAGGGTGGATCATGGGAGACTACTGGCAAAAATGAGTGCAATTGGACTAGACAAAAGAGTGACTGAATGGGTTGCTATATTTCTAGAAAATAGATCTCAGAGAATTAGAGTAGGGGAAGTTTTATCTGACCCTGTAATAATTAAGAGGGGAATTCCTCAAGGCATATTATCGGACCTTTATGTTTTCTTATATATATATATAAATGATATGAGTAAAGGAGTGGAATCGGAGGTAAGGCTTTTTGCGGATGATGTTATTCTCTATAGAGTGATAAATAAGTTACAAGATTGTGAGCAACTGCAACGTGACCTCGAAAATATTGTGAGATGGACAGCAGGCAATGGTATGTTGATAAACTGGGTTAAAAGTCAGGTTGTGAGTTTCACAAATAGGAAAAGTCCTCTCTGTTTCAATTACTGCGTTGATGGGGTGAAAGTTCCTTTTGGGGATCATTGTAAGTATCTAGGTGTTAATATAAGGAAAGATCTTCATTGGGGTAATCACATAAATGGGATTGTAAATAAAGGGTACAGATCTCTGCACATGGTTATGAGGGTGTTTAGGGGTTGTAGTAAGGATGTAAAGGAGAGTGCATATAAGTCTCTGGTAAGACCCCAACTAGAGTATGGTTCCAGTGTATGGGACCCTCACCAGGATTACCTGATTCAAGAACTGGAAAAAATCCAAAGAGAAGCAGCTCGATTTGTTCTGGGTTATTTCCAACAAAAGAGTAGCGTTACAAAAATGTTGCAATGTTTGGGTTGGGAAGAATTGAGAGAAAGAAGAAGAGCTGGTCGACTAAGTGGTATGTTATACTTGATATCTATGCCTAAGTGGTATGTTCCGAGCTGTCAGCGGAGAGATGGCGTGGAATGACATTAGTAGACGAATAAGTTTGAATAGCGTTTATAAATGTAGGAAAGATCACAATATGAAGATAAAGTTGGAATTCAAGAGGACAAACTGGGGCAAATATTCATTTATAGGAAGGGGAGTTAGGGATTGGAATAACTTACCAAGGGAGATGTTCAATAAATTTCCAATTTCTTTAAAATCATTTAGGAAAAGGCTAGGAAAGCAACATATAGTGAATCTGCCACCTGGGCGACTGCCCTAAATGCAGATCAGTATTGATTGATTGATTGATTGATTGAATGAGATACAGAAATTGAAAACTAGAAAAGCAACTGTAATTGATAAAGTTTCTGGGGATATACAAAAGACAATGGGCTGAAATATAGTACCATATCTGAAGTACTTATTTGATTACTGTTTGCATGAAGGAGCTATACCAAATGAATGGAGAGTTGCTATAGTAACCCCTGTGTATAATAAAGGAAAGGGTGATAGACATAAAGCTGAAAATTACAGGCCAGTCAGTTTGACTTGTATTACATGTTTGCAAAATTAATAACTGGTTCGATAGATGGCAGTTCAGGCTTAGGAATGGTTATTCCACTGAAGGTTAACTTGTATGATTCCAGCAAGATGTCGATGGCTTAGAGCACACGTGTTAAGTACATTTTTGGGGTAAAATGTGTTAAGTGCACTATATGAATTCTGGGAGGCTTATGTTCATTGTGCACAAATGTGATGAGTGAAATACAGTGAGTTATCTAAGTTTTAGAGATGACAAATGTTTTTATTACCCTCCCCATGTTCACATACCGGTATGTGATAAGCGCATTTACCTCTTTTGCACATATAAGAGCTAGTAGACAAATTACAACATCTGTGCTTCTGAGTTGATAGAGCCTTACATGCATACAACATTTGTATTATTAGATGTTGCATTGTTGTTTTGTCAGTGTTGATGGTCATTGTTGAAAAGAGTTCTAAACGCCTGTTTCCAGTAGTATTTTTGATTACTGGTGATGTGCATTTGTGTCAGTAAAATGAATTCACAGGGTAGGAAGCTGGTTGAAATGGTGGTAGTTCGTCGAAATGCAGGTATGAAAATATGATTTATTTGTTTATTCTGTACGTTGTGATTATTTAATCCATCCCTGGAACTGGCAGACATAGTATTATAATGACTGCAATTATTTTCTAGGTATAAGTGTAATGAAATCTTCAACGAGACAATGCGGTTCGATTTGTGTGCTGAATACTGGGGTCTCGCAGATAACTGCTGACAGAGATATATTTGAGCCCTTAATGGTACAAAAGAGCTTTGCTCAAAAGGAGAAGAAAATATCTCGCGAGTTTCACTTAACGAAATTTAAATGGTGAGAGGAAGCGTGTTTGCTTGAAGTTCTTTTGTGCACCATTATCCATAAGTCACTTAGTTGTTGAACATACCATGAAGAAAATCAGTGACTCGGACTGTATACTGCATGTGATGGTAGATCTCAGAGGCATTAGTCACATAATGCAACCTATGAAGAACAAAAGTAACGTAAAAGCTCACATTGATTTATTTCCTCATGTAGATTCCCATTACTATCGTAGAGATTCGAAAATACTCTACTTAGAACCCGTTTTGAATTTAACCATCATGTACCGCTAGTATCTAGACAAGTGCTGTCAAACGGAGGGTATCACGCCTGTCTCTTTTTTGTTTATCGAAGAATTTTCAATTCGTACAGTCCACCATTGCCCTTTCGCATTCCAAAGAAGGATCAGTGCTCTAAGTGCAATGCTTACCAAGCAGCTACCGATAAACTTCCTTCACAAGAATATTGGGTTTAACACAAAAAGTGGGAAATTCAGTCAATTGATATAGATGGTGATTCCCATAGGGAACCTAGTCTCTCAAAGTGCACTGGCACTGCCCCA